>NC_137895.1:113641967-114343300 GCF_963455335.1 Martes martes
TCTGGAAACTTCTGTTCTGCCACCCTGCTGATGATACTCCTTTTAACTGTATTTTCTTATTTTCTGCATTCCTGATACTCTGGCATTTGGGGGTCTTGCAGACCCTGGGAGAGATTGTCCTTCCCAGGACCCGCCAATTTTTAGAGCTAGCATGTGACTTGGCCAGGAGCCTCTTTCTCACATGCAAACTAAACAGTCCCAGGCCTATGGCCTCTACCACCTCCTCATCTAACTCTCACACACTTAGTGGCTCTTCCTCTGCCTTGTGTCACTCCAGGACCAGGTAGCAGGTAACTAGAGACCATCTCTATTGCCCAAAGCCCCCTATTAATAATTATTATAATTATTAATAATTATAATAATATTATTATAATATAATAATATATTATTAATATAATATCAATATTATAATATTATAATTATTATTATATATTATATAATATTATTATATAGTGAATATATTATATATAATATATAAATATATTTAAATATTTTAAATATATATTTATATATATTATATGTAATATATAATATTATATATTATATAATATATAATAAATAATTATTCAACCTAGTCAATCCTAAATTAATTACCCTACTTTGCCTTTCCTGAGGGAGCCTCAATAAAGACTGACTCAGACTTTGCCCCTTGCTTTTGTCTTCTGCCTTTTAGGCCAGCCAGATTTTTCCCCAGTGTCCCTGCTTGGAATAGTGTGTCCCTTTCTCTCAGGAAATAGAATAAATTCTTCTTTCAATAACATTGGCCTCTCTGTGTCACCTCCATAAATTAAAACTACACAGTATACATTTCAGAACAGAAGTGGCCTAATAAATATTTGACTGTCTTAATGAAAGAATGAATGTACAAATTAAAAACAATATTTAGTGATCTTAAGTGGCTAACCCTTAGTTACCCAGCTAGGCAGCAGTCAAACACTGAAACTCTTACTCTCTCAACTTTTATTTATTGCTGCCTTCCTGTGGGGTTTGCAAAGTACTTGCCATGTTGGTATACAGGAGCTGGTATATGAGCTTGAGAGTATACACAGCCAACAAAATACAACTCTGTTGTATCATAACTTTGACCTCCCAAACCATTCTTTCAGGCCACTGCAAATAAAAAAATATATTTTCTTCATAACTGGATTTGCTCTTTTAGAACTTAAGAGGTTTCTTAGTTTTTTTATAGCTATTTCAGGGACAGCTGATGAGAGCCCTGTTTTCTTGTAGTTCCATACAGGAAGCAGAGCCTTCCAGGACAATCTCATCAATCAGTCTTCTCGAGGCAGTTGTTATGTTCCAGAGTTTTTGAAGGTTTTGCTAAAGGGCTTTCGCTGGGAGACCAAGGAATGATGGTAGGACTTTGGGAACTGCTCTTCTATGAGATAATTCAACAGTGTTAGAGGATGAGAGTAGGACTGTTTATATACTGTGATGGCCAGTCTTGGGTTTGAACTCTACTTGAATAACCTTAAATATGCCGATTAATCCTCAGTATGATCATCTGTGAAATGATCCAAGTTCCCAGCTTAGTCTTAGGATTGGATGACAGTCACATAGAATCAATTAGGTATTCACCAAATCGAAGCTGTTGCGGCATTTCATTGGGCAGGTCTATGGAGAGATGGAGAGTTCACAGAAAAGGCGTGTGTCCATGGTGCTAATGTGAGGGCAACGGGTTCCCTCCAATGGGTACCCAATCACCCTAAATGCCCAGGCTCAGAGGCTTCAAGGAGGAGGAAGGACTGGCAAATCTGGACAAACTTGCAGAGTCCCTCATTTCCTAAGCTAGGAGATCTGTCAGTAGAGGCCCAGCAGAGGCTGACCTCGTTTGAATCTTTCCTGTGTACATGCTCGTCACCAGCTAGCACCACAGTGAATGGGATGTGCTCAGTTCCAGGAATTTGCTAGTCAACAAACCAATCAGACAAACATTGAACAGACTGTACTGATCACCTACTGTGTGGAATGCACTAGGCTTAGAGAATCTATTCTTGTTCTTCCTCATGAAGCAAACGAGAAGCTTAACTTCCCTGGAACTGAATAGCCTGGAAACCACCTGCTCCTGTCAGGGGTTGAGGTTTTCCAGAGCACTGTGGGAAAGAGTCATCACTGATCTTAAATTCAGTGACTATTTTGGACTTTCCAAAACAATTCAACCAAAGGCTAATTGCAAAACTTAGGAAAAGTTACAACAATGTGATTTTCTTTTTTAATTAAAAAATTTTTTTCAAGATTTTATTTACTTGAGAGAGAGAGAGAGAGATCGATCATGAGCAGTGGGGAGGGGCAGAGGGAGAGGGAGAAGCAGGCTCCTTCTCGGGGAGAGGGACTTGGACTTGATCTCAGGATGCTGGGATCATGACCTGAGCTGAAGGCAGACGCTTAACTGACTGACCCACCCAGGTACCCCAACAATGTGATTTTCGAAGCTGTGAATTTCTATAGCTTTGAATCATAGTAAGTATCCAAGGGTAATTTTTAAAAGATAACCAACATCCAGTTGAAAGATCTACAACATTTGAAAATAATTTTATGTCTTATCTTCATGAATGTTTATTTTTATTGAAGTATGGTTGACATACAATGTTATATTAGTGTCAGGGGTAGAACATTGTGATTCAACAACTCTGTAGGCTATGCTATGCTCACCACAAGTGTAGCTACATCTGTCACCATACAACAGTATTATAATACCATTGACTATCTTCTCTGTGCTGTGCTTTTCATCCCCATGACTTGTTCATTCCATGACTGGAAGCCTGGGCCTCCTTCACCTGTTTTATTCATTGTGCCTTCCCCACCCCCCAGCAGCCATCAGCTTGTTCTCCATATTTATGCATCTGTTTCTGCCCTTTTTTTGTTTGTTTGTGTTTTTGTTCATTTGTTTTGGTTTTTAGATCCACATATAAGAGAAATCATATAGTATCTGTCTTCCTCTGCCTGACTTATTGTGAAATTTAACATAATACCCTCTAGGTCCATCCATGTTGTGGCAACTGACAAGATCTCATTCTTTTTTTATGGCTGAGTAATATATGTATATATAAACCAATGTTTATTTTTAAACTTTAAAAATAATATATGTGATTTTATTTTATATCATATATCAAAAATGTATGATCAAAGAACTACACATAGATCTAAAATTATAAAAACTCCTAGAAGAAAAAGGGGGGACGTTTCATGACATTGGATTGGCAATAACTTCTTGGACATGATACCAGAGCTTAGGCTACAAAAGGAAAAATCGATAGACTGGACTCCTTCAAAATGAAAACTTTGTGTATCAAAGGATACAATTAACATAGTGAAAAGACAACTCATAGAATGGGAAAAATACTTGCAAATTATATATCTCTTAAGAAATTACTATGTAGTTCAAAATCTTTCTGGAAGGTGGGGTGCTGTGTGGTTCAGTCAAACATCGGGCTCTTGATTTCAGCTCAGGTCATGATCTCAGGATAGATGGTGAGATCGAGCCCTGCATTGGGCCCCACAGTGAGCGTCTGCATAAGATTCTCCCCTCCCCTCCTCATGCTAGCTCTATCACTTTCCAAAAAAAAAAAAAAAAAAGAAAAAAGAAGAGAAAGTAATATCTGGAATATATAAATAACTCCTATAATTCAGCAAACAACAACAAAACAAAACAAAACCAAAACTGAATCTAAAAATTAACTTGAAAAAAGGATTTCAATAGACAGTTCTCCTAAGAAGATATACAAAGAAGATATAAAAATGGTCAATGAACACATGAAAAGATATTTAACATCACTTGTCCTTAGGGTAACGCAAATCAAAAATCACAACGAGACAACACTTTAAGCTCATTAGGAGGGCTATTATAAAAAACAAACAGAAACCCAAAAAATAACAGTTGTTGGCAAGGATGTAGAGAAATTGGAACCCTTGTGTGTTACCAGTGAAAATGTAAAATGCTGTGGAAAACAGTTTGGCAGTTCCCCCAAAAATTAAACGTAGAATTGCGATATGATCCAGCAATTTCACTCCTAGAGATACATTCAAAAGAATTCCAAGCAGGGACTCAAATAGATACTTGCACGCCACTGTTAACAGCAACATCATTCACAATAACGAAATGTGGAAGCAGCCCAGTTGTCCAACAGACCAATGGATAAAAAACATGCAGCCTATACACACAATGGAATATTATGCAACTTAAAAAAGAAATGAAATTTTGACACACGCCACAACATGAATGAATCCTAAAGACAGCAAGCTAAGTGAAATAAGGCAGACACAAAAAGACAAATATTGTATGAGTCTACTGATATGAGGTACCTAGAGTCGTCAACCTGCTAGGGATAGAAAATGAGCTGGTGCTTTGCAAGGGTGGGGGGAGAGGGAATGGAGAGTTAATGTTTAATGGTACAGAATTTCTGTTGGAGAAGTTGAAAGAGTTCTGGAGATGGAAAGCGGTGATGGTCACACCACAATGTGAATGTACTTAATGCCACTGAGTTTCACACTGAAAAATTGTTAAAATGGTAAGTTTTATGTATATTTTTTCCACAGAAAAAGAGAATTCTGATACACGGATGAACCTTGAAAACATGCTGAGTAAAATACTTTGGATACAAAAGGACAAATATTGTATGATTCCACTTATGTGAGGCACTGAGAATAGACAAATTCATAGAGACAGAAAGTAGAACGGTGGTTACCAGGGGTTGGGGGAAAGGTGTAAGGAGGAATTATAGTTTAATAGGTTTCTCTCTGAGAAGACCAAAAAGTTCTGGAAATGGATAGTGGAGGTGGTTGCACAACCTTGTGAATGTACTTAATGTTACTGAACGGTACATTTTAAAATGATTAAAAAGGTAAATTTTATGTTATGTATTTTACCACAATAAAAAAAGGAATATGTGTGCAAGTTGAAGGCATCACATGATATAAAATAGTATAAAATGAGAAGGGAATCTCTCCTCCTCCTAATAGATACCTTTAAGTGTTTCTTGTGGTTATCACTACAATTCGAAATCACCTCTGTGTCTCTCTGTGGTCTTCCCACTGTAGGTTGAGTCTGGGGCCTCCTCTCAAGGACAAATGAGGGGCTGAGAATATATCCATTAACTCCCATCACCCTGCGGCTCTGTCTCCTGATCCTCAATATTTACCTGATACTTTTGGACTTTCTAATGGTTAATTTTTAGCTTTAAATAACACTCTTCACACTTTATCTTCTGAAAATTTTTTTAATATGGAAATTTTCAAACACTTGCAAAAGTAGAGAGAAGAGTATAGTAAGCTGTTACGTACCTGGCCCCTAGCTTCTCCTGTGAACCCGTAACCAGTCTTGTTTCATCCATGTGCCCGCTCACTCCCCTCTATTGATGATTTTGAGACAAATCTTAGACATGCTATCGTTTTATCTGTGAATATTTCAGTATGTATTTCTTAAAAATAAGAATAAAAAACCATACAACATAGCTGCAGTGCCATTACCACACCAAAAAAAAATAGTTCTTTAATAGCTGTTGATATTTTAATATTGGGTTTTTTTTTTTCAGTTTATTCAAATCAGGATCCAAAAAAGCTCCTTAGATTGCAATTGGTTGACTTGTCTCTTTAACCTCTCAATCTATTGGTCCCTCATCCCACTTTTTCTTCCCTTTGCAATCCAATTTGTTGAAGAAAATGCATTGTTTGGTTTGTAGAGTTTCCACTGTCTGGGTTTCCATGATTACATCTCAATGGTGTCATTCAACATGTTTTCCCCTTGCATTCCCTTGTGTTTCCTGTAACTTGGTAATTAGATCTGGAGACTTGCTCAGATTGGGATTTGATTTTATGGCAAGAATACTTCATACATAGTTTTATTAAATTCCGCCAGGCAGTACATCATGTCTGGTGGTATCTTTTTTAATGATTCCAGCAGCCATCGATGACTATTGCCTGGATTCTTTAATTCATTAGCAGTAGTGATGGACTTAGTTTTTATTAACTGAATAGTTGGGATGCATCTAGAAAAGAGATTTCACCTTTGTCTACTTGATACTCCTCAGATATAGGAAAAGTAGAGATGATTGCTTGACTCTTAAATTAGTTTCAAACATGCTTAATTGCCAGTTTTGAAAGTGATGAATTGATTCCCTAAGATCCCGTAATGGTAGTGTTAAGCTTCTTTTTCTATTACTTTCATGGCGAACCCATACTTGATGTGTTTCAAATCACTATATTTCAGTTCTTATTGATGTTAAAGTTGTCTTGTTTCTCAACATATTTTTTTAAAGCTTTTATTTAAATTTATTTATTTCAAATTTATCTCAAATTTATTTGAGAGAGAGAGAGAGAGAGATCAAGAGAGACGGAGAGAGAGAGCACATACATAAGCAGGGGGAGGGAGAAGCAGACTCTCCACTGAGCAGGTAGCCCAACATGGGGCTTGAGCCCAGGACCCTGAGCTGAAGGCAGATGCTTAATCAAATGAGCCACCCAGGTGCCCTAAATTGTCTTGTTCTTCACCAATGAAAGTCTCTTTAAATTTTTTTCTGAATCCTTTCAATCTGATTCCAAGAGTCTTTGGTACCTTTCTCCCTTTCTAGTATGAGGGAGTGTTCCAGGCACATTTTTTTTAACTTTTTAATTTTTTTATTAATATATAATGTATTATTAGCCCCAGGTTCCGGACACATTTGACACATTTGCTGCTCCAGGCCTGGATTAATTATTTCTCCAGAGTTCTGGTTGCTTTCAGTAGAAAATGGAATTTGGAGATCATAGTTCGTGCATTTGAATGTTTGTTGCTACTCGTTTGGTCACTGTTTTGTTTTGTTTTTAAATTGATAAGTTAATTTTTTTTCAGAGAGAGAGCATGTGTGTGTGTGCATGGAGAGAGAGCATGCAAAAGGGGCAGAGGGAGAGGGAGAGAGAGAATCTTCAGCAGGTTCCGTGCTCAGCATGGAGTTACGGGTGGGGCTCAATCTCAGGACCCTGAGATCATGACCTGAGCCAAAATCAAGAGGCAGATGCTTAACCCACAAACCAGGCGCCCCTAGTTTGGTCACTGTTAAATCTTTACTTCTAAATCCATAAAATTCATAACATATTTCTTAACTCTTTTCCTCAGATAAATGGGAAATTTAGCGCACCTTCATTTTTTCCTTACTTTTTCTTCAACTTTCTCAATTTCTGTCAGCTCTAATATTACTTTCACACATCTTCAAGACTTATAACCTTGACATTTGGTTCTTTGACTATAATTAATCTTCCTGATTTTCTCTATAGACTGATTATAAAAACCACAAACCTAAAACCAGGATTTGTAAAGTTATAATAAATATCATCTTGAAATATCAAATTTCAAGAGCCTCAAAATTAGGACTAGATCCATGGCAAAGGAAATGTGATTCTATTGCACTCCCTGGACCCCTGGAAAGAAAAACTTTGGCCAAATGGATTCTTTATTTACAAGAAACGACTGTTTGCTCAATGTCATGCCACCTTTTATTCTGCTTTATATTTGTACCATGATGTTGTATGCTTATTTATGTTCTCTGGAATTTGTAGCTGTTTTATTTGTTGTTGTTGCTATTGACAGGAGCATAAGCTTCCATCTGATTAAACATTTCTAGGTTCCTAATCATAGGATTGTTTAATGGAACCATTTGGAATTTGAAGACATATGTGGTAGAGTCCTTTGATCCATCTCATTTTAATTTTGACCTATTGTTTTCCAGGCCTCTTGCAGCGTTTCAAGCTATGATTTATTTTTATTGGACTCCTGAGTTAATTTTGGTTTTCCTGGATCATAGCTACTCCTCTTTCTTGGATTCCTATTTGCTCTGATGGAAGATGGAATACATCTTCAAATGTTTTTTTTAATTTTTAGAAAGGTTTATGGAAGATGAACTTTCTGATTCCTCCCTACCTGAAACTGGCTTTATTTTATCTCCTATTTGATTGATAGTTTGGCTGACCATAGAATTCAGGTTTGAAATATTTCTCACTCAGAACTGCAAATGAATTTCTCTCCTGTCTTCCAGCATTTAGTGTTGTCAATTATAAATCTCACACCTGTCTTAATGACAGCTCTTGGTAGGAGACTACCAACTATCCAGTCTTTTCTTCTTCCTTTTTAACAAACGTTGATTTTGATCAAGCACCAAGACCGTTGTTTAGAAGGCCCTTTTTCCCTGCCACAGGGAGAAATTAATGATTCATTTAAGACAATCATGATAAAGTCATTTCTCATCAGTGATCAATTTAGAAATAGGCTTTTGGATATTTCTGCTTGAGCAAAATGATGCTAAATCATTGCAGCCAAGTGACCGTATGGAGAACTGTAAAATGTCAGAGCTAGCAGAGTAGAAAAACGGAAAGAATCCAAGTTATTGATGCTATAATTGCACAGTTGAATTAACCAACCTTAAAGCCAACTGCTTTATAATGTAAAATTTTCATTTGTAAATAGATTTTAGAGAGTCTTAGAGTTTGGATCACTTTGCTACTTGAGGAGATTACTTTTATTACTATTTACTTATTTAAAGATTTTATTTATTTATTTAGAGAGTGCTAGTGGGGGCAGGGGCAGAGAGAGAGACAGAGAGGGAGAATTTCCAAGCAGACTCTGAGCTGAATGTGGTGCCTGACACTGGACTTGATCTCATGACCCTGAGACCATGACCTGAGCCAAAATCAAGAATTGGACAATTAACCAACTGAGCCACTCACATGCCCCTATTTATTACTACTTAAACTCTTAGTTTGAGTCATTGGCAGCTCAGCATGGCTGACTTTTGTGTTAAAATGATTCAGGCCTGATGTTTCTCTAATCTCTTCTTCACGGAGGGATAAGGAATTACCAAAAAGGGGGGGGGGAGAAAGCATCTCTATAATAAATTTGATCGACTTGCGGAACCGAAAAGGCTGTCAAGAGTTAATTTAGCATATTGCCTTGACTCTAAGTAGGGCTGATGAGAAACTACCCCATAAAATTGTTCATATGCTTTTCATAGACCCAGAATGTCATCACCTCCCTTGCTGTGGTGCATTCCAGCACATGGAAGCCAAAGAAGGAGGTGCGACATCAGAGTTTCATCCTGAAATAAATGTGGTGGCCTCCATCCTGAGGGAACCCATGTTCGGTCAGCGTTTGGAAGCATTCTTTGCTGCAAGAAAACAAACTGATGTGCAAATTTATAAAAGGGAAAGATTTCAGGGAAGTGAGAGTTGGAACTGACAGAAATGGCTTTGTTTTACAAGAAGTTGCCTGGAGTGTTCTTTCGAACATAGAGTTTGCCAAATGGATTAAAAATATAATTTAATTTTTGAGAATAAAAATGGCAAATCCTAAATAGTGAACGGACCATTTATTTCAAGTGGAAGTGCCATCAAGTGCACAAACCCCCTCGGGTACGTAGTAGCTCCGCGGAAGTCCCTGCTTTGGGAGTGGCACTGCCGGCTCTCCACTGGGGACTTTCCTAGGGTGGGGTCATGCTCAGCTACCCTAATGCCTTCCACATGGAGGCTATGGACATCTGCAGTTGTAAACCACGAGTCTTTGACACGCAAATCCCAGATGGTGCTTTGAATTTAAGGCCCATATTGCATGCAGATTTCTACCACATGTGGTTTAATTTTTTCTCTTATTGTTAACTCAGTGCATGCTCACTGTGGGGGAAAAAGTAGATAAACACAAAAGGGAAAGGGGGGAAAAAAAACCTCTCGTAGCCCCATGACTGTGAATATTTTAAAATTTATCCTTCTAGATGTTTTCTAGGCTTATTCATTGATAGGTATAACTTTATTTTTGTTAAAGATTTGTTTATTTATTTTACAGGGGGAGATAGAGATAGAGAGAGAGAGAACATGCAAGCACGGGGGAGGGACAGAGTGAGAGGGAGAGAGAGAACCCTCAAGCAGACTCCCCGTTGAGTACAAGAGTCCGATGGGGGGCTTGATCTCAAAACCCTGAGATTATGACGTGAGCCGTAATCATGAGTCAGACTGAGTTGCTCAGGCGCCCCTAACTATTTTTCCTTACAGAAGTGGGATTGTCCCCTGGCCAGCTCTGGGCTTCTCCCATCCTGTATATTTATGCTGTGGGAGCCATAGTTGCAGATGACCCGGACGTACCCCCATGAGCAATTGCTCCAGAGCCCATGGACCTAATATTATAGTTAATTGCTGTTGCCCAACATGAAAGGAAGAACGAGAGGGCCATTGGAGCCCAGAGCTATCATGCAATGATTGCCTACTCTTTTCTAGTTGAGATTCTACATACGTTATTTCAACTTCTCACACCTACCCTCAGTGATGGTTTGTCACCACCTCCTTGCAGGTGAGGTGACACTTGGTTGAGTCAGAATTTCAACTCTGATGGATTCTGCTGCTAAGCCAGTATTTGGCTGCAAAGCCAGCAAGGCAGCTGCAATTTCCTTCAGACCAGAGGGATCTGAGGTAAAGGCACCAGGGAGGGGGAGACGCTGCTCATGACGGAAGATGGAGAGGGTGATGAGCTGGAGTTACCTGGGATAGACTGAGAGGGGTGCTTCTGCACAGTCTGGAGGAGATGCCCATGTCGGGGACCGGGTCTCCGTGGGAGAGGTAGGGTCCAGGGTAGATGAATCAGGAGGTAGAATGAGTCGCTTTGGGCAAGGCTGGCCTGGTGGAAGCCATGAGGCTATGGAAGGTTGGTTTTCCCCCATCTGTAAGGCCCTCAAAATCACCAGCAGCCTGCACCCCCTCAAGGCCCCGGGCCCAAAGCCCACCTCCCAGGCCTCCTTGGGCAAGACTGTGCCGCAGCGCAGGCCTCCTTCCTGTCACGTCTAAATTCCCACACGCCGTTCTTGAGCTCTGAGAAGGCTTCCTCCACTAGAGCTCACCACAGAGCAGCGGTCCTGTCGTTAGGTTAGTGGACGTTAGCTGATTGTAGCGGGGAGACAGACATGTGAATAATTGAACAGACGCACAAGGGTGTGCTGGAGTATATGTGGGGTCATGCTCTACTTTCCCCCCCACCCCGAGGGAGGGGATTGGAAGACATGTTTGATTGGGGCTTGGAAGGGTGACTCGGATATGTATAGCAGGTGAGGTGGGAGGGGGTACCTGAGCAGGGGGAGCAGCAGAGCTGAAGCAGATGGCCTCTAGCGGGGCTGCATAAAGCAGACAGAGGCCAGTGGGCTGGGCCGCACCTCGGAGGGCCTCCCATGACATCATAAGGCACCGGGGCTATATCCTACGGGCAGCCGGCCTCCTCAGATCTAAAACTGTTTGAATCAGGGGAAAGACTTCATCTGATTTGTATTTTGGAAAGATATTCTTGGTAACAATGAGGAGGCTGGGTGAGTCACTCGGAGAAAGGGAGACTGTATTCTAGAGAATTTAGTCATATGGACATTTTCAACAGATGGTGAGGATGAGTTGGGTCGGGGAGGCCCTTTCCCAAGGCCCCAGTGAGGGAAGACTAGCTTTGTCCTCATAAAACTGTGGGGGCTGCTATCTGGTCTCCAGGGAGGCCAGAGGAAAAATCACCCCCCACGCTCCTCCCGGCCCTCACCCTGAGGGGCGTCAGGGACCTGATGCTGGGCCCTGAGTGGGGAGTGGGGACGGCCCTTGTGGTACCTTTCAAGAAATGAGGACTTCGGTTATTCGTGAGTCCCCATAAATCCAGGGACTGACCAGTGGGAAGCCCTGGATACCTTTCCTACTTTTTTTTCCCTCCCTAGTTTGCTTTTTAACAGAAACCAAGCTTTGTACAACTCTTCTGCTTCCGGAGGTGGGGAACAACACAGCAAACGGGTTCTGGATGATTTGTGGGACCTCTGGCTGGGAAGGGGTGTCCAGGTGGGTGGGGAGGGCTCCCACCTGGAGAGAAACCCAGTCACAGGCTCTGGGGAACCTTCCAGGGGGTGAGAGCCAGCGCAGGCAGGGTGTGGTCTGCCTCTAAGCAGAACACTTGGTTTTCAAATTCACTCAAGGAGACAATGGAACGTGCTGGTTAAGAGCAGGGACCGAGGCAGACTGTGGGTTCTGCCCCTTCCTGGCTCTCTTCCTTGGGAAAGCTACTTTACCTCTCATGCCTTGGTTTTCTCATCTGTAATATAGGGGCAATAATGAGACCCGTTTTCCGGGTTTGTTGTGAGGATTAAATGAGTTAATACGCCTACAGGATTTAGACGGTGAGCTCCTCGTGAGTTCCATATATGTGTTCGCTTTGCTGGAGACTCAGGGTGGCCTGAGCTCCAAGGAAGTAAACCTGTGCAGACTCTCCCGGCCGAAGAGGCTTCCTTCCCCGCCCCACTGGAGGCAGCAGCTGCACCCCGACACCCCATCCATCTCTCCTCCCCACTTCCTGCAGATCCAAGGACCAACTGATGCCCAGACACACCCAGTGAGAGGCTAGGGGAGGAACCCTCCCTCCCGGACTGTCCAGCTGTACCTGGACCTCGCCCTGCTGGATCATCCCTTGCCTGAAACTTCAAAGTGGTTTATTTTTTTCCTCGTGCATTTGGATTCCAGGAATATTTAATGGGGCGTGTTAGAGCAAAACAGCTGTAGCTTGCAATCTATCTCTCAAGATTAAACAGGTGCATAATCCTTCTTTAGCCAAGCTCATCAGCTGCGGCAGCTGGGAGCTCCCCAGCTCTGCGGGCCTCTGTGGCTGTGCCTTCCTCCTGTCTTTGGGGCTCCCCAAATGCTCCTCTGTTCAGGGCCTTCCCAACACGCCCCAGCTGTCCTGGCCCAGGGCAAAGTATTGTACTCCCTTGCCACACTGGGCAAGGCCATCTTAGCCGTGAGAGCCTGAAGTAAAAATGAAAAATATTTTTCCGTCAGCAGGTGCCTTTGGCTGAATGCTGATGATTTTGGAGGTGGGGGGAGTGAAGCCCAGCGAGCGCAAACCACAGGCGTGTGGAGCCATTTAGGTGAACTCCCCCACCTCCTTCCCTTCTGAGGTGGCTCTGGCTCCCACTTTACGGAATGTTCCCAGCATCTCCTCAGGGACAGCCCGGCAGCGAACGTGCTTGGCCCATGACCCCCAGGGCCTTGGAGTGAGCGAGGTGGCTCAACGGGCCCAACAGTGTGCTTTCCGCCACCCCTCTTTTTTCTGGAAGTTTCACGGTTGTGTTCTAATGTAAACGATATTGTCGGAGAGTCCGGTGGTCCCTTGGGAATTCCACTGAGCAGTGATTGATGGGCCCGAGGCTGGAGCCGTGGGCCCACATCAGTCACACCCCTCGCCTGGTTCCAGAACCGGCCTGTTAGCACAGCCTGACTTGGATCATTTGTCTCCAAGTACCAGGGGATTTTCAAACAGCTGTGGAACCAACCATTTCAAAAAGGAACATAGTTCTGGTTTACGGCAAGAATAACACACACCGCATGTGCTCCAGAATCCAGGCCTCTGAATTCCTGCAGCGCCGGGTGTGACGGCCTCTCCTCTTTGGGCCTCGCCTCAGCGCGCAAATGCTTATGCCATTTAGAGCCACCGAGGGACTCAAACTCAGGGCGTGCTGAGGTGGGGGACATTTTCCTCTCTTCTCCTTTCCCTGTGACCTCATTTCTGCCGAACTCCAGGAGGGAGCGGCGCTTGGTGCCAAAACCTGGGCCACGAAGAACACAGACGCAAAACTGTGTTCCCGTCTTCCTCTGTCCTCTCCTTGTCCCTTATTCTTCAGCCTGCGGTGTTAGTACGAAAAGGCGAAAAATTAAGTGTCGAGGTTTGGCAGGGTGTAAGGGGCCATTTACAATCCCCCCTCCCTCCCTGCTGCAGCCGAACAAGGGAGCCACACAGGATGGAAGGCTTCTTCCGTCCGTGTCCTCCTGCTTGGAAGCAGGCCTCTCTCCTGCTGTGAGAGGCAGGGGAGCAGCAGCATGGGTCCTTGGTCCATGGAGCACGGTCTGCTTCGGGAAAGCTGAAGGACCGAGGCTGGCAAGAGATACACGATAAAGGCACTAGGAGGGAGAGAGACCAAGAGAGGGAAGACAGGGTATCAGAGGCTGATAACCAGCATGACCCGAGGGGGGAGAACAGAGAGGGAAGTGAGAGCAAGAGCAGAGGCACGCAGTCACCCTGGGCAGGAAGGAGAGGAAGGCCACGAGGGCTCCAGGGCCCCAGGGCTGGTCCCACACTCTGAGCCAATCTCCTGGATGCTTAATGGGCCAGGCCTCCAGGCAGGACCCGGAGACTGGGACCTTCCCCCTTTATCTCTTCCAGAACTGCCAACCCAAGTCGAATCAAAGGGAAGAGAGCCCTCCCGATCCACCCTGCCCACCCAGGGCTGGCTGGCTGACAGGGTGCCTCTGAGAGCTGGTCCTGACTTCTGGGCCTCCCCAATTGGGTCCAAGTGAGCAGGAAAATTCTGGAGCCCCGTAGACGGAGCCAAGGGATCAGCCAGCAAGCAGACCAGTGTCTTTCAAAGATTCCCTCTTCTTCCTGTCTGGTCTGGGGCCAAGTGACTGGGACACTGGTGGGCACTCAGGGCCATAGGAAATGAGGACTCATAGGTCCCAGCAGTGTTTGAAATTGAAGTGGTTTACCTACTGGGGGTCATGAAGCCTAGCTGGGGAGTAGGTTCTTTGTCTGCCTCAGAGCTGTCTCTAGAGGGGAAAAAATTCCAGTGTTGGGAATGTCAGCCCAGGCATGATCCTCAAGGATGACATTAGCAGGCTACCTGGGGACAGAGGTGACCCTTATTGACTCCCCTGCTCACCTTCCCCACGAAGTGACTAACATTTGCTAAGTCCTGACGGTCGGTCCCTTCCCTTCTCCCATTCCTTCACCTCCACTCCCACAGTGTGTGAACCGAGGCACAGAAGTATCACACACACACACACACACACACACACACGCACGCACACACACACACACATACATGCATGTATGCACGTAGACATACTCACTGTGAAAGTAATCCTAGTCTCATTACAGAACATTCTGAAAACAGGGAAGGAAGGACAAAAATCCCTCCATGATCTCACTTAACATAGCAGCTGTGAAACGGAAGGATTATTTCTATTTACCCTCTTTCATTTGAAAATGTTGATTTAAACACAGTAGTAGTTTGAGTCTCATACAATCTTGTGCCCTCCTTTTCTCACTTAACATTTTAAGAATCTTACTGTATTTGATTTTTTTTTTCATAACCTTAACAGTTATCGGTGAAAACGAGAGATTAATATTCCAGGAAATGGATGCACAATGGATAACAGTCCCATGTTTTGTTTTGGACATTTAGGTGATTTCTGTGTTTTCACTTCTCGCCAGGCAGTGTAGCTTTTTTACAGTTAGACTTTGTCTCTGGGAAAGATGAACCACCAGTTTCACATTCCTTATGTTGGTCCAGCCCACGCACAGACAAGGGCCATTCACTACGAGGGAAACTATGTCAAGAGTGTGGGTGAGTTGGGGGGCCTGGTGGCTCACTTGGGTAAGTGTCTGACTCTTGATTTCAGCTCAGGGTCATGAGATCCAGCCCTTGGTCGGGCTCCATGCCGAGCTTGAAGCCTGCTTGGGATTCTCTCCCCTTTCCTCTTCCCCACGCCAACTCACACACTGTCTCTCTCTGAAAAAAAAAAAAAAAAGAGTGTGTATGAGTCAACTTCTGGGTTGGCTCAGTCCCTTTTGGGTGAAGGGTGTCACAGATTACTAAGTCGTAGTTTCTAAGTCAACAGATTAATTGTTGGAGTAAAGCAAGTTCCAGGTCCACCGTTCCCGGTTGGCTGGGCTTCGGAGAAGTGGCCTCAGCTGGGAGTGCTGAAACAGTTTTTAGGGGACATTGTGGCACTCTTGAAATGCATCAGGTGCCTCTCAGGGTGGGCCACCTGTCCACTTCCCCGCATTCCCGAGCAGCAAGCCAAGTTCCCACGACAAAGGTGCAACCAACTCTTCCATCCACATGGGAAGTATTTACTGCTCCTCATTTGCTGAAACTCAAGGATCCCAGGCAAATGCCCCCCAGCAGTAGGAAGAGCGCGGGTGGAGGTGGGGACTGGCTGAGCCCAGCTTTTCTCAATGGGCACCTTTTGCTGTAATTGAATTAAAGTCAACAAGGAGATGCAGTTCTAAGCAATTCTCCCTTATGAACATGGGAAATACATAACAATCTAACAACAGAGGACACTGTTTGAAACATTTTGATATAGGATGTGATTTGTAATGCATATTTGTGGGGAAAGCAGGATCCCAGTTTTTACTGTAAAAAAAAAATGACACACACGCAAGTCTACGAGAAGCTAAAAATATACACTTGAATGTTCAAATGTTATTTCTGGATAGTGAAATGATGGGTGAGCTTCCCTGCCCTCTTTTTGCTTAATTACATTTTCTACTTTAATATAGTAAGCACACAGTAGTGGAGTCACTGTTAAAAGGTGTTCTTTATGGTCTAAAAATATCTTTCACGCACATTTCTTTTCACTTTACAAAGCCTTTCATAAATACGATCATATTTGGTTATTGCAACAACACAGGAATAAGTCAAGAACAGTATTAAATAAAATTTATCTTAAAAAAATCTGTAAATAAAATAAAGCAAATCTCACACCCCATTTTACAGATGAAGAAATAGAAGTTCTGGGGGTTCTCCTTTGGGATGGAGTTCCCTCCATTCTAGACCTTCAGCGCCTTGGTTCCAACAGCCATCCCTGAGCTGCATTCCAGTTTAAAAAAAAAAAAAAGTTTCCTAACTTTTTCCTAACTTCTTCAATATGGACGAGGGAGGCAAGAACACAACTCGAATCATTTCACTGCCCCTGCCTAGAGCCTTCAGTAGCTCCCCATGACTCTAGGATAGGATTTCTCAATTCTGGGCTTTCCCAGCTAGTTAATTCTTTGTTGCGGACATGTCCTGTGCATTGAAGGGTTATTAGCAGCATCTCCGTCCTCTTGGGAGGGCCGGTAGCACCCTTCCCACCCACAGCACACACCCAGCTGCATCAACCAAAATGCCGACAGGCCTGTTGTCTCTAGACAAAATTGTGCCCAGTGAGGAACCAGCCCAAACCCCTGGGCCACCACCCAGGCCTCTGGTTACCTCTGAGGCGTCCCCCTTGCCAGGGCCTGTCACACAGATCAAACTTCACTTTCTTCACATATAACTTCCCAGGCAGCTGACACCAGCTCTCCACACTCCCATGGCCCCCGGGGGGTGGGGGCTTCCTCTCGGCGCCCCCCAGCACCCTGCGCTAGCCCCCCCCCCCACAATGCTGCCCGTGAGTGGAAAGGCCCATTTGCTTTGGCAGAGTGGGAGCTCCTGAGCCCAGGGCCTGTGTCCTGTCCCCTCGGAGCCCTTCGTGCTGGGGAAGGGGACACTGCAACTACTTCATAAAATACTTGGGTCAGAAGGCAGGAGGAAAGGTCAAAGGGGGCAAAGTGACAGCATTTTTGTGATCTAGCAATCTAGGGTTTTTTTGTTTTGTTTTTGTTTTTGTTTTTTTAGGTCTGTTTGGGCCTTGGCAAGTCTTGTTTTGCATTGGGAGAGGACTGTATGAAGGAGTCAAGAGTCGCAGCCCAGCGTGTCTTCGCCATCCCGGGAAAGGGGGAGATCAGAGGAGCGTCCTTAGAGCAGCAGCAGCAGGAGGTGACCCGGGAGGTGACACCCGGTGAACGTGTGTAAGAAACAGGCCGGACTGGGAGTTGAGAGTGGGATGCGCCAGGCTGGAGTGTGCTGGCTCACCCTGTGTGTGGTCCCGGGTGAGTAAAGAGCGCTCAGCCCATGCTAATTGAATTAAAGTTATCATCTGACGTGTAGTGTCTGTAGGACGTTCTCTGGCAGCTGAGGGGTTGCCTTTCTGCTCCAGGCCTCCTGCGGGGAGCTGAGAGGACTGTCCTGTCCTTGCGTTTTCTACCTGTTTCCTGGGGGTTATTCCCTGGTGGACAGGGATTCCTCCCAGGTGACTGAGTCCTCCCTGTCCCTAGGCTGTGGACCAGCCCCTCAGGCAGGCGGTGGGCCAGCTGCAGCTACCTGCAGGGGGCAAGACTTCCCAGAGAGGTGCTCCCTGGGCAGCGTTCTGAAGCCCCCACCTGCTCTGGCTCTGGGGTGTGGCTCCAAGGTAACAGCAGTCCCAGCAGTAGCAAGAGAGGCCCTGTCCATTGGGCCCTGAGGGGCTGCTGCTGCAGGTTTGCAATGGTGGGCATGGAGTCCAGGCACACAAATGCGAGACCTGCTGGGGGGATCGTTGCAGGGTGTCACTGGGCCTGCTGCCAAGATAAAAAGATCTGGGGTTCCGGGGCACCTGGGTGGCTCAGTCAGTTAAGCATCCGACTCTCGGTTTCAGCCCAGGTCGTGATCTCAGGGTCGTGATCTCGGGGTTGTAAGATCAAGCCCCCCATCAGGCACTGTGCTGAGTGCAGAGTCCACTAAAGTTTCTCCCTCTGCCCCACTCTATCTTGCTCTCTGTCTCAAATAAATAAATTAAATTATATTAAATTTAAAAAATCTGAGCTTTCAGCATCAGAAAAAGCTGGGCTTCCTCTGAACCATGGGTTTATATTTGTCCCCTGGACACCACAGCCCTTGCAGTTGATTGTCTCCCTCATTGCTTAGGCTGCTAGGGAGCTCAGAGTTCACATTGTGTTCCGCCTCTCTGCACCTGAGGCAGACCATTTCATGTGCACCTCAGTGAGGTCATGACTTTTATTTTCTCATTCATGTTTCCCTTCAGTCCCTCAGTGTTTTTTTTTTTTTTTTCTTATTCTGAATAAAACCTGCTTGTATGAGGGTCACAGAACCATGTCTCTCGACAACCAGCAAGCTGGGCAGTGAACACACCAGCACCCCTCTGTCCCACTGTCTTCGTGCAGTGGCCAAAGGCTGCAGGAGTCAGCAGCCCAAGGGGCCGGGGCTGCATGTCCCGTATTCTCTATGTTCACTTAGAATCCTGCCCTGTCGGTTTATTTTCTTTCAGTCCCACGGGAGGCTGTGCTAGTTTTCACAACTCTTCACAGGACTCAACACCTGGTACTAAGGAGGAATGAAAGTGGATCCGCGTGCCAGGCACATTTTTGTCACGTCAAATGAATTTCGAAAGAAATTCTCTGAGACTTCTCACAGCCCTTCTTAAGATGTTCCTTCCACCCTCCCTCTTCCTCTCTTGCTCCTTCGCTCTCCTGCGAGAGCCACGGGGACGACAGGTTCACAAAAGCAAAGAGGGAAACGGAAAGCAGTCCTGGCATGAATAGAAAAAAAGGGGAGAAGCAAATCTAACAGCAAGATTTCCTTCCAATCTCTTGGAAGGAGATTCTCTCTCTCCCCCTCCTCTCTTTCCCTCCGTCTGTCTCTCCCTGTCCCTCTCTCCCTCTTTCCCTCTCCCTCACTTTCTCTCTTTCCCTCCCCCCCCACCATGCCTCCCTTTGCCCTTCTTTCCTTCCATCCAACATACAGTCACTTACTGACTAAACAAGTTACTTCACTTATTTGAGACCTGTTTTTTCCTTCCCTAAAAGACGAATGGAAAAACACCTCATAGGAAGATTGTGTAAATTACGTTAAATTTATCTGTGTAAAGCACTTGAGCATGTCTCCTGACACAGTGGAAGTATAACTAATGTTACCTATTTTGTATCCATTCACTCAAGAAACATTTCTGATTTTCCGAGTGTTCAATATTGGACACACACAACCAAACATCTTTCCAGGAAAAGTAATTCTCATTATTTAGACTCACATACCCCAGGGTAATTTGGGGGCCGAGAGGTCCTGAGACCCCCACTAAGGGGGCACGTTGTTGGGGTCCCAGGAAAGGCGGGAAAGGCACATTGCTCTCATTAGTTCTTGTCTCCTTGTCTTGCTCCTCCCCTCCCCTTTTTGCTTCTGAGACCCTCCTTCTCTGGTTTGGGGGTCAGTCCTTGGCCCCACTGGCGGCAGGCAGTTCCCATGACTGAACCCCACTGTCCATCCCTAGTCTCTACCTGGGCTATTTCCATCATCACTATCTTTATGCAAATTTGTCATAAAAAGATGAATCTCGCTGTTAGATTTGTTTCTCCCCTTTTTTTCTATTCATGCCAGGACTGCTTTCTGTTTCCCTCTTTGCTTTTGTGAACCTGTCGTCCCCGTGGCTCTCGAAGGCTCTAAACACCCTCCTTTCAGGGATGCCACGAGTGATTAATCTGTGGCTCGTTTCCTCCCATCTTCCCCAGAGCGTGTGCGGTGCCCATTCATCACGATGCCCAGATAATTGAAGTAATCCACCTTCGTTCAGGGCCATGCTCTGGGCAGTGATGCCGGCCCGGAGATCTGTTGTGCTCAATGTAATTACTCTTTCTGAGTGACTCCCTGGGGCCCCTTTCTGCCTCCCTCACATCCCCGTCACCTTGAACAGGGCTTCTGCCCACGCCTCTCCCCACCTCCCCACCAAGTCCTTCTGTGGACTCTCACCCTGGGCTGGCTGTCCCCACAGTCCTACCCTGACCCTGAGAAGAGCCGCTGGCAATGAAGGAGCGGGTGGACGGCTGTGCTAAGACCACAGTTTCAGGGAGCCGCATTGGCCATTGGAAAGATCCGTCTTCCCTGAAGCTTGGAGAGGCAGAGACCCCTTACTGTGGTGATGGTGCAATGTTTCTCAGAGACCTTGAGGGAAAAGACGGGAAGGGGCTCTCTCTTGAGAAACGAGTGGAGAACTGAACGTCCTTCGGACCCGTGCCGGGGAAGGAAAGCTCTGAGGCTCAGAGGAGGCCTTTGCCATTGTCTGCTTCAGCTGCACTCCCGATGCCAATCTTGGGACGCCTCTTCTTAGTCTGGATCCTCTTTAATTTTTCACTCATTCATTCATTTACTTATTTCACAGATAACTGTGACTCATTGGCATCATGATGCCATGTCTTCACGGTCCCAAGCACCATGGGGGTGAGGTGACAAGAAAAATGCGATGTCCCAGGAACCTGGAGGAATGAAAAAGTTGTATGAACATCATCAATATTGTCTCCAGACTGTCAAGTTAATAAGAGAATAAACATCACCAGTTGCTTTAGGGGATATTCTACAAGGGAGGCTTTGCCTTCAAGAGGGTATCATTTCCTCCAACCAATGCCAACCAACAATGGCAATGAAACAAAGAGGCATAAATCACTGAAATAAACAAAACTCTTCTGTGTGTGGCCTTGTACGTTGTGCAGTGAAGGATCTGAAACCCAGTGTCAGACTAGGGGTGGAACCTCCCGGACCCATTCATTGCCCTTGAAGCTGTCATTGCCCTTGAAGCCCTTTGCACCTCAAGGTGGGAGGGGTCTGATGGCCTCAGTTGGAATTCAAGTCCGCCAGAATATGGCCCCCACTTGACTTTCTCCTAATGGACTGTGTTAGACCTTTCGAGGAACAAGCACTGAAACGACTTTGTTGTCTCACCTCTGTCTCCACAGAAGTGAATATACATTATTAAAAACCATAACATAAGTGTAAGGAAGCCCAACCCTGTTCTAATTTTCCCCCTAATGACTTATAGATGCTTTTTCAAAAATGTCAAGGAACAAAATCTTAAGCAAAAATTGTTGGTGTCCTTGCTGTGTTGATGTCCTGAGTATGTACTCCATTTCATAGAGGGGAACCCACACTATCCACTTTGTCCCCAAGAGAACCTTCCATTCAGTCCACTGTGATTTCCATCCCAAGCTCAGGACTTTGCTGTTTAGTGAACTTCCTTCATGCCTAGAATCTCTTTCTTTTCCAGCTACGTAAATCTTACTTTTCACCTATATCTAGCCTTGCTCAATTCCTTGACCGGCATATGGCCAGACCGTCCTCCGATGGAAAAGGCTCCATGATCGTTCCCATGGAGGGAAAGCTCTCTCGCATCTGACCTCTGTAGAAAGTGTTGTCCATGTCACTTAATAACACACCACTTTGGGACATGTCTCCCATTGTGACTTCATGCTTGCATTTCAGGTTTTTTTTTAAGATTTTATTTATTCATTTGATAGACAGAGATGACAAGTAGGCAGAGAGGCAGGCAGAAAGAGAGGAAGGGAAGCAGGCTCCCTGCTGAGCAGAGAGCCCGACGTGGGGCTTGATCCCAGGACCCTGAGATCATGACCCGAGCCGAAGGCAGAGGCTTTAACCCACTGAGCCACCCAGGAGCCCCTGCATTTCAGTTTTTAAGGGTTCTGGTGTCATCTTCCTAATGAGCCTCTGAGTTTTTGAGGGTAAGACTCAGGTGTTCCATTTTTGTCTCTCCCTTTGGTGCTGCTAGGTACATAGATGGCACTCACATTCCAAGGAAGTTTATTCCTTGAGTCAGTACGTCTCCATCCAAGGAGCAAAGAGACTCACTTTGGAAGTAGAAATTCTCTGAGAATACATTCCACTTTGAAAACATCGCACTAAAAGTTGGTGATCCCTTGATGCTAATGGAGCGGCAAGTTAAAATGCACAGTTGAGCACTGATTAACATGAAGGGAAAATACAAAACTGACATGTCATAAAAACTCTCAGACCCTCAATAATATGTCTCTAACACCCTCTTCCATCCCTATCCCTGCTCTCCACCCTCTCCTTCCACTCTAAGCCACGTCTGAGCGACACCGAGCTAAGTTTGTGGGAGCTATTATCAAAATAGTGGAAGAACTCACCCGTTACCAGCTTAGCTTCTATGATTTCATGAGATAAGTTGGTCCCCAGGAGAGCTGGCACAGGCCAGTTGCATTTCCATGAGGTGAGAAGAATTTAATTTAATTTATTTAATTTTTGGATATAGAGATAAGCATATTTATATCTCCTATAGGTCCTCGGCTTCTTCAGTCTGATGGGGATACAAGAGAATCAGCTGCAGCTGCAAGAGACAGACTGGACTGACCCAAAATTCTCTGGAAATGTTCTCAATGGTCCAACTCCAGCCTTGTAGGAGCTCGACTGTGGGTCAATAAATTGTGGCAAAGTTGTGAGGAGGAGGTCCTATGTAAGCATATGTCAGCAACCATCGGGGCCACGCAGATGGGAGAAGAAAGGAGGGCAGTTTTTATTGAAGAGGGGTGTTCATGAATATACATAGTTTGGAGGTGGAAGAGAGTTTAGAAAGTTCGAGAAGCTCATATCTCAAGTTTATTTTGTTTTTGTTTTTTTTCTTGGAGAAGTTAGGGCCACTGCCAAGAGTTAGGGGGAAGATGGAGATTTGGGTTATTGAAGGCTTGGAACATTACCATGTGAAAGGAGAAAGCCAGTAGAGCCAGGGAGCAATGCTGACACACCTTCAAGGGTGGGAATCATAATTGTGTCAATCCTGATTTAGTCACTTAATGATCATTATTGATGACCATCTCTATGATGTCCCAGCATCCTAGACATAGATAGCACCAATAAAAGCAGATAGTTGGGCAGATCCAGGGTCAGAGAACAGAAACATAGGGGCTTCAGAGAAGGGGGCAAACCAGTGGAGGGGAGAGGAAGGGCCGAAGTGGGTGTCCACAGAAGAGGACCAGGAAAAAATTCACTGTTTTTTAAAAGTGAATATTTCATTCAACACTGCAATAAGAACCGAACAGTATTAAAAATAGGAGTGGCTTAAAAATGCATATTAATCTTTAGTTTTCTTTGGAGGTGTTTTCCAGTTCTCTACAGCAAAGTAATGCTAGGAAAATGTCTTCAGGAGAAAGAAATTCCCTCAGAATGTACATTAAAATTCTTAAAAGGGATTGAAGATTCAGGAGGAGCTAACCCACTGTTGCGTTTCAGTGGCGTCTCCTATCATGGCCCTTGCAAACGTTAGTGACCCCGCAGGTAAGGTGAACACATCCTGGTTTGCTCAGGAACGTTCCATGTAATTATCAATGATGCCTATGTCACCGAGGGACAGGGAGACTCCCGGAAGTCGCCGGTGCCCGCGGTGTTGGGGTCTCAAGAGAAAGGATCAGCGACGGAAGCAAAGCTACCCTGCCCTGACGGTTCCCTATGGGGAGAAGCCACACAGGGAAGGCTGCAGGAAACGGCTCCATTCCTTGTGGGCAGCTGGCTTAGAAAATACTCTCTGACCCCAGCTGGATTCCCCCAGGCCATTCATCCACCCAGGGTGCCTCTTGCAGGAAGTCCCAGAAACCACCCACAGGTTCTGGCCGCCCACTTGAGCTTTCCTCAGGATGAAAAAGACAGGGCGGTGCAGGAATCATCTTTGCTTCTGCCACAGTGAAGACCCAGGAGGTTTTGCCTAAAGTAGATTCCCAATACATACTCACACGACTGAATGGATGTCCTCTACAGAACACACTGGAGCTGTTCTGTCTGAGAGGCGCCTCCATCCGTGGCTTTCCACTTGGCCTACAGATCTCACCGTGCGACAGTACAGCACAGAAGGTGAGGCAGGTGAGGATGGGGGAAAAAGCTGGCAGGAGCTGGGATGGATTTTTTTTTCCTGGAGCCCAGCTGGTGATCAGCTTATACCCTAAAGCAGAAGGATTAATAACCAGAGTAATTTTATCCCCATCAGAATGTAACTACAGATGTGGGCTTATTGGGTGAAACAGCTAATCCTTTCTACATTTGGCTCACTCGTGAAATACGATGCCTGGGGTTGTCCAAAGCACTGTTTCCACATGCGCGTGAGGCTCTTGGGCTGTGTGGGGCAGCTGTCGACTGTCTGTGCTCTCGCTGTGGGGTGGGCTGACTTCTCACTGGCCTGACAGAGGGGAAGGGAACAGGCCTGTGTGTGCGTGTGCGCGTGCGACTGTGTGTGTCTGTGCGTGTGTGTGCGTGTGTGTGTACACTGAGGAGGGGGTAAGGGTGTCGCCAAAGGAAAACGTCAGGTGTTGGAGTAGGTGGGTGCACTGAGGGCCCGGAGGGAGAAAGTCTCCCGGAAAAAAAACCGGAATGTTCATTGCAACCACAAGTCCTAAGGTCTCAGGGATAGGGAGGCAGCAGGAAGAGGGAAGAAGGCTAAGGAAAGGGGGTGCACCTGGGTGTCCACGTGCCCAAGATCTGAGCCCGCAGGCACCCAGGGATTTATAGCGTGGCCGTGGTTGCAAGCTCCCAGGCCAGGAGACTCAATTAATCAAAGAGCTGCTGCTGATGGAGCAGAGATGAAAGGGTTTCCCGGCCAGTCAGTGATGTGCTTGGAGCTTTTCCCGGGGCAGCCACCCTAGGGTAAGTAACAGGAGACACGGTTCTCTCCGAGCGCTAAGGTCTGGGCGTTCCGCGCTGCCAAGGAGGGAGGCGAAACTGGGCAGCCAGCGGGCTTCAGGGAGTGGGCGTGGCCTGGGCGACGGGGCGTGGCCCCAGCACCGGGCGGCGCGCGTGACCGACCCCGCCGCCTCTCGCTCGGCGCGCCGCCTCCTGCTGGGCGTGGCGGTGGGGGGCTGGGGGGCCGCGGCGGTCCCGGGGGGCCGCGGGGCTCCAGCCTGACCCCGGCCGCTGTCGGCGCGGCGGCCCCGGACCCGGCCAGGGCGGTGCGGTGCCGGGCGCAGAAAGAGTCGCCTGTCTTCCACCCAGGGCCACGGGGCTCGGCTGGTCGCTCCGACCCGCTCGCTGCCCCGGCTTCTCTTCAGTCCCAGGCTGGAGGGGCCGGAGAGGTTCAAGCTTCATTCCAGTGTGCTACGTTCCAGAAACTTAAAAAAAAAAAAAAAAGCCCGGGGGTTCCTGGACGACGTTAAGAGGAAAGCAGGGTGTCCGACATCCCCACCCAAGTGCCCCGGAACCGGGGAGCAGCATTTGACTGAGGAGTCCCGGTGGGTAGGAGGGAAGGGCAGAGTGGCCAAGGCGCTTGTAAAGAAAACCTTCTCATCCTTGTTTCTTCCGTCCCCTTCCCTCTGACCCTGCGATCTTAATTCATGCCCCCTCCTTCCCTCAAGCCCAAAGAATCTGGAGCCTGAAGCTCCCCCAGGGCAGGGCGGGCCACCGTGGCGGCCCGGAGCCAGGGAGGCCGGGCGGGGCTGCGCCGGGAAGGATCGGGCCTGCGGGGCAGGTCTCAGGGTTGGGAGGCTCGCATTGCCATGGCAACGTGTTCTTCCTCCCTCCCTCCAGTGGGAAGAACCGACTCCCGAAAGTGCAGCAAATTGGAAAGGGACCTGCTGAGTGCCAGCTGGGGCTCTAGGCCCGAGTCGGGAGGGGAGGTGGTCTGCAGAGGGAGGGGGGTGCGACCGAGCCCGACAAGCGACCCCAAGCAGGGATGCGGGGCTGCGCGTGTTACCTCTGAGTCAGACGGGGCCACACATGCTGGACACGTGACACGCGGTGCTTTCCCGTGGCCGCGGGGGAGCAGATGTCGTTGCTGACTCGCTTAGAATGATCTCTGCCAAGCTCTGGTTCCCGCTAAGTGGGACGGTTCCCTTCTCTTCTCAAAAGTTCTGGCTATGGAATTCAGTTCTAAGAGGCTGAGGCTGTTAATCAATTTCTTCCTTTCTTACATGTTTTTTTGAGTTTTAAAAGTGGTTTTAGTGGTCAAAAGAAAAAGCATTTTTTTTTTCCATTTTACAAAGGTGTAAAGAAGGAAATGAAAATGGTCCACGATTCCCAATTCTTAGGCCCAAAGGTAACCACTGTTAATATTTTGTTGTCATCCTTTCAGATTCTTTCTGCACAGGGGTTCACACATGAATGTAGTATTTGCAGAAGTAGATTATGCTGCCCATGATGCTTTGTCACCTGCATTTTCACTTAACTTACCATAGACATGGAAAGATGTAGAAAAATCGATTTATTGTTGTTATTATTATTATTATTATTTTCAGATTTTACCCATCTATTTGAGGGAGAGAGAGAGAAAGAGAGTGTGGTGCAGGGAGGGAGAGTGCACAGAGAGAGAGGGAGAAGCAGAGTCCCTGCTAAGTAGGGAAACCTCAGGCTGGGCTCCATCCAACGATCCAGAGATCATGACCTGTCACGACCTGAGTGGAAGGCAGACACTTAACTGACTGAGCCACCCAGGTGCCCCAATTTATTCTTTCTTTTTTTTTTTTTAAGATTTTATTTATTTATTTGACAGACAGAGATCACAAGTAGGCAGAGAGGCAGGCACAGAGAGAGGAGAAAGCAGGCTCTCCACAGAGCGGAGAGCCCGATGTGGGGCTCGATCCCAGGACCCTGGGATCATGACCTGAGCCGAAGGCAGAGGCTTTAACCCACTGAGCCACCCAGTTTATTATTTCCAATTTATTATTTCTAATGGCAGTATAGGATTACTATAATTTATTAACCAAGTTGCTACTGCTGGAAATTGAAGCTGCTTCCCAATTTTCACTCTGCTACGTGGTAATAAACATACACATACATTTTGGCACACGGTCTGTTAGTTTTCTTTTCTTTCTTTTTTTTTTTTTTTTGGTCTGTTAGTTTTCTTAAGTGAAACTTCTAGAAGTAGAATTACTGAGCCCAAGGATATGGGTGTTTTAAATTTTTTTAAAAAAGATTTTATTTATTTATTTGAAAGAGAGAGACCACAAGCAGGCAGAGAGGCAGGCTGGGGTGGGGGTGGGGGAAGCAGGCTCCTGGCTGAGCAGAGAGCCTGATGCGGGGCTCAATCCCAGGACCTGAGATCATGACCTGAGCCGAAGGCAGAGGCTTAAAACCCACTGAGCCACCCAGGTGTCCTGGGTGTTTTAAATGTTAATGTACATTTCTACATTCTGGGTCTGTGGGTTGTTTCTGAAGCAAGTGGGCTTCTCACCTCCTCAGACAGGATGAGGAACAACAGGGTAAATCCATTGTAGATGGTGTCTTGGTTGCTATTCCTGCCAAAACAAAATCTGAAATCAAGAATTTGGGTGTGAGTAGTTTTTCTTCAGAGGGGATCCCAGAAGCACTCTGAAGGGTGGACCATAAAAGGTGCACTGATGCAGGGGTTCCTACGGCAGGCAACTGGGGTCCAGTTAGGATGGCCACCCTTGGAGTGAGCACACAGAACCTTCCTCAGAATGGAAACCCATTTGTTTCTGCAGGCCATTAACTCTCCAGATCATCTGACTTTCCCTGCTGTTATTTGGAAAATTTCTTCAGGTGAGTTCTAAGGTAGGCCAAGGTGTATGGCTGGGACATCTACAGCCTCAGCTACAAATGAATTATTTCAACTTCCTCGGAACCCAAGCCAAGGGTTGAGGTCAGTGCAGGACATAATTGCGTAACAGGCTACAATTTTCGTCAGCCCCTCCACCTTCCCTCTCTGTTCCCTAAACCATCTCTTGGTGCCAACTTCAGCTCCCAGAGAATATAATCCAAGACTCGCCAAAGAGGTCTTCTCAGGGATTTGCTCTAGAGTGTCCCAGACAAACTCTGTCACTTGTCCAGGTACATTTACATTTTCGGACAGGAAGCAGGAGAGATGAATTCGTCACCAGAGGAACCGATGAGAGCGCTGGCCTTTCAGGCAGGGTGGCAACTGGAAGCCTCTTGGGAAGAGGCGCCGGAGCGCCAGGCCGGGCCCACGGAGGAATTCTGCTTGTCCTCTCTTGACCCACAGCAGGTGAGAGGCAGAAGTGGGACAGGAGAGAAGAGTCCAGAGCCTTGTTTCTCTCATAAGGATGACATTCACTGGTCTGTGCATGTAGAAAATGAGGCAGAAAGGAAGAAATAAGGCTGAATCTGCTGTGAAAGCAGTGAGCCACCAAGGCAAGTGTAGAGAGAGGAGGAAACACCTCAGGGTTTGGGTGAAAGGAGGCACTTGAATGAGGGACTCAGCTTCAGCTCACCTCTTCCCTACCTGGAGTCTTGTCTGTCCTCTGTCCCCTCTGACCTCTCTTTCCCAGGGTCATTTCCTACTTGTTTCCACCTATCCCCGACATGCTGATGCTACTTAGGGTTCCATCCTGTACCCTGTTATCTCCTCCAGCAGCACACGCTGTTGGGGGGGGGTCATGGGTCACACACAGATGCCACACGGAGGGCCGGCCCAGCTCTCTCTCAAGAGCTCGAGTGTCCCCCGACCCAGAAGTTGACAGAAGTCACAGCAATGGGAGAAATCTTGGGGAAAACATGGGTTCCCTTCGGGCTGTCTGTCCTCTGGCTGTCATATTTGGAAGCTAGTGTCTCTAATGAAATCATGAGCTGCGTGAGGCTGCGTGTTTTGGCTTTTATTTCCCAGATTGGCTACATGAAGTGGCCGGCAGACAATACCCTTTCTGCCTCCTGAAGGAGTTTCTCCACCAGCCCCAGAGCAGGAGCATGGGAGGATGCGGTCCTACTCCTCCGTGGGCACCTTGGTTTTTACTGACACAGTTGCCCCCCTTCACCACCCCCCCCCGGCCCCCCCCCCCGCCCCTTGCCTTCTGCTGTTGGGAGAACCCTCTGCTCACCAAATCAGGAGTGGTTCTCAGCCCTCATCCTTATTGTCTGCAGTCTGGGGCTCTGCCTACCCGTTCTGCCATCTTGAAACTCTATCCTTTCTCGGCCTCCATATGTCACACCCTCTCAATGGTCCTCTGTCCAGTGAGCTGTTTCCTCTCGTCCCCTAAGACACTATGCTTGGGAACAGCATGAGGTAGTGGAAAGAATGTAGGTTTGGGAGCTAGAGTGACTGTATGATTCTGCGCTGCATCATTTATTAGTTGGATGACCTTTCTGGCCTCCGTTTGCTCAACTGTAAAATGCAGATAATCATGGGTTTTGAAGATATCATAGGTAAAGGGCCTGACACCAAGCACTTGCTAATGGCACAGCAGTTAGGGGTGTTCTTCTGTGACTTTGCCAAGCATTACACGGCCCCGTGTTGACTCATGCTCACCTCTGGGCTGAGGAGCGACAGCAGTCTCTCGCCATCCCCAGTTGCTCTCGTGTATTTGGTCTCTGTGTCCCCGTATCTGCTAAGTATTCCCGCTTTCGATGTCTCACCACGACTTCAGTATCAGCTGGCACGAAACAATCTTGTCCCTTCTCCAAAGCTTTTCCTGTCAGGATTTCCCTGATTCAATTGTCCACACAACTATTTTGCAGACTCTTGGGCTTGAAAAGCTTAGAGGTGTCTTCCTTTTGCCTTTCTTATTTGGAAATAGTGGTTATTATTGGTAGAGCGCCTTCACATGCATTTCTGACTTCTCCTCAGCAGTATTTTGGAGTAGGCTACCACAGAAATGATGCCTGGAGAAGCAAAATAATCTGCCTGGGGATAGGGTGGTTGGCTGAGCACGACTCAGATGGGAATCCCGACCTTATCCTATGTCTTGGAGATGTCCCTCCCCTGACTGATAGCCAGGCTGGTCCCAGGTCCCAATGACCCAAAATGCTGAAGTCTCTCCGTTCTTAAAACAAGTTGACAAACATTTCCCAATGTCTCCCTCCAGTTTCCAATTTTCTCTCACCTCCCCTTCAGAGACAGACTCCTTTAAAAACTTGTACACATCTACTAGCTTGATTTATCCTCTTCTCTTCAGGTCTGCAGTCTGGCTTCCACCAACCCTGGATTGGCTCTCACCAGGTCATTAGGTCATTTTGCCCTATTTACCACTTTCACAAACACATTACTCCCTCTTGCCTTTCACTCTGCCCTGGTGTCTTTGGCTCAGCCCATCTCTCTCTCTCTTTTTTAAAAAGATTTTATTTATTTATTTGAGACAGAGAGAGCAGAGGGGATGGGCAGAGAGACAGGGAGAAGCAGACTCTCCCCTGAGCAGGGAGCCTGATGCAGGGCTCAGTCCCAGGAACCCAAGATCGTGATCTCAGCTGAAGGCAGCCGCTTAGCTAACTGAGCCACCCAGGCTGCCCAAGAAGATTATTAACTCTATTTGAATGTTTCACAGACACCTCTACTCAGCATGTTGTAAACTGAGCTCATCTTCTTCTATTTCTGTCTTCAAATGGGTTCCTTAGAAGTTCAGGGGAATCTTACTTCTCCAGCACATCTCCCCAGAAACACCCGTCCACATCTCACTTCCACTCAGTCCCTTCCCACCTGTATTAGGTCCTGACTTTGATGAAACAGGTTTGCTTTACTGAAAGTCTTGAGTTTGGTTTTGGTTTACAGCTTGGTTACCGTCTGGCTATAGGAGATTTGTTTGTTTAGCATTACCAAGGAAGCCTCTGTCTTTTGCCTTTTGCTTTGAATTGAAAATTGATTGCCTGGGCCTGTCATTTTCTCTCTTTAGTACATTAATGACGATGAGCAGTAACCACCAATCCCACAGTCCTTTAATTACTGTTTGTCCCATACCTCTCAAGTGCCAGAGACAACACACAAACCAGTGCCTCTCCTTCAATTTGTACCCCTTTCAGCTGGCCACAGGCGAGCAATTGCCCTGCTATATCAGGGCATGGTCTTTCGAATCTCCCACTCTGCCACCACCCACAGAGTCCTCAGAGCCAGCCAGCTGGCAAGCGATCAACTCCAGAATCTCATCTTTAAAATTTGCTCTGAAGAGTATTCTTTGCTTCTTAGGGTGGGCTTTCTAAAAGTGGAGCCTGAGACAGGGATTTGGGCGGCTGTGGTTTACTGAAGAAGTGGTCTTAGGAGAAAGGAAGTAAGAGAAGTAGGGTAGGCCAGAGGAAGGACCTATGCACGGAGCTGCAGCCCAGCTACAGCTTCATTTGTCAGGAGCATGAAGGGTCCCCCAGAACCAGTCCCACCTGGAAGACAAAGGGCCAGCCTTTTGTACCTCTATGCCAGTTGGTCTTCAGCTGCAGATTTCTGGGGGGTGTGACCTCCTGCCTGAGGCAGCTCCTGGATTCTGTTTGGCTGAGGGTAATTTTCTGGTATTTGGCAGATGGGTGTAGTGGCCTGTAAAGTGATCCGGGCAGGACACCAACAACTTCTAAGACTATTTCAGTAAATAGCTCCTCAGTCCACCAGTTGCTCAAGCTAGAAACCTGGGAATCATGCTTGTTCCCTTTCTTTTTTCTCAATTTTCAATCCAATCCAATCAATCTCCAAAATACGTATTCAGTCTTCTAATCATTCCACTTAGTTTTTCCATTTTTTACGCTCACTACCTAGTGGACCTCTTCATCATCTACTGTCCTTATTACTGCAACAGCTCCTAACAAACCCCCTCGTGTATGACCAGCAAGACAGCCAAAGTAATCTTTCTAAATCTCATCTTTTCATGTGACTTCCTTTATTAACCGTTTTTCATTGCTCGTATGATGATTTCAAACTGCTTCATATGCCTTAAAATATCCTGCATGACCTCGGTCTTACTCATATTTCCTGACTCATCTCTCACTACTTACAACCTCAAATAACTGACCCAAATGGGCTTCTTTTAGTTACTTGAATGTACCATAGCCTCTCTTGCTTCTGTGTCTTTGCACATATTTTTTCCTCAGCCAGAACACCTGTGCCATCTCTCATCTGGTTACCTCTTATTCATCTTTAAGGATCCGCCTGGTTATACTTGCGCTTGCAAAGCCTTCCTTGCTCCTGGCATCTAGATGCCCATAGCACCTTGTGCTTCCCCATCATGTCACTTATCACACATGGCACTGCGATTGCCTCTTTGGTTGTCTACATCTTTTCATGACAGTGCTATTTCTCTACCACTTTCCTCATTCTGTTCTCACCCTTCTTCCTTTCCTGTATTTTTTAAGACAAACTTCCTTACACTTTCTCTCCTCTAGTAATTTGGCAGTAATATATCTTGGTTTAGTATGAACTAATCTCTACTTAAATTAAATTCTAAGCTCTGTGGGAGCAAGATGGTGCTTGCATTATTTATCACTGTATTATCAGTGCTTAGTGTATGGACAGAACTCAATAAGTGTTTATTATATTATATGAACTAATAAATGTATAAAAGTATTTCATTTCTGTTTTCATTGCTGGTTTAGGTGGCAGCACCTGTCACCATGACTTGCATATAGTGTTTAATAAATACTTGTTAAATTCAATAATGAACTGAGACTTTAGTTCCAATCTGCATGACAGTCTTCCTGCCTGATTTAGTTCCTCAGCACCTGTGAACACTCTGTGTTCAGAGTCATGCAGCAGAGACTGACACCAGCAAAATGGCAGACTAGAAAGTTCCTAGGTCTCATTTTTCTAAACAGACATAAAAACAAAAATAAAACAAAACCCACACTGTCTTAAACAACTTTGTAGGAGCTCTGGAAAATGGTTAAAGGTTTACAGCAAGAAAATAATGCTCGATCATGAAAAACTCATTTTCAAAATGGTAGGAAATTTTGTAGTATTTTCACTCATCCTTGATTCAGCCCACTTCACCCCTCCCAGTAGAGTGGTGATACTGGTTTTGAGCAGGTAGTGGCCCAGCTCCAGTTCTCCCCTACCAAAGGGAGCAGAGTAGATCCTCTTTTTAAATTACTGTGTTATGTCTGTTCTAAATCATCTGGAGGTACCTGAAGGACCAATGCAAGGCAATAGCCTTCTTACACATAACTTGAGATGCAAATAGGAAAAGCAGGGAGCACTGCTTGTAAAGTCTACAAGGTGGTTGCAGACCTAAAGACAGCTTGGGCCAGAGATTCTGAGTGGAGCTATATGGTAGACCATCTAAGGCCAGGAGGATAAACTGAGCTGAGATGCTCTAGGGAATGAGGACATTCAAAAGTAGCCATGTATACAGGGGAGTTTATAAACAATGTGCATGCCCAGGGAAGATGCATGCTAAGGAAAATCCTGTGAGCTTAAGCTTCCACATTGGGCTAATCCTTAGGCTCAGAGTAAGCCTACCTCAATAGTGACTGAATGACTCTGGGACCAAACCATCCCACAAATACTAGAATTGGTGGATGTTCTTTTGTTTTGTTGTTTTGTTTTGGCTTGGGTGCATTTGTATGTGTGCGTGTGTGTGTGTGTTAGTTCCTAGCATTTCAGGAAACCTCTATCCAAACACTAGCTGAACACAAGCTAAAGGAATAGAATCTTCAGTGATTACACATGACAAGGTATATCACCTTTGCAAAAACAGTTTGGAAAAGTTTTGAAACAAATGTATTGGTGCAGGATTCAACCACCACCAGCACGAAAAGAAAGAAAGAAAGAAAGAAAAGAAAGAAAGGAAGGAAGGAAGAAAGAAAAGAAAGAAAGGAAGGAAGAAAGAAAAGAAAGAAAGAAAGAAAGAAAGAAAGAAAAGAAAAGAAAGAAAGAAAGGAAGAAAAAAAGAAAGGAAGGAAAGGAAAACTAGCAAACTCTGAGATAGAGGGATAAAGAGAATCTGATTTCCAGAGTTACTACTAAGGGATACAAAGAAACAGGAACACAAGGCTAATTCAAAGGAACAAAATTAACTAACAGAAGCTGTCCCTAAGGAAACCCAGACATCAGAATTACTAGAAAAAAGACTTCAAGCTGATGATATTAGATATATGTTTTACCCTTATATACCAAGGGAAACATGGGCAAAGAACTAAATGAAATCAAGAAAACAATATATGAACAAAATGATAATATCAACAAAAAGAGAGAAATTGTAAAAAGGAACTAAGCAGAAATTTTAGAGCTGAAAAGCACAATAACTTCAATAAATTTATTAGAGGGGTTTGATTTCAATTTTGAGCAAGAAGAAAAAAATCAGAGAACAATAAGATACAATGATTGAAAACATTGAGTCTAAGGGAAGGGGGGAGAAAGAGTGAAGAAAAATGGACAGACCTTAAAGGACTTATGGAACACTATTAAATGGACAAATGTATGCATTATGGGAATTTGAGGAGAGAAGAGCAAAGGAGGTAGAAAATTATGGAGAAATAATGACTGAAAATTTCTCAAATTTGAGAAAAGACATGAATCTACAAATCAAAGAAACTCAATAAACTCCAAAGAGGGTAAACCTAAAGAGACTGAGAAGAAGGTATATATTAAACTGTCAAGAGCCAAAGACAAAGAGAAAAATCTTGAAAATAGCAAGAGAAAAGTAACTTGTCACATATAAGGGATTCTCAGCTGATTTCTCATCAGAAACTACAGAGGCCAGAAAGCAATGGTATGATTTATTTAACATACTGAAAGAAAAACACCTGTCAACCAAAAATTCTGTATCTAGTAAAACTGTCTTTAAAGAAAATGAGTAATTAAGACAGTCTCAAAATAAATAAAAATAAGCAGAACCTGAGAGTTTACTACTATTACCCTTGCTCTCTAAGAAATTCTAAAGGGGGTTCTTCAGTTTGAAATGAAAGATTTTAGACAGTAGCTTGATGTGATATGAGATCTCTAGTAAAGGGAAATATATGGACAAATCCAGTATTGGGGGGCCTGGGTGGCTCAGTCAGTTAGGTGTCTGCCTTCGGCTCAGGTAATGATTTCAGGGTTCTGGTATTGAGCCCTGTGTAGGGCTGTCTGCTCAGTAGGGAGCCTGCCTCTCCTTCTCCCTTCCTCCCCACTGCCTCTGTCTCAAATAAATAAATAAAACCTTTAAAGAAAAGAAAAGAATTAATTCAAATCAAATCCAGTATTATCGTAATTTTGGTTTGCAACTCCATTTTGAATTTTCTATTATATCTAAAAGACAAGTGTATAAAATGATTATAAGCCTGTCTGGGGGGAGACAATGTATAAAGATGTAATTTGTGACATCAATAACATAAGGAGGAATGATGAAGCTGGATCAGAGTAGTTTTGTATGTGGTTGAAATTGATATCAGTTCAAATTGGTAAGTAATCCCCATGATAATTACAAACAAAATATAAACATACACAAAGGAAATGAGAAGGGATTCACAACATGTCACTACAAAAAAAAAAAAAATCAAGTAAACACAGAAGTAGGTCTTAACAGAAAAAATGAGGAAGAAAAGACCTATAAGGCATATAGAAAAAAATATATAGCAAAGTGGCAGAAGTATTTCCTTGTTGGCAATTACTGTATTTTTTTTTTAAGATTTCATTTATTTATTTGATAGAGGTAGAGATAGCGAGTGAGCATAAGCAGGGGGATGAGCAGAAGGAGAGAAAGAAGAAGGTTCTCCACTGACCAGGGAACCCCATGTGGTGGGGCTTGATCCCAGGACTCTGGGATCATGACCTGAGCCGAAGGCAGCTGCTTAAACGACTGATCCACCCAGGTACCCCTCCTTGTAGGTAATTACTTTAAATGTAAATGTATTAAACTGCCCAAAGGCATACATTGTGCTACACAATAAAGGACTAGGAAAGATCTGCCATGCACTTATTACAGTATGTCTGCAGTCTTATACTGCAAAGATCCTAAGAATGAAAATAAGATGTAACTATTAGAAACGTGATAAAATGTTACAATTAAAGAGACTTTTTTTGTAGACAGAGCATAGGTTGACAGAGTGGACAAAATAGATACAAACTATATGCTATCCACAAGGTACTCCTTTTAGATTTAAAGAGGCAAATATGTTGAAAGTGAAAGAATGGGGAAAAAATCCCATGCAAATAGTAAACAGAAGAGACTGGGGTGGCCATACTATGATTATAAAAAGTAAACTTTGAGTCAAAAACTGTTATAAGAGACAAAAAAAGTCAGTTCACAAAGATGATATGCAATTATAAATATACATGAACCCCAAAATATATAAAACAAACATTGGCAGATTGAAAATAGAAAGCTCTACAGTAACAGATTTTAATATCCCATTTTCAATAATAGATGGAGCATCCAGACAGAAGATCAATAAGGAAAGACAGGAATTAAACAAAAGAATAGACCAACCAGACCTAACGGCTATATACAGAACACTCCACTGAGTAACAACAAAATTCACATTTTTCTTAAAAGTTCATGGAACATTCTTCAGGATAGACCATGTGTTAAACCACAAAATAAGTATTAATAAATTTTAAAAGATTGAGATAATACAAAGTACCTTTTCTGATAAAACTCAGTGACAGAAGGAAAACTGAAAAATCTGCAAATATATGGAAACCAAATAACATACTCTCAAACAATCAATGGAGCAAGAAAGAAATCACAAAGGAAACCAGAAAATACTCTGGGATGAGTGAAAACAAGAACACAATATTCTTAAGCTTATGGGAGGCAGTAAAAGAAGTATTTAAAGTGAAATTTATACAGGGTACCTGGGTGGCTCAGTGGGTTGTGTCTGCTTTCCACTCAGGTCATGATCTCAGGGTCCTGGGATTGAGTCCCACATTAGGCTCCTTGCTCAGCAGGAAATCTGCTTCTTCTCTCTCTCCCTCTGCTCTCCCCTGCTCTCTCTCCCTCTCTCTTTCTCTCTCAATAAATAAAATCTTTAAAATAATAAAAGGGAAATTTAAAGTATTAAACATATAAGTCGGAAGAGAAGACAGATCTCAAATCAATAACCTAACTGCACACCATGAGGAGCTAGAAAAAGAAGAGCAAACTAACCTCAAAACTAGCAGAAGGAAAGAAATAATAAAGATTAGGTCAGAGGTAAATAAAATAGAGATATAAGAAAAACAATGGAGAAAACCAGCAAAATCAAAGTTTGGCTATTTGAAAAGATCAACAATATTGATAAAATTTTAGCTAGACTGACCAAGAAAAAAAAGAAAATAGACCCCAGTTATAAAAATCAAAACTGAAAGTGGGAATATTACTACTGATTTTACAGAAATAAAAAGAATTATAAGAGAATACTATGAAAAATCATAAACCAACAAACTTGGATAACCTAGATGAATTGGACAAATTCTCAGAAACACACATATACCAAAATGGAATCATGAAAAAAATAAAAAATCTGATTAAACCTATAACTAGTTGGAGATGGAATCAGTAACCAAAACCTCCCGACAAATAGCCCTGGGCCAGACAGCTTCACTGGAGCATTAGGCCAAACATTAAAAGAAGAATTAACACCAATTCTTCTCGAACTCTTCCAAAAACTGAAGAGGAGGGAACTTTTCCGAAGTCATTCTATAAGGTCAGCACTACCCTGACACCAAAGCTAGAGAGACTACAATAAAGGAAAACTATAAACCAGTATCTTTTATAAAATGCAAAATCTTCAAAACCGTCTTTTATAGATGCAAAATCTTCAACAAAATATTGGCAAACTGAATTCAACAATATATTAAAAGAGTTACACACCATGACAAGTAAGATTTATTCCCAAATTACAAGGAAGGTACAATCTGAAAATCAGTTTAATGCATAACATATGTACAATAAAGAGGGAAAAACACAGTCACTTCAACTGAGGCAGAAAAGGTGACAAAATGCAAAATCCTTTCATGATAAAAATAGTAAGTGTGACTAGAAAGAAGCTTCCTCAACATGACAAAGGCCATATATGAAAAACCATCAGCTAACATTATGGTCAGAAGCTGAAAGCATTCCTTTAAGATTAGGAACAAAGCAGGAATGTCTACTCTCAGCACCTCTACTCAACATCTTATTGGAAGTTCCAGAGAGAGCAATGAGCCAAGAAGAAAAAAGGAAATTTAAACTGGAAAGTAAAAAGTACAATTATATCTATTTCAGATGACTTGACTTTACATGTAGAAAAGCCTAAAGATTACACACATACACACATGACCTGTTAGAGCTAATAAATAAATTCAGCAAAATTACAAGATACGAAATTACCACTTAAAAAGTCAGTTGCATTTCCACTCACCAACAATGAGCAATCCAAAAAGAATATTAGAAAAATGGCTGTGTTTATAAAAATATAAAAAATAATAAAATACATAGAAATACATTAAACCCAGAAGGCAAAAAACCTTTGCATTGAAAATTACAAAACATTGCTACAAGAAATAAGCAAAGATAAATATATGCAAAGATATCCCATGTTTATGGATTGGAAGACAATATTGACAAGATGAAAATACTACCCAAAGGAAACTATAGATTCAATGAAATTGCTATCAAGATTTCAACAGTTTTCTTTACAAAAATAGAAAAACCTATCCTAAAATTCATACAGAATCTCAGGGTTCCCCAAATGTCAAAACAGCCTGAAAAAGATCAAAGCTGGATGAATCACACTTCCTGATTTCAAAACTTTCTATAAAGCTACTGAAATCGCCACAGTGGAGCATCAGCGTAAGGCCAGATATAGAGACCAAGGGTATAGAATAGGGAGGCTGGAATAAACCCTTGCATGTATGGTCAGTTGATTTTCAACAAGAGTGCTGAGACCATTCACTGGGGAAGGGACAATCTTTCAACATACATGGCTGGGAAAACTGGATATCCACATGTGAAAATAAGCTAGATCCTTACATTACACCATACACAAAACTTAATTCCGAATGGATCAACCTAAATGTAAGATCTAAAACAATAAAACTCTTAGAAGAAAACATAGAACAAAGTCTTCACAACGTTGGTTTTGACAATGATTTCCTGGGTATGACAGCAAAAGCACCTGTCACAAAAACAAAGTAGACAAATGGAACTACATTAAACTTACAAACTTCTCCTTGTTAAAGGAAATAATCAACAGAGTGAAAAGACAACCCACAGAATGAGAGAAAATACTTCCAGATTCTGTAATTGATTAGGAATTTACATGCAAAATACAGAAAGAACTTGTACAATGCAACAAGAACAACAAACGTCACTGAACAGGATACTTAAGTGGTTAAAACAATAAATTTTATGTCTTGTATATTTCACTACAATAAAAAGTCATGTAGCATCTCCTTCACTGCTCCCCCTACTTTTGGGGGTCTCTCTTCTTCCCTTTTTTAGTGCAACTTAAATACCTCGATTCATCTTTGGAATGAGGCAGCTTATACATAGGGAAATAAATAATAATTCTGTCTATGGCCAGATTAATTGTCCCAAAGTAAAATATTGTTATCCTAGTTGTGATATTTCAGTGGTTAGAGGGTAAAATCTAAGTTCTTTCTGATTTATAATCTGATTTCTATTTATCCTTTCTCCACCACGCCCCACTGTTTCCATTGTGGTCAAATAATGTGCCCAATAGGCACCCCCATGCTGCTGTCCTTCTCTTCCTCTCCTGTCTCAATCTTAATCCGACCTCCTAGGGCTATATTGAACTCCATCTCCTTCAAGAAGCTCTCCCTGAAATTCCTAACACTGACAAGTCATTTCTTCCCCAACAGCACAAGTGCATTCTGTCTGGGTAGCCATGGGTTCGTCCTTCACACGGACTTCCTGCCTGGCCTTTGAGCATCGTGCCCTGTACATTTGTATTTCTCACACTTCCTAACTTCCTAACTTCCCATCTTGTTATCTGATCCCCTGACTTCCAGGGAAGTGTTTTCAGTGGCCTTTCTGGGAATGCCATTTGCCAAGTTTCAAAACGAGGAGACTGAAGTAGGATGATAATGAAGGCCTCTTGAGCTCTAAGTGTCCCTGCTTGTTTACATGAAAAACAGGACAAGACCTTAATCCACCCGAGCCACTCATCTTCATTTAAACCAGAGTGTCCTGAGCAGGACTGGGTGGGAGGCGAGTTCTCAGGGTCTTGTGGGCTACCTCTTAGCCCACAGCCTATGGATGAATAATATCTTCTCACTGGACCCTTCCTCTTTTTTTCCTAGTGTAATCTTTTCCCAAAATGCTACAGGAGTATTTCTATTGGCATCACTCAAAAACACGTTCTAAAGACTGGGTGGTGGAGACTTTAGGTGGCCTTCATGACTCCTGCCTCCTGGTGTCCTTGACTTTGCATAATCTCCCCATAAGTGCAAGTAGTACTGGTGTTTCTGATAGAATATGACAAAGGTAATGGACTGTCACTCCTGTGATTAGGTTACATTACATAAGACTCAGCAAACTGGGGCTAGAGACTCTCTTTATGAGCTTAAGGAATGATGCAGCCATGTTGGATAAGCTCACATGAGGAACTGTGGGAAGCCTCTAGGACCTAAGTATGGCATCTAGCCAACAGCCAGCTCGGAGCGGTTGGCTATTCAGTCATAGGAAGTGCCTTCTGCCAACAACCTGAATGAGTCTGCAAGCAGAGTCTTCCCCACTTGAGCCTTCTGATAAGAACGTGCCTCAGCCATCACCTTGACTGTAGCCTTGTGAAACAAAGGACTCAGTCCAGACTCAGGACCAACAGAAACTGACATAATAAATGTGTGTTGTTTTAAGCCGTGAAACTTGTGAACCAATACAGACTGGGCTTGGCTAATACACAGTAGCTGAGACATGGAATGTCCTTAAAGAAATCTGACTGGACTTTCCAGCTTTACCCTGGAACCCAAGAACCCTGAGCAGGTGGGTTGCAATGGGCCATGTTCTCATGGTGTTTGCTTTCTAATCGTGAACTGATCTATCTAAAACTCAAGTATGTGAACACATAGAAAGACAGACTGTGTTGATGGGTAGAGCCCAACACGGCAGTTCCTATAGAATGGGATGTGACAAAAATCCAGATTCAGTCCTTCCTTCTCACCCACAGACAGGCTCAGGCACCAGGTTTCCAATGGAGTCTCCAGGGGTGGTGTTATTGAGGAACAGTCTTAATTTCGGTCTCAAATCAGTGATAAAAGCAAATTAAAAAAATTCAAAATAAGTTGTCTTAATACCTTTAAGCAATTAGAAGAAGATGCAGTATTTAATGAATTCTTGTTAGACTTGCTCTTATGATTAGATAAGCACACCTTGCTATTAGCACAGTACTTGCTGATATTCAAATGGGAGCCTGGAGATTTTTTTTTTTTTTTAAGATAGACTACACATTATCACAGTCTTCTTTAAATTATTAGTTTCTGTTTCAAGAGACAGATGTGGCCCAATGGTGGGCCCTCTCTAATTAGTCATAAACGTCAAAGAAGTTGGATACAAATGATCAAACTTACAGTCTGTGCTGGAAGGACAGACATGAACCCCACCGTGCCTCATGGCGGCCCTCCACAATGCTGCCAGAGGTCATAGAAGAGGGAAAGGCATGAGTGTGTTCTCTCTCTGTCTGGAGCCAGGAGGGAGCACTGCCAAACTTGGGCTGCCTGCCTTGATAGGATCTAGCATTTTCTCTTTATTCCCTTGGAAAGCCGTCAGTGAGCAGCCCTACAGTCCACGTGGGGTGGAAGTAGGACTTGGGGGTACCAAATGGCCTTAGGTTAATCAGATCCTTACGAGAGAGCCTTGAAGTTTGACACAAAACCCAAGTCAGTCAGAAAATGTTGGCAATTGGAGTTACAAGGTCACATTCCTTGACTAAGACAGGTGAGGAGTGAGAGGCTGGGCTCTGGGTCTTGGTTTGTCTGAAGGGCTCCCTTCTTTCACGGTCACTCCAGTCACACCACAAAGACAAGACAGAGTGCCCCAAGAGCTGTCGCTCTCGAGCAGGGAGCACAACTTCTCCCAGCAGCATCAAGTCAGCACCTTTCCTTGGAAAAGAATCCATGTCTTTCCCACGGCAGGGGTGAGGAACAGCCGAGAGAGGAGCGAAAGCTCAGTTTTTGCCAGAACTCACTGCAGGACTGCCTTTCCTTCCAGGAGGTCTGACCTCCAAGACCCAGGCAGTGAAGTGCTGGTAAAATGCTGCACTCTGAGAAGCAAGGGAAGGGAGCTGCTGCCCCATCTAGACTCACGTTGGGAGGACAGAGCTGCCCATTCCTGCCCAGGACTCTTCCAGCGCCTGTTCTTGGCCCCCGGCATCCCTGTGCTCACCAAGCTTCTGTTCCAAGGAGGTCCCGCAGCGGGAAGTGAAGGCGGCACAGCTTCGGGCCGGGTACCGCGTACCATTCCAGCAAGAGAGAATCCTGCATCCCGGGCCCCTGTGCCAGCTGTGTGACCCTGCAGTGGATCTCCGAGCAGCTCGGGTTTGCAAGCTTCTCTCTGTCCCCCACTAGCATGTCAAGATCCTGGATTCGTCCCCATCATGGCAGTGCGACATCATGGCAGGATCTCCGATGATAAGGATAGGAGTCTAGTTTCTTCACTTCCTATAGTTGGGAGGATTTATCTGGCTGCATGTGAAAGAGATCCCAAATAACAGTGGCTGAAACAAGATCAGGGTTCTTTCCCTTTGCTGTAAAAGCCTAGATGATGGCACTTGAGGGCAGTGTGGATAGTACCTGCTCAGCCATCTGGGGGTACGGTCCTGCACCTGCAGGTCCAAGGTTAGTCAATGTCCCTAGAGCAGGATGGAGGACACTGGAAGGAGGGGCATGACCCTTTCTTTAAGGAATCTTGTCCCAGATGTTGCACACATCCTTCTTTCCACTCCATTGGCTACAGGAAGGCAGAGAAATGTGACCACAAACTCAGGTGACTATGGACAGGTCTATTACAGTGGAATAAAGAGTGAATTATTAGTGAGGGGACAGCAATCAGCCTCTGCCACGTTTTTTCTCATAAAACTTTCTATTATATCAATTGCACAAAATTTCAAATACTTGCTAATAACAAATTAAGTGATACAAAGATATGTAAAGAAAGACCTCTAGGCACCCGCCCCTTGCCCCCTGACCTGAAACTCATGTTAACAGTTTGATGTGCATTCTTTCACATCTTCCTTGAGAGTCATTAAAAAATATGCGAAGTTTTCTCTCTCCTTGTCCACTTTTAATTTTGTTTTAAATGAGATCATTCTATATACAATTTTTTTCTACAATTTGCTTATTTCCAATATACAGTGAATCTGTTTATTGGTATATGTGGCTCTAAACTGTTCTTTTTAGTAACTGCAGATCTCATAACATGGATTTCTTAGTTGGAGGCACTATAATTTCTTCTACCACTCCCCAGTGAGATAGATAGCTTATTTCCTCTTATTGTCACTATAATGTTGCAAGAAACAACTTTGTGCACACATCCTTGGGTAGTCTTTTTGTAGGATACTTAATTCAAGGATATGTACAATTGAAATTGCAATAGATTCTACCTTGTCGCTTTATGGAAAGACTTCGGTAATTTGCAGGCTCGTGGGTCGCAGATGAGAATGATGGGGCCCTGGACGGCATTCCCCCTTGCAGTTGGAAGGAAAAGGAGAGAGAGGGAGAAGGACGGAGAGCAGATAGCATGATTTCCAGGAACAGGTTGTTGCCTGGTCTAGTGGCCGAGGAAGTGCTTCCTTCTACCTGCTCTTGGGGAAGAAGAGCGGAGGACCCCTCTGCTTTTGCCGAGAAGCAGGAGAGATCACAGTGCCTATGGAATAAAGAGCCGACCTGGCCTGGGAAGGACTGTAATGAAGATTAATAGGGGGAGGAGAATGGGTCTGGGCATCCTACAAGGGACATGAACCCTCGCAGCCCCGTGGCCAGGCTGGGGTGGCGGTGCCTCGGGGACATCCCAGCCCCACAGGCACCTTGAGTGCGAAGCCTGCAGCCTGGACTAACAAAGCCATCTTTCATGGGCTGTGCTTACAAAGCCTACTCCCCGTGGTCCAGACAAGGAAACTGAGGCTCAAGGAAAGCATGTCTTGGCCAAGTTCACTGAGGAAGGTAGGGGAGGGTCTGGGGACTAGAACCCATGGCCAGGACCCCTGAGCCATTCCCTTCACCCACGGTCCTGCACTTGGCCAGCATCTCTGGGTTTTTTTCACTTAGGGTGTCTTTGTTGGTTCCAATTTGCATCTTGGAGATGCTCACAGGGTGGCCACCCAGGCTTGCGATTTCTGGGCGCACAATGGTAGGGGAGGGCGGAGGAGGGTTTTGCATGGTTTGGGGCAGCTGGGGGCCAGCCACAGCTAAGGGTGAAGAAGCAGGAGCTGCTCCTGCTCTTCTCTTCCTCCTCCATCTAGACACAGGGGACGTGTGGGGCTGGACAGTGACAAGCATCACCCATCTTCCAGCTGGCCAAGGCAGGGAGAGGGCTGGCATGTCTGGAGCCTTCAGCCCCATTTACAGACTGGGGACTGAGAATGGAAGACCTCTAGCTGGTGGACTGCTGAGCCCGGAACTGACTCACCCCTCCCCCTCCAAACCTTTGCCTTCCCCTCCAGTGCCACGGGGCCCCCCATTTCCCCTTCACAGAAGCCTGGTGTTCACCCCCACCTGTATTCCTTCTGTCTCAGCAGGGAAAGGGGAAGGATGTTGGGGAAGAGCGGCCAATTCTTGTCCATGCTCAGCACTTTGCAGGGCATCCTGTTTTCCTGCTGGGGGGGCGTTCAGTCCAGTGCCCGGGAGGGTTGGTGCGTAACAATGTCAGATCAGCCTCTGGCAGGCAGCCACCACTCCCCTCCAGAAAGTCACTTTGCTTCCTGGATTCCTGGAATCTCCACTTCCGAGGTTCCTACCTCCCGGAAGAAGGCAATGCACCCTCCCCTTGCACCTCGCGCCCCGCCCCCTTCCCCCCCACCCCCCGCCCCGACGCCCCCACGCTTACAATTGCATCCTGGACATACGGCACAAACGGACCATTATCCGAGCAATTTTACTCACAGCCAGCAAGAGAAAATGACCCACGCAGCTGGAGAGAGGAGGGCACTTCGTCTCCTCTCGAGGGGTCCTGCGCATCTCGTGTCTTCTAGTGAAATGGCTGCTGTCACTGTGCACAGACAAATCAAAGTCATTCACTCTCCCTAACCGCAATTCAAGAACCTGCCTTCCTCGCTTGGGCCTGTCTGCTCTAGTGGGCTGCTGGCAGATGGTCAGCCTTGCTCAGCCGGGGTGTCCCCGTTGGCAGGGCCGGGACTGCAAGCCAGACCCAAATCTTCGGCATCTCACCTTTTTCTCTGCCTGTGACTTGCGCTGCCTCGGGACACCTCATTCCCACAGACCCACCCTTCCTTACTCCAGAGCTTATATTTAGCTGTTGTTTTTCTCACATTTTGGGAAGTGCTGACTTTGTGCCTGTCAGGGTGAAGCCAAAGGCCAGAAGCTGTCTTGTATGTTTTGCTGAGCAACTCAGAAAGCTGTTGTATCTAAAGATGTTCTGAATTTGGACGAGGAAGGGGGCAAAACCTTCCAGGTTTTAGTCCTGGATCGTTGTGGGGCGGGAGCAGCGGGTATCTTGTCCGTTCCAGTCATTGGAGTCTGAGCTCCCTGAAGGGCGGGGACTGTGTCTCCTTATTTCTGAACTCCAGGCACCTATCAGGGGCTGCCCCAGAAAGTGCTAGATAAATAGCGCTGGGCAAATGTAGAGACACCGTAAGCTCACAGACAGGCCAGGGGCCAGAAATAACTGGGCTCAAGAACCCAACATCTTTTGTGATCCAAGAGCGGCTGTAGTTCAAGCAGAAGGGGTCCCCAGGACACGCATCTGCCCCGGCCCCCAGATTTGGAGGACTTGGGGGCATTAGCTGTGTGTTTACCCCCCTGGCTTCCTGGGGCGAGGCCGGGAGGGATGAGAAGCCTGTGGGTTGTCCCAAGGGAACGGCTGTGGCCCTGGGGCAGTGGGCTGGAGCCCTGACCCTGGGAGCTCTCTGGGGCCCTTTTATTTCTGTAACATCACAGTTCTGCTCCAGGCCATCATCATCACAAGCCACTGGCTGGCCTAGCAACCGTCACCAAGATAAACAAACAGCAGAGGACGCCTGGATCACAGCTCCTTCCCTTTTGGGGATGGCCCTAAGGGAGACATGTCAGGGCCCCCCCAGATGGTCTCATGGGGGTGGGTGGAGGCCGGGAGCCCACAAAGGACTCTCGGGATTGCTGCACACTCCGGAGATGAGCACAGCCATTCGTTATGTGTAATTAAATTGAGCTAATTTCATTCTGTGGCACAGAGCCGGAGAAGAGAGGTTCTCAAAAAATGTTATTATCTTATCTCATTTTGTGTAAATGTCATCATGGCGCAGCTGGAACGGGAAGAAAGGATATTTTTGAGATGTTCCTGGTCCCCTAAATGGATTGCGTTCTGTTCCTTCAGCATTAAAGTCAATCTGATGCCAAAGCCTCCAGGAGCTGATGTAGATGAAATGTTACATTTATATAATCATTCCACAGACGGACAGGAAAGTGCTTTTTCTGGATAAATCTCAGAACTGAGTGAGGGAGGCTGAGAGATCAGAGGATTGCGAGCCCCCTGGGGCCTCTGGCATTTCTGCTCCCCAACCAGCCACAGCCACTGTTTTTTTTTTTTTTTCCTAGGTTTGCCCCAGAGGGGAAATGATTGAAAGAAATGGAGACACAGACCCTGGGCGGCCGAGTTCCCCTTTTAGTCATCGACCTCCAGCGGCTCTGTGAAAGTAGGCAGCCCTCAGGGATGTGGCTAGAAAAAAGGTCAGTGCCCAAAACTGAATAACCACACGATTCCTTTCAACATAAAGATATGACCAAACTCAGGGCAAGTGCCTCGAGAAGTCATGACTGGACAGATTGAGTTAACTCACTCAGAGAGCTCAAGGGAAAAGTTCCATGTAAACGAAAACAAGATTGAGAGTCTCTTTCCAGGGGGCTAAGAACTTTCTGGGCCTTCTCACCTTGCAGCCTGGCATGGGGGATCTGGGTAGGTGTCCACAGCCTCCCTGTCTTCCCTTGTTAACCATACCCTTGGCCTCAGCCCCTTTTAGAAGTCTCTCTTCTCCACCTGAAGGCACTCACTTTTCCACTGCTATCTTTATGGAGAGAACGGCCATTGAGGATGACACGGTGTCTGTCCCTCACTGGCCCTGCCTCCTCAGCTGGAGGTCAGCCAGACCCCTGTGATGGCCTCCTCAGAGCCTCCCATTCTTGACTTGCCTGGCCTCAGGCTCTCCATGGCAATGCCGCGTCCCTCAGTGCTGGGAAGTTGGAAGGTTGGTCCCCTTGGTGGTGGTCTTGCTGTGAGAGATGGACAAGCCCAGTGTGTGCTGTGTTCTTCTGCTCCGAGTGTGCTGGCTGCCCTGCAGTCCTCCATGCATGACGGCAGCCATGATGGACTGTTTTCTGATGTTGCTGGACCAGGAAGATAGAATCCAGTGATGGATTTGGATCTGAGGGGTCAATGGGCTAACAGGAAAATATCCCCAGCTCCTTAAGGATGGGTCTCAGACGCCGAGGACTGTCAGAAGCTGTGATATGCTTCCATTTCTCCACAGTGCCACGTCAGCCACTGGGATGGCCATGTGCGTTTGCAGTGGGAAGACGGCCTGTGGACACCCAGCTCCTTCCTCCTGCTGTGCTGCCTGCTCTTCCTCTGGTGAGTCACCAAGCTGCTGGCCTTTCTGAGTCTGGATTTTGCAGAAACATAGAGCTTGGGCCTGGAAGGGACCTTGGGAAATAGTTTATATTCTTGTCATGTCCTAATTTTAATTGCTTTCAGATACAGGTTCTCGTTTCCTCATAAAGACCGTCCCCCTCCCCATGCAGAGCACAGATGAGGACACCGAGGTCTGGAGAGGCCGAGTGGCCTGTTGAAGGTCATGCTGTCCCTACCTGGTGCCCACCTTGGAGTTCTGAATCCCAGTGCCTCTCTATCCAGTTCCTGCTGGGACTCCCCGCAGTCTTTGGTGTTAAGTGGACCCCATCACAGGGTGGTCTGGCCGCGGCCATCCTAGTGGACGGGGCTGCTGGGGGCAGCAATCTGCCCCAAAGCTACCGAGGCATGAATAGAAGATCCCCGTCCTGGATGGCGAGGCCTCACCATGGGGAGCCAGGCCAAGTCAGGCCAAACACAGATGGACATGTGTCGCCTGTGGCAAAGCTGGAAACCTGCCTCAGCACAAGCAAAGCCCTCATTACACCCCTGAGTGTGGTGGCTGGTCACTGCACGATTTCATTTCCAATCCTCAGTAGCTCTTTTGGGCCCTGTGTTGCAGAGGCCCCGATGCCCGGAGCCCTTTGTCATGACTTTGATCTTCCTAACGACTTGTGATGTTAAGCATGCTTGCCTCTGCTCACTTGCCATCTATATATTTCCTCTAATAAAAGATCTGTTTGGATACGTTCTCTATCCTTTCCAGTTGGGTGGTTTTGTGAGTTTTGAGTTCTTCGAATATTTTCTGCATCAGACCTTTATCAGATACACGATTTGCAAGTATTTTCTCCCAGTTCACGTTTTGTCCTCTCATTTTCTTAGTGATGTCTTTTAGAGCTGAGGTCTTTTTTTTTTTTAATTTATTTATTTGACAGATAGAGATCACAAATAAGGAGAGAGGCAGGCAGAGAGAGAGGAAGGGAAGCAGGCTCCCCGCTGAGCAGAGAGCCCCTATGCGGGGCTTGATCCCAGGACCCTGGGATCATGACCTGAGCCGAAGGCAGAGGCTTTAACTCACTGAGCCACCCAGGCGCCCCTCATTTTCTTAGTGATGTCTTTTAAAGAGCAAAAGCTTTAATTTTGACCAAATCCCATTTACCCATTCTTTCGTTTTTGGATTGGCCTTTTGGTATCACCTTGGAGACATTTTGATCTATCCCGACATCACAAATATTTTTGCCTGTGTTTCTTTCTGAAGTGTGTAGTAGCAGTGATTAAAAAAAAAAAAAAAAAAGTAAAACCAAAAAAAACCCATGTGAAAACCAAAGAGCTCAATCCTGTGTCCAGGAGTGACAGGGCAAGTCCACTTTCAGCATAACTGTCACACTTGGCTGCATCCAGGTTTTAGGCTGACAGACGAAGGGTTGAGTTGATCACCTTCAGTATACAGCATACTTTTCTCATCAGTCCATGCGAAAAACATCTTGTTAGACTTTTCTCTTCCTTTGTCCACCATCCTAACTCCCAATCTTGCATTTGTCATAGGCATGTACATTCCTGTATTTGATATGCCCACAGACATCCTGTGTCTATGAAGTCTGGACACATCATTAAATGTACATGATAAATGGTTTATTGATATTAATAATGCATGGTATGCTCGGTGTGTGACCCCTCGTTAACAAATGCATAGTTCAGGCAGAATCTCAAGGAATGCATCATCCCAGCATTTTACCATCCCTGCACGTATGTCTATCCTGTGCTGGTTTTGATGACTTGTGCCTCTGATTTATACTAAATAAATTTGTGCCTGTATTATACTCTAGGAAAAATAGTCAAGGCAGTTCGATATGCATAACAATAAAATATTATTCATGTTTTCAGATTTTAGGGCCACCATATAAATGCAGCTTTATAAAATATATGATACTGTATGTATTTCTGATTTTCTTTTCTTTCTTTCTTTTTCCTTTTTTTTTTTTTTTTTTTGCCACTCAACCCTGTTTTTAATACCTCCTCCCATTGTGGTAAGCAGATTGATTTTGTAGCTTCTAAACTACACAGCATTAAGAAATATGACTTCCACATAGTTTCTTGCTTATTCTTACAGAAATCAACAGAGATTTCTGAGCTCCTTGAGACCATAAACGACTCTGTGAACTGCTTCCTACCCACCATCAGGAAAGACCTCTATGGGAATTTCTCTGGGTTTTATACTCAGAGGTGGGTCTGGTAGGTCAGTAAATGGGCATACCTAACCTGACTACATATTGGCAGGATGGCTGGGCTGGTTTACCTTCCCATTAGCAGTATATGAGTATTTCTGTTTTTGCACTTTTTTTCATGTTCTTAGTCTCATTTGATTTGACCTGTTTTGACTTTATCCCCCTCGTCTGATGAATGCTCTTTGTGTTTACATTTGCGTTTTTTTGACTGTGAGTTTGTGCATCTCTTTATATTTTTCCTAGTCACTTGGATTTCCCATTTATAAAGTGCCCATTCATACCCATTTCCAAACTTTTCTATAGGATTTTCTTTTTTTTTAATTTAAATTTAAATTTTTTAATTTTTATTTTTTTCAGTGTTCTAAAATTCATTGTTTATGCACCACACCCAGTGCTCCATGTAATACGTGCCCTCCTTAATACCCACCACCAGGCTCACCCAACCCCCCCCACCCTCCCCTCCAAAACCCTCAGTTTGTTTTTCAGAGTCCACAGTCTCTCATGGTTTGTCTCCCCCTCCGATTTCCCCCAACTCACTTCTCCTCTCCTTCTCCCAAGGTCCTCCACGTTATTCCTTATGCTCCATAAGTATGTGAAACCGTATGATAATTGACTCTCTCTGCTTGACTTATTTCACTCAGCGTAATCTCCTCCAGACCTGTCCATGTTGATACAAAAGTTGGGTAGTCATCCTTTCTGATGGAGGCATAATACTCCATAGTGAATATGAACTGTATCTTCTATAGGATTTTCTGTTGTTTTTTTCTTGTTGATTTCCAGGGATTTCTTGCATATTCTGGACATTATTTCCCTAGCATTGTCTTAGATAGAGAAAATATCTTTTCCTAGTCTGTTATATGTTAATTATCTCTTATGATAAAGAAATCTTCAATTCTTTGTAGTCAAATATTTTAATTCTTTTACTTTATGCTTCATTCTTTTTGGGCCTTGTTTAAGAAGTCCTTTTCTGTCCCTAAGTCAGAGATACTCTCCTACATTTTCTTCTGTTAGCCTTCTAGTTTTTCCCCACAAAATTCAATTGTCTTTAACTCCTCTGGATCAATTTTTACAAATCATATAAATAGGAATTTAGTTTTATCTTTCCATGTGGTGATTCAATTTACTCAGCTCCACCTCCTAAATCATCTGTCCTCTTCCCATTCACTTGTGGTGCCAAGTTTATTTTATATTAAACATGCACACATACACACTGTTAAAAGAAAATAAGGCATGTTAAAATTTTTAAGTTTATTCGAGCAAAAGTCGATTTGAATAGGGCAGCACCAAGCCAAAAAGGTTAGGGTCCTGATAGGAGCTGGGAGAAGGGCATAGGTTCAGAAGCAAAGAATGAAAATTATTTGATCGGCTGTAGCTTAAAGACTAGTTGGCTCTTTGTGATGGTCATACCTAGCATTTCGGTTTCATGACCTTGAGGTATTTATAGGCTTAGGTGTTGGTTCCCTAAGTAGGGTGCTAAGGCATCAGATCCACCTCAGGCTAACGGACTCCCTCTTTCATTAATATAACAACACACACAGTCAGATTCTCATTACTCACTGTAGTTATCTTCTGCTGCTGAATTAGTGAATAGTATTAAACTGATACAAAATCAGTGAATGGGGAACCATTGTTCCTAGGGAAATACAAGGTCATGTTTCTTTGTGCCTCTGATCACAAGGTTTTCAACAACCCATCCACACAGAACCTTGTTCTGTAGGTGTTTCTGTTTAGAAACAACTTGTTTAAGATCTATTTATCACAAATAATTAAATTTGTTATCTTTGAATGATTTACAACCAGGGGCTTTGGAGGCCACTCACATTCTATAGGTTCATTTGCTAACATCCTCATAAAACAGGATGGTCTTGTCTGCGTTGAGAACCTGCTCTTCCACATAGAACCCTTCCTGCATAATACTTAGCAGGTATTTTAAAAATTCTTCTGCAGCCTCTTAGTCTGCGAAACTTCCCTCCTGCACGTTCAACATTTTTCAGACTGTATTGCTTTTTGAAACTTGCAAGCCATCCAGTACCAGTCAAGAAGGATTCAGCATCCTCTGTCCCTGGGTAAAATGTGATAGTAAACGTCTTTGGCTTTAATGTCTCACAATAGTGCTATCTACCATGCTTTTCTTATAGATGGTCATCTAGTGAGTCCACAAATATAACTGCCTTCCCACCCACCATCACTTCATCATGCAGTCTGGATGTTACTGTAATACATTCCTGAGCAGCCTCATGTACAGTTTAGCAAATTTCCTTGCCTTTTTTGTGGACATATTGTATTGTTGGGTCTTTAACATTGAAATCATCATGGCCAACAGCATCCTCACAAATACCTGAAAAAATTTATCAAAAAGATCTCTCTCTCTCTCTCTATATATATATATATATACACATGTATATATATATATATATATATATGTATATATTTCATAAAACACAACTTTCTTGCTTAGGACCACTAGATAGTACTTCAGCACTACACCTATGGACCATTTTAAACATTGATATCAACCAAAAAACCCCACAGAAATATAAAAAATGTGGCACTGAATAGACCATAGGACGTTTGCTTAAAATATGAGCGCTGAAATTGTTAGGGTCCGTGATCAAAGGAACAAGACTGATGCAAAGCGAAAGTTGAGCGAAGCTTTATTTCACGCCAAGCATCGAAAATCAAAACGACCAGTCGGGCCGTCTCTTACAAAGAGGTGAGGATGACCAGGACACTGACCCTGACGACTGCCGCTGCCCGGTGGGGGCCACTCCGGATGCCGCTCCCGATGACTACCACCACTACCACTATTACTCCCCTGCCTCACAGACTAACCTTTATAGAGGTGGTTGAGCCCGGCCCCCACACAGGTGGCCAATGAGATTACAACACACAGGGAAAATTGCACAGTCATGCTCGGTCAGCAATACGGGTGGCCAATTGAATTCCAACTCAATAGCAAATATATGCATGCCCCACTGATTGGATGTCTCCATCCAGCCTGGCCCGCCCCCATATGCGGGGCCTGCAAGCAAGTTCCTCTGGGAGGGGCAGGGTCAACCCAAGCCCACAAGGAAATCTCTCCCTCTGGCCAACAAGACCCTTACAATATGAGAAGACAGAGTATTGCCTTGTTTGCCATGGCTATGGACATGTACATCCAGTCTCAAATAACCACTGAGACATTGAGAATATTGATTTTGGGGTTACAAATAGATTTTAGTGAGTGGGCAGATTTAAGAATATGGGATCCACCATAAATGAGGATCAGTTGTATTTGTTTCAGAGCCACTTTTCTGTTCCCTTTGTCTATGAGCATGTACCTCTACCACTGCCAAAGTTTTATTAGTTGTTTTGGATTGTGTCAGTGTACAATAGGATGGATTTCTCGACTTTTTGTTCTTCCTTTTCAAAATTGACTTTTCTTTCTGTGCATTTTAATTTTTCTGTAAATAATTTATAGTAGAATTTTTGAACCCCTCAAATAATCCAGCTGGAATTTTATCAGGCATTCAATTTATAGCTTAATTAGAGAACAAGTGATTTTAATGTTAACTCATCCATCCATGAGCATTGTATATCTCACCATTTATTTGGATTTTCTTTTGTAACAATTAATAATATATTTTTTACATTATTTACAATTTTAATTTCTATGTACATTATAGTCTTTGTAACTATTGTGAATTCTATCTTCTTTTCTATTTTATTTTTAGGTCGGCTCTCATAGTTGAAGAACAAAATTCATTTTTGGGAGTTGATATTTTACCTTACAATATTGGTAAACTCTCTTATTATGATTCATCTAATGGTCCTGTTGGGTTTTCTATGTAGATTATCAAATTTGCAAATAAAGACTCTTTTATCTCTCCTCTTTGGATTCTTTTAGTTCTTATTTCTTTCATTTATTTATTTATTTTTTTGTCTCGGAATGATTGCCAGTACCTGAGAATTTATATGAGGTAGTAAGGATGATGGTGGCCATTTCCAATCCTTAAGGGAATATTTAAGCTTTCCTCTTAAGTTAGGTATTTTTGTTGACTAAGTATGTCTTCTTTTTCCATTTAGATTTTGTCAAAATAAGAAGACATTCTTTTTTTTAAACTTTATTTATTTACTTGACAGACAGAGATCAAAAGTAGGCAGAGAGGCAGGCAGAGAGAGAGGGAGAAGCAGGCACCCCGCTGAGCAGAGAGCCCGATGTGGGGCTTGATCCCAGGACCCTGGGATCATAGCCTGAGCTGAAGGCAGAGGCTTAACCCACTTAACCCAGGTCCCCAGGATTCTTACATTCATACTTTTTTGAGTTCTTTTTTGAATAAAAATCATTGACAGGTGTTGAATGTTACCTAGTACTTACCTGCAAGTAGTGTTATAATAATATGATTTACCTTAGCCAGTAATGTGGCTGCTTTCCTGATGCTAACTCATGCTTAAATTTCCAGGATAACCTTTTATTGATGCTGTCACATTGCCAATACCCATTGGTTAGCTAATATTTTGTTCAGGTTCATGGAAAGAAAGAACAGTTATTTTTCTTGTGCTCTCATTAATCAATTTCAAAATCAAGTAGACAAGAGGGATTATCTATTCCTTTGATAGAATGCATGCATAATAACTGTCTTAATCCAGGTTGCTATAGCAAAAATACCATAGACTGGGTGACATAAACAACAAACACTTATTTCTCATAGTGCTGGAGGCTGGGAAGTCCAAGATCAAAGTGCCAATAGATTCGCTGTCTGATGAAGATCTGCTACCTGGTTCATGAATAGCCATTTTCATGCTGTACTCTCCCCATGGAAGAAAGAGAGTAAGGGAGCTCTCTGGGAGTCTTTTTTATAAGGACACTAATCTCATCATGAAGGCTCCACCCTCCCGATCTAACCACCTTCCAAAGACCCCGTCTCTAAATACCATCACACTGGGGATTCAGCTTCAACACATGAATTTTGGGAGGAAAAAACATTGAATCCATAGCAATACCCTTTAGGTCCAGGTACTTTTTAGAAACCTTAATTTCCCTAATAATTATTGGTCTACTCAATATTTCTTTCTTCTTGCACCTTTTTTTTTGTATTTTATATCTTTCCAGAATTTATTCATTTCGTCTATATTTTCTACACTTGTTAATGGTTGGGTTCTTAATATTTTTATTGCTGTTTTATCTCTGTTGTGTCATAGTTAATCTTCCTTTAATTCAGGATTTGATTTACATCATCTCTTTTTATCTTGGATAGTTGTGCCAGAGGTATGTTTCTCTGATTAGGCAGATTCATCCAATTTGTATTGGCCAAAGCAGATTTAATTTTCTCTAAAAATTAGCAAAACCTTTCCCAATTTTTGGTAATTCTTGTCCTCTTTTCAATTTTCTTTGGGACTTTTCCAAATCAGACAACTTCTTGGGGGTCATATTAAAGGTTTTAAAGTATGTAAGTTAAATATAATTTCATGTCATATATGATAGAAGAAAGAGTCCAGATCCCTTTTTCTCAGGGAGATTAGGATCTAGGGGAAATCAGGCTACTATCAAATGATCACATAAACACAAAAATTACACCTATGGTAAGTTCTAAGGAGTGGAGAATGGCTATGGGAAGTGATACAAGGAGCACTGACTTGATGGTTGGCAAGGAAATTTTCTCTTTGCAAATGACAAGACTTCATCTGGTGAGGAGGAGAAAGAAGGGCATTTTATATGGTGGGAGGGGGAGGGGAGTGCAGTATGAACAAAGGTCCTAGCGCAGGGAGCCAGTGTGACTGAGTGAAGAGAAAGAAAAATAAATACATCCAGGAATTCCTCTAGTCAAGTCTCTAATAGTGGGGTTGGTTGTATGTTTTAGATAGAGTAGTGTTGAGAATGAGCACTAGGTTATTAACTAAAAGGGGTATGAATTACAGCTGGAAAAAAATAAAAGACAAATTGCAAGATATAAATCTTATTTGCATCCGGAGAAAAACTACAGAGACAGATTTTAATAAGTGAACATACCCTCAGGAAACACTTCTCCCTTACTGCAAGTGCCATAACAAATATTGTCTTTGGAAGAGTTTGGAATTGTTCTTACATTGATTTGAAATAATTAAAACTCAAAATGTTGCAGTTTAAAATAGAAAAAAATTAAATTTGAAATAATTCTTTGGATGAAGGGAGTCAAAAGGTACAAACTTACAAGTTATAAGATAAATGTCATGGAGATGTAATGTATGGTATTATGGTTATAGTTAATAGTACTGTATTACATATTTAAAAGTGGCTAAGAGAGTAAATCTTTTTGTGTGTGTGCATGAATAAACACTTAATTTTATTTTTTATGAAATTATTTTGTAATGGAATTTTAAATTCCAGGATAGTTAATGCCCTGTGTTTTATGAGTTTCAGGTGTACAATATAGTGATTCACCAATTTCATACATCACCCAGCACTCATCACAAGTGCACTCTTTAATCCCAGCATTTATCTCACCCCCCACCCACCTCCCTCCTGGCATCCATCAGTTTGTTAAGAGAAATAAGTCTTAAAAAGTTCTTATCACAAGGAAAAAAAATGGTTCTTTGGGGTGATGATATAATCCAAGGGAAAATGTTAGAGTTGGAGCAAAATTTGTTCAACTTTCCCATTATTTAATAACGAAAATTAATATATTTTTCATTTAATTTGAGTGAAAAGGTGCTGATTAGGAAATTTCTGATCTGCAGCAACCAGTCTTTCTTAAGAGCCAAAGTCAGCAGCAACGCAGATGATAGCCTTGATTTAAGGAGGAAATGGTGTACACGCATCGGCACTTGTGTCTACGACGTGCCATTTTTGGTTGAAAGATGATATCCACAAGCACTAAATATTTCTTTTTATTTTATTTTATTTTTTTATTTTATTTCTTTTCAGTGTTCCAGCATTCATTGTTTATGCATCACACCCAGTGCTCCATGCAATACGTGCCCTCCATAATACCCACCACCTGGCTCACCCAACCCGTAGGCCCCTCCCCTCCAAAACCCTCAGTTTGTTGAAGTGAATAAGCTTCAGGTTTGCTTAAAATACACGAACTTCAGCTGCCCCAAACATGTGCATGTAGGCTGCAGTTCTGAGCCAAGAAATTGAGAGGAAGTGATTTATAGCTTCTGTTCTGAAGAAGTTGAAAAAAATAATTTGTTCATCCTAATAGGGTTTTAATAGATTCTTTCCCATGACACTTATTGCAAGCTAGAACATTAAGCATGACAGAAGCCTTATTATGACTATAGATTTAGTAATGTGACAAACAAATCGCCTTGGTTATAAAACCTGAGATTGCTTCATTTGGTTTTGCAGCATATGGACTTCTTCTTGGCAAACCATTACACATGTAGCATGCTTTTATAATTAAAAGCAGTGATTCCTTTGTCACCATTTATTCCTTCAGTTCTGGGCACTGAAACCTTCATAGCATCATATGATAAAGGCCAAGTATCCCAGTCTGCAATTCAACTCTCCCACAACCTTCCTTTCTGGCCCTGCCCTTTAGGCTCTTATAGGAACCTTAGAGATAAGCAATTTTCATGCTTTTCTCTGTACCTTCCTGTCTCTGTAGTTTATGAAAAGCTGTCTGGAATGTTCTTTTTCTTTCTTCCATCTTGGCCTACTGAAATCCTTACAATTCTTTGAGAATCAGCTCATTTGCCCCGTGTCTCCTGGAAAATTTCTGTGCTCTTCATAATTATGTTTCCCAACCTCAGAACACCAATCTTGGGATCATGGGACTCTGCTCTTTGGAGAGTCACAAAACAAAAGTAGCACCTTAAATGCTCTGAGAAGTCATACATTAAAGACATCTGTTAATTTTGTTCAGTTCAGCACTTCCTAAACTTGTTTGACCATGGAATTCCTCCCCTGCCCCCAACAACATTCATTAATATCACAGAGAGCATACTTGGAAAAATAGATTTTTCCCTGCTGTGCTGTATTCCCTGTTCTCGCTTCCTTATTTATTCATGCATTCAGTTAAGATCGTCAAACAGGAATGGGTCAGACATGGAATCAGAGTTGTCCTTAAGGAAGATAATAGGACAGCATGTGAAGATGAACCGTCAAAAAAGGAAAACCATTTATTAAGCATCTACTGTGTGCAGCACATGCTCAAAACACTTGTACACATTTTCTCATTTAATTCTCATGACAGAGCATATTCAATACATTTTATGAATGAAGAATCTGAGTAGTGATTCCTCACATTCTGAGAGTTAAACCTAGGTCTATCCAACTGGGAGGAACCAAAGGTTTCTTTGTGATAGGATAAGAGGTAACAATGAGATTTGATTGTAAGAATGGAGAAAAAGACCCAAATGATAGAGAAGCATGGGGGAGAAAGGAGGGACCCTATGCTCCGTAGGTTTCCTTTTGTTCTCCTGGATGGACTTGTGTATGATCATATCCTGTACATATGAGGTATTCCACACATGCTTCACCCTCACAAGACATACCTCAATGTAGATGATCAACATAGATGATCACTAGCTCTCAGTGTATGAATTCATGTAATCACCATAACAACCTTTTAAAGTGGGTTCTTTTAACAACATCTCCATTTTACCAGGAAGGAAATAGGCTCTAAGATATTAGGTAACTTGCCAAGGATCATGGATCTGTTAGGTGCATCACTGACCAAGTTGGGATGTGAACATGGAAATTTGGTCTGTCCTTAATATTGTGCATACTGCCTTCCAACTCAATTTCACTACATACTGAGTGAATTAACCACTTATCTATTGATAGACATCTGGGCTCTTTCCACAGTTTGGCTATTGTGGACATTGCTGCTATAAACACTGGGTCACTGGTACTCCTTAGAATCCCTATGTTTGTATCCTTTGGGTAAATTCCTAGTAGTGCATTTCTGGATCATAGAATAGTTCTATTTTTAACTTTTTTGAGGGACCTCTATGCTGTTTTCCAGAGTGGTTGCACCCAGCTGGCATTCCCACCACCAGTTTAAGAGGGTTCCCTTTCTTCTGCATACTCACCAACATCCATTGTTTCCTAAAGATGCGGTATATATATATATACCGTGGAATGTTAGTCATCAAAAAGAATGAAATCTTGCCATTTGCAATGACATGATGGAACTACAGGGTATTGTGTTAAGCAAAATAAATTAGAGAAAGACAAATACTATATGATTTCATTCGTATGTAGACTTTAAGAAGCAAAACAGATGAACATGGGGAAGGGAAGGTTAAAAAAAATAAGATAGAAATGGAGAGGAAGACAAACCATAAGAGACTCTTAACTATGGGGAAGAAACTGAAGGTTGCTGGTGGGGAGATGGGTAGTGGGATGAGGTAACTGGGTGATGGATGTTAAGGAGGGCACTTGATATGGTGACAATTGGGTGTTGCATGCAACTGATGAATCACCGAATTCTACCCCTGAAATTAATGTAAAAAAATAAAAGAAGAAAAATACTGAGTGAATTAAAGACAGCTATTCCTTCTCATAGGTCTTGATTTTTACCTTGTTTTTACCTTGCTAAATGTTCATCTGTAACCAAAATAATGATGCTTATAGCAATCAGAAAAATAAAAACTGCTGTTTTCATTTTCAAAGGGGAGAATAAAGGATAGTTTCTTCCAGAAACATTCCACAGGAAAGAGGCTCCCTCCTTCATGCCTTCTTCTTGATTCGAAAATGTGGCCTGAGCCTCTGGGTGGGTGACAGTGGTTTTTATTGGGATGAGGATGGCTGGGGGAGAAGTATGTTGTTGGTAAAGGCAGGGAAGTCAAGAGTCAGTGCAAATCAAAACCACCATAGATACCATCTCATGCCCATTAGAACGGTTATTATAAAAAAATAAAACAAAACAGAAAGAAATGTTGGCAAGGGTGTGGAGCAATTGGAATGCTTGTGCAAGCCTAGCAGAACACAAAATGTCTTCCACTGTGGAAGACAGTTGGGCAGCTAATCAAAAGGTTTAACATAGAATCACCATATGATCCAGCAAGTTCCCCTTTAGGTATACAGCCCGAAGAATTGAAAGCAGGGACCCTGATACTTGTACACCAATGTTCATAGAAGCATTATTCATAATAACCAAAGGTGGAAACAACCCAATGTACATCAACAGAGGAGCGGATAAACATGTGGCATAAACATACAATAGAATATATTAGGTTTAAAAAGAAATGAAATTCTGATACAATCTACAGCAAGGATGGACTTTGAGGACTTTATAATAAGTGAAGCAAGCCAGACACAAAAGGACAAATATTGCATGATTCCACTTATATGAGGTATCTAGAATCAACAAATTCATAGAAACAAAAAAAAATATAATAAAAGGTTAACAGGGGTTGAGGGAAATGGGGTGGTGGGGGTTATTGTTTAATGTTTCAGGGTAATGAAAAATAGATAATGGTGATGGCCACACAACATTGTGAATGTCACTGAACTGTACACTTAAAAGTGGTTAAAAAGGTAAATTTTGTATTTCATGTGGTATATTTGACCATAAAAAGGAACATACAAGCCCAATAAATAATAGAAAATAACATTTGCTGAAGATCCAGATGGCTTGGAAGAAGATTTAACTTATAACTTAACTTCAATATGTCTGCCTTTTCAGAGATATTTCTTTCTACCTTCCAGTATTGGAAGACTTAAAAAGAAACTCAATCCAATAACAGAAATATTGAGTCACTGCCCCAAAACAAAGGCAACACCACCTAAATACATACTTAGAACACAAAACCAGTGCAAATTACCTGTTGTTTTAATCTTCTTTTAATTCATAAAGGAAATAGAGGTTATATGAGGTTGGTATCAGAAAAGATAATTTTTATAATTTTTACAAATATATATACCTTTGTAGCCAACAGTCACATTATACTTAGCGTATCTGCTTTTGCAATTCATCCATGTTGTTATGAGTTTGTTGTTATTTATTGCTGAGTGGTATTCCATTGTATGAAAATACTTCAATTGTTATTAATTCAATGTTTTATAGACATTAGGGATACCATTGGTGCAGCTCTCATGACTAAAACTGCTATGAACATCTTAATATGAGTCTTTGAACATAAGTTTTCATTTATCTTGGGTAAATATTAAGGAGGGAATTTCTAGGTATGTTAAGCATGCGTTTAGAAAACACTGACAAAATATTTTTAAAAGTGGTTGGTACTATTTTAAATTCCCACTATCAATGCCTGGAAATTCTGGTTGCTCTATATCTTGGCCAACATTTGGTATCACTGGATTTTAGTAATTATGAATGTTAGCCTTCTATTGGGTATGTAATGATACAGATTGTGGTTTTGATTTTACTTTCTCTAGTCACTAATGACGTTGATCATTGCTCCTTGTGGTGATTTCTCATCCCTAGACCTTCCTTGGTAAAGTTATTTTTTCAAATATTTTGCTTACTTAAAAAAATTGGGTTGTTTGTCTTATTATTGAGTTGTATAGCTCTTTATATATTCAACATTACATACACATATTTTTAACAGTTTTGTTGAGATGTAATTCATGTACCATAAAGTTACCCATTTGAAGTGTACAGTTCCATAGTCTTTAGTATATTCACAGACTTGTGCAAATATCACCATAATCTAATTTAGAACAATTTCATTATCCCCAAAAGAAACCCATACCATTAGCAGTCACTATCCTTTTTCTCTCCACTTCCAGCCCTAGACAACCACTAACCTATTTTCCTATTTTGGACATTTCATAGAGTGCAATAAGAGAACATGTAGTATTTTGTGACTAGCTTCTTTCACTTAGCATAAAGTACTCAAGGTGAATCCCTGTTGTAGCATGCATCAATACTTCATTCCTTTTATTGTCAAATAATATTTAATTCTATGGGTACAACATATTTATCTGTTCATCAGTTGATTGACAATGGGTTTGTTTCCAGTTTTAAGCTATCATAAACAATGTTGCTATAAACATGGTATACAGGTTTTTGTGTGGATGTATGTTTTCATCTCCCTTGGGTGTATAGATACATGTTTGCAAATGTTTTCTCCCAATCTATGTCTTCTCTTTTGATTTTCTTAACAGTGTCTTTTACAGGGCAAAAGTTTACAATTTTTATGAAGTTCTATTTGTCAACTTTTCCTTTATGATTCATTCATCTTTCTTGTGTCTTATTTTGGAAATCTCTTCTTAACCCAAGGTTACAAAGAATTTGTTTTCAAGATTTACAATTTTAGCTCTTATGTTTAGGTCTATAATACATTTTAAAACAATTTCTGTGTATGGTATGAGGTAGAGATCAAGTTCATTTTCCTGCCTATGTATATTTATACCAGTACTATATTTTGAAAAGATGGGTTATCTTGGCATCTTGGCAATAATTGATTGTCAACGTGTGGGTCTCTTCTCAACTCTCAATCCTGTTTTTCTTAATTTATATGTTTATTCTCATGCCAATAATATTCTATATTGACTACTTTATAGTCACTCTCGCTTTATGTAACTCTAGAAATCAGGTAGTGTAAGTCCTCCAACTTTATTCCTTTTAAAAATTGTTTTGCCTACTTGAAGTCTTTTGCATGTTCACTTCTACAACTATATGGCTGGGATTTCCACTGAAATTGTATTGAATCAGTAGATAAATCTGGGGAGGATTGACACCATAATATATTGAATTTTCTAGCCCATAAAGAAGAAATGTCTCTTAATTTCTTTGCATCTTTAGTTTTTTTCAGCAATGTCTTATAGTTTTCAGGGCACAGGGTTTTTTTTTGGTGTGTGCATGAATTTTGTTGAATTATCCCTAAATATTTCATTTTTTGATTGTACTGTTTTTTTAAATTTTATTTCCATTTTCATCACTACTAAGTAGTAGAATATTGACTTTTGTATAATGATCTTGTATCCTGTAAACTTGCTCTCACCATTTCTAGTTGTTTTTTTGCAAATTCCTTGTTTTCCTCATAGACAACCAAGCTGTCTGCAGATACAGTTTTACTTTTTTTTCCCACCCATGTTTCTTTTATTTTTCTTGTTATGTTGCACCTGGTGTAAACTCTGGTGTAATGTTTAATTAAAGTGTGAGAGCAGACATTCTTGCCTTGTTCATAATTTAAGGAGAAAGAATTAATTTTTTGTAATTGAGTATGTTATTAACTATAGGTTTCTTGTGAGATGACTTTTATTAGGTTTAGGAAATATCGTCTATTCCTAGATTGCAGAGAATTTTTGTGACTCGATGTTGAGTTTTGTCAGATGCTACTTTTATGCCTATTGGGATGATTATATGAGCTTTCTTTTTTTTTCTATAAATATGATGAAATATGATGCCTTACATTAAATGAATTTTGAATTCAATTCCAAATCAACCTTGCAATCCTGGGATAAATCTCACTTGGTCATGAGATATTTTCCTTTTGATACACTCTTCAAATTGATTGCCTAATATTTTATTAAGGATTTTTGCATCAATATTCATGAGAGATGTTGGTGTGTAGTTTTTATTTCTCGTAATGTCATTTCCTGGTTTTGATATCAGGTTAATGCTGGCTTCACAGACTAATGTGGGAAGTGTTTTCTCCTTTTGAAATTTTCTCACTGAGTTTATGTAGAATTGGTACGATATCTTCCTTATGTGTTTGGTAGAATTCACCCATGAAGCAGTCTGGGCCTGGAGTCTGTGGGGGAGATTTTTAACTAGAAATTTAACTTCTTTGACATTGGACTGTTGAGGCTATTTCTTCTTTAGTGAGTTTCGGTATTTGGGGTCTTTCAAGAAATTGTCATCAAAGTTGTCAAATTCATTGGGATAAAGTTCATGTTTTATTCTTATCCTTAGTCTGTAGGATGTGCAAAGATGTCTTCTCTCTCATTCTTGATATTGGCAATCTGCGTCTCCTTTTTTTACTAGGCTGGGGCTTATTGATTTATTAATCTTTTTGAAGAATCAGATTCTGATTTCATTGATTTTTTCACTGATTTATGATTTTTCTGTTTCCTATGCCATTAATTTGTCTTTCATTATTGCCTCCTTTCTGCTTGGTTTGGGTGTAATTTTATTCTTTTTCTAGTTCTTAAGGTAAAAGATTAAATACTTGAACCCTCGATTTTTTTCATATAAGCATGTAATACTATAAATTTTCTTATATGCACTGTTTTTGCTGCACACTAGAAGTTTTGATATAGTTCATTTTCATTTAGTTCACTCTATTTTATAATTGTTTTTTAACCCATGGGTTACTTAAAAATGTGTTTGTCTTATTTCCAATAATTTTTGGGGATTTTATAGATATATTTCTGTTATGGATTTATAGTTTATTTACAGTCTGAGAAGACATTTTATTTGCAATTCTTTTGAATTTGAGAGTTGTTTTATGGCCCATAATATGGTTTCTTTTTATGAATGCCCCATGTGCTACTGGAAAAAAAATGTATATTCTGCTGTGTTGACTGGAATGAATTTGTTCATTAAAGCAGAGGGTTCAGAGACAAAGTCCATACTGTGATTGTCCTGATACATCCTCCCTTGATCTTAAGAGGAGAAATCTAATTTACTGTAGCTTCATGTTTTCAAGGCTAATTTGAAGTTTGCAAACAGACTTGAAAAATCTCATGCCCCTCTTTTCCTTTTTCCATCCTGTTATGAAAAGTATGTTGGTTTTGCTGACAATTTCTTCTCATATTCTTTAAGGCCAGGTTTGAGTTTAAACATAGTGTGAGCTATTCTTATATGAGATGTGATAAAGGCTAGTTAAGAACTTGGATTTAGAGCCAGATAGTCCTGTGTTTAAATCCTTATTCTGCTACTAATATGTGTGTGTGTGTTTGTGTGTGTTCATAGGCACATAGATTTTATGTATATTTTGTGAAGATTAATTTTGGTAATAGTAGTGAAGCGCCTTTGCAAGGCACAAGTAAATAACATACAACCCTATTGTTGTTACGTGATTTAAGTAAATACTGGGAAGTGTTCACTTGTCTTCCTTTCCAGAACTTCTCTGATAATGGCTAGCTGCCTTTGTTAGCCATTTATCCATATGTATCAAGCACTATCTTCTTTGAGCGTCTAATTATTACAGAGATTGCTGTATAAATGCCTCCTAGGAAAGGTTACTTATTCTTAGTTCCTAACCCTACATGGTGAGTTTGTTCATTGGGTAACTATTCTCAGTGACAGAAGAAATGAAGCAATATGACGTTAATGAGTACTTAGGAATGTGGGGTCATAGAAACAGAAGTGAGTCCTAAAATAGAGTCTCCTAGAATTGGTCGCATCATTCATACTAGAAGCGGTCACTTCCATAGGCCTTGAATGCCTGTGTCATGTACCAGGAGGATAAGCACCAGAAAGACACCTAGAGATAAATTCTCTCACCAGAATCGTAAGGCACTCTATTGAAAAGGGTGGCATAATTTACTGTCTATGATATCAAATGTTTAATAGGACCTGAGTAAGAAAAATACTAGATTGCTGGAATAATTTAATATGCATATTCTTGGATTAGAGGCAAAAGAGTAGTAACATGCAAATAACATTTTCTTTCAATAAAATCTCTTGTACCTCTAGTGCCAGGCACTCTGCTAGGCATTGGGGGTGTTAGAGTGACTCTGGCAGATATGGTTCATATTCCCAGTAGGGAGGGAATATAAACAACTGTGTAAGAGCTATGGCAAGAAAGGTACAAGGAACGTACAGAGGAAAGGCATCTACACCCAGGATTTCATGAAGTGACCTGAGGATGAGAAGTCACAAGATCATGAGGGGGTGCAGTCAGGGTTTCAGGAAGATGGAACAACCTCTGAGGAAGCCTTTAGTTGCCAACTCTGATCTTCCCAGAAACATTCGGCCACAGGGAAGTCCATGGTTTAGTTGTGAATGTCTAAAACGTTTAGTTTGTTACCCACATTCAGCCCAAGATAAACTGAGTGCAACATGACTGTGCAATATCCCATTTCACAGAGAGATTTCCAAAGAAAATCTCGGTAATAATGAACAGAATGACAGCAGGTCAGGCTTGTTGATGCATTTTATTGTGAGATGGGGGAGTCTGGTAAAAAACTAGAAAATGACCATGGTGTAACAAGGAACTTAAAAATGAAGAATCAGATTTGTAACTTACATACATGAATACAGGAACAAATTGGCACAAAATGTTAAACATTGTTCCCAACACTGTTTATATAAGGTTATCCTAATTTGGCTTACTAAGGAGATGAGAGTTTTATGGTTAGGCTAATCTCTTAATAAAACTGCAGAGCATCATGCTATTAGTCACACAGTGAATTTCAAAATTTAAGAGTTTTATATTAAAAACTGGGTAAAGGTAAAATGACTTGATTGTAGTTGTAAAACTAATACATTCCCGTTTAAGTTCTGTTCTACAGTCCAAGGCAAGTATAAATGTTAACATAACACTGTTAAATCAAATCTCAATGCAAGAGAACCAATTGCATCTCTACTTTAAATCTTATCAACTTTCCAAATTTTCATACTAAAATATATTATTGTATTAATACAAACTACAGTATTATACACTACACTGTGTAATAAATAAAGAAATATAAAAATAAGACACATAAATATAAAAGTTTTCTAAAACTAAAAGTACATGTCAGTAAGAAGGGTATTAATACTGCCAGGTTTGAAGACATACAGTACAAAAATGTTGCACAGATCTATAAACTAAAAGAAATAAAATAATACTGATAGGTAAAAATCAGCTAATGTTGTTAATAAACTGGGTCCATAATAACTAACATTTGGAAACAGTTATGAGCCAAATAACAATGGCATGTCCATGTCTGAAATGCAAGTACATGGATAGAGCAGATTAGAAAATTTCCCTTTCATTTCTGTAGAGAAATTTTGAAAGTCAATCAACATAAAATGAATACTGAGGAATTAAAGGATGAAATGTCCCAGTGTTTAGGTTTCTCTGACAGAGTCAGTGGTTTTAAGTTTTATTTGGAATTTTGATACAATAAACAAATCAACAAATGCTAGTTATTGTAGGCCACACATCGAACGAAGGCGGGTTAGGGCCTTGAAAATACTGATAAATGGCACTTACAGCACACAGGTCTTGCTTAAGGCCAAAGGAGATACAAAGCTTCATATCATATCCTTCATATTTGTCACCACATACTCAAACACAATTACGAACACTGATTCTGACGACTCTGCTACCCTTCCCAGGATTAACACTGTTAGTCCCTGCAATCAGAACTCAATGACAATCTTCTGAACTCCATTTTAAACCACATGAGTAAGAAACTTCAGTTCTTCTATCGGCTGCTTTCTTAAGGCTAACAATACACTTGAAATGATAATACTCCACTATGATGTCTAAATATTAGAAATTACTACCTTCTAGATTGAATTTATAAAAGGTAGTCAGCATGGTTTGGAACTGCATTATACTTCTCTGTGAAGGGAATTTTGTAGTGCAGAAGTTCTCACATTTTAAAAAACATAATAAAATACTGAAGCGGATTTAGCATATGTTTACCAATAAAAAATTATAAAATTTCTCCCAATTGTACAGCTTAAGAATAAACCAACGTAAGAGTAATAATTAATACTGACAAAAAGAAACAATGCCAGATGCTTATCTAATTAATCAGTTTCCTTTAACCTGTTAAATCTTTGCTTTCCGAGTCATTAAAGTTTTCTAATCTGCTTCGTGTTACAAACTTGTTCCTAACTTTGAAAAATGCATGAAAAATTACTAGGTCTGAGATCAGGCACACCCGGATTTTTTTTTTTGTGTGGTTTTTTTTTTTTTTTTTTGTATTTTGTATTTTTTTTAAATTTTTACTTTACACAGTAGTGAACAGAAACCACAGTATACAGGTTACTGCGTTTCCATGAAAAGCATGTATAATATAGAACAAACTTCATTACCAATTTGAATGTATTTTCCTTCTAGAAAAACGCTTAGGCTTCATTTGTTTTTTCTTCAGACACCTGCTCACTCTTCTTGCTCACTTTTTGTTCTAAGCTGCTCGCTTGATTTACAGCTTCATCTTCCTTCATCAGACCTTCAGTTTTTGCCTCTTCTCCCTCATTCTCTGCCTCTTCCCCCTCCTCCTCCTCCATCTCGTCTTCCTCCTCCTCCTCTTCCTCCTCCCCTTGTGGTTTTTCACATTCTTTCTCTTCCTGCAGTTCTTCCATCTCTTTGTCCTCCTCCTCCTCTTCCTCTTTTTCACTGTCTTCATCCTCCTCCCTCGTCAGACTCTCTCTCTCGTCAGAGTCGGCTTGCGAGGGAGACGCCCGGGCCCCAGCATGCTCGCTGGCCAGGACTTCTGGTCCCGCCTCTTCCTGCTCCGTGCTATCCCGCTCCTCGGCCTCTCGCTTGCAGTAGGAGTAGCGATGATTCATGTGTTGAGAATAAGACCCAGAGTGTGAGAAACGCTTCCCACATTTGTCACATTGATAGGGCTTTTCTCCAGAATGCAACCGCATGTGTTCAATCAAATGATGTTTGTGTTTAAATGCCTTTTTACAGATTCCACACTCATGCGGTCTCTTACCTGCAAAATAAGAACACAGCCATGACACAAAATCCTCAGAAGGCTTTTGGAAACACTTCGGTTTGCAGAAAGGGTTACAGAGTCATTTTTCAAAAGCTGTCAGGTTCATCGACATACCTGTGTGTTCGTATTTATGTCTCAATAGTGAGCTACTCTTTTGGAATATCTTATCACACAAATCACAAGCATACATTCCATTTTCTGTCTTCCGCATTTTCTTTTTGGGTGGTGTAGAATCAGAGTCATTCTGGTCTTCTACATTTGATACTCCTTCTGAGCTAGTGTCTTGCCTTTCATCCTAAAGAAAGAAAAGAAGAACGTTTAATTTCAGATTAAAAGGTAAATAAGAGACACACATCAAAAGCACAGGTTAAAAAAAATCTAATTTGATTTATACTTTCAATAGCTCAAGGAAAGCAAGCTCATCGCTGCAGACAGGGTCCAAGGGTGGGAGCCTAGATGCTATGTGGGGGTTGATACAAAAAAAGTAAGGTTCGGGCAATACAGTCATAATGATGATGAAAACAAGTGATCAACTGATGAAAAGAAAGAATGTAAAATGTACAGTAACAAAATTTACCTGGTTTCAAGTGAATCATGACTTAATGAGAAATATGCATACATTTTTAACTTACGAGTTTGCTACATCATCACCAATTTCCAACTGCCTCATTTACCTTCATTTTTTTCTTTCTGGGTTTTACTACGTAAAAATGAAGACTCTGTTTTTAAAAGGTGGTCTTTCAATTGTATCCTCCAGAACTTCAGAGGTCTAGGAACTGACCTCCATGGTTTCTTCGAAAAGAGAGGGCTTTGCTCTACCACTTTTTTAAGGAACAAGATGGCAAAACAATGCAGGAGGGTCTATATTTTGAAACAAGAATACCTGCTAGACAAAATAAATCTTCAGAATTTCAGTGGTATAAAAACATTTCAGGCAGCTTCAGGGTGGTAATATTGTGTAGGAAGCTCTCATGTAGGTAAACAGTTACTGGTAGTGGAATTGGGTCCCTCAAGATCGTTATGTATTTCCTAAAGTTTTCCATTCTATTGCTTCTAAACCCACAAACTGTCTAAAAGCTCAAAGGCTTTTCACAACATTTCATATAGTTTGCAAAGTGGGAGAGGTGCAGCCATTTGCCTGGGTGGTCTGTGAGCTGCCAGTTTGTGCTAAAGCAACTTGACTACTTTCATTGCTATGAGACGTGGTCATATGATTAAGTGAAATGTTGGTGGGTCCTCCTTTATTATTCAAAGGTGTGTACAGTGTTTTATACACTGAGAGTCTAGATGAATTCACTGCAGGTAACCCAATCAGTAGTGATATTTAAGGGGAAAGAAAGCAGCAGATATATATTTGAACAAGATGTTGTAATTATTTCAGCTGCACCTACCTATAGCAAATATTTGGATGAAAGATCAAATTTATCTCTAGTATTTGGTTGAGTCAATAAGAAACCAATGAAAAAAACTGAGGACATCAAGGCTAGTAACCTAAAAAAAGTCTGGACAATGAGCCACACAATAGTCACACAAAATGGTTCTATCTAGAACTACATCATGGGTTTTGGGGGGAAGGTAAGGAGGAAAATGCATATATGGACTCATGTATATAAATTGTGACTGAATGCTGTCTTAGTTTACAGCTCATAAAGTGATCAGCAAATTCACTAGATGAGCTCTTTGTATACTTAATTCTTGTTTAATTAAAGCGTTTAATAAAGATAGGGGTCAACACATAAAAAGTAATAGCTCAGTTTTGCTAGTGTGACAGGTCTGTGAATGGGAATGTATTTCAATGTATTGATGATACAGCAGAAGCTGTTACTCATTTGGGAATATAACTCTAGCAAAAGAAATCCAATTGGTGAATATTCCAATTTTTCTTTTATGTCTCAAGTTTCAGATAGTCAAGTCTTTAGCTGAGACTTCTCATTTCCCCAGGAGAATAGCACAATGGTAGTTGATAACCATACATGGGATTAGTAAGAAACTGAAGGCGTGATGCTACAAAAGTTAAGGCAAATGTTCATCTATTTCCTTTCAAAAAAATTTTTAACAACATTCTTGGCTCCACATAAACTGGTTTTATTCGAAAAATTTCACCAAAAGAAGTCAAACTAGCACGTTAGTAAATAGCTTTGGCATGGGGTCCTTTTCTTTACCTGATTCCCATTTGGCTGGATCACTTTCAAGGGTGGTTCCTGGACCGCAGGGCTAACTGTAGTCGAGTACGTGTAAGCCACCTGGGGAATCAGAATAGTCTGCTTATTGGCAGCTAGTGCCCGCAAGCATGGAACACTGTTCTGGTCAGCAATGGCCACGATCGTTGGTAACTGGGCAGTGACTGTAGGTATAGCAATATTTATGGGGTTGGCACTTGGTGGGATTACATTTACAACTGGTTCTGAGTCTGTAACACAACTGTCCTTTTGTGGCTCCTTTTTTGCGCAAGACAAGTTCAAGGGTTCTTCCTGGACAGAATAAACACTGTTCTGGTAAACACTAGTGATCGTTGACCTTTCCAATAATTCTCCCTGTTGCTTTGGTAGTGAAAGATCAAGAGGTTCTACTTGTGGCTCTTCCTGTGCGGCTTCTGCCGTGTACAAGTAACCCTGTGTGTTTCTGGAGGAGGAAAGGTTTAGAGGTGATGGGGATGACGGACTACTTCTGGAACCATTGACAGTGGATCCCGCTGGTAAAACTGGAGAGTTAGTCATCTTCAGGGGACTTTGTAGATTTACTGTGCTGTCTGGGGGCTCATTTGTATTTGTAGATTGAGGCTGCTCATCATTCTTTGCAGGGATATTTCCTTTGCCGGGTTCAGGAGAAGATGGTTCAGAAGACTGCACTGAAATCTGTCCAGCCTGCATCTTTTCAAACCACTTTTTTACTACATCCAGGGGTAGGTTTACTGAGTCAGCAATCTTTGAGAGCTCTTCTGCACTTGGTTGTGCATTCAAAGCATAATAAGCTTTCAGAAGAGACAAGAGGTTCTTTAATGGTGGCTGACTGGGAGACAGATTGCCATCTCCACCCGATGAAACAGAGGACTCGGGCTTCTCAGCTTCTGGGGCAGGGAGTGGAGGAGGCTGAGTAGGCTGCTTTAGGTCATAGTGCTTTAATTCTGGAAGTGCATTAATATCTCCTGGACATTCGTCACACAGAAGGCAAGTGCTATCGTTTGCTCCTCCTTCAAAGCTTTTGTCCTTCTCTGATTTAACAGTAAGATCTTCTGGTAACTTTTCACTTTTGCAGCTGTTTGTGGTGACTGGATTTTCTTTTTTTAAATTCTGAGGAACAACCTGAAGTTGGCTAGGCTGCTCAAGACTGTAGTTAATGATGATTTTGGTTGTTCCATCTTGATCAACCAAAGGAAGACTGATGGCGGAAATAACAGAATGGCCACCTTGCTGTATGGATGAAGCACTGATTGTTTCTTGTTCTTTGGATGCAAGATTGGCTTGATTATTCTCCAAAACTTGCCTTATTACATTACCATCCACTGCCACTTTAAGTACATTCTGAATATCACTTAGATTGATACTTATGGGAGACACCAAACCAACTGTTGGCAGAACAACAGCTTGCACCACACCCTGAGGAGAACTGGTCGCCTGTAATGGGCCACCACCACTAAAAACCCCATTCTGTAAAGGGGCTGAACAGTTGATTCCTGAAGCAACCACTATGGGTTTGAATTCATAATCCACAGGTTCAGTTTTAATTTGGTTTATAGAAAGTTGCTCTTGAAGGGGCTTATTCTCTAACTTTTGCCGTATCTGTGGTCGCGTGGGACTGCCCGGTGATGCCGAAAGAGATGGTGAGGAACACTGAGGCGTCTTGAGTCCTGTTCTTGGTCGCCCATTCACAGGCATCAAGCTGATACATTTCTTACTGCTTATGTGTGAGCTATAGGAACCAGAATGGGAAAAACGTTTCTTGCAGTTTGGGCATTCATATGGCTTCTCTCCTGAACAACAACAAAAAATTATATTCACTGAATTATCACATACAAGTTATGTGTCCACATTGCCCTTAAAACAAACAGTATCAATTTAAAAAGAGATATCATGTATCTTGTGATACAATTTTATTTAGATATTGATTTTAAGTTCAAAACTGACAGAAATGTTATAAAGACTAGCAAAACCTTCATCTGTAGTACATGTGCTAACCCATAAGGGCTTCTTCTCAGCATATGTGTATAATATTCCTGCTAACCTTTAAAAATTCAAATAATTCTCAAATGCTAAAAATAATTGCAGTTGACTCTTGAACAACATGGGTTTGAACTGTATGGGTTGACTTAACACGTAGAAGTTTTTTGATAAATATCCTACAGTACTATAAATGTATTTTCTTTTCCTTATGAGTCTGAATACCCTTTTCTCTTGCTTACTGTATTGTAAGAATGCAGTATGTAATACATATAACATAAAAACATGTATGAATTGACTTTATGTTATAGGTAAGGCTTATGGTCAGCAGTAGGCTATTAGTAGTTAAGTTTTTGGGGAGTCAAAAGTTATATGTGGAGTTTTGACTGCATGAAGGCCGGCTCCCATACCCTGCATTGTTCAAGGGTCAAATGTACATCTACTCATTCAAGTTAATTTTTTTTTCTTACCCTATTTTATCTACCTATGTAATTTTTCTATATTTCACTATACTTAACCATCTGCAGGATAAATTAATGTTACAGGAAAGAAAAGTAAATAAAATCGCCCTTATATAAGACTTAACAAGTATGAATACCTATCCTTCCCATACCCACAAGGTTTTAAGGTTTCCTTGAAAAGATCTTTTTCAGTGGGCAGAAAACTTTCCATATGAGGTATTGCTATCAGCCTTGGCTTATTAAACTGGGAGGTATGCACTCCTGGAGCTAGAAGGCAATGTTCTAGTGGGTATGCAAAACTTTCTTGTAGTTTCAGTTTTAGTGACAGTGGTTACAGTAATTTAAAACATTTTAATATTAAAACAGATTATACCATGGAGAAAAAGACAAAATTCATGTGACTTGTTAGGAAAAATCCACAATGTCAAAGAAACTCCTTGTTTGTAGAGGCTTATGTCAAGTTGCTTCCCTAGTCCTGGGAGAGAAGGGATTTATCCTTGTCAGCTATTAGGGATACTTCGGTAGAAAACTTTGAGAAGCATGGAGCCAAGTGAAATACTTTCAGACAACCCTAATTTCTCATCTTAATTTTAATTTATATTTATAGTTCATTCATTTATAATTTATAGGTTAAAGACTATCAGTTTCAATAAGGTAGGAACTTGAGTCTTGTGTGCCATTTAGGCCTTCTATCCATTGAAGTGTAGATTACAAAAATGCTGAATAAACCTTTTTTGGATGAATGGATGGCTAATTGCAAAATTATGGAATATGGTGATACTATTTATCTAGTCAATATCAAGATAAAGCTCTTTGTTCTTTTTAAGAATGAAAATGAAAGCAGTGAGAAACTCAATGTAAGTTCTTCTAATGTAATTTCAGTGTTGCACAGTTTTTAAAAGGTGAGTTATATTTTCTCAAAGTATAATCAGATATTAGAACTGGAAGGGATCTAAGAGGCCCTCTTGTACAGTAAGAGTTCGTTTCATATCATCCTGGACTTTAGCTAGTCTCTTGCTTAAGCTCCTTTATTAAAAGGAGGTTATTACCTGCTGGACAGCCCTATGGAAGATGTTCTAGTTTGGTTCTGCTGGGGATCATGAATTTGGGTTCAAAACCTGGTTCTGCCATGAGTTTTTTAAAAAAGATTTTATTTACTTATTTATTTGGGGGGGGCAGGAGTGGGGTGGGAGAAGGAGAAAGAGAGAGAATCTTAAGCAGACTTGCGGTGAGCATATGGAGCCCAAAGCGGGGCTCAATCTCATGACTCTGAGATTATGACTTGAGCTGAAATCAAGAGTTAGATGCTCAAATGACTGAGTCCCCCAAGTGCCTCTTACTATTTTCTTAATCTTTCCGAGTCTCAGTGTTTTGGTGTATAAATAAATGTAGATACATCCTCACTGGATTGTTGTAGCAGTTACATGACATAATACAGCAAAACTTTGTGTGGTCTCAATACATGTTAGTGATTCTTTTAAAAAGTAATTCTATGGAGAGATAGGTTGAGTACTAAGCCAGAATTCACCTGTTATTATGCCCAATTTCCTGCCCTACCCTGTACTCTGATGCCACACAGAGCAAGCCTAACTTCGCTAAAAGCCAGGCTTTCAAGCTGATGAAGAGCTGTCATCTGTATCCTTATACTTCCCTTGTGTGGATGAAATATAGCCAGGTCCTTCAAAGATTCCTTATTGGACATGGTTTTTAGAACCCTTCCCACTTACCCACTTGTTAACTCATCTCTGGAAATTCTCCAGTTTATCAGTATCTTTCCAATGGGATGCCTGAAATATGATTCAATACTCAAAATGTACCAGGTAAATTTCCGGGGGAGGGGTATAAAACAATGGATGTGCTCTAGTATTTCTATTTTAACATTTTAAATTCTTGCATAACATTTTTAGATGAGCTATATGTTTGTTCTCTTGTTAGAGACACTTGGAAAATAAGAATCTATAATATAGATTATTTTTTAAAAAGATTTTATTTATTTGAGAGAGGGAGAGAGAGACAGCAGGAGTGGTGGGGAGGGGCAGAGGGAGAGGGAGAAGCAGACTCCCCGCTGAGCAGGAAGCCCGACATGGGGCTTGATCCAGGACCTGGAGATCATGACCTGAGCAGAAGAAGGCATATGCTTAACCGACCGAGTCACCCAGGGGCCCCCACATTATTTTTATCTTTACAAATGGGGAGACAGAGGAGCACAGTGGCTAAGGCAACAGCTTTGGAGTCAGGATACCTACACCGAGGCCCTGGCTTTGCCATGGACTAGCTGAGTGACTCTGGATAGGTTAATTAAGCTCTCTGAGCCTCCATTTTCTCATCAGTAGAAAGGGAGGAAATAATAGCATCTACCTCAGAGGGCTATCGTTGGGACTGTATGAGTTAATGTACACAAATAACTAGAATGGGGTTGTCCACAGTTAAGTACGCAATAAATGCTAGTTGTTAGTATTATGGTTGGGGATTACCTGGTATTTTATCATTGCCAGAAAGAAGTGCAGAGCAGTTGTTCTGTAGCCAAATCTACTATGTTTGTTGGAAAACCCCTTGTTTCTAACTTCATAGCTTAATGGTTTATACATAGAGTACCTCGCCTAATCTGTCTAGCAACTGTTAAATGAGGTGAAGTTGTGCTGTAAGAAGTCTGATGTCCTATGAAGACTGATTTCTTTTTTGTAATGGCTGAGGTGGACGTTTGGTTGCATCTGATGTAAAAACTTTCCAGGCTGAAGTTCGTAGGGCTATGGAACAAACTCAGGTTATTTTCTGGGGAGGATCAGAGCCCAGGAGCAGGAGCCTTTTTTGCCTCATCTCTGAGTGGAGGTGAGGTGACCTGCTCCTCATCATAGCTCAGCTCCCACCTGAGAAATTCAGATGATGGCTAAAACACATGACTCTGCATATGGCTCATTTTAGTGGTGTCGGAAGAGAGCAACAATCCAGGTAATTTTATGGAGTATAAGTTGAAGACCCTGATTAGAAACTGAGCTGACAAAAAAAAGATTACAGAGGTTTCTTGAAGGATATGAAGCTCATCCATTATTTGAGACTCTAAACAGCTCTTTCAAATCTACGGTGAAGGACCTTTTTATCCCCCCCCAACAATTTTTTTTGTTTTAAATTTCTAATCTACTGTAAGATCAATGTTGTATAAAATATAATAAAATTGTCACAGTATTTTCTTCATCTACTAGTTTCTAAATTACTCGCAATTTCTGTATTTAGCACTTCAAGAACCAGTCTCAAAAAAGCTTACAGACTGGTACCATCCTGGGATGACACTGAGAAGCCCCAACTCAGAAATCTTCCTTTGGAATAAACCAGTCCATCAGAGAGCTGTATACCTGGATTGTATCCAAGCGGCTACTCTGGAGAAATACTTTTTCTGAATTGCATTTTGCTGAAATATCACTGGCTTCCTACTGGAGAATCTTATTTTATTTTTACTTTTTTAAGGATTTTATTTATTTGTCAGAGAGAGGGAGAGAGAGCACAAGAAGGGGGAAAGGAAAGCAGAGGGAGAAGCAGGCTCCCCAATGAATAAAGAGCCTGGTGGGGACTTGATCCCAGGACCTTGGGATCCTGACCTGATCATTCAAGCTGAAGGCAGCCACTTAACTGACTGAGCCACCCAGGCGTCCATGGAGAATCTTACTTTGAAAAGAAAACCCTATCAATTTTTCTGCTGTACTATTTTAAGGATAGTCTGGAATATGATATAAAATGCATTTTGTTTCTCTATGGGCTTTGTAGTGGGAAGAGTTGTACTTTTCCTAGTGACTAATTCCTTTTACTTGCAGACAGTCTGGGTCATGGTTATTGATCACAGTTTTCTGATTTCCTAAACCTTAAGAGTCTGATGTGGTCTGCTTCCAGCATGCGCTTGGCATTTCATAGTATATCCATTTTATTTCATGTTTACTTCATGCCTGTGTTACTTCCTTAACTTTATTTTCCTAATATAGTTTAAAATTAAAATTTCTTGCTGTATTAGAGGTATATAGCTTCACATTACATAACCTTAAGGATAAGACTATCACGTAAATACATAATGAATGGACAGTGCAGAGTATGGTGATGCCCTGTGCTCTGTGATGTGACCTGATTCGCACCGGCTACTTCAGCAGCAGCAGCAGCGGTGTACTGCTAACAAGCTTGGTGCTCTTGTCCACTTTGTCTGTACTATAGACAGTAGCTCCCTACTTACTACTTGACTGAGATGGATTTTTGAATATCAATGCAGAATTTTTCAATAACAACTGTTTCTGCCTTGCATTGCAATCCCTGGTGTGATGCATGCTTCCCAATTCTGTACCCTCTGCAGGTCTGACAGATCCACAGCCTCTAAAACTGCAATAGGACCATATGACACTCATTTTGTACATGAATCTTACTCTAAGTTTTATTTTCCCTCCTCTACTCCAATCTCAACATTTAAGAAAATGCTCTTGAACTAGCTCTATCTCTACCAACAACTTCAAATTATCTGTAGTAAGAAAGCAGGTCATTAAAAATATATTCTTGATGAAAATTTTTTTGATAGCCCAGAAGCTAAGAAATAGGATTTTGTGGCAGACTGCAAAAGACAACTTCTCATTTCCAGGAACATTTAAGTGTGCAAATAAATAAATGTTTTTGCAAGAATCTTGGTTTAAACAAATTGGTAACTTTAACCTTATTGGCCCTCAACAAACAAGACAGTGAAGTGTCTAGAAATGTAGTTCCAAAATAAAACACAGATATTACTAGTCACCCCTCACAAAGCCACCCATTGTACTCTTTTTGTAGGATGTTTGTAAGATGTAAATGTCAATACAATCATTTCCACAAAATAAGCCACGTGCAGAGAGCCATCATTTCTCATCAATTAGAAAAGAGTTCTTTTTCACTACTATTTAATAAATCTAAAATAACAGACCAAAATTAATCAGATGAATGGATGTAACAGTGCAAGGTGAGATGCTACGGAGTTTTTGTTATAGCTTTTGAAGTAGAGCCCCTAAGACCTGCAAATACAGCTCTTTTTGTTTCTAAGTTTCTAAAACAGACATATTTTTATCATATAATATCATTTTGTAAGTAAAATTTAGAAAAGGATGTGGAAAAGAAAGGTGAAATGGTAGGTAAACACATTTTTCTTAAAAATTTTCGATGCTGCCCTGTCTGGGTGACTCCGCATCACCCTGGCCAGTTCCCATCTGGAGTTCCCACTTCTATTTCTCTCAGGTAAAGAACATCTTGGCCTCCTTATTTTTTTGTGCAAATTGTACCTCTATATCCTTTTTCACTCCCTCGTTAACTGTGCAAAAGAGGCAATGGAATTAGCATTCATCAGAAAGCTCAAGGAGGTTGCACTTCTTGTTGAAACATGCAATATTCTGATTAAGAAATTTGGAGTATGTCATATTATATTAGCTTATTATGCTTTAGTTAAAGATCAAGATTCCAGTAAAATACCATTTGTAAATAAAAAATTTCTCCAGGTTAGTCTTTATTCTACAAGAAAAGCGAGGTTTCTGACCATGTGTGTAGACCACGATACAACAGATTTATTTATTACCATATATGCTATGATATTCAAGGTGTAGACAGAAAAGAAATATTTACCACTGTGGATTCTTAAGTGCTCTTTTAGATGATGTTTGTATTTGAAAGCTTTTCCACATTCAGTGCACTTGAATTTACGATTACCACCAGATTGTGTCACATGTCTCTGTAAGAAAGAATTGATATTTTAATTATAAGGCAAAAAAGCTTTGGACATAAAAGAATAGTCAATCTGCTAAAAGCATTTTGATGAATACTGCTTCTCAAAGGCTTCAAATTGAGGCAGTCACAAAAATCTAACAGTTGGAATACTGCACCAAAAAGAAGGGTGATAGTAGGGTCACAATTTTGACATAAAGAAAAATCTCCACTTGCTAATTTAGAGTATTAGAATCATGCTTCATTGAGTAATATAGTATTTAGCACAAGTAAGATAGTATATACATTACTAGAAACTAGAGATTATCTCTTCTGCAGCCAGGCTTTTTCCAGTAGTTTATCCTATCTCTTAGATGCTTGGTATTTCCAAAATGTACTTTAATCTGATGAATTTAAAAAAATACCTCCATCTTTTCATCCAAACATGGAGTATTATAACAGTCTTCTGTCTGGTTTACCAAATTCTCACTTTTACATATTTCAAATATATTCTGTGCTCTTTGATTTTTTTTCCCAGGTCCCATTACTTTATTTATTTACTTTTCGTTATCCATCATTAAATTTACTTATTATTATGAAATGTTTCCCAGTCAAGTCTAATTGACATACAGTGTCACATTAGTTTCAGCATACAACACAGTGAGTCAACAAGTCCGTATGTTATGCTACGCTCATCACAAGTGTCTACCATCTGTCACCATAGAACACTATCACAATGCCACTGACTAGCTTCTCAATGCTGTACCTTTCATCCCCATGACTTATTCATTCTATAACTGGAAGCCTGGACCTCCCACTCCCTTTTACCCATTTTTCCCAACTCCCTCCCTCTTCTTTGGCAACCACCAGTATGTTCTCTGTGTTTATGAGTCTATTTCTGATTTTTTTTGTTCATTAGATTAATCATACAAAAGCACTGCTTGAACTGAGTTCTATCATAAACCTCATAAACCATAAATTGCTCATAAACCTCCAAAGGCTCCCCCCATAACCCCTGAATACAGATTCTGAGTCTTTACATTCCAAGGTTACCTGAGTTTCCAGGCTGATTCTTCACCAGTTCCCTGTAAGAAGTTCATGCCTCAGTCACTTAGTGAATCTCAGTTTTTTGCACATATACTACTCTTCTCTATCTCCTTGCTTTAGTTTATACTATTTCTTATTTCTTGGCTATGTTTCCCTATAATTATGATTATTAAGATTCTAGCCATACTTCAAAGGCTTAACTCAAGTACTACTTGCTTCATGCTCCTTTAGCTGGAATCTACCTTCTTTTGTTTTCCATACAGGAAGGAAAGAGAATGAGTACCTACTATGTATCAGGCCCTGCTTCATCCAAACCGATGGCTGTAGGCACCAAATATATGGTGACAACTCCCAATGGTGTATCTCTAGACCCCTCCCCTTAACTCCAGACTCTCACAACCAATTGAGTCCTTGATACCACCAGTCAGAAAGCAATGGGCATGTGAAACTTAACATGATTAACACTGAGCTCTTAATTTCTCTTTCAAGAGTCAGGTCCTCCTCTGGTGTTTCCTGTCTTTGTGAAGGACACCATCATTTATTTGATTATTGCTTAGGCCCCAAACTATGGAGTAATCCTTGATTCCTCTCTTTAACTCCCTTACTCACTCCATCAGCAAGCCACCTGAATATACTCTGTATCCAACATTCGTCAGTGACCTGTCAGTCACTACCAGTGATTTCAAAGCCACCACCACATTTGGCCTGGATTATAGCAATAGCCTCCAAATGGTCTCCCTGCTTCCATTCTTATCTTTCTTGATCTACTTTCCACCCAGTAGCCAGTGTTCCCTTAAAAATAAAAAAACAAAAAATAAAGACAAAATTCAGTAATCTTCAAAGGTTTCCCTGTCACACTGTAGAATAAAATAAAAAGTCTCTACCAGGATCTATACAAGGGGGTATACCACCCAGCCCCAAATGCTTCCTGGCCTCACCTATCTTTCTCCCCTTTATTCACACTGGCTTCCTTGCTATCCTTTGGGGATGCTGGGCAGGCTTCTGCCTCAAGGCCTTTTCATGTTTCCCTCTGTTCCCTTTGACTGGAACACCCTCCCCCAATCATCCTATGACTGGCTGCTTCCTTTCATTTGGGTCTTTGTTCAGATGTCCCATTCTTAGAAAGGTCTCTCTATCCTTAAAAAAGTAGCAGCGTTCTTCACTTTCTACCTTCTGCTTTTTTTTTTCTTCATACTATCTCTGTTCTTATATTTTACATCACCTGCTAATATATGCTCCCTACTTTCTTGATCTTTGCCAATCTTTTTCACTATTGTGCCTTTTAACACCGAACAGGTTCTGAACACAGAACAGGTTCTGACATGTAACAGAAACACAAATGTTTGTTTAATGAATAAATTAATAATACATGGAAATGCTTATCTTTAAGCCATGGCATGGTTTTCAAACTCAAGTTTGCTGCCCCATAATCTAAACTGTTTCTAAGACATCCCGATCATATTTCCTCACATTTTTGGTCCCCATATTAACCATAGCTCCTTTCTGACTTTTGATCACATACTTTATATAAAACCTACTGCCTTTCACTCATCCAAAATATCACCACAATATTGGCTCTTATGCTCATTGTTGATCTTATGATTTGTTTCTACAATGGCATCTCTTGTTTTCACCGTTAGCTCTACCTGTGCTTTGCAGATCATATCTTTGACAATGGCCCTTGGTAGAGACAGGATTTGGGGACAACAGGTGCAGTTGGTGCCTGCTCCCCAAATGTCACACAAATAGGCTCTTTTCCCAAGGCTTGGCTGTACTGTAGTCAGATGGAAAAAGCATCAGACCCAATAAGACTTGCATAGGGGCAGATGGTCTTTGTCTTCAGGAGTTCCTTCTCTGTATCAATTTCTTCCTTCTTTTGGTATTTTTCCCAACTTCAAGTGTTCCCTCATGGACTTACCCATTAACCTATCTAAGGAAATCGTGGTTCTATACTTCCTGATTGCCATCCTCTTCCCCTTTATTTTGTGATTTTGTGAGTGTTGTTGTCAAGGTCCTCAGAAGATAGGTTGACCCTGCTTGATGATTCTGTTTCTGCTGTAATTTTTTTTGTTTGGTTTAGCCATCATCTTAGAAAGGGTCTAACCTGTGCTCTATGAGATACAGGACTATATGAGGTACATACATAGGGCAGAATTCTCACAGATTCGCATTTATAGATAGTCATAATCCTTTGATATAAAAAACTGGCCATGTGCCACAACAATAACACATACTTAAAATACACTGTGCAGCTGAGCATTTCTCTGATTTTTAAAGTTAGAATCATGTTGATATTAATCTGATTGTTTAGAGTTGATACTTATCAGGATCTTCTAAAAGAAGGGCAATTGGCAAGAGCTTCTTGGCCTTTAATCCTTAAGTACAGAGCCAACAGTTCAAACATTAACTTCTAGAAGAATAGTCTTATTTTATACACTAGAAATTGAGGCAACGTGACATAGGGATAGAACAAACCATGTGAAAAATGAGTCTTCAGAATAAGAATGTTTAGAATCTAAACTTTAGATTCTTAAAGGAAGCAACTTCCCTTCCTACCGTAAATAGAACATGGTAACTTATACTGAGAATAAATAAAGTAGTCTTTGGTTCCCAGAAAATTAACTTTTATTATTATTATTTGACTTTCTTCTCAATTTGGTCAGTACTTAGTCATATGGTTTATGAAACCAGTATTTATTTTTCCTACACTGAGCATTTTGGTAGAATGCACTTTGAAATCTAGTTTTAAACTTCAGGGAAATAATTGTTACAGTATAAGCAAAATAATTAAATTTACGAAAAAGGATCTTATCTGAAAAAGAATAAAAAAACTTAGGGACCTCAACAATAATGTTCACATGTACTTTGTAACTCAGAAATGACCAGATAATTCAAATAATCACTAATTCTTGTAAGGCTGCAGATAAGATGCTTTCTACTACATCCTTTTAAGTATATTAAAACCCTTGCCCTCTACGGATGGTTGATTTCACTTACTTGATCTCTTCCTGATTTATGTGATGTCATGTGACGTTCAAGTTGGGTTCTGTACGCAAAGGTGTAACTGCACAGGGAGCAACTAAAATTATCTTCATTCTTTTCATGGCGATATTTAATGTGTTCTTTCAGAGAGGTAAAGCGTTTATAGCCTCTATCACAATATGGGCAGGTGAGTAACTGGGAGAATGCATCTGGTGTTCCTGTATAAGAAAGATCATATATTTTGAATTTAAAACATCCAAAAAATATTACCAAAGCTACCACTGAGTCTCTATGCTTTGTGTCAGATATTATACCACCCACTTTATATTTGATCCTTAAAATAATACAATGATACTATCTCTATTTCAAAAAAGAGAAAACAGGAGGCTCAGAAAGGTTAAATAACTTAAAAGTCACATGGCCAGTAAATGATGAAGTCAGGATTCAAACATGTGCTGTCTGACTTCAAACTCTCATGTCTTTTCCACTAAACCACAAATCTTCCCTTCTTTTTGTATGGTTAATTAGACAAAGAAAACAAAAATAAAATTAGAAATATATGTTACTTTTATAAATATATACATATTGAAGGGGACTTGTACACCATAATAGAATCTTTCCATTGGTAATGATGTATCATTAATTATTTAATGCTTTCTTTCTAACTTGGAAATGACACTCTAAAGTCATTGCCATCACACAGTGAGTAGTATATAATTAGATTATGTTTTCAAGACACCCCTGCAGTTAGGTGTAGCCATATGACAGAGGTCAGACCACAAGAACAAGTACTGGGGGAAATGAGTAACAGGAGCCAGATCGAGGTCTGTCCCACAAAGACCTCCCACGCATGCTTCTTTATGTTCTTTTCCTTACTGAATTACATGGATACATTTTCTGTAGAATTTTATATGGATAAGTATAGGATAGGATTCAGAAAATAAAGGAAATACAGAAAAACTGGAGTTCACTGAGTGAACCACATAGTTTTTTAAGATTTATTCATTTGAGTGAGACAGAGGGGCGTGTGAGTGGGGGGAAGGGTAAAGGGAGAGAATCTTCAAGCAGACTCCTTGCTGAGCATGGAGACTGCCACGTGGCTTGACGTGGGGCTCAATCCCCGGACCTATGAGATCATGACCTGAGCCAAAACCAAGAGCTGGACACTTAACCAACTGAGCCACCCAGGTGCTCCTGAATGAACCATATTTTTACATATGGAGCCATCTAAGCCTGACAATCCTAAAACGTAATACTATTTTGCCAATTAATATTATTTAACTAAGAGTGCTTTTCCAAATTTGGTTTATTTCTTCAAAAAAAAGAGTTCCTAAAAGATAACTTATTGTAAATCATATCTCTACCCTCATTTGAATTTCTTATTGAAAACGACTATCAGGACACCTGGGTGGCTCAGTCGATTAAGCTGCTGCCTTCAGCTCAGGTCATGATCCTGGGGTTGAGTCCCGCATCAGGCTCCTTGCTTGGCAGGGAGCCTGCTTCTCTCTCCACCTCTGCCTGCCACTCTGCCTGCTTGTGCATACTCTTTCTCTCTCTGACAAATAAATAAATAAATAAATAAAATCTTTTTTAAAAAGATAAAAAGAAAAAGACTACCAAAGAAAATTTTATTACAATCTCAAAATCCTTCATAAACATATATTACCTTTACTGACATCCAAATCCATATAAATTAAAAGTTTTGCTTGAGAACCAACCTGCATGTAATAGACTGAGCACCTGATCCCATATGAATAAAATCAAACCACCAAATCCCCTGAAGTTTATGATGGTATCTTTATTATCAGCCAGCAAAGCAACTGGAATCAGAGAATTTTCTGTTGGTGATGTCTCTAAAATGACCTACTTCGAATGGGACTAGATTAGCCACATGACTGTTTTGGAAATCACGTTATGTTTTGTCTGGTATTAATTTCCTATTTGTACAGGTAAGTAGGAAATCAACATTTGGGACATTCTCCTTGCCAGAGTACCTAATCCGTCCTATTGATTTTAGCTGGTTACAGTGGTAGAAGTCCAAGTCAGCCACTGCAGGTGCTTTATTATTAGCACCACAATCGACATGTGATTCCATTACTTAAGCTGCTTATAATCCATAGTGTAATACAGCTGTCCTCATTATGTTCTATTTTCTTTTTTGCCTTCATCATTAATAAACAAAATACTAGTAATTTTGTAATATGACAGGGTGCTCATAATATTCTACCAGCAAGTTATTATTTTCATAAGTCAATTTATATTGAATTTCTCACACAAGGAGATATGAATTTATTCTTTTAGGATACTAGCATAAAACAACAAAAAGTAAACCTGAGTAGCTGACATAATAAGAGCAAATCATAGAATGAACAGGCTTGAGAGTTAAATGAAAATTTTTGTTTCTATTTTTGAAAAATATTGGATGTTTGTTTATTTAAAAGAATCACTTTTTTTAAGCAAAGAAGGCTTATCACATAAGGAAAAAAAATTTTTTTTTTAGAATTCTTATAAATAACTCAAGATAGAAATCCAAACTATGTCTATTTTTTGAGCAGTCTATAATTTCCTTATGTATCTGTGACTATGAATATGCTTTAAAAAAACTTTAATTTTTGTATCCTAAACCTCCTTTTCTAGGTAGCATGACATTTCAGACTGATAGTAGTACTGGATATAAAACATTTGCAAAATCTCCTTTAATTGTGCCCCACTGATTCAGAGTTTGTGAAACTTCAGCCTTCCAGAATAAAGTTTGCCCTTTGACAATTTATGAAGTGCAGAGAGCATGCTGAATCCACCAACACTTAAAAAACTGAGGGCTTCTGAGGATAATCTGATGTTACTGGTGTGACAGAATGTCTACTGTGAAATACTTTATTAGCTGTATACCTGAAAGTAATGACTATCTGAATTAAAAACAGATTCTAGAATTCAAATGTTTTACTAATTCAGAATGATTAGGGCCCCAATTTTTATAGGATTTTACTGTGTGGATTAGTAACAATGGACTTTACAAAGTTTAACATTATTTGATCTGTGCAATGAAACATTTTTTTAGTTCTCATTATTTTCTTTCATGAGGATTCTTAAGGAACTTTTTGTTATATAAAAGATTTACATGTATATTAAAATTTTAAAATTTCCTTTTCTTATTTATTATAACCTATGGCTTCTTTAGGTGAAATTTAACAAATTTCCTTTAAGGAAAAAAAAAACTGGGGCACCTGGGTGGCTCAGTTGGTTGAGTCTGACTCTTGGTTTCAGCTCAGGTCATGATCTCAAGGTCGTAACTTTGAGCTCCATATCAGGCTCCACACTCAGCATAGACTCTACTTGGGATTCTCTCTTCCTTCCTCTGCCCCTCCCCCTGTTCTCTCTCTAAACTAACTAAATAAATAGAATCTTAAAAAAACAAAAACAAAAAACCAAAACCTTGAGAAATCAAAGTACAAATGGTAGGGACCTACAGAAGTTTACAATGCCTATAACTACAGACTCACCAAATATGCAAATAGATCAACACAACACTATTCATATAACTGTAATGCTGTGTCCCCAGGGGCAATAATCTATTGTCTTCAAAAATGCGTCCTTTTGGCACACTGGAAGAATCAGTTCTAGAGTGTCCTACTTCTATTTCCTTTGTCACTGATTTAGTTACAGAAAATCCTATCGATTCTGAGGTGAAACTTCTATTTCTGCATTTTTCATAATTGATTCCTGATTTAAGGAAGGTACAGGTGACTCTTTGCAATGGAATCTATTTTGTTTTCTACACCATTCTCAATTCCTTCAAAAATTTAAAAGCGGATTGATAAATAACATTAACTGAGCACCAAAAAAGCTGAAATACTTACATATAAATCTAACAAAGTATGTATAAGATTTATACAAGGAAAACTATAAAACTCTGATGAACAAAATCAAAGAAGTAAATAAATGGAGAGAGATTCATTGTTTGAGGATAGGAAGACTTATTATTGTCAAGATGCCAGTTCTTCCCAATTTGATTTAGTGGAATTCCAACTCAAATCTGGAGAGTCCTTATATGGATACTGACAAACATTCTAAAGTTTATATGGAGAGGCAAAAGACACAGAATAGCCAACACAATATGGGAGGTGAAAAATAAAGTTGGAGGACTGACACTATCCGACTTTAAGACTTATTATAAAGCTATAGTAATCAAAACAGTGTGGTATTGGTGTGAGAATACAGAAACGGACCAATGGAACAGAGAGCGAGAAATATCTTTATAAATAAAGTCAACTGGTCTTTGACAAAGGAGCAGAGGCAATACAATGGAGCAAAGATAGTCTTTTCAACAACAGTAATGGAAAAGGAAACAAAAGCAAAAATGAACTACTGGGACTTCGTCAAGATAAAAAGCTTTAGCACCAGCAAAGGAAACAAAATCAACAAAAACTAAAAGGCAACCTACAGAATGGGAGAAGATATTTGCAAATGACATACCAGATAAAGGGCTAGTATCCAAATTCCATAAGGAACTTACCAAACTCAATACCCATAAAACAAAAAATCCAGTCAAGAAATGGGCAGAAGACATGAGCAGACATTTCTCCAAAGAAGACATACAAATGGCTAACAGACGCATGAAAAAATGCTCAATATCACTTGGCATCAAGGAAATACAAATCAAAACCACAATGAGATACCACTTCACACCAGTCAGAATGGCTAAAATTAACAAGCCGGGAAAAAACAGATGTTGGCGAGGATGTGGAGAAAGGGAACCCTCTTACACTGTGGGTGGGAAAGCAAACTGTTGCAGCCACTCTGGAAAATAGGATGGAGGTTCCTCAAAAAGTTAAAGATGGAACTACTCTATGGCCCAGCAATTGCACTACTAGGTATTTACCCAAAGGATACAAAAATAGTGATTTGAAGGGGCACCTGCACCCCAATGTTTATAGCAGCAATGTCCCCAATAGCCAAACTATGGAACAAGCCCAGATGACTACTGACAGACAAATGGATAAAGAAGGTATGGTGTATATAAATACAATGGACTATGACTCAGCCATCAACAACAGTGAAATCTTGTCATTTGCAATGTCATGGATGGAAATAGAGGGTATTATGTTAAGCAAAACAAGTCAGTCAGAGAAAGACAAATACCATGATTTCACATATGTGGAATTTAAGAAACAAAATAGATGAACACAGGGTAAGGGAAGGAAAAATAAAATAAGATTGAAACAGAGAGGGAGGCAAAGCATAAGAGACTCTTAGCTCTAGAAACAAACAGAGGGTTGCTAGATGGGAGGTGGATGGGTTGGTGGGGTAACGGGGTGATGGGTGTTAAGGAGAGCACTTGATAGAATGAACACTGGGTGTTATGTGGAACTACTCAATCACTAAATTCTACCCCTGAAATAATAATAACATTATATGTTAACTAAAATGAATTTAAACATCAAATTAAAAAAAAAAGTAATGGAACAACTGAACATTCAGGACATGCATAATGTCTTGAATCTAGACACAGACCTTACATCCTTCCCAAAAATTAACTCAAAATGGATCACAAACCTAACTGTAAAATGCAAAACTATAAAGCCCCTAGAAGATAACAGGGGAAAACCTAGATGACCCTAGGTATGATAATGCCTTTTTTAGATATAACACCAAAGAAAGAAAGAATTGAAAAGCTGGACTACGTGAAAATGAAAACTTCTGGTTCTGTGAAAGATGATCTCAAGAGGATTAGAAGACAAGTGCCAGACTGGGAAAAATATTTGCAAAAGACACATCAGATAAAGGACTATTAGCCAAAATATACAAAGGACTCTTGAAACTCAACAATAAAAAATCAATAACTTGATTAAAAGATAGTCCAAAGGCCTTAGCAGACACCTCACCAAAGAAGATATACAGATGGCAAATAGACTCTCCACATCATACATCATCAGGGAAATGCTAATTAAAACAAGATACCACCACACACCTATCAGAATGGCTAAAATCCAGAACACTGACACCACAAAATGCCAGCGAGGATGTGGAGATGCAGAAACTCAAGATTGCTGGTGGGAAAGCAAAGTGGTCCAGCCTCTTTGGAAGACAGTTTGGCAGCTTCTTATAAAAGTAAACATACTCTTACTAAAGGATCCAGCATATGCACTTCTTGGTATTTACCCAAAGGAGTTGGAAAACCTGCGTCTACACAAAAATCTGCACATGGATGTGTACGGCAACTTTATTCATAATTGCCAAAACCTGCGTGTCCTTCAGTAGGTGAACAGGTAAATAAACTATGGTACATCCAGACAATGGAATATTATTCAGCACTTAAAAGAAATGAGCTATCAAGCCATGAAAATACATGGAGGAAACTTAAGTACATATTACTAAGTGAGAAAAGCCAAATTAAAAGGTTACATGCTGTATAATTCCAACTATATGACATTTTGGAAAAGGCAATGGAGACACAAAAAGATCTCTGGTTTCCAGGGATGAGGGGTTGTGGGGAAAGATGAATAGGCAAAGCATAGAGGATATTTAGGGCAATGAAAATACTCTATGAGATATTATAATGATGGATACATGTCATCACATATTTGTTCAAATCCACAGAATGTACACCACCAAGAATGAACCCTAAAGTAGATGATAGACTTGGGGTGTTTTCTGGTGAGTGATGTTAATAATGGGAATAGTTATGCTACACTGGAGGCAAGGGGTACATGGAAATACCTGTACTTCTGTCTCACTTTTTTGGTAAACTTTAGGCTTCTCTAGAAATGTCTTTTTAAAAAGTTGATTATTTAAATATTAAGTTAAATCTATCCATTAAACTGGGAACCCCAGACAAATCAAACCAGATTTAGGATCTTAAATACTTTAAATATCCCCAAACATTCCAAGTGACGTCTTATTTCTTGGGGCAGATCTTGCATAAAATTTCTCAAACATTCCAAGTGACGTCTTATTTCTTGGGGCAGATCTTGCATAAAATTTCTCATAGGAATATTTGCATGCAATTGTCATCTGTTTCTAGCATGGAAGGAGGGAATGGTAGCCTATTTCCTTTTAGGAGAGTATGAAATATTAGAACTGAATTTTACCACTCTTCATACACAGGCTGTTCATATCAGAATAGACTAGAGCATGATTGTCAGAACAGTGGAAAAAAATCAAGAGGCAGTTAAAGGTTATCCTAGCTCCCATTTCTACTACTTGCCATGTGAGTGAATGGAAATCAACGTCCAGGCATTGTTCTAAGCACTTCACTGCAGTGGCCTTACCAGTAGTGAGATGCCACAAATTTAATACTATGCTGTTATCATACACATGTTCCTTTTATTAAAGAGATTATTTTCTATGGGCATCTGCCATAAATGTTAAAGATATCAGAAATGTTCCCTAGAGTAGAGTAGGTTCCCGCCCTACAGCTATGGAAATGATAATCCTATAAAGATGAAAACAAAAACAACTGTGAAGCTCTACTTACCATTGTCATCATGACCACTGGCTTCTGGGGTGCCCTGCCTCTGGTCCTCTTCAGGTGCCTCGGGATAAATGACAGCAGTGTCTTGTTGTTGCAGGAACTCTTCAACATTAGGATCATGGTTTTGTTCATTTTCTGCATCTGAGTCACATTCATCATCTTTTACTAAAAGAAATGCATACTTTATATAAAGCAGTTTCACTGCCAAGTTGTTACAAAGCTTTTCTAAATAAGAAATTATTTACCTTAAGAGAACACACTATTGTTCTTGAATTTGTAGGAAATATTTACCAAAAATTAAAAACAAAATTTACTCATTCTGTTGTCTATTATTAAGAAGTCTTCAAGAAAGCTTTACAAAAGTCTTGAATTTTTCACAATATCTCTCTTAAACTTTAGAGTGTACTTCTAGTCTATGTGACTGATAAGACACAGAAAAGGTAATATAGTTGACTGAATTCTTAATTTCTCAATCAAGGAAAAAAGGGAGAAAACCTTAGTTCTCCAACTTCAGTCCCTCCTAGGAACCTATCAGATATTTACTTAGAGTTGTAGCTTAAATCTGAATCATGCTCAATTTAAACCACTTTGAAGTTCAGTGCAGGTATGTGATTTCCTAGACAACAGTGTTAATAGTTATTTATAGTTGGAAAAATATCTACTAAGAGTCAGGAGTATCAAATCCATAAAACTGCTTATCTGCTCTAGTATTCATATATAATAAACAAGGCTACTTTTCCTTTATTTCTGCTTCAGTAAATGTTTAACAGTAGGTTAGGGGCAGAGGCATTTTTTCTTTCGGTTAGAAAGTTTCGAGAGATAATGGAATACTGTCACTTTGAGAAGGAAACCCAGAGTGCTCCTAAAGCAGTATTGCTGCGCCTTGGTTTCCCTCCATTTTCTCCACTGGCTCCAGAGGACAGTGTCTACTCCATGCTGCTGGTAATTGTAATGGGTTGTATGGCTGTCGTGTGGCTTACTTCTTTATATGCTTCAGGCTGAACGGTCACTTCTAAATTTGTAAAACAGCATTTCCCAGCAGACTAAAATTGGGCCAAATTAAAATGCTGAGGTGTGGGCACATTTTTGTGTGCTAGTTATTGAAACAATCTTGCTAAATCTCCCACACAGTGGTAGTAAGTAAACTCCTCAGGTCAGCTGCTGTTTAAAACCTTAAAGCCAATGACATAATAATAATGGTGATCCACCATTTCCCCCTCCTTTCTAATACAGCCAATTGCTATCAAATTTTTAACACTGGGTTACTGGATCCAGGGGGAAGTGAAGACTCTTGAAGAGGTAAGCTGGTACTGTGGGTATTAAGGGAGTCTATTTCCAAATCCTCAAATTCCGTGTATATTCTTTCTTAGAATCTGGAAGGTTCTCTCTACTCTACCCTTTCCAGACTTTCTAAGACTTCCTTAAAAGGAAGAAGAGAAGGAGTGCCTGGGTGGCTCAGTGGGTTAAGTATCTGACTCTTGATTTCGGCTCAGATCCTGATGTCAGAGATGTGACATCTCTGCATCAGGCTCTGTGCTCAGCTGGGAGTCTGCTTTCTCCTCTCCCTCTCCTTCTTCCCTCACCTCACCCCCACTGACGCTGGTGCTGTCTCTAGCTCGCTCTTAAATAAACAGATAGATAGATAGATAGATAAATAAATAAATAAATAAAATTTTTAAAAAGGAAGAAGAGGGGTGCCTGGGTGGCTCAGTCAGTTAAGTGTCTGCCTTCTGCTCAGGTCATGATCTCAGTGTCCTGGGATCAAGCCCCTCTTGGGATTCCTGCTCTTTCTCTCAAATAAATAAATAAAATCTTAAAAAAAAAAAAAGGAAGAAGAGAAAAAGGCATATCCCAGTACATTAATCCTGTGCATCGCCTTGGAGTGTTAAAACCTCCAGGTTGCCAAAGGAAAAAAAATTCAAAATACTGATTGGGGAAAACTAACTTCCTTCTTTCCTTCCATCCTTCCTTTCTTCCTCCCTCCCTCCCTTCCTTCCTTCCTTCCTTTCTTTAGCATAGTTTTTTTTTTTTTTTTAAGATTTATTTATTTACTTGAGAGAAAGAAAGAGAGAGAGAGAGAGAGAGAAGGAGCAAGGGGAGCGGCAGAGGGAGAGGGAGAAGCAGAGTCCTGGGGGAGCAGGCAGCCCGCAGTGAGGGTGAGGGCCCTAGATCCCAGGACTTCAGGATCATGACCTGAGCTGAAGGCTTAACTGACCAAGGCACCGAGGCACCCTGGGAAAACTTTCTTATTGATTAATCAAGACAGGCCTTTAAGTTTTTTCTGTTTACATGGATTTCCATCTGGGGTAAAGCATGGCAATTTTCTGTAATGGGGATATTTTGGCTCTAGTTAGGAAGCTCTGAAATCAACTATATAATTATATGGTCAGAGGGAGTGAGAATAGTTTTCCTTTAATGACCTCATCTATTCCATTCCCTAACTATTATTAAAAATTTCATTGCTCTTCAGGAAGCTGATCAAAGTAAATCAAAGAATATTCTTAAAAATCATTCCTACAATCTGTCATTAGCTGGAAAAATAAGCATTTTTTAATAGCTAAAGCAGTACAAGTCAGTGTCACTGAGTCTTTTCAATGTAACTTCAAAATTTCAAGTTACACTAGATAAAACTCAAGTGAAATTTATATTTTATGTGATTATTGATTCCATATAATTGATTCTATATATAATATATTATATATACAAAATTTATATTCTATATATATTCTGTATATAGGTTACAAGATGCTTCAAATATTTTTATCAAATTATATTATTTCTACTATAGTCGTCACATGAAAAGTTTATATTTTTCTACATCCTATTAAGTTTGTATGTGTGTATATATGTGTGTGTGTATAGGCTAGACGCTAGAATAATGGGTTTTTAAATAGTATACATTTTGCAGAATTATATAGTCTGTATTTTATACATGAACCTTGCATCTTCAGTAGGTTACATGCTTACCTATGTATTGACTGGTTCTAAATGTACTACTCATTTGGAGACAAAAATCTTTATAACTAAAAAATTTGTATTAGATATAAATAATCTTCATCTCACTATTGAATAATATATTTTTTAAGATAATTATTAAGTTTAAAATTTTAATTCCAGTCTAGTTAACAAAGGGCATAATATTAGTTTCAGGTGTACAATATAGCAATTAAACAATTCCATGCAACACCTGGTGCTCCTTACAAGTGCTCTCCTTAACCCCCTTCACCTATTAAATCTCCATCCACCTCCCCTCTGGTAACCATCAGTTTGTTCGCTCTAGTTAAGTAAATAATCTATTTTTAAAAGATATATTTACTTGTACTTTGTATATTCCTCATTACTTACAATTTATATTTTTTTTCAAAAAGGAACTTTTTATAAAATCTCTCAAATTGTGTACTGGCAAAATTATTTGAATTGGAAAAATGAAAACACACCTTTTTTTTTGGACAGAAAGTCTGATGAGGCTGATTGGTATAACAGTAATACCTGGCTTTGCTAGTTAGATAATTAGGTACAAAATTTCCAGAAACTGAATGAACTAAGTTTGTAGCTCTAAGGCATTAGTGAGAATATTATTATCTCCTGTGGTAGGATAAAAGGATTTTTATACAAAATGTATTGGTAAAGGTATGGAAATCAACAATATTTCAATTTCCCTAACTATTTCAGAATATATTAATCAAGGTGCTTCTACGTGAGAGGAAGAAATAACAAAAGCCAAGAACAAGTAGCATCAGTACTTTGAGAAGTGTGGGTAAAGTTTTTTGGTATATGTCCCAGAAAATCAGGGAGTTAAGGATTCTAATGACTGGAAAACAGATTCTTGAGCACATTAGGCAGCCCTGAATTTTTGTTTTCAACAGAATTGAAGGAGCATTTAATAGAATTGTCAGTTAACAAAACATTAAAAATATTTTTATTGATATATAACTCTTTGCACATCACTCTACGGGAGTATAAAGAACCAAAGTAAATCAGTTATCACAAAAATGTATTTCACCTTTTTATTTATGAGAAGGTTATCTGAGTGCTAAACAAAACACAAACAGAATTAATGCTGAACTTTTTCCCTCTAGAAATAAGTAATATTGGGGCTGAGTCAGGTAAGCAGCTGCTTTTGGCTGGGGTCATGATCTCAGGGTCCTGGGATTGAGTTCCACATTGAGTTCCCCGCTCAGTGGGGAGTCTGCTTCTCCCTCTGACTCCCTCCATCCCATGCTCTCTCTCTCAAATAAATAAATATTTTACAAAAATAAATAACATTAAACTACTGATAACTGAACTAATCAAAGAACACTTCAGCTCCTGGGGTGCCTGGGTGGCTCAGTAGGTAAAACCTCTGCCTTCAGCTCAGGTCATGGTCTCAGGGTCCTGGGATCGAGTCCCGCATAGGGCTCTCTGCTCAATGGGGAGCCTGCTTTCCCTCCTCTCTCTCTCTCCCTCTGTCAAATAAATAAATAAAATCTTAAAAAAAAGAATACTTCAGCTCCTTCAATCTCATTTCCAGTAACAATTTTTTGTAATAATTATTTGTTAAAACTTGTAATATATTTATGTTGTGATCAACTGTACAGTACTGATAATTATATGATAAATCAATCCATAAATTAAAAAAATCTTAAGAGCCTAGAAATTAAAAAGAAACCTAAATTTCAATTTATATACATGCTTTTCTTATAAAGAAATAGATAGTTGATCAGAAATACCTTCAAATGGGAAATTATTCTCTGCTAGCATCAAATTCTATTGATTATGTAGAATAGAAATATGAGTTCAAGGAGTAAAGATTATGATATAACATTTCTGACTCATAATGAAGAGCTTATTCGCATTTAAAAAATTGAATGATTAACAGGTATTAAAGTGTTAAGATTTACATGTAAAAGTGATGTTAAAAATGTTGTTTTTATTATTTATTTATTTATTTTTAAAGATTTTGTTTATTTACTTGAGAGAGAGAGAGACTGCACATGCACTTGCGCGCCTGTGGGAGCATAAGCAGCGGGAGTGGCAGGCAGTGGGAGAAGAAGCCTTCTCCCTGCTGCATAGGAAACTCCATGTGGGACTCAATCCCGGGATGCTGGGATCATGACCTGAGCCAAAGGCAGACACTTGACCGAGCCACCCAGGCACCCACCAAAAATGTCATTTTTAATATGCCAGAAATTCGATTGTAACTACTTACACTTAAGATGAAAAATTCTAAATGTACATTAAGAAATATGTGAGATGGTACATAATCAGTTTATTTAATATAAAGTTTAGAGGACAATAATAGTACCTCTTAAGGGTATTTGTGAGAATTAAATTATTACTATTAGATTAGATGGTTTGGTATTAGGTGTGGTATCAAATTCTGGGTTCTTTCCAACTAAACTATATACTGTCTTCATGAAACTGCATCTAGCCCAAACAACTTCAAGCTGAGACCAGAAATCCTGCAGTTTTACATGTAAAGTGTCAGGAAGTGCATACTATAAAAAGGTCAATTATAAAGCAAAATTTCTTGTCTGAAGAATGATAAGCTTACATATTTAAGTAGTAGAGAGAGGAGCAAATACAAAGAAACATAATAATAATTTGGCTTTCTTTAGATCAGACAAAACTCAGAACTTACTGTCAAATATAAAATTACTTTGGACCATAGGCCTATTTGACCATAACCATTTGCGAAAGCGTAGAATTATAGGTTATAATTAGAGCAAGGGGAGAGAGACACAAGCATTTAATAGAAAGATTAAAAATGATTTAGCTATATTTTATTTCCACTGGAATCATGACCTGAGCCAATCTCATATGTGAAATCCATTTGATGGTATTTCTGCTCAGCTGTGCTTAGGCTTCTTTCTATCTTTACGTTCCATTTTTCAAACTTCATAAAACTATTAACTATATAAACAAAAAAGGGATGCTCAGAAGGAACAAAGGATGTTTTGGGTGAATTTTTCACTCTCTGCATACCAAGCTGAGACTACAATTCTCTTAACTTCATGAATTGCGAAAGGAAGCAGCAGAAGAAAGGCTCTGACAAAGTTCTGAACTAATGATGGTGGCCTTTGTACAAGGTTTTATTTACTTTGTCAGCACATTATTCCCTAGAAGTCAAGGAAGTAACAAAAGCAAAGGCAAAACATAATTTTTAAGTTTAAATGTTCAAAAGCCTCAACCTTTCAATTTCTATCCTTCTTCCCTTAAAACTATACTTATCAGGGCTTTATTAAAATGTTTGCTTACTCCCAACTCCCCATGTTCCCAGGAAATAATGCAGCAGGGATCATCTTCCACTGGGTGGGGGACCTCACATTTCAGCAACAATTTAAGTTAATACAAGGTTACTTTACCTTCCAGATTTTTGGGGGGAGGTGGTTAAGGGAATTTATATACTACCCAGTACTAAATGAAAGAATTTATTTTTGTGCTGAAGAGCAGAGCGTAAGGTAAAATACTGACACTTGGAATTGTGAATTTTTTTATAGCATTTGCATAAAAGGGCAAATGATCTTCTGTAATGTGAATCATCTAACATCAGGTAAAACAGTAATAAATAGCATTCTTCTGTGTTAAGACTATTTTCCTAATAACAAATACTGAGTTTAAATATTTTATATATGTATAAGTTAACATGACAAATATTTGATAACAACACATTTGAATACATTATTCATGCATGTTACACACAACCAAGTTAAAGGCAGAATATAAAATCTTAGGCAGCAGGTACCATAAATCATCACATATCCCATTATTATTTAATTAATTTGGAATGCATCTTTAATAACAATGAAAATTTACTCTATTTTACAGAACTGACTGACAAGTATAGGCGTGCTTGTTTATATTATAGATGAAAATTTATATTTGACATAATACTATGAAATATACTCCTCTGACACAAGGAAAGATAATATATAGGGCTCTATGGAATATTCCTAAAATGCACTGCAGAAAAAAGAAAAAAAAACTGGAAGTTTTAAACCAAAAAAGAGAAGAAAAAACAAAATTTGATTAAAATGATATGATAGAAATTTCTAACTTATGATATAAAATAAAATACATATGTATTTTATATGATATAAAATATAATTATACTACTTTGAAGTACAGTATTTTGAGGAAATGTTTTAATAACTTAGAATTCATCTCTGAAGTTTTCTTTCTAAGAGCTCTAGCTGACCTATGTGACACAATAGTAAGTGCCTATCATACATAAGATCTTGATTTAAGTCCTCCACTTAAATTTTGCTTCTTAAATCTGATTTGAATCCATTACAGAGGGATAGCTTAAAGTCTCAGGGAGTATGTACTTTTAGTCACTGAGAAGCAAGACTCCTTGTTTATTATAATTTAACTTCATCTTAGCCTTTTTCAAAATCACAGACATTATAAGAAAAATTTTTGATTCTCTTGTTTGCTGTGACATGTTCACTCAGCTCATCGATATTCAGGATTCTCATCTGGTTTAGAGATAACTCATGATATTTGCTTATTCTTCTCCCTTCTGCTTTCTCTCTTGTGGGCAACTCAACGCAGATCCTGGTAACTAATAATGAAACTCAAAATAGTTAAATCTGCATTCCTATAGCTTGGGTAAAAAATTTGATATAAATTCACATTATCATTTAAACACTTTTTTTGGATTATCTGTAGATTGTACTTGTCATCCTTATAGAATGGAAAATATGCTGTTAGATGAATCTGCAAATTTATACTGTATTTAAAGAATATACACTTCTAACTTTTCATAGTGCCCTATATGCCTGGGTACTGAAACACCAAAGGAGGTCAAGATAAAAGAGGAAGAAACAGACTAAATTCACGACTCAAAAATGCAAAAACCAGTGACACAAAAGACCTTGTTCAAAGGCTACAGTATGAAAGAAAATGACGAGAGCGTACCTGCACATCCCGCTTCATCTGTCTGAGCTTCAGGCCCCAGGATTTCTTGTCCTTCCTTTCCTGCTAAAATCAAAGAACAAAGGATTAAAATAGATCCATGTGGTACAAACATTTTTAACATCTAGAAATCTGAAGAGGAACTTTTAGATTATATTTAATTTGGATTTTTTTCCTTTTAGAAGTAAAGTGTCCTTGAAAAGTGAACTTTTTAAAAGAGATTAAGCAGGTAGTTTTACCAAACTCACAAAGGTAAGATAGAGAAGCAAAATTAGTGAAGATTTATATCTAATCCTAAAATTATACATATATTAGAATTATATGCATCCTGGTTTTTTAGTGTTTTTTTTTTTTTTTGAGAAGAGTTTTACCTCTAGGTAGCAGGACTCCTTTTTAAAATTTCTTCTGCAAAGCACAAGTTTCTATATTTTAGGCACTGTGCTAGATGCTTTATAAACTTATCTCCTTTAACCTTCATAACTACTTATTCTGTAAGTTAAAAAAAAAAAAAGACAGAGCACTGGGTGTGGTGAAAAAACAATGAATACTGTTACGCTGAAAATAAATAAAAAATTTAATTAAAAAAAAAAAAGACAACCAAAAACTTGAGGCCTGAAGAGGTTAAAGAGCCCAAGGACACTGCTATTCAATGGTGAAAGTAGAATTTGAATTCAGGTCTAAAAGGCTGTAAAATCTACTTCCTCTTCTGCCCTTTTCTATGACCAGACAACCAGACAGCTAACTAGAGAGAAGACAGTACTAAACTTCACTGTGTCCAGAGTAAACACCTAGAGCACTATACTTTCTCTTTCACTCTATTCATTATTCTAACTACTGGTAAATCATAGTCATAATAGTAGTGGTAAACATTTTTAGTTGTCAGTTGTCCTCCTTTGCCACCTAGATTTATAGTGAGCTGACTGCAGTATTCTATACAAAATAAGATCAGAGTAAATAGGCATATTATTTTAGCAAGCAGAAAGTCAGTTTTGTATATTTAGGTACATTTTATTTTATTATAATAGTTTATCAAGACATGTGCTATATAAAGAACATGAAGAAGTTAAAACCTGCTTTTAAAAAAACTAGCAGCAGAGTATATGTAATTATGATCAGAATACTTATAAAGTCATGCTAAAACATCACATCATGTAGTTAATCTGCACCCCAATCAAATCCCATTGAATATGCCAGTCAAAAAAATCTTGATTTAGATTTCCCCTAAGTTTGGTAATTGAATTGAGAACTAGAACACTAATCAAGTAAAATCTTTGCTCACATTTAAGCATGTATTTCTGTAAGTGCCTTGGATTATCAGGTGGGTTTATTTGGCAGATTTTTTTTACTCATTAACTTTTATATTAGTATTTAAAGATGATCACTATGTGAAAAATAGTTAAAATGTGCATAAACCTCTTTAGATCAGCATGAAAAACACTATCTACAATAGGTAATAAAGAAATTAGTGTCTGATAAATAATTCTCATTTTATATTTGCCATCAGCAAAATGACAATTAAAAAACCCGTGCTAAAGTATAGTGGGACAAACATCAATGTTGTCTAAGTGTTTGAAAATCTCCAGAATCTTTTTTTCCTCTCTCTGAAGTGTCTACTTAAACTAAAATAATAAACAGTATACCAGTTGGATAATTATAGGATAGTAATAAAGTTATTTATTGTTGATCGACCTATGCTCTTTTTTTCTCCCCAAATGAAAAAATTAAGACAGTCAGCGTTACTTACTAAGTTGAAAATGATATTAAAAGTTAAAATATTTTGGACAATAATTATTTAAAGTTACTATAGCTAATTAAAAATCTGTCTTCAATTCAATGAAATGATTTCTTCATTTCTGCTCAGGATAAAAATCTAGGCTCCTTAGATAAGCATTTAACATAATTCAGAATTTGGTCCCAGACTTCTTTACTGTGATTTAAAAACTGGAAGTCTCCATTCTTTCCCTCATCACTGGGGCTGGAATTTTGGTTGAACAACTAAAATCATATTGCCTAATGAAAACAGAAAATATCCTAATGCTGGTCGGCAGCATGAACATACTTCTTTCACCATGGGGTGCTGCCAGCAATAGGCTCCTTCCTGTTTCACCCATAGTGCAGCTTGAGGGTGCAGTATTGGAACAGCTAAATACTGGCCAAGATGCCTTCTCCCTCATGTGTTCCGATCTTACTTATAGCTTAGAAAATATAAGTAGGGAAGTAACAGAATCTCCTTGTGTATAAGATTTTTCTCTCCTGTAAGACTTAACTAATGTCAACACATCGTGATTGACTAATCGAAATGTAACTTAGGTAAACTGGAATGTTTCTAAGGCTTTTTCTTTTAGTCTAAATTCCAAACCAAATATATAAATGAGGAAAAACACTCAAGTAATAAGACTTTGTTTTTTCAAATAGTGGCAAAATGTAGCTGAAAAAATAAGTCATGAAATACTACTTAGCTATAAAAAGGGATAATTTATTGATACATCCAACACTTTAGATGAATCTCTCAAGAAATTATGGAAAGTGAAAAAAGTAAATACAAAAGATTACATACTGTATGATTCCATTTATATAACATTCTTGAAATAACAAAATTATAAAAATGGAAAGATATGTGTGGTTGTGAGGGGTTAGGGCTGGGGCAGAAGGGAGGGGAGGCTGGGTTTATAAAAGGCAAGGAGGGAGCACAGAGGCGATGGAAGTGTTCTGTATTTTGTCTATATCAATGTTGATATTCTGTCTGTGATACTATACTACAGTTTGGCAAGCTGTGACCATTGGCGAAAACGGAGTAAAGGGTATACAACAGGATCTTAGAATTATTTATGAATCTAGAACTACTTGTGAATTATTTGAAAATCTATATTTATCTCAAAATTTAAAGTTTATTTGATAAGTCAGTCAATGGCTGATAACACAAATTAGATTAAAAAAAACCAGCACTTGTTTATTTTGCCATAAGATGTAATTCCCAGTAATTAAAAGGAAGAATGGCAAATGCAATTCATGTTAACCAAAAATCCAGACGGCTTAATGTCAGTGGCAGGAGAGACCAGTTCAAAGTTCAGGACTGGTTATTAAGCACATGTTCAAAATTCTAAACTTTCATTTCAAATTCATACCAGTCTGTTTCTAACCATTTCACAAATATGTTTGTGAGAAGATTTTACAGCAATTTCTAATATGGCACAAGAAGTGGGTAACCGAACCAGATTTTCCTTTCCTGCTTTCATCTCTTCCTCTGTAACACACATGCACATATGCCATGCACATTTATACCTGCCTTTTCTCAAGATGACCCCTCTGTCTAGAATGCTGTTATCCATTCCATCTGAAAAACGTACTAATCTTGAAAGATCAGTTCACATTTCTCTCATTCTATAAGTCTTCCCCTACCCTGCTCAGAAGTAGATGCCAATAGATTCCTGAATTCAAACATAAAGTGTTCAAACTTTAATTAGAAATGATTTTTTCACTGTGTACTTTTTCAGACTATTTCCAGAAAGCTTCATTTTTCTCTCTTGCATCCTCTAGTTTCTATATTTATGCACACATTTTTGGTATAACTGTCCATCACAGTCACAGTAATTCACAATCTCTAAGAATATCTGTTAACTTAAACAAAGGTAAAAAAATATATAAATATAAATATATATATATATATCTATATATATAACTGAGATCATATTTGGTTAAGATAGAAAACATAAACCATCCTCTGTGTTCCACTGAATGCAGCTAAAAAAAAACCTGGGGAGAATTCACAGAGGAGTTACTTGGAAGATTCTTAAGGTAAATCATAGCAGGAAGACTGGGGAAGAAGAAATGATAAGAATTCTAAGTACCACTGAATCACTGAGGAAGTAATTTCTCCTACCCCCTGGCATGTATTCAAGGCAGCCTAGATTTAGAAGTGGGCACTGGGGCGTGGCAGAGAAAAACTCTAAGAAGAACCCTCTAATTTAGGCTCATGGAACAGGAAATGCTCAAAGAAGGGAGAAATAATTTTTTCCCCCTCGATTTTCTTGTGTCCCAGTCCCAAGGTAGCTGCTGAGATCACGTTGACAGGACATAAGGCACCTAAAATTCCAAGAAAGGGGAACCTTCTTATTCACTCAGAGAAGCAGTGGCCCCAAGAGGATGGTACAAACTTCCGTCAAGTTCTTTCTCCCCATCGTCTCGCAGCATAGCTGTGGGAAGAATCTGGCAAAGTATAACAAAGGAAGTCCCAGATTTTTGGATAGAGAACTGACAAGGGAAGTCCCAGGGAACTGAAAGTACTAGGGAGATCATGGAAAGGGAGGAGCACTGGAAATCAACTGTATAAGCTGCTTGTGAAGTCCTGGGTTCATATCCAAACTTCCCATGTGTGGATCTGACCACATGCTTTGAGAACTGAAGTAAGGATAAGATCATTAATCATGTCCCAGAATGGCCACTGTAGGGCACAGATCCAAAAAGCATTGCAAAGGCTTTGACAACTGAACTGATACTGGAACCATAACGCATAGAAATTATTTAGAAAGTACAGCCTGATACAACTGGATAAGTTGCCTGCTAAACCCAAAATATCATAATACCCCACAGGATTTAAATAAGACCAAGAGTCTCATAAAATAATATCCAGGACACAATCCAAAATTACTTAGCATTATGAAGAACCAGGAAAATCTCAACTTCTATAGGAAAAAGATAATCAAAAGATGGCAAGATGTTCACTAAGACACAGATGTTGCAACTATCAAAGGCTTTAAGCAGCTATTAGGAAAGCACCTAAGAGCTAAGGATGAACACTTGAAAAGAATGGAAAGATAAAAAGTCTAGGCTAATTCTTATCAGCAAAAAGAGGATATAGATAGGAAACAAAAGGAAATTTAGAACTAAAAATACAGTAACAATTTTTTTGAAAAAAAAAAAAAAAATCACTGGATGGCCCCAATAGCAAAGTGGAGATGAAAGAAGATAAGTGAACTGGATGGTAGTAGGTAAAGGGAAATTTGGACGATAAAGTGAAAATATTTAAAAAAAATAGAGTCTCAGAGATGTGTAGGACAATATTAAAATATCTAACATTCTGTCATTAGAGTTCCAGAAGGAGAAAAACAGTATAATGCAGAAAAAATAGTTCAAGGAATAGTATCTAAAAACTTCCCAGATTTAATTAAAAAAACACAAACCAATAGATTAAAGAAGTTAGCTGAATCTCAAACAGGACAAAGCCCCCCAAATATGGGCTTAGACCATCAATCAAACTCTGAAAACTAAAGTTAAAAAAATACTGAAAAGAGACAAAGAAAATGATAAACAACTATCAGTGAACAATGACTTAACAGGCAGATTTATCATCAGAAATGAGGGATTTCATAAGGAAATAGGACATTTTTAAAGTGCTAAAAGAAAAAAATTCCTGTCAACCCAAAATTCCATATCCAGTGAAAATATACTTTGGAAACAAAGGTAAAATAAAGATATTCTCAGATGAAGGAAAGTGAATAGAGTACACTGTCAGGAAACCCGACATACTCCTAAAGGAAGATCTTCAGAAAGAAAGGGAAATGATATTAGAGGAAAACTTGAAATATTAGGACTGAAAGAGGACACAAGAAATGATGTAGTATACATGAAAACTATAACATAAAGGAGGGAGGGTAATGGAACTCATATGGGGGTAAAGTTTCTATATTTTACTTTGGTAAAATATTCCAAGTAGATTATGAGATGTTAAGTATGTACATTTGAATCTACAGAGCAACTACTAAAAAATCAATACAAGAAGATATAGTAAAAAATGAAATAAATAAATGAAAATTGAATACTAAAAAATATCCAAATGATTCAAAAGAAGGCAAGAAAGGAGAAACAGAAGAAATTAAAAACAGAGGGAAGAAACAGAAAGCAAATAATACAATGGTAGACCTACCTCCAGACATCAAAACTTACATTATTTGTAAATGGTTTAAATGAGCAAATGTAAGGTATAGAGACTGTTAGAATAAATTAAAAAAAAAAAACAAGAAGCCCCATTTATAGCAGTCCACCAAAAAAAATTATATCAAACATAATAAGAGAGGCTAAAAGTAAAAAGTTGGGAAAGAAATCTAGAGTGACTATTTTACATCAGATAAAGTAGACTCTGGAGCTAAGAAAATTACCAGAAACCTAGAGAAACATTATATAATAAGAGAGCCAATTTACCAAGAGGACATAACAATCTAAAAGAGTAGGCATCTAACAACACAGCTTCAAAATATTCATATTCACATACTCAAAATATGTGACCAACAGAACAGAAAGTAGAGAAAAATCCATGTGTATAACTGGAGACTTCAATACTCTTCTCACATTAATTGACAAAACAAAACAAAACAAAACAAAACAAAAACAAGCTGAAAATCAGCAAGGATATAAATGAACTAATAAGCAACACTACCAACTATTCCATCCAACTGACATTTGTAGACTATTCCAGCAAACAATAGCAGACTACATATTCTTTTCAAACACACACAGAACACTAATGAAGACAGACTATATATATATATCCAAGATCATAAATAAAACAACAACTTAAAAGAAATGAAATCATACAAAGTTTGTTTTCTGACCATAATATATTTAAACTAGATATCAATAGCATAAAGATAAGAAAATCTCCAAACACTTTGGGAATTAATTAACATATTTCTAAAGAATCCATGGGTCAAAGAGAAAAATGAAAAAAAAAACACCACATTGGGGTGCCTGGGTGGCTCAGTGGGTTAAAGTCTCTGCCTTCGGCTCAGGTCATGATTCCAGGGTCCTGGGATCGAGCCCCGCATCATGCTCTCTGCTCAGCAGGGAGCCTGCTTCCTCCTCTCTCTCTCTGCCTGCCTCTGCCTACTTGTGATCTCTGTCTGTCAAATACATAAATAAAATCTTTAAAAAAAGGAAAAGGAAAAGAAAAAAACGACACATCAATATTTATGGGATGTACATAAGACAGTATTTAAAGGGAAATTTATAGTACTAAATGCTTATGTTACACAAAATTTCTCAAATTAAAATTCTAAACTTCTGTGTTAAAAAGAAAAAACATAAAAAGGAATAAAATAAGTCCAGAGCAAGCAGAGAGAAGGAATAAATAGCAGAAATCAATAAAATTAAAGACAAAAAAGAGAAAAACAAGGGAAAATAAAGCTAGTTCTTTGAAAAGATCAATAAAATTATCAAACCATTAGTAAGACTGACAAACAGAGGGAAGCCACAAACTACTAACATCAGGAATAATGGGGATTAGGGATTATCACTAATTATCATATTGCTTGCTATATTAATAGAAATGAACAAATGGAAACTAAATTAAAAACAAAACACAATAGTTTCTCCCTTTAAAAAAGAAATACATAAGTATAAATCTAACAAAAGATGCATATAATCTGTTTTTGAAACCACAAAACAGTGATGTGAGAAATCAAAGACCTATGCAGTGTAAAAAAATTGACATAAAAAATCAGCTGCTATTCTGTATACCAACAATGAACTATCTGACAGCGAAAGAAAACTATCTCACATATAAGAGCATCAAAAAAAAAAAAATGCTTAGGAGTAAATTTAACCAAGGAGGTGAAAGATGTATGCACTGAAAACTGTAAGACACTGATAAGAAACTGAATATGATACAAATAAATGGAAAGAGATTCTATATTCATGAATTGGAAGGATTAATATTGTTAAAATGTCCGTACTACCCAGCGCCACTCTAGATTCAATGATATTCCTACCAACATTCCAATGGGATTTTTTTTTTTTTTACAGAAATAGGAAAAAACAATCTTAAAAGGTCCTATTTAGCCAAAGCAATCTTGAGAAAAAAGAAGGAAGGAAGGGGGTTTTGCATTTTTTCTGATCAGAATTTTTAAAAGCTTTTTAATTTAAAAATAGTTTTAGACTTACAGAAAAGTTGTACAACTAGCACAGACTTCCAGTAAACCCTCCAACAAGCTTTCTTTAATGAGAACATCTTACATAATCACAGTACTATTATGGAAACCATCATATTAATGTTAATATAACACTATTAACTAACACACAGACCTTATTTGACTTATGCCAGCTTTCCCACCAAGTCTCTTTCCTTTTCTGGTTCAGAAATCAATTATTGACCCAGAGTGCATTTAGTTGTCAGGTCTCTATAGCCTCTTCCAGAATTTCACAATCCAATCATGTCTCTGAGAAGTTGCTTTAGTCTTTGCTTTTTTTTAAAAAAAATTTTTAATGACCTTAACACTACTGAAGAGTACTGATCACTGGTTTTGTAGTGTGCCCCTCAATTTGATTTCCCTAATGTTTTCTAATGATTAGCTGAGGAAATACACTGTCAGCAAGAATACCACTGAAGTGATATGCCTTTGTTAATGTATCTCACCAGTGGTGTATAATGTCACTGTATCTTATTACTGGGACATTAACCTTGATCACCTGGTTAAGAAGGTGTCTGTCAGGTTTATTTTTCTTTGTTTTTATATTTATATATATTTGTATATATAATATATATTTATATTTCTTTAAGATTAATAACTACTTGGTGAGAAAATACTTTGATATTATGCAAATATCCTTTTTCTTCATATACTTTTACCCACTTATTTTAGCATTCATTGATTTTTTTTAAAAAACAATTTATGTATTTATTGGAGGAAGAGAGAGAGAGAGAGTGAGTATGCCTGAGTGGGGGGAGGGTAGAGGGAGAGAATCTTCAAGCAGACTCTCTGTTGAGCTTGATTTCATGACCCATGAGATCATGATCGAAGCAAAAACCAAGAGTTGGACACTTACCCAACTGAGCCATACAGGCGCCCCACTGATGGTTCTTGCCTGCATCAATTATTACCATAGTGTCTGCCTAACAGTGATTTTCCACTTCCTTAATTACTTCTCAATTTATAACTGAAATCCTACTATAAGAATGAACTGTTTCTTCTCCCCCATTTATTAAAATATTATATAAAAAGTATGGATGTATGGATATTTATTTTATTCTATTGATTATAATCCAGCACTATCATTATTTATTTTGCTGCTAAAATTGTCCCAGACTTGGCCAATGGGAGCTCTCTCAGGTTGGCTCTTGGTCCCCTTTCACAGGATGATCTTTTTTTTAAAACATTTTCTTACTTGTTGTTCTGGGATTAGCTTATATTTTCCCTACCTTGGTTCTAGAATCAGTCATTTATGCATTATGCATTTATGCAAACGACCTTGGGTACCTTTTATTGGAGAATGGTATTTGAATCCCAGGTCTGGGCACCAGGCATGTTCACTGATACTAGGTATCATTGTTTCATTTGCATTTTCAGCAAATAGAGCTAGGAAATATATGTATGTATACTAATACCTGCATAAAGCCCATCTATATTTTTCTACATATATTTATATATATATTAAGAACCATGAGTTCATATTGACATTTCTGATTCCAACAGAAAGCCATAGATTTATTATAGCCTTCTCACTTTTCCTTGTTTGTAACTTCTCTCTCTGATAGTGAGAAATTTTGGTCTCATTATCTTAAATATATCTGCTTATTTGTTCAATTCCAGTATATACATAAAGTAGTTTCAGAATAAACCATAGCTTTTAAGAAACGAATTTATTTACTAGAGGGAAAATGGTGATGGGGTAGGATGGGAGGATGACACATTTCTGAGCATACCTTTTTGTGTAGCTCAATTTATAACCACGAAAATGTTTCCCATTCACACAAAAATAGTTTAAGTCACTCAGCAATGGACAATGAAATACAAGCGATGACAGATGACCCTAACTATATTATAAATGAGTTATAAAACATATTGAAGGGGATGGGAAAGACAAGAAATAACCTAAATAACTTTGGAAAACAATATTTTGCATATATACTATAAAGCTAATGACAAAAGAACTGTACATATTGTGATCGAGGTAGCAAGTTTGTTTGACCAGGATTTTGAAGAGAACAGAGTCTACAACTGAGGTTCAGCATAGTGGGAAAACCCAAAATTCCTTCATTAGTGTCATCTCTTAGGACTTAGATATTTAGAGGTAATTAAATATTAGAGGTATATATTTAGTACAAATGAAATTGGATTCTCTCATAAGTACAGCGAAAAAATATCTCTGTGGTCATGTGGGCCTGTCTTTTCATTTTATAGAAGCAGAAGTGGAACTCAAGAGACATAGTGGTATAATGAAGAAACCACGTGCTGAGCTTTTTCTACATTACACACTAGCTATGGTTGAAAAAGGTTCCAAAGAGTAGGTTAAACTGACTCTTGAGAGATAATTATAAAATGATTCAATGCTGAGTTATATAGTGATTGATGTATTCTTTGCATAAGATTACTTATAGTATTTTGTTATAACCTGTGCCTAAATAAGCCTTTCGCTACTTTTATTGTAAAGAAGTTTTCATTTCCTTGGCATTTTTGTAAATGTGCAAATTTCTATAGAGTTTTAAAAACTTCAAGTCTGAAAAATGTTTAAGTCATTATTGGGATCATTTTCTCAGCTCATCAATTAAAAGAACAAGGAATAACAAACATACTAAACACTTTGATATTATCAGATTAGTTAATAGATATAGATATGTTGGAGCACTGCCAAGTTACACTATCTTCCCTACACACAACAGGACTTAATTAACCTAGTTTTATTTATTTTTGAAAGTGTACATGTCCCAGTTTACTTAACATCTATAGTAAAAATATTGCTTCTTCTATATATTCCTTCTAAGAACTCAATCTAACTTGAGATTTCATTCATAGCTAAGAAAGGCTTTTTAAAGGTATTTGTTACACAGTTAGGATTTCAACGGCACATTACGTTTTCAAATATACTTTGGATTGTTGATTTACACTATGCTACAGATCTGTGAATATCAGTTCCACATGCTGGTCTCTAGCATGGCTAAATGTCAGTGACCACTTTCTTCTCTATTGTTTCTCCCTTTTCTTAAAAGTTTTAAAGTAATTCACTGACATAAATGGTGTGGCTTCCATTAACTGACAGTAAAGGGACTTTGCTTCACTATTTCTTGGTCACCCTTGAGTAACTAGAAAGGAAACACTTCACTGAGCAATTTGTCTTCTAAAAACCTAAGTTGCAGCTACTCTAGTTTGTAAGCAAAAACACTGCTAATCTCTTTTTTTCAATAGCAGGAAATCTTACATATTGCTGTCTTGAAGTTTTAGTAGTGATATGATCACCCTGCGCTTTTCTCATTGTTTCTGTTTGCTTTTCACATTGGGTAGTAGTTTATGAATGGGATGCTTAAGAAAACTTAAGAAGAGCAGTGCAGATGGCTTACGGAAGAAAAGAATCTGAAAGTATCTGTGAAAACAGTGGAGCTCTATCAAGCTGGCTGACTGCCCTTTAGAGTAAGTTCCTTTCTTGGTAACTCAAGTTTTCTTTTCCCGCTTCAGGGGCAGGTTGGTTTGGTCAACCACCCACAATTTGATAGACCAACTTTTCAAATTCAGCCACAGTGATCATCTTGAGGAGCCATAAAACAATTCAAGGGTAGAAGTACTCTGTTCGGATCTGAAGCCCCACTACATAAACTTTCATTTAAATGCATCACTTAATGTAACCAACTAAATGAACTATTAAGAGTTACTAACCTTGATATTTGTGAATTTAAATTAATTTACTGAGGATTTTCAATCAGTATTCTAGCAAGAAGTCTTGTTGCATTGTATCACTGGGCAGTGTTATAGATCTGTTGTGTGCATTTTCTCAAGGATATTTTAACGTCTCAGACAGAAAGGATACTTTTTAACTGATGGAATGTGAGAATCATCTTGATTTGTGACTTTGGGTGGCTGACATTAATTTCTTACTTTGGATAAAATTGTTTATGAAAGGAACACAGTTTTGTGTTTACTGATTTGCTCCATTTGGTTAGGCAAGACTGTTTTGAACATGGTATGACACACATAAACCTTTCATTTTTTTTTAATTAGTTGAGGTAAAACTTTAAAAATTAGTGCTTAGATGGGTTTAAAAATGTAGTTTATTTATAAAAGAAATGTATCTTCAACTGGAAGATTTTTTTCTTTATAGGAATTTTAAGTAGTTTTTAGTGTCTGAGAGTATTCTCTTTAAAATAATGCATGTTGAATAATAATGACTCAAATGAAAATAGTTATGTTAAAGTAGGAATTAATGTGTACTTCTAAATATCCTATGACTTGGATATCAACTTCACCACAAAAGTTCATTATATATAACTCTTTAGGTAGGTTGTATACAAAACAAATTGTAATTATTATACAAATCATAGTAAGTATTAATGTTCACTGCATGTTTCATTAATTTTATTTACCCATACTTATAATATTTTTTGCTTCATCATCCTATACAATTAAGAAAAATCTGGAAGGAAATTATGTCGTATATATCCACATTTTTACTCTTTGCGGGGTTCTTTCTTCCTTCCTGATATTCCAAGATTCCTTCTTTTACCATTTCCTTTTTGTTTAGAGAGATTCTCTTAACTATTTGTCTAGGGTAGATTTGCTGGGGACAAATTCTTAGTGTTCCCTCATGTGAAAATGTCCTAATCTCTTCTCCAGTTTTTATTTTCTCTGGATACAGAAATCAGAGTTGACAGTTCTTTTCTTTCAGCATTTGCAGTGTCCCATTTCTGCCTGGCCTCCAGAGTTTCTTATGAGAAATTACTTTCATTCAAATAATTTTTCCCATATAGATAAAGATATCCCTTTTCTTTGTTTGTTTTTAAGATTTTTTTCTTTGTCTTTAGTTTTTGGGAGTTTGATTCCGATGTGTCTTGGCATGGATTTCTTTGGATTTATCCTGTTTGTGGTACAGGTTTACATCATTTGCCTAATTTTGGAAAATTCTAGCTATTAATTCTTTGAATATTTTCCCAGCCCCTCCTTATTCTTTTCTCCTGGAATTCTGATGACATAAACATTAGATCTAAACAGGTTGCTCAGCCCCTGCTCTGTTTTTCTAGCCTATTTCCTTTCTTTTGTTCAAACTGGGTAAGTTAAATTCTATTGTTCTATATCCAATTTCATTGATTGTTTCAACTGTCCTTCCATGCTGCTACTGTCTGTATACTGAGTTCTAAAATTTTATTTATTATCTTTTTCAGTTCTTAATTATCTATTTGGTGCTTCTACATATTTTCTATTTCAACAAAGAGACTATCTTTCTCCATCTTTTTTTTTGAAGTATAATGACACAACGTTGTTTTAAGTTTAGGTGCACAACATAATGATTTGACATTTGTATACATTGAGAAATGATCACCACATTAAGTTTATTTACCATGTGTCACCAGACAAATTTACAACTTTTTTCTTTTGATAACAACTTTTTAGATTTACTTTCTTAGGAACTTTCAAAATTGCAATACATTATTAACTATAGTCCCCATGTTGTACATTACATCCCTATGACTTATTTACATTATAACTGGAAGTCTCTATGTCTTCACCTCTTTCACTAATTTTGACCCTCCACCACCCTCCCCTCTGGCAACCACCAAACTTTTCTTATATCTAGAATTTTCATTTTTCATTTGTTTTTAGATTCCAGATATAAGTGAAATCATACGGTGTTTGTCTTTCTTGGTCTGACTTATTTCACTCAGCATAATCTCTGGAGGTCCATCTATATTGTCACAAATGGCAAGATTTCATCAGGTTTTATGGCTGAGTAGTATTCTATTATATATAGATATCTCACACACATTATCCTTATCCATTCATCCATCAATGGACATTTACATTATCTTAATATCTTTGCTCTTATAAATAATGCTGCAGTGAACATATTGGTGCATATATCTTTTCAAATTAGTCTTCCTTTTTCTCAGATAAATATCCAGAAATTGAATTGCTGGATTATATGAAAGTTCTATTTTTAAGTTTCTGAGGAACCTCCATGCTGTTTTCTATAGTGTCTATACCAACTTATATTCTCACCAATAATGCACAAGGGCCCCTTTTCTTCACATTCTAACGCTTGTTAATTTAATTTTTTTCAGTGTTCCAAAATTCATTGTTAATGCACCACACCCAGTGCTCCATGCAATATGTGCCCTCCTTAATACCCACCACCAGGCTACCCCAACCCCCACCACCCTTCCCTCCAAAACCCTCAGCTTGTTTCTCAGAGTCCACAGTCTCTCATGGTTTGTCTTCTCTCCAACTCCCAATGTCCTCTGTGTTATTCCTTATGCTCCACAAGTAAGTGAAACCATATGATAATTGACTCTCTCTGCTTGACTTTTTTCACTTAGCATAATCTTCTCCAGTCACATTCATGTTAATACAAAAGTTGGGTATTCATCCTTTCTGATGGAGGCATAATACTACATTGTATATATGGATCATATCTTCCTCATCCATTTGTCTGTTGAAGGGTATCTGGCTTTTCCCATAGTTGGCGACTGTGGCCATTGCTGCTATGAACATTGAGGTACAAATGGCCCTTTTTTTCACTACATCTGTATCTTTGGGGTAAATACCCAGTAGTGTGATTTCTGGGTTGTAGCGTAGCTCTATTATTAATTTCTTAAGGAATCTCCATATGGTTTTCCAAAGCGGCTGTACGAACTTACATTCCCACCAACAGTGTAAGAGGGTTCCCCTTTCTCCACATCCTCTCCAACACTTGTTGTTTACTGTCTTGTTGATTTGGCCATTCTGACTGGTGTAAGGTGGTATGTCAATGTGGTTTTGATTTGAATCTCCCTGATGGCTAATGACGATGAACATTTTCTCATGTGTCTGTTAGCCATTTGTATATCTTTTTTGGAGAAGTGTCTGTTCATGTCTTCTGCCCATTTTTTGATGTGATTATCTGTTTTGTGTGTGTTGAGTTTGAGGAGTTCTTTATAGATCTTGGGTATCAGCCATTTGTCTGTAGTGTCATTTGCGAATATCTTCTCCCATTCTGTGGGTTGCCTCTTTGTTTTGTTGATTGTTTCCTTTGCTGTGCAGAAATTTGATCTTGATGGAATCCCAAAAGTTCATTTTCACTTTTGTTTCCTTTCCCTTTGGAGACATGTCTTGAAAGAAGTTGCTGTGGCCAATGTCAAAGAGGTTACTGCCTATGTTCTCCTCTAGGATTTTGATAGATTCCTGCCTCATGTTCAGGTCTTTTATCCATTTCAAGTTTATCTTTGTGTATGGTGTAAGAGAAAGGTCGAGTTTAATTCTTCTATACATAGTTGTCCAATTTTCCCAGCACCATTTATTCAAGAGACTTTTTTCCACTGTATATTTTTTCTGGCTTTGTGGAAGATTAGTTGACCGTAACATTGAGATCCATATCTGGGCTCTCTACTCTGTTTCACTGGTCTGTGTGTCTGTTTTTGTGCCAGTACCATGCTGTCTTGGTGATCACAGCTTTGTAGTAAAGCCTGAAATTAGGCAACGTGATGTCCCCAGTTTTGTTTTTCTTTTTCAACATTTCCTTAGCAATTTGGGGTCTCTTCCGGTTCCATACAAATTTTAGAATTGTTTGTTCCAGCTCTTTGAAAAATGCCCGTGGAATTTTGTTCGGGATGGCATTGGAAGTATAGATTGCTCTAGGCAGTACAGACATTTTAACAATGTTATTCTTCCAATCAATGAGCATGGAATAAAAGGTATTCAAATTGGCAAAAAAGAAGTCAAACTCTCTCTCTTTACAGATGACATGATACTTTATATGGAAGATCCAAAAGCTCCACCCCCAAACTACTAGAACTCATATAGCAATTCAGTAATGTGGTAGGATACAAAATCAATGTACAGAAATCAGTTGCTTTCTTATATGCTAACAATGAAAATATAGAAAGGGAAATTAGAGAATTAATTACATTTACAATAGCACCAAGAATCATAAGATACCTGGGAATAAACCTAACCAAAGAAGTAAAGGATCTGTACTCAAGGAACTACAGAACACTCATGAAAGAAATTGAAGAAGACACATTCTAACACTTTTTATTTATTTTTTTGATAACAGCCATTTAGACAGGTGTATAAGGTGATATTGTGGTTTTGATTTGTATTTCCATGATGATTAGTACTGTTGAGCATCTTTTCATGGGCATGTTGGCCCATCTTTGGAAAAATGACTCTTGAGATCCTCTGTGAATTTTTAACTGGACTGCTTTTTTATTGTTGCTATTGAGTTGTTTGAGTGCTTTACAGACTTTGGAATATATGAATATATGATTTGCAAATATCTTCTCCCATTCAAGCAGGTTGCCTTTTTATTTTGTCAATGATTTCCTTCATGGTGCAGAAACTTTTTGGTTTAGTTTCATGTAATTTAATCCCATTTGTTTTTTTAATTTTTATTTTTATTTTGCTTTTGTTGTCATTGTTTCTAGAATCAGACCCAAATACATATCAATGAGAATAATGTCAGAGAGCTTGCCACCTACGTTTTCTTCTAGCAGCTTTATGATTTCTAGCCTTAGATCAAGTCTTCAATCTACTTTGAGTTAATTTTTGTGTGCGATGTAAGACAGTGGTCCAATTTTACTATTTTGCATATGGCTGCTTATAAAATAAAGTTCATGAAATTAAAAGGAAAAAAATCAAAGTGATGGCTTGAGACCCACTGATACTAAGTTGATGAGAAGAAGGATACTTTAGCACTGTGTTATTCTTTCCAAAATCCTACACTCTCATATAATTGTGAAAAAAATAAGACAAACCTAAATCCCAAACACCTCATCAGTATTCCTTAAAACTGTCAAGAACATGAGAAACAACAAAAGGCTGTCTCCTGAAACTGAGGAGAAATAACTAAATACTATACAGTAGGCTGGAGAGGACCTTAACAAAGAAGGATGTTAATGGAAAACGAGTGAAATCCAAATAAAGTCTGAAGGTTAGGTTAAAAAAAATTGAGTCTTCTAATGTATGAATAAAATTTATATCCCCACTTATTGAGAAATTTCCTAATACCTCTAATAAGAGTATATAATTTTTTCATGTGGTTTTACATATCTGTTCTCTTTTACAGCTCTTATTGTTGTATAAAGATGACTCTGAAGTCAGTTATTATTTGTATTCAAAAACTTGCCAAATTCCCTTATTAGTTCTAATAATTTAGTATGATTCCTTTTTATATACAGCTATATCATCTATAAATAATGAGAGTTTTTCTTTTTTCCCCTTTCTAATCCCTATATTTATTGATTTATTTTCTTGTTTTATTGCACTGGGTAGCCATTTTAATGAGACTGATGAAAAGTGGTGATAGAAGAAATCATTACCTTGTTCTTGATTGCAAAAAAACATTTTCAACATTTTGTCATTAAATAAAATGTGATAGATTTTAAAGAAATATACTTTATTAGAACAAGCAAGTACCCTCTTTTCCTAGGTTTCTGGCTTTTATGATACTATCCATATGTACTAAATTTTACTTAATGTTTTTCTGTCTGTTGAGATGAACATTTGATAGTTCTCATTTAGTCCAGTAAAGTGTTATTTTTCAATTGGTTTAAGTATTATTCTGACCTTGCTTCCCCCATATGTACATATATATATTTTGTATAACTAATACTTTGCTTGGAATTACTGTGTCTTTATACAACTGAGTGAGTCTATAATTTTCCTCTCTTATACTTATTTTGTTTTGGTACTGAGTTTATGGTAGCCTCATTTAAAGAGCTGAGGAATCTTCCCTCTTACACTAGGCTTTGGAAGAGTTGTCTAAAACTGGAATTATTAGTCCCTTTTGAATGCTTAGAAAACCTTACCAGTGATGCCATCTGTGCTACAGTTTTCTTTGTAGGACAGAAAAAACATAAATTTTATAATATACACATATATGCTATATATATATATATAGCATATATATATGTATATAGCATATATGTATACACACACAAATATAGATACATAAGTTATCATACAGAAAATTTTATTGTTTTTTCTTTTGGTGTATGTATGTATAGGTTCACGTAAGCACCACCAAAATCAGGACATAGAAGAGTTCCATCACGCCCCAAAACTCCCTAATGCTATCCCTTTACGGTCACTCTGTCCCCAGCTCCAGCCCCTGGCAACCACTGATTTGTTACCCCACATATACTTTGTCTTTTTGAAGATGTCATATATATGGAGTCAGATAATATGTAATCGTTTGAGACTGGCTTCTTTCACTCAGCATAATGACTCTGAGATTCATCCAACTTGTTATTTAAATAGTTTGTTCATTTTTACTGCTAAGTAGAAGACCATTATATGGATGTACGATAGTTTCCTTATCCTTTCACCTGTTGAAGGACAATGGGTTATTCCCAGTTTTTGGCAATTATGGACAAAGCTTCTTTAAGTGTTAGTGTACAAGTTTTTGGGTAAACCTAAGTTTGATTTCCCTAGAAAAAATACCCAGGAGTGGGACTATGGGGTCATATAGTTTAGTTTATATTTAATTTTATGATAAACTGCCAAACTGTTCTCCAGAGTGATACAGCACTTAAAATGAGCAATGTGCAAGAGTTTCAGTTGTTCCATATCTTCACTACCTCTTTATGGGAATATTTTTTTAATAAGATTTTATTTATTTATTTGACAGACAGAGATCACAAGTAGGCAGAGAGGCAGGCAGAGAGGAAGAAGCAGGCTCCCTGCGGAGCAGAGAGCACAATGTGGAGCTCGATCCCAGACCCTGGGATCATGACCTGAGCCGAAGGCAGAGGCTTTAACCCACTGAGCCACCCGGGTGCCCCTATGGGAATATTTTTGACTACCATCTCAATTTAGAGGTTTTAGACTATTCATGTTTTCCAATTATTCCCCAGCCAGTTTGGTTAAGAATTTCTAGTATCTTGTCCATATTTTCAAATTTATTAGAACGCAGTTGCTCACAATACTTCCTTTTACCTTGTCAATGTCTGTAGTATCTTAGTTATGACCCTTTTCATTCTTTTTAAGATTTTATTTATTTGTCAGAGATAGAGAGAAAGAGAGAGAGAGAGAGAGAGAGAGAGAATGCACAAGCAGGGAGAGCAGCAGGCAGAGGGAGAAGCAGGCTCCCTGCTGAGCAAGGAGTCTGATGCATAACTTGATCCCAGGAACCTGCGATCACCACCTGAACTGAGGGCAGAAGCTTAACCAACTGAGCCACCCATATGTCCCATCCTCTTTGATTCTTGGTCAATCCTGTCAAAAGTTTGTTAATAGTTTTCAAAGAATAGAATTTTGCCTATGTTGACCTTTTTTATTGTAGCTTTATTTTCAATTTTACATTGTTTTTTTTGTTTTTACTATTGAAAATTTCATTTTGCTGTTCTTTAAGTTCTTAAAATAGATGGTTAGCCCATTGACTTTTAGCAGAACCTTCACTAAAATATGTACTTAAGGTTCTAAATTTCCCTCTAAAAACTTCTTTTTATAAATATTCCATGTAGTTGAAAAATATTTTGTGATTACTGTGTATAGATTATACACTTTAGGCATACTTTCAGATCTTCTATATCCTCATTGCTTTTGTGTGATTACTCCATCAATGACTAACCATGGTGTGTTAAATCTTCCACAGTGACTAGATTTGTATTTCTCTCCTTGTAGATTGCCTATTTTTCTTTCTCTATATTTAAGCCTTGTTATTAGGTACAAACATACTTAAAATAATATTTTATTAGGGAATTTAATCCTTCATTATTTTAAAGTGATCCTATTATCTATAATAATGCCTTTAAGCTTTAAAAGTTGATATTATCTGAAATTTATTCACATCCACTTTTTAAAGTATTTTCATAGGAAATATTATGTACCTATTGTATCTATTTTTTCCATTTGTAATTTTCTCTGTTCTTACATCTCAGATCTTCCATCAAGGATCTCTTTCCTCATGCGTAAAATACATTCCTTAAAATTTGCTTTTGTAATAAGGGTCTACCAATAACAAATTTTCTATTTTTCAAACTTGCCTGAAATCGTTACTTTATTTCCCCTTTCTTTAGGAGATATTTTTGCTAAGTACAGAAGTCTATATTTGCCGGCATCTTTTTACTGTCTGGATTCCATTGTGGTTACTGAAAATTCAGCAGTCTAACTATCACTCTCTCAAACACAATCTCACTTTTCTGAATTTACTTTTAAGAGTTTTCTTTTTGTTTTGGTTGTTCTGCAATTTCACCATAATGTCAGGGGGGTAGATTTATTTATACTTCTTGAGGTTTCTCAGTTTTCTTGTGTCTGTGGTCTGGTGTGCTTTGTCAGTTCTGAAAAAAATGTCAGCCATTATCTCTTCAAATATTATTGCTTCCCTATTCTTTCTTCTCCTTGAATCAAGACATATATTGGACCTTGTCATTTTATCCTTATGTTTCTTATCTTGTTTCTGGAATTTTTAATCTGTCTTTCTGAGTTGTATTTAGTATAATTCCCCCCATTTTCCAATTCTTTAATTCTGTTTACTTTGGTATTAAAATCCATCCTTTGAATCTGAATTTCTATTATTATAATTTTTCATTTTTAGAAGTTCCACTTGGTTCTTCTTAAAATCTGTTGGTTTATATTTTATTCTCTCAGAGCACGTAGTTTCAAATTTGCTCATTTTTCTTAAAAAATGACAGTCATTTTATAATCTGTATCCAATAACTTTACTAATTAAAGTCTTTATGGGTAAGTTTCTGTTTCCTTTTGTTTCTGGTAATTGTCACTCATGTTGCTCTCTTCTTGCTAATTTATTTGGGAGATTTCTGTAGTGCTAGGATAAAGGTATATTCCTCCAAAAGATTTGGATTTGCTTCTTCTTGGTGCCTATGAGTATTAGCAGCAATTCAACTTTAAACTCACTTATGTGGAATATAAGAAACAGTGCAGAGAATCAAAAGGGAAGGGAGGGAAAATGGATTGGAAAGAAATCAGAGATGTAAACAAACCATGAGACATTCTTAACTATAGGAAACAAACTGAGGGTTGCTGAAGGGGAGGGAGGTATGGGGATGGGGTAACTGGGTGATGGGCATTAAGGAGGGCATGTGATATAATGAGCACTGAGTGCTATATACAACTGATAATTAACTGAATTTTACATCTGAAACTAAAGATGTACTTTATGTTGGTTAATTGAATTTAAATAAAAAAATGAAGTTGCTTAAAATAAAATTAAATTAAATATTGGCAATTAAAAAAACTCTGTTATGGCTTGAGACTTATCAGGCCATATAGTAATGTGAATTTAAAATATAAATCAGTGCAAGACAGATAGTGGTTACTCCTTGGCAGAGACAGTATTCTATTTCCCCAATCCCTGGCCAAGGCAATTTTGTTTGCTAACTCCTGAGGATGGTGGAGATGGTAGAGGGTTTGCTTTTAGTTCACAGTAGTCCATCATATTGTTAAGATGTAATTCATACCAGGGGAGGATCTGCTATTAAGCTCTTAGGTGGTCCCAGGCTTTGTTTCTTCTCAGGCCTGAAAAACCATGTCTTACATTACCCTGGGTAGGCAAATGTCCTTAAGGCCAGAGTCTTCTATACTGTGCTCTGCTTACCCTTATGGGTTCCTGTCCTCACTTAGATTTTGATCCATTAATGTCTACTATTTAGTTAGCTCTTTTAAAGCTTTCAGAGGATTTATTTTTAAATCTAGCATAATTAATTATTTTCAGATAGCATAGATCATATAGCTAAGACATAAAAGACTTAGATCATATAGCTAAGACAGTTCAAATAACTTATCCCAACATATTTTTAAAAATATGTTGGTTTTTCATCTTTCTTTTTCCCTCTGTTTCCCTCTTTCTCTTATCTCCCCTTTTTCCAGAAAAATCATTACCTTCTTGTTTCCATATTAACACTTTGGATCAATTACACCAATGGATCAATGCTGGCCCCAGACAGGAAATATATATGACAACCCTTGCTTCCAAAAGTTTTGAGCTTTATAGTATTATATATATATATATATATAGTATTATATGAGTATTATAGTTTAATAAGTTAACAGCTCTGATGTTAATGAGCTATGACAATAAACAAACAATTTAATTTCTCTGGGTTCTACTTTCTAGAAACCTGTGAATTGTCAGTCCTTACTTCTGTTTCCTTCCATGTAATAACAAAAAAAATCTTATATTTTTGATATTTTGCTATTTGCTATTTTGATATTTTTGATTTTTATAGCCTCTTTACTGAAGGCACTATCTGTCTACACTCTCTCCCTCCAAATACATTTTCCATATTGCTACCAGACTTATTTCCAAAGTATGTATCAATGATGTTCTCATAGCTTTTAAGGTAAAAGTTCAAATTCCTTGACTTAGTACACAGTGTCCTACATAATCTTTTCCTTGTTTACTTCTCTGATTTTCTGTATTTTTTGTATTTTCTGTAAATGCCGCTTGTTCAAACCTCTATGGCTTCATGTATATTGCTTCTTCTGTTGGAAACACCTTCTTTTACTTCTCCTTTACCTAATCAACATCCACTGGTCCTTTATAACTCAAGACTAATTCTGTTTCACTCAGAAATTCTTTTAGGACTTCTCTTCTTCTCTCTGCTCAATGTCTCCACAAAACTCTAAATTTACACCTACGTCAAACTGTAATGAATTATTATTTATCCTTTTCACTCACTAAACTATAAGCACTTTTCATATAGAGACAGTCTTATTCAAGTTTGCAAATTCATTCCTGCAGAATTTGCTTAATGAACCAATGAACAAGGCTATAAAATGAGGGAGGCAGATAAATGATTTTGAAAGTTCTTTGTTAGCTATAAATTTGTCCTATTGTAGAAATCTCAACTACTGCTATAGGGGGCCTGTCATCAGATCCACATTTTATTTAAGCTTCCACATTTTATCTAAGCTTCCACATTTTTGTATCTAGATTCTCTGACCTGCAAACCTGACTAATTTCCCCGACTGCCTAAACTGAGTTTTGATATCTTATTTAGATGACCTCCCCAAATCTGACCTCTTGTTGGGGAGGCTTTGCATTTGACTGACTTTGAATGCAATCACTTGCACATGCTCCTCTTTGCCTTTGCTGATGCCCCAACTCCTAATCCCCAATCTCTCTAATTCATAATACCTGCTTTCTTCACATTCTTCTGTTTTTATACCACTGTTGTTTAAATCCCACCAAGACAGGCTAAATAATTTAGTTTTATTAGGAAAAGAAGAGAGGAGAAATTTTTGATCTAGAAGAAAAGGCTATAGTTCAATTTATTCATTTGACAGATGAGGAAGAATTTTAATCATTTAGGTAAATAAGTAGAGAGACTCTCTCCTAGAAAGCCTTTCACTAATCCTTCCACTCAATCATGCTTGATATCAATAAAAGTAAAAATTTTACTTGAGTGAAGATTTATAGCATTCTGATATATATGGGAGAAGGGAGGGAAGGGGAATGGATGAAGAGCGCCGAGGAGGAGGAAGAAGCTTTCAAACATTAAAAGTACTCCTGAGATTGATCTGTTTGGGGATTTTTGTTGAGTTGTGTTATAATTTTACTGTATTAAAATATAATCTAGGTTTCTAAGTAGAGTCTTCATTTGAAGTTACGATATGAAATTACAGGTAGGTTCAATTGTATCAATAGCATATGGAAACCTTGATTCTGGTTAAAAAATGACTAAAATGCAATGTATTATATGCATTGTACAAATAATCAGTGTAACTATTATTCTGTTTCACAATCTACTTTTTGGTTAAGTGGACTACCACCTTTAATTGATTAATAGACAAATTCGCAGATCATTTCAAACTTTTTACCAAATTTATCTTTTCAGTTAATATATATATATTTTTTAAAGAATCAAGAGATTAGAATATTATGAAAAAATTAAACTTACCGTCATCCTCCCAGCAGCTCTTAGCACTGCCTTCTCTTTCACTGCTCCCCGGTAATACTGTCTGGTCTGTTGGCAGGTCATCTTCGGGCACACCACCTTCACAATCTGCTGCATCTGTAATACTTTCTTCTTCCACAATATGGAGTTTGTCTTCATCATCTGAATCTGAATTTGTTTCTACCACAGTATTATAATTTGTAACTGTAATACAAACAAGAAACAAATAATCAAAAACAACTAGTGCAAAAATCAGTTTTTATACCTCAGTAAAAAGAAATTTTAAAAAGGACTTACTAGGAGTACTCTATAAATAGTAACTCATTACCTTATAGCAACCTTATGAAATAGAGTATCTATCTACCATCCACTACCCATAACCCTGAAAGCAGAAATGGAAACCAAGATATAGGAAGATAAGTAACTTGTCCAAGATCATATAGTTAAGAAGTGGGAGGTCCAGGATTTGAACCCTAGCGTCTGTTTCTATAATCTGTGCTCTTAAACACTACATTAGATATCCTCTCCAGTCGTAATGGCTTTATTCTATATGGTGCTGTTTATGCACAATTAGGGCCACAAATCTTTAAAGCATTCCACAATTAAGAAAAGAATTCATCTCTCCTAATTAGACAACAAAACCTCATCAAGTTAACCATAAGAAAGATTATTTTCAAGACACCAATTCAGTCCATACATTTCATATTAATCCTGCATTGAATTTAGAAAGAATCTATCAAATCTAGGGATCCTGATGTGGGGCTCAACCCCAGGACCCCGAGATCATGACCTGAGCCAAAGGCAGAAACTTGGCCAACTGAGCCACCCAGGTGCCCCTTCTGTTTTTCTTTTTAAAAAGGATGTTAAATAAAATGTCTATCTTCCTAAAAAAAAAAAAAAAGGTATCTATCAAATCAACTTAGCCAAACTTCTACGTAAGGAAGGCGTGACTTAAGTAATGTTTGTATGTAAGTCTATAATTTTGGAAAAAAATAACTGACTTCCAGCAGTTTTCAAATGGGCATCCTTTCCATATTTTTAATGAATTTCAATAAAACTTAACACTAGCATTATGAAGATAAATAAGTATTTGAATGACCACTGTTTGCAGAACCATGAATTACAGCTGCAAATAAAATTCTCTAAAATAAATAATACAGTATAGTCAATATTTTTTCTTTGTAGTCCTTGTAATAATCACTCTACTGGGATAAATTATTCACTGGGATATCTCTTTTCAATTATTTGCAAGGTGATTCCTATTTGCTAAGCAAAGGTTGAAAGGGAGAAAAAAGGAATCTTTGCTTCATTGAGATAACTAAGCAATAACTACTTTCAGTTATTCTTTCCATTTCTCCCTTAAAATTTCCAACCATTCTTGAAAGAAGATAATAACCTAAATGTTTAAATGATATATGTATATACCCCTTCCTGTATAAATATATACTACATGCCTGTGAAAAGGAAGAAAGAAATATAATCAGAAATATGGATGTATATGTCACAGTGAGAATGAATCAGCAAAAATCTCCAAAACTGCTTTTATAGACCTCAGGAAGACCTCTCTGTTCAAAAAAGTACAGGACCTACGCTTTTGCCCACATTAGAAATCCTTCAATATCTTGTACCAGAAGAAAAATATCAAGTTTTGTTGTATCATGACTACTTTAATGTAAATACATTTTTTCCAAATCTTTTCCCAAGAGCAAACTATTTTTTAATGTTACTATAAAGGTAATACAGGTTTAGTACAAAAAAATATAAAACGTGTAAAATTAGTAAAAGTCCTCCGATCAAATTTCCCTTCCTTGACTCCCTCTTTAAAATAACAATAACAGCAAATTTTAATTTGTCTATGCACAAGGTAGGCATGATACTAATCATTTTATATACCTTATCCTATTTAATTATAATGCGGACCTCAATGTATTCACATGTCATATTTAATATCATTTCTCTATATAAACATATTATACATCTTTAAATACACACATATGGGATCACATTATACTGTTTGCCACCTAGTTTTTTGACACTTAATAACATATTTTAGAAATTTTTCTATTTCAGTATATGTGAAGATTTCTCCTTTTCCTCTCACTGGTTACACATCATTTCATTGTAGAGATAGAATTTAACCAATAACCTATATTGATAAAATTTATGTTTCCAAGTGTTTTTTAAGCATTAGCAACAAACTTTCTTGTAAACATATCTTTGGCCATTCTTTAAATACATTTGTTAGGTATACTAGAAGAAATGGAAGTCCTGAGTCAAATGGAAAACGTGTTAAAAGCAGACAGATATGGAAACATGGGGAATTCTTGTATTCCAGTCACATACAATGAGCAGAGTAAATTGTGCCGTTTTAAGTGTGGATAAAAGGAATGATTCTCAAAGGTTGTTCCATAGCGCTCACCATGGTTGGGTATGTATGGATAGTTGAAATTCTGACTATTTTGTGAAGAGGTTTAGTGATTCTTCAGTATCTTGAGTTGGCCACAGTTTTATATTGGTGCTATTCTTGCCTTCTAATGATGTAATACTGCAGTTCAGTTTTATCATTACCAATTTTGTTAGCTATAGGTTGTCGAACCCTACATTTACATTTAGAGTACTTGAGGCTTAAAAAGTACCCTATAGAATTAGTCTTCAAGACATGTATGTATTTTGGTTCCAGTATTTGCTTGCATGCTTTGTAGTTTTCACTAAGTTCCTTCTACCCTGAGCTGTACTAGGTTCTTTTTACCCAGAGTTCTTTCACCCTGTTTTATTCTGCCTGGGTCACTGTAACCCAAAGTACTCTTCAAGAATACCCATCACTTTCTAGGACTCTGACCTCCAGTTTGAGCTGCCATTGTGGTATGGAAGATTTTAAGCCAAATACATCAAGCCAAAAAGACTGAATATATTTTATAGTTATCTTGGGAATTTTCCCAAAGCATATTTTGAATAAGTGGCATAGAACTTGAAAAATAAAAGAACCCACTACATTTTGTCGGTTGATAGGGAAAAGACCAATAACTATTTTCCAAGTCTTCTTACTGTCTTCTGCTTCACAGTTACTTAGTTGAGAGAAAAAGCAGTGAAAATTGCTTATATTGATTAGTGTAACTTAGAAAAAAGTCAAGCTTCCTGTGTTTCTGGATCTCCCCTTTTGTGGCTCTATAGGGCTAATTTAAAAAACAGAGCCCCAGTATGAAAAGCATAAATAATAATCAGGCCCTGATAAATTCCAGTAGCCAGTGAAAATGTCCATTATCTTAACTGTCTGCTCATCTATCTCCAAGCCTTTATATTTTTAAAACTTTGGCTAAAAAAAATATAGTGAAATACAGTTTACCTAAAGAGTGGCACCTTCTTAACAAACAGGTGATTATCACCTCTTGTTTCTGAGTTTTAATTAAAATGAAGGATTCCGAGAAAACAAAGATAAAGGAAGACAGAAAAAGTAAACAGTTTTTAAAATCTTTAAATATAATTTACAAAACACAATATGAATTGAAATTTCTATAGAAAATGGTAACATTTTCAATGCATCTATTGTCATTAGAAGGTGGTTAAGGACACAGTGACTTCTTGGTGGTAGTTCTTGTTGGTAATACTTGCTAAAATCTAATCCCAGATATAACAGTATCCACTGAATAAGGTGGTTGTGAGGATCTAATTTAAAAATGTGCTTAGATCAGTGTCTGGCACACAGTAAAGACTATAGAAGTGTCTGCCATTATTATTATTTTATCATCATCATCATCCCACTGAATCTTTACAATTCCTAAGAAGTAGGTATTGTTATATTTCCCTTTTATAGAACAAAAACTAACCCTCCCCAGCCAAAACAAAACTAGAGTAGCTGAGTAACCTGTTTGAGGTTATTTAGCTATGAAGTTATGGAGGCAGACTCAAATCCTCGTGTGCCCAATTCCACAGCTCATATTCTTTAACTGTTTACGTACAAAGCCTCCTGACTGAAAATTGTTGCACTAATGATAAATATTCTTAAATTCATATTTTTGTGTTTAGCCTATTCTGGGGCTCTGGAATTCCATACTTAACAATATGCTACTAAAACATTTCCAAATGACTAAAAAATTTTAACCATCAGAATCTCATTATAATATAACTGACAGTACACCATAGGGTAATATCATCATTATAGTCAATAAACCTTTGAAAGGCTTTCACATAACATGTTATTTTTAGCACCTGATTGCATGTAGTACGGTATCAACTGCACTAATTAAACTCCCATGTAAATATCTGTTTCTTAAGTAACGTACAATTATAATAAAGAATTAAATAAATTAGATGAATCAGTTAAAAAAAAAAGAGCAACACAATCTCAACTTCAGTCATTAAGGGCAAGATCATATAAAGGCTTTAGAAATAAGAACCCTGCCAAGTACTGTTTATTATAGCTCTGAATAGCAGGTTAGGCTTCACAGGGGAAAAGGAGGAGGAAGGCCAGTGGAGTGTGGGGGGAGGAGACATATTTAACCCGCAGGTCTTTGATTCCATCAGGTGATAACCATGGCATGTGTTGATGAAAGCCACAGGCTAAGGCCACATATGAACATATTTTCAGGCATAAAAAGGCTTTTTATTTTTCCTAGAGGGAGAAGTTATGCTTACATCATGCCATTAAAACATGTTTATTAACTATGTCTCACTCATTCCTATCAAACACACACATTCCTCTGCATGGTAGAAAAGAAAGATAAAATCTCTTTTAGGAAAAGACATAAGACTGATCCTTACAAAATAACAGACTATTGTACTTCTAACAAATTGCTCCATATCCATCAGACTAACCCAGTACCATAATTTAAGAAACACCCAGAAGAACATACATTTGAATCATGTTCTCAAGAGTAATGGACAAAAAAAAAAAAATGAGTAATAGACTCAACTAAGTAATAACATTAGCACTATGCTGAGAACAACACAATTTAGGTATGAATGCTATAAAATATGAAAATAATATCTGGAGACACTGAACAAAGATTTCCATTATTCTTTAACATCAGTTGGGACAAAACCATAACAACATCACTTAACACGTTTTTCTTATCCTGAGAAGAGTCCCTGGCACACTGCCTTCCACACAGAAGGTACAGAATTACTTGTTGAATTGGATGTAGGGCCACACTTCTTTTTTTCTGAGTGAAGAGAAAAGTCAATATACTTAATTGTTACTGATGATTCAGGAAGATGACAAAACTGTACTGATAACCAAAGAACTGGTAAACTAGTACACAAAATGAAAAAGGGAGGTCATGTGACAATCCTAAGGGGAGAAAACTTTGGCAAATAGTATTACTCCAGGAAAAAGGAGCTTATGTGTCCATGAATACCATAACCAGGCATACAGTAAATATTTGTTAATCTGGCCTTTGACCTAACTTATAGATAATATTAATGTATATGCATCTTACTGTATAATAAATGTTATGACATATTATGCATATTTAACGTATCACGTAAGTAACATAATATGCAATATGTATATTATAGAGTTACAACTTAAGTCTTTTAAAAATAGGCATCATAATGATTTTAGAGTGCTCCAAACACAATGAACATGTTAGGTTTATTTATTTATTTGAGAGAGAGCACGTGTGTGTGCATGTGCATGTACATGTGGTGGAAGGAGGGAGAAACGAGGGGCAGAGGGATCAGAATCCCTGCTGAACATGATGGTGAGCACGCAGAGCCGGACATGGGCCTGGATCTCCCAACCTATGAGATTGTGATCTAAGCCAAAATCACCACTTGGTTGCTTAACTGACTGCACCACCCAGATACCCCTGAACCTAATGCTAGGTTTAAATAAATACTATCAGTTCAGGAAATCTAGGGGAAAGTTTTATAATCTCTCTCTCTAGGTAAAATCTTTAATCTAGGGTGCCTATTAAATTGAACAATAATCACAGACTGTTTTTACATTTTCAAAATAATTTTAAAAATCTAACTCCAATGAAAGTCAGTTATTTTTTTTAAGATTTTATTTGACACAGAGAGAGAGTGAGAGAGAGAGAGAGAGAGGGAGAGCACAAGCATGGGGAACAGCCAGCAGAGGGAGAGGGAGAGGGAGAAGCAGGCTCCTGGCCGAGCAAGGAGCCTGACGTGGGGCTCTATCCCAGGACCCCAGGATCCTGACCTGAGCCAAAGGCAGACGCTTAACTGACTGAGCCAGTTACGTGCCCCAAAAGTCAGTGATTCTGACATTTACCCCTGCAAAGGGTTGGTGGTTTTTGATGCCTTTAGATACAAACTATTCATAGAATGAAAACTGATAGGTGAAGGGAGGGGGGAGAGGATTGCCCGCATGTACAGAATCCTAGTTCTTATTTTCTCCCCTCTCTCATTACACAATCATTACTAAGTATTCCTGGGATTTGTCTCTGGGTGTTCTCTCAGTTTTTATTCTGGCCTCTTTCTCATTCTCCACAGGTCCTCTGTCTATATACCCCAACAAGAGTCATTCCAGATTACCTCTCCTTTCCCTGACTTATCAAAGCTCCTGCTCATTCAGATAGCTAATTTTAGTCAGTAGAAGTACAATTCACAAAAAGATAGATGAAACAGTTAAATAGCAAAGCTCTTTAGCAGATAAACTAAAATCAGTTCCAGGGACAGCTGGTTCTCTTGTGCGTGTGTGTGAGGAAAGTATCTAGATGAAAATAATTCCCATGAAATTATCAATAAGTAATATTTCTTTCATAGGAAAATACGCATTTATAAAAAGGATGCTTTTTAACTTATAGGACTTGTTACTTGTGGAATACAGGCAGGATGACAAAATCCAAGTAAAGTGTCAAGACTGAACTAAAAATAAAATGCAGAAATTATTGAGTCAAAAAACAGAGAAGACATATCATTGATAAATCAATCCAAAAGCCAGATCTTTAAAGCATCAATAAAATAGATAAATCGCTAACCCACGTAATCCTAGAAAAAATTGAGAAGCACAAGGATTCAAGATAAATGCAAACAAAGAAGTAATTATAGCTATAAAGGAATTTAAGAGACTTAATTTAGGAATATTTTGTACAAATCCAAGCAAATAAATTTAAAAATTTGGATGAAATAACTTTCTAGGAAAATATTAATGATTATGACCACATTTATTATTTTATAGAATTTATAAAATTGTACAAGAGATGGCAAGTGCAGACAGATCCTAGAATAAATTTAGGAAGACATCAAAGAGTTAACCACCCAAAAATTGCCAGGTGTTTTCCCAGGTGAATTTCTTCAGATCTTCAAAGGACCGATAATTTTGCTGCTTTTTCAAGAGAGAGTAAAATGTAAAGAGCCTAAATTCCTTCTGTGAAGCCAGCTTTTTAACAGTCAACTAAAATCTAAGAGCATACTTGTGTGCATGTGCACACGCATGCACACACACTCATTAACTCAGTCTCACTGATGTAAAAATGTTAAATAAGATATTAAATCTAGTGGTACATTAGAAGATAAATAAAGCAAGCATTATTCAACATTAGGAAATATAAAAGTCCACCATCTTAACATAGTAAAGGGGAAAGAATATGAATGACTTCTATAGACCACGAAAGGCATTTGATAAAATTCACTATTCCTTGCTGATACTTTTTCATAAGAATAAAACTGAAGTCAGTATTATGATAAATGACTGTGTATCAGAGGCATTTATAAGATAAAGATGTTTACTGTTATCATTACTGACAGTATTTTAAAAGAATAAGCTAATTTTTAAAAACAACAAAAGGAAAAAGCACAAATATTGGAAAAGAGAAAGCAAAATTATTATTTGCAAGGGATATGTGGATGTTTCTGGAAAAATCAAGAAAAATCACTGCAAAAAACTACTAGCAATTAGAAATTCGGTAAATGAATAATAACAAATTCAATAGAAAAAATCAATAGTTTCCCAATAAACCAAAAATAACCTGCTAAAAACCATAACAGAAGAAAAACTCAACCAATCTCTGTCAACTCTATCCAACAAAAGATAACCCATGAAGGCAAAAAAAAAAAAAAAGAAAGAAAGAAAGAAAAGAAACAAGGAGAACCTATATAAAGAAAATTTTAGCATTCTATTGAGGGTTATAAATCCCAGTGTGTCTATGTATGTGTATATGTATGTGTATGTGTATATGTGTATATGTATGTGTATGTATATGTGTATATATCTATACACATATACACATATACACATACACATTGGGGTATTATTTGGTCATAGAAAAGGATAAAATCTTGCCATTGTCAATGATGTGTATGGAGCTAGAGAGTATTACGCTAAGTGACTTAAGTCAGAAAAAGACAAATACCACATGATTTCACTCGTATATGGAATTTAAGAAACAAAACAAAATTAAAAAAGAAAAGAAACAAAACAAATAAGCAAAGGGAAAAAAAAGAATCAGACCAAGAAACAGACTCTTAACTATAAGGAACAAGTCACCAAAGAGGAGGGAGGTAGGGGGATGGGTGACATAGGTGATGGAGAGTAAGAAGTGCACTTGCTGTGATGAGCACCAGGTGCTGTGTGAACTGTTGAATCACTGTATTTACACCTGAAACTAATATTACACTGCATATTAACTAATGGTAATTTAAATAAAAACAAAAAAGAAGATCTGAATAAATGAAAAGATATACCTTGTATTTGGGTAGAATGGTTTCGTATTACAAAGATGTCAGTTCTACCTAAAGTAGTCTATACATTCAATAAAATTCTGATCCAAATATTAATATGGTATTTTAAAATCTAAATCTAAGTAATTTAGGCCAAATGATTCTAACATTTACAAGGAGAGGTAGGAACACAATCTCTGGAATGAGCTTGCCTGGTTCAAACCACAGCTTCACCATGGACTATCCACGTCACCTTGGGCATGTTTCCTAATCTCATGCCTCACTTTCCTCATTTCTAAGGTGGGGATAATAACAGTATGTCCCTAATAGGACTGTCACAGTGATAAGTAATAGAAGAAAATATAGGCAAATCCTTTTACAATCTTGGAATAAGTAGGGCTGTTATAAGCATGATACAAAACCCATGACTATACATAGAAAAAAAATCAAGTCAAAAGACGAACGACAAACTATAAATAATAACTGCAATACATGTTACCAAAGACTGATTTTTTTAATTATGCAGAGAATTCTTAAATATCTATGGGGAAAAAAAAGAACCACCCAGTAATATGCAAAGAAAATTCACATACACAAATGAATGGACAATAAACATGTAATAAGATGTCCAACCTCACTAATTAAAGAAATACCTACTTTAATGAAATATCATTATAGTCACTCTTTCCATACATTCCTAACTCTCCTGCCTTTCTCGCATTTAAAAACCCTATTCAGGCTAAACCCCTATTTTGATTAAGTCTATAGAATTCCAAATTCTATACCTCAGGCCCTTTTACTGCAAAGCTTCTTGAAAAAGTTACCTGATTTCCCTAACTCACTGACTGCTACCTTTCCATTTCTTTCCTCCACCCCCTGGACTTCAATCTGTCTCATGGCTCTAAAAACCATTTGAGGGCTCCCTGCTTTATATCCAAGCCCAAACTTCTCTGCATTCTAAACCCAACTGCCTACTTGACATCTCCACTTGGATATCTTGGCAAACATGCCATATCCAAAACCCAATTCTTGATCCACTCAGTTTTCTCCATTTCAGTTAATGATACTTCTACTCTTCCAGTTGCTCAGGCTAAAACTCTTGGTGTCAGTTTTGACTCCTTTCCCCACCCTCACCCCCTCAAACCCACATCTAATCTAGAGAGAAATACCTTAAAATTTGGCAACTGATCCCCTTACCACTAACTCCCCACCACCACCTCCCTGTTCTAAGCCACCAACTTTCACCTAGTGTTGCTACTAGTTCCCTTCCATCAGGTCTCTTGGCCTTCACTTTTGCGTTCCTATAGAGCGTTATCAACACAGCAGCCAACACAATTCTTCTAGGGCATTAAAGAAACTGTTATTCCCCTATTCAAACCATCTAATGGCATCCCACTTCACGGTGATAAAGGCCCTTCATGAGCTCGCTCCCATTCATCCGTTATCTCTCATCTTCTACTTTAAACTTGCTCACCCCATTCCATATACACTGGCCTCTTGCCTCAAAGCTTTTGTACTTCTTGTTGTTCCCCTTGGAATGTCCTTGGAGCATGGATTAATTTTACCTGCTTAGTAAGGTCTTCTATGAATACTCCATTTAAATTTATAGACCTCCTTCAACCAAGAGCATACCCCACCCTCTTCTGTGATTTATTTCTTCTTAAAATACTTATCACCAACTTCCATAATATTTTATTATTTTTTATTGCCTTTCACTGGAATATAAATTCCCTGTAGCCTGGATTATTTTTGTTTTGTTTTGTTTTGTTTACTGCTGTGCCCCCTGTATGTAAAACACTGTCCATTAAGTATTAACTTCTCAATAAATGTTTGATAAATTAGCAAAAAATTTCTCCATAACACAGGGTACATGCAAGAGTTAAGGAAATGAGTATATATTTACATGCTGTTGTGTTAATCTGTTGTTTATCAAAACAAATTTTTATTTTTAATTAATTTTTATCAAAAATTACCTGCTGAACCAGAAATTTCTTGGCATTCACCCTACAAATTAACTTATACGTGTATGTAAATATAGATACATATGTTTACCTACAAACTTGTTTTTAATGACAGAAACCCTAAACAGCCACCCAAGATAGATCCCTTTGCACTGATACAGAGAGAAGTCCTCCAAAATAGTTTGATTCCATTCTTGCAGAAAATGAAGACATAATAGTATGTGCATATATGCACCTGGATAATGAATGATAAGGTCTAGCCAAGAACATAAAAATGAAGAAATGAAGTAATGAAAGAGAGACTTGTTTTTTCTATTTTGTGTCTTCTATATTCTTCAAGTGTATATATTACTTTAAAAAAATTTAGGGGTGTCTGGGTGGTTCAGTTGGTTAAGTGACTGCCTTTAGCTCAGGTCATGAGCCCGGAGTCCCGGGATCGAGTCCTGCATTGGGCTACCTGCTCAGCAGAGAGTCTGCTTCTCCCTCTGACCCTCTCTCCCCTCATGCTCACTCTCATTCTCTCTCAAATAAATAAAATCTTAAGCAAAATTTTTAAAGATATATTTTGAATGTGCAAGGAAAAAGGCTGAAATAATATTCAGCATACCATTGCCAGTGGTGAACTTTGGAAAACTGAACTGGGATTGGTGGAAATATTTTCTTAATGTTTTTGTTATTTGAATTTTGATAACAGTAGACAGGAGGCATAATTAGAAACAGTAATCAACATACTAAAATGAAATTTTAAAAATAAAGGTTAAAATGACATTTAAGGAGGAAAAAAACAAATGCTATGCTGTAAACCTTTATCTTGTGGGTTTTGAAATAAAACTATTTTAAGTTCTTATTAGGGGATAATCTCTATTTTTTATGTATGAAAGACAGAGGTCTGCTTTAAAGTATGAATAACACTCACCTTTTCTATTCATAGCTACATAAAGTGTGAAGTTACGTAAAATGAAAAGGAAGGTAACACTTGCAAAAAAGAGATTAAGTGCAGGCCAAGATAAGTGAATTCTGTTCCTTCTCGCCAGTGCTGAGGGCAGCTACACACACTCTGCACAGATGTCCTGGAGGATGGCCTTGTGGGAGCATGGAATGTCCCTTGTCAAAGGCAACCGATACCCTCCCCCAAATACAGGTTAGAGCAACATACACATCCCCTCATATATATGTTTCATAGCTTCTGCTACAGGATTTGGCTTGATTCTAAGTTTTTCTTACTTTACAATGAAGTTTTACAAAATGTTTTGTCATTTACCAATCGCAGCAGAGATTGGTTTTGAGTTTCTGGTTTTGAGAGTCATTGATTCATAGGTGAACTGGTTATGAAAAATAAGATGAAGGAAGAGGACAAGAATTTTATTTGAATTCATTTCATTTGGGTTTCTTGGATTCCTTTAAGCTAGTAATATAATTAGTGTGTATAATTTAAAACCGTTGGTTATGTGCTAGATACCAGTGTTCACAATGGGAAAATAATAGGATAAGTGAAAAGAAACAGGCCACAAACTACAAGGATGCAGTCAGGGGACCTAACTTCCTTGTTTCCATGGGAGTGGCAGTAAACAATAATCCAAGTAAGGTATCCATCCAGCGCACCTCCTCATAGGAAGCTTTCCTTGGGAAGGGCCAAATTTTAATACATGTATGCTAATTCCCTGAATCTGAAGTCCTGCTACTCCTCTACTGGCTAGACAGACATGGAAGAACAAGGATCATGCTAATAAAACCTGAATTGGAAGTTATTTCTTAGTGAAGCACTAAAAACAGAGTTTAGTTTTCCTAAAACCTTCTAAACATCACGTTACAAGCTTGCGAATTATCACATTAGAATGAATAATTTAGTTCCTCTGACCTAAGTGCTCCAGAAGGCAGAATGAAGACATAGAGTACTTACAGTCTCTGCTTCTGAGAGACGTGCACTAGTTATAAAATATGAGTAATGTACATTAAATATTATAGACAGAATTATGATAATAAATAATTCTGTGCTAAATTAAGAGTGATGTAAAACATAAATACTAGAGGATTCTCTACTCCACTGTATCTAATCTCTTTTTTTATGCCCTGCTAATGTTCCAAAGAAATAAAATTTACTTTTTTAAAATTTGAAATATGTTGTTGGAAAATTAAATGGATTTGAACTGAGGTACCAAAGAATTCTTTGTGTTTTGCTTTGCCTGATTTATCTGAAAAAGTTATAATGATAATCATCTGTGAATACAACCTATTCAGAAAATAAATAATATCCAATAAACTAGAAGACCATATGAACTCACCCCCACTCACATTTTCATATAAATGTTTTCTTAGAGAGTAGATGGATTTCGTGGTGAAAGAAGTGGACATCTCAGAAAAATACAGATAAATGAAAACTCTAGACCCCTATGCAGAAACACAGAAAAGGGTATTTTAAAAGTATTTTGAAGAAATTGTTTTATCAAATTTCTACTACTAGCAGAAAGAAAAGTTCAATCAATCAATGCTGCTTATGTAGTTTTGCATGCTGCTCCAGCCCTGCCCTGTAAAGTACTTGCATTCAGTTGCCTAATCCTTATAAGGGACACATGAAGAATTACTACCCTCATTTTAGAGATAAAGAAACTGAGACTTAGAGGTTGTATAACTTAGAAGTTGTATAACTTGGCAAAAAGAGACCAGTTAGTACTGGATTCAGGATTCCAACCCAGGCCACGAGGCTCTAAAGACTTTGCTCTGAACCTACTTACACTGTTTCTCTGAAGCAAGCAGGTTATAGTCTACAAATGAGCAAAAAATCCTCAAAAACGAAACAGAAGAGATGTTAACAATGAATTATTAAAGACTTCATTGACAAGAACTTAATCAAATCTTTCTGAACTCAGAATCTTAAGAAAATAAAAATTTAAATATCCTTACTATTCATCTTTGTATCAGAATGACAATGGAAGATACATAAAACCAAAGTTCAGAGACTGTTTTACTCTCCTAATTTAAAATGTTGACAGCTCTCCATTGCATATATTATGAATTCCAAACTCCTATGGATAGCAAATAAGGGGCTCTATACTGAACATTAGGGCCTCGAATATCTGTACCCCCCCCCCCACCAGTCTGCCTAACATATTCTTTTCCCTAGACGTTGCTGGACTTCCATGCTTTCCCCTCTGCCCTTTTCCCTCTACTACCAAATTGCTACTCATCTTTCAAAATTCATTTCCAACCCATCAAAAAATCCTATTGGTTGTATCTCACCATCTCCACTGCCACTACTCTATTTCAAACTGTCATGTCCCCTATCCTGGGTTCTCTTGCCTCCATTTACCACAAACGCAGCCAGAGTGACCTTTTCAAGCCACAAAGCAGAATATGTCACTCTACTTCTCCTTCAAAACTTTCAAAGGTTTTTCAGTGTTGTATCATGGCTTGCAAGGGTTCACAAGCTTGGGCCTTTGCCTTCTTCTCCACTACTCTTCTACATTCCTACTCTCTTCATTCTTTGCAGGCCATAAGCCCTTGCACTTATCTTTCCCTCTGCCTAGAATGCTGTTTCCAGTTCTTTGCAGGGCTGGCTCTTTCTTTCCCTCATGTCTCCAGTCCAATGTCCTAGGGTCCTTGAAGTATGGCCACCTGATCATACATGCTCCATCCTTTATTTCTCACATCACCCTGTTTATTTCCTTCAAAGCATCCAATCTGTAATTATCTTGTTTAGTTACTTGTTTATTTTCTCTCTAGATTAGTTTTTGTTGCTGCTGTAGCAACTTACCACAAACTTAAGAGGTTTAAAATAACACATACTTATGATTTTACAGTTCTTAAGGTCACATGCCCAAGAAAGGTCTCACTGGGCTAAAATCAAGGTGTTGGTAGAGCAGTGTTCTTTCTGGCAGCCCCAGGGGAGCCTGTTTTCTTGCTTCTTCCAGCTTCTAGAGGCTGAACACATTCCTTGGCATGCGGCCCCCTTCTATCTTCAAAGCCAGCAGGGGCCAGTTGAGAATTTTCTTACATCACATTAGCCTGACATTGACCCTTCTTCTGTCCCCTGATTGCACTTTTAAGGACACTTCCTTTGGGCTTAACCAGAGAACACAAAATAATCTCACTATTTTAAGGTTAGCTGATTAGCAGCCTTAGTTTCTTCTGCTACTTTAAAAATTCTCCTTTGCCATGTAATGTATTTACAGGTTCTGGGAATTAGGACATGGGACATCTTTGGGAGGCCATTATTCTACCTATCATACTTCCCCACTAAAATGTAAGTTTCGTGGGAGCAAGGACACTGTCTTGTTCACTCCAGTAGTCTAAGTTCCAAACATCAAAGGTACTCAAGGTATTTGTTGAGTTAATGAACAAGTTATGACACTACTGCTTTGGGGATGCTCTTCTTGACTTTTTCTGACTCTTGTCCTAAACTTTGTGCTCCTGTATAATTTTTTACACCTCCCAGCAGTAGTGCCCATTATGTTCACATGCTTATCATTAAGTCCCTGGTCAAGTGTGAACATGTTATAATATGTCAATAAAGGATTAAGTGGTGTGAAAGAGGTATTGAATCAATAAATTTTAAAGTGAAAGGGACAGTAAAAGTTTCCAAAATGTTTATGTCAATAATTTTGTAATTGTTTTCATGATTCCTAATAAAGTGTGTGGAATATTCTAAAAATGTGTTGGTAAAGGATTACCTTGCTATAAAATATATATTAATTTAAGGAATTTTAAACCTGTTAAGGGTCTGAAGATAAATCTCTGTTCCGTATTTTACACTAAGAAAACTGAAACCCAAAGAAGCTAATTTGTCTAGTTATACAAAAAATTGTGAGCCTGGCACAAAATCCAGTGGACCTTCTATAAAAATCTATCTCCCAAGGGGCGCCTGGGTGGCTCAGTGGTTTAAAGCCTCTGCCTTCGGCTCGGGTCATGATCCCAGGGTCCTGGGATCGAGCCCCGCATCGGGCTCTCTGCTCAGTGGGGAGCCTGCTTCTTCCTCTCTCTCTGCCTGTCTCTCTGCCTACTTGTGATCTCTGTCAAATGAATAAATAAAATCTTAAAAAAAAAAATCTATCTCCCGAAGTTGCCATGAAGATGAATTTAATTAATTTAAAAGCACACACATAAACAGAGTGCCTAGCACAGAACAAGTGCTCTACAAATAAGGGGCACAGTAGATGCTTTTATCATAAACTCTACAAATAAGGGGCACAGTAGATGCTTTTATCATCAAATAAGGGGCACAGTAGATGCTTTTATCATAAACACTATATATTTCCCATTTCTCAACGATATAAATAACTTCTACAAAGTAGGTACTCAATAAAATACTTGAATCAAGGGGCGCCTGGGTGGCTCAGTGGGTTAAAGCCTCTGCCTTCAGCTCGGGTCATGATCTCAGGGTCCTGGGATCGAGCCCCGCATCGGGCTCTCTGCTCAGCGGGGAGCCTGCTTCCTCCTCTCTCTCTCTGCCTGCCTCTCTGCCTGCTTGTGGTCTCTGTCAAATAAATAAATCTTTATTTTAAAAAATCTTGAATCAATAAATGATTGAAAAGTAAAATACAAACATAATTAAACAATTTTAAATAATTAAATAAATTAAACAATTTTTATAGGACAAAGCTGGTAAAAGAGAAGGAAAAAAGTAGAGCATGAATATCACATACGCATATTCATGAGTATCATGAAGACTTCCCCAACTTATTCTAGGCTAACAGCAATTTCTCTCCTCCTTCATGTTTGTAATAACAAGGTCGAAATTGTTTTTATATTAATACTAAGGCATTACATTATTTGCCTTCTTCACTCTTGACATTTACATTGATGAAAAGGCAATGGTGGGTAGAACTGTTAGTGCTTTAGCATGACTGAAGTCCATGGCAACAAACCATATGCAACCTGCATCCTTCACTGATGCTCATTCCCAGTAAAAAAGCATTTTAAAAATTGCCAATTTCATTTAAGGACGTCCCTGATGAAGTAGTAGAAGCTATTCTATTAAATCATGACCTCTTAGTACAGCATATGTCTTTAAACAGGATGTACGGATAAACCACTTCTGCTGGGTATCAAAGCATACAGTTGTTTTGAAATGTCAGGAACTAGCTGTTTTTCTCATGGTACACCAATTTTACTTGAAAGAACAACGACTGACTATAGTTTTTCAGTCTTGAATATTTGGAAGACAATTTCTAAAAAATAAGCCAAGTAATAAGCCTGCCACTTCAAGGAAAACAAAAGACCGAATGTGTTGCCAATAATAAAATTTGGGCTTTCAGGTATAAATTAGAATTCTGGAAAACATGCAACTGTCATTGGGAGCTTCACAGCTTCTCAATTTGCAAGACGCTTCCAAAAAAATTGATGCTAGTATTGGTGTTTTTTTTTTAATAGGGTAACATGCAATGGGTCCACACCTGAAAGATTGATACAACTAAGTGAACCAATATATTTGAAATGACTAATGCAGGAAATACAAATTCATGAGTGGGTAAAAAAGATCCATTTAAAGTTCAAGAGAGACTGATGGATTTCAATGTAACAGACTATGAAATTCAAGATACAGTTTCATATTCTGCATTACAACTAGACTTTGAGACATGCCACTTGGTCAATTTTGGTGCAGTCATCAAATAATACCCCAAATTATCTGAAAAGGCTAATTTCACATACATATCTATGTAAGGTGAAGTTTTAATATATTTCAACCATAAAAATTATAAAGATTGAAAAAATATGAAAACCCAGCTGCCTTTATTATTGAGGATCAAGTAATAAATATTTTAGTTTTTTTCCACTTTTAATTGTGAATATAGTAAATACTGATAAATATAACCCACATAACCAAAAGCACTTTGGTATCATCAACATTTTTAAAGAGTGTAAAAGGATCATGAAATCAAAAAGTTTTCAGAATCATGCTGTTTAATAAGATAGCCACTAGTCACATATGTCTATTTGCACTGAAGTTAATTAAAATTATAAATAAGATATGAAGTTTGGATCCTCATTTATGCTAGACACATTTCATGCACTCAATTACCACATGTGGCTAGTGGCTTTGAGATATAATAGATAGAGAACATTTCTAATTCCACAGAAAGTCCTACTAGACAGTGCTGATCTATATTTGGGGGGAAATTAATTAGCATCTTACTAAACATCACTGGTATAATCCTACAATATTTTATCCTACCTGTTCTAACTTCTTAAAAAGAATATATGTGCCTTTTGAGGGCTAAGACTAGAACACTGATATCTATATCTACATATGATAATGAAATTGTTATGTATATATATGATGTTACAGCCCATAAGATGCTTCAGATACATATTACTAGGAATAAATATGCTGAATAAGATACTTGCTAAACTGAGTATTTATTAACTCAATAAATACCTATTCAGAGTTTTATATGACAGGTACCATGTAATTATGATTATTATCTTTCATATTTCACTATATTCCTATCCAAATTTATGGATAGGATATCCAAATTTATGGATAGTCTCCACTTTTTCTGTTCTCATGTGATTAAATAAACTATTCTATCAACAATTTAATGTTTACATTGCTTGAGTTCACATTTTCATAAATGAGGATTAAAGATGATCTTTCCTCTTATTACCTACTGGTTATATTAAGTAAGACTTATAGTTCATAATTATGGACTATTCATTATGACTTGCAAGCTTTCTAAAGACTTCCATACATATGGCTGAAAGCAATGTTTTAGAAGCTACATTAAATCTGTAAGCAATAACTAAATTTGTTTTGAATAAGTTAGTATCACCTGGGGTTTAGAGTTTGATTTTATTTCCTTCATAGTTTTGCAGGATTCTAACTTTCTGAAATTTTAGCACCTATTATTTTAATTTGACAATCTTTATTCCTACTAAAAGCAGTGAATGGACTTTGTAAAAGCTTGTTAAAATTAACATTTAAATTAAATTAAATTTTGTTTAAATACATTTTGGGAGATTTTTACATCTCAGAACTGAAAAGGACTTTGGGATACCAAAAAGCTAGGGCTGGCCTGTAATGTTCTAGTTGCCCTCTATTACTCCTTGTACAGTAGTTAGAGATTTATGGTGTAATGAATGCGGCTTGTCTCCAGTGTAGTTTGAGGAATGCTCCTGGCAAGCAAAACCACATTTATAGGAAGGAGAATAACAGGACAGATATGTGGGCTTCTGGCCAGGTACTTTTCTGGTCAACAACCAAGACATGTACCTGGAACTAGGTGAGAGATTAGCAGTTTGTATATACACACAAGCCCTCTACTAATTTAGGACTATGCATCACTCCTCTCCATATACCCCCACAGATTCTTCTGGAGAAAGAATAAAATATTTCTTAAGTCTGTTTGGATGAGAGAAGCAAAAACATGATCTACAAAACTAATGTACTATTTGTGCAACATGGAGTAGGCACTGAGAAGCCTTACACAATTAGGACTACTCCACACAGAAGAATATGTATCATAAATGGAATCGTAGGAATTTATTCTTTCAATAAAAGCAAATACAATAGTTGCTATTTAAATAATTTTTGTGAACTGTACACTTGATATTATACTAAATTTTAAAGTCTCTGTTCTCAATTTTGTCTTGCTGTAGAAGTTCCTTCTAAACATTGTTTCTGTTGCTAGTAAGTCTTATGATCTAAGTAAGAGCTAACATATTTTCATAAACTGCTCTGCTTTCCATACAGACTGGATGTGTGCCTATGTAGTAATTTATCTTCCAAGTAACAATCTACAGTCAAGTGTAAAATTTTTAGGCTATATTTTCAGTGGCAGAAATTTTTTAAAAAGTAAAATCAGATTTTATAGTTCAGGGTGGTTAAAAATTTTAACATTGAAATACTAGAAAATGTAGATAAAAGTCATATGACTAACTACTTAGTCATAAGTAGTTATGACTTAGTCACTTAAAAAACTTTAAAAAACTTAGTCACTTAAAAAACAATTTTTAATAAGTTCAAGTCATGTCTATTAACAGTAGCAAGATACTATATTAAAAGGCAGTATTTATTTAGTTTCCATAAGGAGGCAAGTTTATTAATAAAAGCTGTAAATGTATAATCTGACCATGTAACAGAGGTTTTGCAGTCAGGCTGATCTGAGTTCAAATTATGGGGCAAATACTCAATGGTTGGTTGTTTTGGGGCAAGTTTCTTTCCTTGGCTTCTTTACATATAAAATGATAATAAAAACCACTTGTAAGATTGTTTAAAGGACCAAATCAGGTAATTTACGTAAACTGCTTAGCACAGTAAATTTCACAATGATTAATTAATGCCATATACACCGTACACACATAGTTTCCCTAGGACACAACCATATTTATAAGCATTTCACCTTGATTCATTCTAGTAAACTGTATTTGATGTAATAAATTTTAAACAGTATATTATTTTTTCAAATATCATTTAGAAATATAAATAAGAAAATCAAAAGATTTAGACTTCAAAATCATATGCACCACTGCATACTAAGAACACAAAAACAGGATCTCAATATCCTATGAGACTCCTCCTGCTTCAGTAAAAATTCAGTCTATGGTAGTCCTGACAGTCATTGACTTGAAAGAACCAGTTCAAGCTTTTTATAACTCAGATGGGAGATGGGGAGAGAAAGAATTAGAGAAAAAGAGAAAGAGAGATTGAGAAAGAAAGATACTGCTACTGAGTCTTGATGATATAGGTTGAACAACTGGATCAATCCATAAAATCTATTCCTTGTTCTCTTCTTTCAGGTTATGCCTAACTGAGTTGTGTTTCTAATACAACCAAAACAGTCTTTATTAATATACTAATGATGGGTGAGAATTTCCACCATACCAATTAGAATTATTTAGTAAGTGATGGATTTAGTATTCATAGTCAGGATATTGATTTCAGAGCTTGTGCCCTTAATCACAATGTTGTAGTAAATGGCAGCAGGATCACATTTATCCTCTTGAGATGTAGCAATAGAATTATTTACTGACTTAAGACAAGGTTGCACACATCTATATGTATCTTTTAACCATACATTTGACACTTTGTAAAGAGAATGAAATAGCAATAGAGACTATAATGATGTAAATGGTATTTTCCTATTCTTAATGATTTAGATAAGAAGACAATTAAGAAATTCTTTCTCTTCCCAGAAGGATCTCTTCTATTTTTATGGGAAGAGGTATACAATTTAAAACCCATTTCCTCAATTATACAGAAAGCCTACAGCCTTATATTTGTATTTCAGATATGTCTTCCATCCACATCAACTGGAAATGCTATGCAAAGAGTGACTATGGAAACATAACTAAGGATCTAGCTTATTATGTAATCTTGCCTTTTTGAGCAAAGGGACTTACCTACAGGAGGTGTTTGTTTAGGGAGAAGGTAAATAAACACTCCAACTAGAGATTTCTATTGTAGAAGGTGCTATATAATCTGGCACTAGAATTTCCAGGCATCCATCCAATTACTCACAAACAGGATAGGGGTGGGATTAGCTTGTGCACTTGAATGGTCAGAACACAGGACGTCCCCAGTTGTAAAACCTAATCAACACCAAGTTTCTCGGCACTACTACAGATCTATAAAGTAAGACTGACTCTCTAATAAAAGTATCACAGTATTCTATGCTGGAATGAAGTTACAAACATAAAACTGTCTTTCAAGAAAAGCATTTCAGAAGACCAAAATGAACTTGAAGTCGATGAATATCCATATGGAACTCCCCAAACTAACCTGTTTTTCCCAAGTATCTCTTAACTCAGAACAGCTGGCAACCTGAGTCACACTAGGTTGGGGAGGGGTGGAGAGTCATGTTTTCTCTTGGTCACTTGTCTTGTATTCACCTTGAATCTTCAAGTTCATAAGGAGTAAAGGTATATCTTCAAACTTTACAACTTGATTGCATTTTACAAATTGCAAAGCACTTTAACCAGAACACCCTCAGAACAATACTGTGAGACTGACTGGTAAGAGCTGGTGTTATCACTTTTTAAGAAAAAGTCATATGAAGCTTGAAGAAATTAGGCAGACCATTCAAATCCACACAGAAAATAATTAGGAAAGTAAGAAGTAAAAATGTCTCTGGCGTTCTCTTCAAAGTACCAGGGTACTCCAGAAATAAATGTAAGTCTCTTGCTGGGTGCTCTGAATACATCATCATATTAAATATTCACCAAACCTTTGGGCTATTTATATATATGCACATACAGTTCTGTTTGACAACTGAGACCAGTTTTTCCACTCTTTGGTAAACATTTGTATTCCAGTTTCTCAACAGATGGGAAGATGTTCAGTTTCAGAAAAATATGCCCTTAAGTTCCATAAAAGTACAAACTGCTTCACCATAATTTTTCAGACTTGGAAAATAATAAAGCAAGGGAAAATAAAGTAAAAAAGTAAGTTTCAAACCAGACAGATTAAAAACTTTAAAAATGGGGACAATCCAAAATTTGTGGGAGACTCTGATGGTACAGATCACAATTGAGGACAGTGGGTTGAGGAAAGAGCTTAGGAAGTTTGTCTTGCTGAGAGATGAGGTTTATTTTGCATTTTTGAAAAAGATTTTATTTATTTATTTGACAGACAGAGATCACAAGTAGGCAGAGAGGCAGGCAGAGGGAGAGGTGGAAGCAGGCTCCCTGCTGAGCAGAGAGCCTGACCTGGGGCTCAATCCTGGACCCTGAGATCATGACCTGAGCCGAAGGCAGAGGCTTTAACCCACTGAGCCACCCAGGTGCCCCTATTTTGCATTTTTTTAGGTTAGAGTTTTCTCAGACTTGTAGTGAAATATATACAGGGTAATTTTTATTGTTATTTCCCTAACCTTTGTTTTCTGTGAAGCTTGACTTTTTCTGCTTCAGTTTCACCAATCTTATTCTTTTTGAAACCTAACCTTCAGGCTGGTTAGGGATGATGGAGTGATAATGCTAAAATGGATTTTAGTAATAAATCTTTAGTGTAGTTTAGAAGGCACCTAACAAAGTGCTCTGAATCTACAATAACAGTGAAAAATCATTGGGTTAATTATTTATTTAAAGTATTTAAAATACTTTACTACATTTCCTTTTATTCTTAAATAAAAATATTATCTAATCCAAATTCAACTAATTTAATGTTTTTCTGGTCTTGATATTTAAAATCAATAATGGTTTGCTGAAATGTTAAGTACACATCTCTTTTTTTCCCCCCTTTGGCTATAATGTGCTATTCCAAATATCTTCAGAAGTACTAACATCTCCCCCAAAGTAACAACTGCTGAGTATCAACCAACTAAACATTTTCAAATTTTCAGTAAGAAAGAGTTTTCCCATTAAAACAACAAAATCTTGATTGCATTTGTCTTATAGGAAAGCTTCAGATAGTAGGCCAATGCTCTGCTAAGGGACCAATCTTCTGTCTATTATCGGATGTTTGATTAATAACCCATACTCAGGTTATAATTATTAAGCATAAAATGTTGATTCATTAAGTTGAAGAAAATATGAAACAAAATAAATCAATAAAATACTATGATTTGGTAAACCACTTTAAAGAGAAAAACCTATGGAATATATTATGCCAATAACCCACATGTCAAAAGAGAAATTCCCACCTTAGAAAAATAAAGTACATCTGAGCAGCATAAATGTTCTACCACTAGTTTAGCAAACCAGGAGCTGTCAAGTTCCAATAACCTATTATTCACACCTCTTTAATCACTGCCACAGAGTCGATTATAAATAGCCTCATACATTTTTAAATAAGGTCATTCTGAAATGAAACAAAGAAGGTAGTAAATATTCTTGTACATAAGGAATTCAAATCCTAATGCACAACAGAACTGTGTATTTCTCAAATGTTCAATATAAGGAAAGCTAACACAATCTTTTATTAACTATGTCAAGTACACTATGTGGATTCAGTGGAATAACTCAATTGTAGCATTAAACACAGCAGCCTAAAAAGAAACCCTGCCCAATAAATTTCATTCATTCATTCATTATGAGACATTAGCCATGGTTTAATAAAGGCAAAATATAATAATCAATTTGTTGATTTATCTGAAACAATGCCATGCAAAGTCATGATGAAAAGACCATTCTACAAGGAAAAATGTATAGTATCACTGATGATGCTCTTAATTAACCCATTTAGCTGATAATCTGAATGTATTTCTTCAACATAAATTTATGTAAATATGTTAGAAAAGATGCAAAATGTTTTACCAGAGTGGCAGAATATCTTTCCAAAAAAAATTAAACTAAAGTTGATAATAAGGGGATAAAGTACCACTTAGAAGGCAAAGATCTAAAATAATAAGCTAAAACAAAGTATAACAGGGACAATACAACAGACAATAACACAACAAAAAAAGAAACCATTTGGTTTTGTGTAACAGGTCTTTTATAAATAATCGATCATTATAGAATCTCTAAGAAAAATCTGAATTATCCCCGTGATTCCAGAGTGGTTTTCTACCACTATGGCACCTTCAAAGATAACCTGTTGAACTGAGAGTGAAAATTCCTCATTTAAGAACTAATAGTATCACAAATGTAGTGATCCGAAGGGTCATGTGCACCCAAATGTTTATAGCAGCAAGGTCCACAAACTATGGAAAGAACCTAGATGTCCATCAACAGATGAATGGATAAAGAAGATGTGATATATATAATGGAATACTATACAGCCAACAAAACGAAATCTTGCCATTTGCAACGATGTGGATGGAACTAGAAGGTATTATGCTAAGTGATATAAGTCAATAGAGAAACACAATTATCATATGATCTCTCTGATAGGAGGAATTTGAGAGGCAGGGTAGGGGGTCTGGGGGTTAGGGAGGGAAAAAAACAAAACAAGATGGGATTGGGAGGGAGACAAACCATAAGAGACTTAATCTCAGGAAACAAACTGAGGGTTGCTGGGGTGGGGGGCTATGGATAGGGTGGCTGGGTTAAGGACATTGGGGAGGTTATATGCTATGGTGAGTGCTGTGAAATGTGTAAGTCTGATGATTCACAGACCTGTACCGCTGTGGCATATAATACATGTTAATAAAAATAAATAAATATTCATAAAAAAGAACTAATAGTATCAAAAGACTGGGCCTGAAGAACATTTGTTAATAAGTAAATACAATCAGATTTAATTAACCATTTTAATATTTCCTATTAAGTCTTCAGACTAAAAATCCTACATAACCAACTTTTCCCCCATTTTCCATTTCTTCCTACCAGTGAACCTGTTTAGAGATAACAAAAGATAAAGCATTACATTTGGGGAACCAAGAGATAAATGAGGTGTCTGTGACCCTTTAGTTTCTTAAAATCTTACCTTATGCAGTCACATTATATGGTAACACAACCTTGTGTGAATATGCCTACTGCATAGATCTTTGTTATCAGAATAATTTGAAAACAGAAAAAAAGTTGGAAAATCATGCATAATATTAACATGTCCTAAAATCTTTTACAAAATCACTCACATATCCCAATTTTTACTGAATCATTTATTACCTTCACCTGGCTTTAGAGCTGTTAGCTTAAAAGCATAATTTCTTGCACAGTACAAAGTTAGTAACCTTGTGGGCTCTGTTTTCCAACCACAAAAGATTCTTTTTCAAACAACTTTTAGTTACTTATCAGTTAGATATCTTCTGACTAGGTAAGTACCAACAGAAAATGATGACTATAGAAAACCATGAAACTAATTTCTGCCATATTCCAGAAGAAGAGCTACATAAGTTTTCTGAAATCAAAGAAGCATTGTCATCCGTATCACTTTCTTAATTCTATACTCCTATGCTATAGTCATCAATATTTTATAGAATTCTCATATTACAAAGACATTTCTAATATGGAAGTTATGTTCTTCCAAGGCCATATTTCTAGAGATGCTACTATATCATCTTTAATGCTGCTTTTCAACAGTCAAATATATAAAGATCTTCAGTGGAGATGACAATCTGAAGATTACCTCTGATTAACCTCTCTGTTAAGTATGACTGTAAAATTAGTTTCCTTAGTAGCCCAAATATTATATTATCTTAAAATTATTCAGCATCTACAGCCTTAAAAATGTAACATACATTTCAAAGTGGGATTTCTGAAGGTCTTCCTTAGTCCATACCCCAAACCTAAGGATGCTGGAATGACAGCTCCTATTTTTCTCTTTCATATGCTCAGAAGTTCACTCAGATGTGAAGAATTATAACGAAGATCCTTGGCTATTTGTTATACTCTTGCCAAGCACTTTCTTTTCCTATACTTTCTGGAGTAACTTACAGGGATTCAAGACAAAAAGACTTTGTCCCAGCCGTAATATCTTTTTGGAAGTCTGGTCTTATGACTTTAAAACATGATGATTGGTGGTGGTAAGGGGTAGGGGAAGGCAAAGAACTCCAGGCCAGACCAAACTAGCTACAGAACAGATGGCTAGTACTTCATATATATAGCCATGGAGCAAAGTAAGAAAAGGTTTATCAGGGTCAGTGTCTGTAGCTGAGGGAATCAGATCTGGTCATTTGAAGTCAAGTGGGTGAAAGTATTATGATTTGGATGAGTGCAAGTACTGATTCATTTCTTTATTTAAAACACTTATGGAGCATTGATTGTTTCAGGTACTAGAGTTAAGAAAATGAATATAATATTGGGGCCCCTGGGTGGCTCAGTTGGTTGAGTGTCCAACTCTTGATTTCCATTCAGGTCATCGTTTCAGGGCTATGGGATCCAGCCCTGCATCAGGCTGCATGCTTAGAAGGGAGTCTGCTTGAGATTCTTTCTCCCCCTGCCCCTCTCCCCTGCATGCTCTCTCTCTAAATAAATAAATAAAATTGTAAAAAAAAGAAAGAAAGAAAGAAAGAAAGAATATGAATATGTCAATTTCTACCAGCAAGGATCTGACTAGTAGGGTGGACAAACATGTAATTAAGTAAGTTGTAATACATTATGATAGGTGTAATTGATATAAATATGGAAGAGAACAGAGAAAAGGATTAACTTTCTCTAGGATGGGCACTGGGGGGCAGGTTTCTAAAAATGAAAGTGCTCTAAGAGGGAGATAATGTCTAAATTTTTTAAAAAAAGATTATTTATTTGAGAGAGTGACAGAGAGAGAAAGTGAAGGGTGGGGAAGGGCAGAAGGAGAAGGAGAATCTCAAGCAGACTCCCTGATGAGCATGGAGCCCAATGTGGGGCTCAATCTTAAGATCTTGAGTTCATGACCTGAGCCAAAGTCAAGAATCAGGCACTCAACCGACTGAGCCATCCATGCACCCCTCTAACCTGTTTTTTAACAATAAACCAATGATATAAGAAAAGAGATGAAGGTCATTTCAGAAAGAGGAAAGGCACTGCTTCTTCCAAGTAAATTCCACCAAGCTATTCCTAAATTAAGAAAACTGCAGAAGAATGAAGGCCTTAAGTTCAATGCAAAATACTCAATTTTGCTAGAGGACAGAGGTGAAATTCAAGTGCAAATGCTACAGTTAAATTGTAAGAATGTATTCATTTTTATTTTTTTATTAAATTTTTTCAGGGTGCCTAGCTGGCTCAGTTGGTAGAACAAGCAACTCTTGATCTTGCAGTCATGATTTCAAGCCCCACACTGGGGGTTGAGTTTATTTAAAAAATTGTTTTTCAAGCCCATCTCCCCACCCATCTCCCCTTTGGCAATCACCAGTGTGTTCTCTGTATTTAAGAGTCTGGCTTTTCATTTCTTTGTTCATTTGTTTTGTTTCTTAAATTCCACATATGAGTAAAATCATACAGTATTTGTTTTTCTCTGACTGACCTATTCCATTTGGAATTATACCCTCTAGGTCTAACTATGTTGTTGCAAATGACAAGATTTCACTTTTTTATGGCTGAGTAATATTGCTGTGTGTGTGTGTGTGTGTGTGTGTATGTGTGTATGACATCTTCTTTATCCATCATCTATCAATGGACACTTGGGTTGCTTCCATATCTTGACTATTAATAAATAATGTTACAATAAACATAGGGGTGCATATATCTTTTCAAATTAGTGTTTTTGTTTTCTTTTGGCAAATACCTTGTAGTGGAATTACTGGATCATAAGGTAATTCTATTTTTAATTCTTTTTTAAAAAAATATTTTATTTATTTATTTGACAGAGAGAGAGAGAGAGAGATCACAAGCAGGCAGAGAGGCAGGCAGAGAGAAGGGGGGGAAGCAGGCTCCCCGCTGAGCAGAGAGCCTGATGCCGGGCTCGATCCCAGGACCCTGAGATCATGACCTGAGTCGAAGGCAGAGGCTTAACCCACTGAGCCACCCATTTGCCCCTCTATTTTTAATTCTTAAGGAACTTCTATACAGTTCTCCACAGCAGCTAAACCAATTTGCATTTCTATGAACAGTGCACAAGGGTTCGTTTTTCTCTACATCCTCAGCAACACTTGCTACTTCTTGTGTTTTTAATTTTAGCCATTATGACAGATGTAAAGTTATATCTCATTGTTGTTTGAATTTGTATTTCTCTGATGGTTAGAGATGTTGAGCATCTTTTCATGTGTCTGTTGGCCATCTCTATGTCTTCTTTGGAAAAATGCCTATTCAGGTCCTTTGCCAATTTTTAGTTTGATTATTTGGCTTTTTTAGTGTTGAGTTGTAGAAGTTCTTTATATATGGCACCTGGGTTGCTCAGTCAGTTAAACAGTTGCCTTTGGCTCAGATCATGGGATTGAGTCCTACATCAGGCTCCCTGCTCCTCCCTCTGCCTGCTGCTCCCCCTCCTTGTACTCTCCTCTCTCTGTCAAATAAATAAATAAAATCTTAAAATTCTTTATATATTTTGAATATTAGCTTCTCATTAAAATATATCACTTGCAAATATATTCATCTGTTAGGTTGCCTTTTTGTTTTGCTGATGATTTTTTCTACGTAAAAGTTCTTTATTTTGGTGTAGTCCTAATAGTTCAATTTTGCTGTTGTTTCCCTTGCCAGAGGAGACATATCTAGAAAAATTATTCTATGGTTGATGTCTAAGAATTTAGTTGTTTTTAGCAATATACTTTGAAATCACTGGTGGGTGAATTAACACACTGTTGTCCAATTCATTCGTATCTGGTCCCTCTCAATAAAAGCCATAACCACACCCATATTCTTCTAAGGTACCCTGGCATAACAAGACAATACTCACCCTATACTATTGCAGCTACATTTTATAGAATCAGCTGACACAACTGCCTATCCTCTGATCTGGTGAAGTTTTCCCAACCATCCTCAGGGTTTTCTTCACCATCCATGAACAACTTCCCCTACCTTGAATATCTGAAGCTGAAACAATAGTGCTCCCTTAAGCGAGGAATCATCCCCTTTCTCCCCAAATGGATCCAAGAATGGCAGAATAATAGATTGCTTTTGTTTTATTCATTATCTGATCAGTCTGTGTTTTATTCATTATCTGATCAGTCTGTGTTCTTCAGCAAGTGCCTGGAGGAAAAAGAATTTGCTCTTACAATTATTATTATTATTATTATTTTTTGGTCCTTGGCCAGTGGAAAACAATAGATATAGGGTCAAGAAACAGGGTGGATGGTTAATGGGATGTTCTGAGGAACCTTAACATTTATGAAATGGAGACAGAGTGGAAAAGAAACCATCAAAGACACAGAGAGACTAAGAAGAACATGCCTTGTTGGAAGCCAAGAGATGTAGGAGATTTTTAAAAAGAGGCAAGTGAGACAGGCAGAATAATCCCATCCTGAGTGTGGATGGGAGCTGTGAATATGATGGGATATTACTCCCATTATAATGTTAGGTTATATGACAAATGTGAAGGGACTTTGCAGCTATATTACCAGTCTAATCAGTTGACTTTGTGTTTATCAGATTATCTTGCATGGCCTTAACTTAATCACGCAAAAGCTTCAAGAGGCCAAAGGCCTCCCTGAACTCAGAGACTCCAAATAGCAGAGACTCACTCTTTCTCCTGCTGTCCTTGAAGGAGCAAAGAGCCATGTTGTGAATTGCCTATGGAGGCGGCGGCCTTCCTACAAGCATAAGGAAATGAATTCTGTCAACAATCTAAATGAGCTTGGAAGAGGACACTGAGCTACATATGAGAATACAGAATGACTGATGCTTTGCAGTTTTGAGCAGAGGACCCAGTTAAGCTATGCTTGGACCCTTGATCCACAGAAAATGTGAGATAATAAATATGTGTTGTTTAACCCACTAAATTTGTGGTGATTTGTTATGTAGCAATAGAAGGGTAATCCATTAAGCAAGGTCCCAGCTTCTGTAAGAATAAAGGAGGGTTGGGATTCAATCTTTAGGTTGTCAGGTCTTTGACATATGTGTTAGGATTTATGAGGGGCTGAATTTTCAGCAAAGATAAAGTAGAAACCTAGTAGTATAAATTAGAACCAGGAGCAGGTAAGGAAAAGACACTGTTTAACTGATAAAAAGGTCACATGGTTCATCAACATTCCTGATGCTGAGGCTGGGATAAACTGACAAATTTCATGCCACGTCATTTCATAGGGATTAGGTCAATATACTGCTTGCTTTGCTTTTATCTGGTTAATCAGACTAGAAGTCACTTGATGGCAGATGCAATGCCTATTTTATTCATTGATTCTATGTCCTCAGCCCCCATCCAGTATCTGGCATATTTTAAGTACTCAATGTTTGCTGAATGAATGAATGAATGTTATTTCACATTGACCAATGTGCAAAAGATTAAAAATATGAAATTTTATGAGGAAACAGTATAAATTGGCACTACTCTTTGCGACTTCTTGAAAATATTCAAGTTAATTCTATTAAAGTATGAATAATTTGAGATGTCACAACAGAGACAGTGATAGAGTTGTCATCTAGCTAATCCACAAATATCAGCTAATACCCTACTGTGTGCCAGATTCTGGAATAAGACTTCTGCAGTAGTTTCTTAGCTGATATCTATGTATCCATTCTACCTCTTAGCATACTTCCACACGTCAGCCACAGTATATTTTAAGACCAATCATCTTATTTCATTCCCCTGTTGAAAACCTTTCAGTGGTTTCTCATTATACTGAGGATAAAAGGCAAAATCCTTAACTTGTCTTTCCATAACCTGGGCTCTACCTCCTTCTCCAGCTTTTACCCTTTGCTACTCACCGTATCACTTCAGAGCATTCATGCATGTTTGTTATACCCCCTGCCTAGAACACCCTGTCTTTGCTTACCTCCTACTCATCCCTCAGATCCCAGCTTGAATCTCTAAATATCACTTCTTCAATGATCTCTCAATATAAATTACCCCTCTACACAGCATTTATTGTATAGCTTGCAATTACATTGTACGGTTACTTTTTAATATCCATCTCCTCCATTACACTGAAGCTCCGTTAGGTCCAGGATTTTGTCTATTTTTCCCAGAGAAATATCACTAGTACTAAGAATATTTCATACATATTTGTTGAATAAATAAAAGCAAAGGCCTAGGATGGCTGTGTTATGGACATTGGGGAGGGTATGTGCTATGGTGAGGGCTGTAAAATATATAAGCCTGATGAGTTGCAGACCTGTATCCCTGGAGCAAACAATACATTATATGTTAATTTAAAAAATTTTAAGAAAAGCAAAGGGCTAGGAGACTACCAACCATAAACTATGAAAAAGCTACTGCTACCATCATTAGAACTATGGAGCCTCACCTGGTAATAATGTCACTCTAGAATACAATCCCTTACCTCAGTGAAGTACAGAGGCAAGCAACCAAGACAACTATGATCCCTACCACTACACCACCTCACCAAAAAACAACAAAATAAACATTAAACAGCACCAGAAGTAAAAACAAAGTAATTCTCTTTTTAATATTACTCTTTTTGAATACTGAACTACTGTGTAGAATTTTAAAATTCTTAAGAATTCCAATGCTAGGAAAACAAGTCTTAAAATCGCTGAGGTAAGGATTCCAAATGTTTTTTATAAAGAATATTTTTTAAGAGTAAGAGAGTATAGAGTAACATTTTTAAAAATATGATTACTAAATAGCATGAAAAGTAAACTAAGAATCTAAATTGGGCTTAGAAAACTGTGACAAAGAGGATCCTATACTTTTTCTTTCATCTAAAACCTTTCAGTAACTTCCCATTGGTCTCCCAAGAATCATGAATCATGAAGCCTTTAAAGCCCTTCACGACCTGTGTCCTGTCTACTTCTACAACTCATCTATGACCATTTTTCCTTTACTAAGCCCTCCAACCAAATCTGTACTCTGGCCTTGGAGAACTACTTCCCCCAACTCACCTTGCTCTCTTCACCATTAGCCTTTGTTCATGTTCCCATTCGAGGAATATCTTGTTCCTTTTCTCCTTCAGGATGATTTTTTTTTTTTTTTTTTTTTTTACCTCACTTAGCCATCCCTTTCAGAGGTGGCTCCAGAATTTCTATATAAGAGGGCTTAGTGGTGGTACTCTGAAGGGAAAGAAAACTGGAGATTTGTCTTACAACTATATTTGCATAACAAAAACATTGCTACTGGGATTCTAAATTTCATCTGGTGCATTTTGGGGGCCTGAAGAATATGAGGGACTTAAGTTTCTTAACTCCCTCCTTGATATTAACTGCTTCTACTGGAAAAGTTTGTTTGACACCCGCCGAACTGAAAAGGTACCACATACTATTGTGCATTTTCTTCTATTAAAGAACTTATACCGTATTAGGGATGTCGTCTACTTGTCTATCTCTTCCACTAGTCTATAAGCAAGCTAAGAGCAAAGACTGTCCTTCCATGGCTATAGTACTAAAGTTCTACATCCTGGCACATAGCAGATTTTTAGTAGTATTTTCTGACAGAATGAATCAAGAATTCAAGAAAACCTAGGAGATACAAAGTACTATATTTGGGGTTCAGAGTAGGGGAAGAGAGATACTTACTGCCTGATTAAAAATATAAAACATAGAAAAATATTTGCAATATCTTCAAATAGATAAAACATTACCAAATATGAAAGACAGTAAAAATTAGACATTTCTACTAACCATTCCTATGCATCAAAATTTCTAAGTGAAATGCCTTCTATATCTTCAAAGCAGCATTAAATATATTGCAGCATATTTTCTTATAACATGAATTTTAATAAAGAGTGCTAAGCTTTGTTAACTTAGGAATAATATGTGATAAGGCATTAATTAACTAGAATATTCAACTTCCTGGTGATGCATTCAAGATCCAGAGTAAAAAGAATGACCCAGATTAGATGACTAAATCAACCTAAAACTCAAACCTAGCAAGGTGTTTTTGACTATTGTTACTGCTTTAAGTTGTAATGGTGGAAGAGGCTATCCATAAAGAGAAATGATGAGGTACCAAGACAAGAAGCGGGATACCATGCTGAGAAGAATAAATGTTACCATGAAGAAACTGTGTTGAAGAGCAAGAATAAGTACAATTTGGAAAACTTTAAATTCTAGGTTGAGATTAGTTTTGATTTGGTAACCAATTTGGGACTGCTAAAACTCCTAACTGGGACCGGAAAACATAAAGACATTGCTTACATAAATTTGAGCAGGGCAAGACTGAGGCATTGCTTCCAGCATGGAAGATACAGTAAACCAGGTGTAAAAAGATGAGAGCCAGAACTAGGATAGCAGCTGTAGAATTGGACAATAATGGTTTTGTAAATACTCTAACAGCCCAAATGTTTGCACTGGAACTGATCTCATTAATCAGAGTGATGCCACAAATATAAACTTTTAGGCTGCTGTGGTACAATCAAGAAAATGTTTGCTTCATAGAATCATTATATTTGGCAAATATGTGCCCAAGTGGTCAAGCCCTTGGATTAGCTATACGTTGTGCACTGGATTCACTCTTTCTATGTATTTCTGTATTTCTTTTTGATGCTCTCAAAGGAAGACTTAGGTATATCTGTAGTATCTCCTAGTTTACAAGGTGCTTTGAATCTTTAGTCAAATAACATATTTTAAAATTTACTTAAATATCTTTGAGGAAAAATGACTAAAGAGTTCAAGGAGGATTCAAATTAAGTATTTTCAATTTCTTGTTTTCCCTTTTAATCAGTCTGGTGCATTACCATCATGTAGATAACTGTAAGCCTATGATAAAGACTAGAAAATACATATTACCACACCATCATATGAGAGTCAGAAAGAACTTGGAATTTCATTTCTTAAAAAATATTTTTCCTAAATTTATTTTTTGATAGCTCTACTGAGATACCTTTGACATATAAAATTATGTATACTCAAGGTTTTCAACATGATGCTTTGATACATGTATACAATTGGGAGAGGAGGACCATTATCAAGATAATTAATATATCATTACCTCTGTATAGTTGCCATTTTGTGTGTGGGGAGATTTAAGATATATCCTTTTTGCAAATTTCAGGTATATAATATGGTACTGTTAACTATCATCACCATGTTGTATATTAGATCTCTAGAATTTGTCTTGCATAACTAAAACCTTGTGTCCTTTGATCAACATCACTGCATTTCCCCATTCCCCCAGCCCCTGGTACATCATTCTACTCTCTACTTCTATGAGTTTGACTATTTTAGATTCCCCATAGAAGTAAGATCATGTAATATTTCTCTTTCTGTGTCTTGCTTATTTCACTTAGCATAATGTCCTCCAGCTTTATTTGCAAGTGGCAGGATTTCCTTATTTTTTTTAATGCCTGAATAATATTCCTTTGTGTTTCTGTGTGTGTGTGTGTGTGTGTGTGTGTGTGTGTGTGTGTGTGTATATATATGTATATATATATATATATACATATATATATATATGTATATATATATATATATACACATATATATATATATATATATAGTTATCCATTCACCTGTCAAAGGACATTTAGGTTGTTTCCATATTTTGACCACTGTGAATAATGTTGTTAACTTGGGAATGCATGAGATCTCTTCAAGATCCTGATTTTATTTCCTTTGGTATATACTCAGAAATGGGATTGTTAGATCATACAGTGATAATTTTTTGAGCAATCTCCATACTCTTTTCATTGGCTATACTAAGTCATAATCCCAACAGTATACAAGGGTTTCCTTTCCTCCCATACCCTTGCCGATGTTTGTTATTCAACTTTTTAATATAGTCATCCTGATAGGTGATACCACTTGGTTTTGATTTGCATTTTCCTGATAATTAGAGATGATGGGAACATTTTTGTATACCTTTTAGCCATCTGAATTTCCTTTGAGAAATGCCTATTAGGTTCTTTGGGCCATTTTAAATTGGGTTATTTGTATTTTGGTATTGAGTTTTAGGAAGTCCTTATATATTTTAGGTATTACCTTCTTATTGGATATGTGGTTTGCGACCGTTATTCCCACTTTGTAGGTTGCCTTTTCACTTTATTGATTATTGCCCTTTGCTGTACAGAAGCTCTTTAGTTTGATGTAATTACATTTGTTTATTTTTTGCTTCTGTTGCCTGTGCTTTTGGTGTCATTTAGAAAAAAATTGCTAAGACCAACATAAAGAAGTGTTTCGCTTGTGTTCTCTTCTAGAAGTTTGACAGCTTCGGATCTTCCAATTTAAGTTTTAATCCATTTGGGGTTGATTTTTGTGAATGGTATAAAATAGTCCAACTTAATTCTTTTACATGTAGATAACCAGTTTTCCCAACACCCACTTGATTACCCTTTCCCTATTGTGTGTTAAGGGAACCCTTGTCAAAGGTCACTGACTATGCCTGCGTAGGCTTATTTCTTACTTGATATTGTTCCATTGGTCTACATGTCTGTTTTAATGTCAGTACTGTTCTGATTACTATAACTTCATAATGTAATTTGAAATCAGGAAGTGTGATGCCTCTTCTAGATGCCTTCTTGTTCAAGATTGCTTTGACTATTTGGGGTTATGGTTCCATACATATTTCAAGATTATTTTTCTGTTTCTGTAAAAAATTGTCTTTGGGATTTGGATAGGGATTGCATTAAAAAATCACTCTGGGGAATACCTGGGTGGCTCTTGATTTCTGTTTAGGTCATGGTCTCAGGGTCATCATATGGAGCCCTGCTTTCAGCTCCACGCTCAGCAGGGAGTCTGATTGAGAATCGTCTCTCTATGCCACCCCACCGCACTTGTGCTCATGTGCATGCTCTCAAATAAATAATCTTTTTAAAAAATAGATTTGTAGATCACTTTGGGCAATATGGACATGTTAACAATATTAATCTTTCCAGTCCATTAATATGGGATCCATTTATTAGTGTCTTTTAATTTTCTTCATCAGGGCTTTATAATTTTCAGTGTCTAAGTCTTTGCCTCTTTGGTTAATTCCTAAGCATTTCATTCTTTGCTTAGCTAATGTGAATGGTACTGTTTTCAAAATTTCTTTTTCAGGTAATTCCTTGTTGGTGTATGTTGATGTTGATTTTACATCCTTCAACTTTGCTACATTACTAGTTCTAATGGCTTTCTTGTGTGTGCGTGTGCGTGTGTGTAATCTTTACTAATTTCTATGTATATAATCATGTTATCTGAAAAGAGAAATAACTTTACTTCCCTTCTGTTTTGAATGTCTTTTATTTCTCTTCCTTGCTAGATTACATTGGCTAGGTTTTTAATACTATGTTGCTGGTTGTGGTGAGAGTGGGCATCTCTGCCTTCTTCTGAATCTTCTGAGTAAAAGGTTCCCAATTTTTAACCCTTAGTTATGGTGTTAGTCTTGTGTTTTTCATATATGGTCTTTACTGTGTTTAAGTATGTTCCTTCTATACATACTTCGTGGAGATATTTTATAAAAAGATTTGAATGTTTTTTCTACATCTATTGAGATTATCATGTGCTTTTTTTGGTCTTTCGTTCTATTAATGTGGGGTACACTACATTGATTTTCATGGGTAAAGTCATCCATGCATCCCAGGGATAAATCCCACTTGGCCATGGTGTGTGATCCTTTTAATGAGCTGCTGCTAATATTTTATTGAAGATTTTTGCATCTATGTTCATCAGAGACACTGCCCTATAGTTTTTTTTTGTCTTGCATTGTCTTTGTCTGGCTTTGGAATCAGGGCAAAGCTGGCCTGAAAATGAGTTTAGGAGTATTCATTTACTTCATTTTTTTGGAAGTGTTAAAGGACTGGTATTAGTGCATCTTTTTGTGTCTGTTAAAAGTCCCCCAGTGAAGCCATCTGGTCCTGGTCTTTTCTTTATGGAAAGTTTTCTATTACTTAATCTCTTTGTTATAGGTCTGTGCAGACTTTCTATTACTTCTTTATTCAGTCTTGACAGGCTGTATGCCTCTAGGAATATACTGATTTCTTCCAGGTTATCTAATTATTGGCATATAATTATCTTAATAGGCTCTTTGATCCTTTTTGTTTCTGGGTCATTTGTTGTAATGTCTCCTCTTTGTATATGAGTTTGAGTCTTCTCTTTTCTTTCCTTGAATTAGCTAAGAGTGTGTCAATTTTATTTATCTTTAAAAAAAAAACCCCTTAGTTTTGTTGACTTTGGCATTATTTTTCTATTATCTATTTCTGCTTCTAATATTTATTATTTCATTCATTCCACTAATTTTGGGTGCTATTTACTCTTTAGTTCCTTAAATTGTACGTAATGGTAGGTTGTTTGTGAGCTTTCTTTTTAAAATGCTGGCATTTATTGCTATAAATTTCCCTCTCACTGTTGCTTTTGCTGCATCCCAGGTCTTGGTAAATTATATTTTCACTTTCTTTTTTGTCTAAAGTTAGCTCTAAAATTCTCTTTCAACTTCCTCTTTCACTCAATGGTTGCTCAAGAGTATGTTGTTTGGTTTCTATCTGATAGTGAATTTTTCTATTTCCTTTCTTTTCCTGATTTCTAGCTTCATTCCCCTGTGGGTCTGAGAAGATATGATTTCAGTCTTCTTTAATTTGTTAAGATGTGTTCTGTACCTATGTGATCTATCCCAGAGGATGTTCTATGTGCACTTGAGAAGAATGTATATTCTGCTGTTATTTGGTGGAAAGTTCTTTATATGTCTGTTAGGTCCATTTGGTCTATAGTGTTTAAGTTAGCTGTTTCCTTATTGATTTTCTGCCTGGATGTTCTATCCATTATTGAAAGTGGGATACTTAAGTCTCCTACTATTATATTATTCTATTGTTGTCAGTTTTTCCCTTGAGATCTATCAATATTTAGGTGCTCTGATGTTGGGTATATATCTACCTGTTTATCTGTTAGATCTTCTCTTTATCATTATATAATGACCTTCTTTGTCTCCAGAGACAACTTCTGACTTAAAGTCTGTTTTGTCTGTTATTGCCAACCTTGGTGTCTCATGGTTACCATTTCTATAGAATATTCTTTTCTGTACCTTCACTTTCAGCCCACGATACCTAAAGTGAGTATCTTGTAGTCAGCTTATCATTAGATCTTGTTTTCTTATTTTTCCTTAAAAGAACATCCAGTCAGCCACTCCATCCCTTTTCAATGGGGAGTTTAATTCATTCATACTTCAAGTAATTATTGATAATGTAAAGATGTAATTATTTCCATTTTATTGTTTTTTGTTTTACAGTTATTTTTGTTCCCTTCCTGTAGTCTTCTTTTACAATTTTTTTGGTAGTGACTTGGTTTGATTCCTTTCTCATTATCTTTTGTGTACTACTACAAGTTTTTCCTTTGTCATTACCATGAGACTCATATAAAGCTTCTTCTACTAATAACAATTTATTTTAATTTGATAACAATTTAAATTCAACTGCATACAACAATTTTATGCTTTTGCCCCCCACACATTGTGTTCGTGAAGTAAGAGTTTACTTCTTTTTATACTGTGAATTTGTTATCCAATTTTTGTGGTTATAGTTATTCTTAATACTTTGTCTTTTCATTTTTACATCAGATAATTTGTATACCATCAATAAAGTGTTATATTATCCTCATTTGTCTATATATTTACTTCTACTAGTGAAATTTATACTTTAACATGTTTTAATATTCCTGTTTAGCATGTTTCAATTCCATCTGAGGAACTCACTTAAGGATTTCTTGTAATGTAGGCTAGTGACAAACTGTCTTCAGTTATTGTTTATATGGAAATGACTTTAGCTCCTCTTCATTTTAAAGGATAGCTTTGCTTGGTACAGTTCCCTTGGTTGGCAGTTCTTTCAGTACTTTGAGTTATATCATCCCACTCTTTCCTAGCCTGCAAGATTTTTATTAAGAAATCCACTGATAGTCTTATTGGCGGTGCGGTGTGTGTGTAGTGGTGTTCCTTTGTTATGTGATGAGTCACTATTTTCTTAGGTCTTCTCAAAATTCTCCCTTTGTCTTTGATTTTGGCAACTTAGTTGTAATGTTTCTTGGTGTAGACCTCTTTGTGTTCACTCTATTTGGGGTCTTACAGGCTTCATGAATCTGGATATCCATTTCACTTCCCAGATTTGGAAAGTTCTCAAATTATTATTTCTTTAAATAAGCTCTCTGCCCCCTTCTCTGTCTTGTCTCCTTCCAAGACTCCCGTAATAGGTGTATTGGTTCATTTAATAGTATCTAATAACTTTTGTAGGCTTTTTTCACTCTTTCTTTTCCTCTGACTGGATAATTTCAAATGACCTGTTTTCGTATTCATTGATTCTTTCTTCTGCTTGATCAAATCTGCTGCTGAAACTCTGAATTGCATTTCCAGTCTAGGCATTGCTAGTTTCAGCTCCATAATTTGTTTTTCAATATTTTTCCTATCTCTTGTTGAACTTCCCTTTTTGTTTCTGTATTATTTGTCTGATTTCATTAAATTGTTTATCTATGTTCACTTCTGGCATGCAGAGTTTCCTTGACAGTTATTCTGCATTCTTTTTCAGATAATTTGTGAATTTCCATTTCTTTGGGGATAGGTTATTGGACGTTTATTGTGTGTGTTTGGTGGTGCCATGTTTCCCTGATTTTTAGTGTTCTTTATTTCCTTGCATTGGTGTCTGTCACATTTTCCAGATTTTAGGAATTAGCTTCCATAAGGAAAGACCTTCACCTGTAGTGAGGAGTGGAGGGGTGGTGGGTGAGTGTCACTAGAAGGGTCGTGTGTAAGAGCACTGTTGCACCAGGTCTAGTTGTTCAAGGGGCACCAAGTACAGGAGTGTCCAGCAGGTGCAGGTGTCAGGAGGGACCTAGTAGCATGGCAATTAGTGTCCATTCATGGTCGTGGGTGGCAATGACTGTGGGGTTTAGTAGTGGCTGAGAGGGCTAGTGAGGTCCTCAGCAATGCTTCCAGGTCTAAGAGTGAGTGTGCTTAGGCCGATTGTGTGCATGATAGTGAGGGCCAGCTACAGGTATGAATGTGGCAGGAAGGGCAAGGGCAGATATGTATAGTTGTTCTGCTGTAGGGGCCATCTCCAGGAACATGCTCAGTAGTGGAGCCAGGGTGGTGGCAGGAACTGAATGCAGCCATGGGGGCCATATGTGTGGTGGTGGCCTGCTATGAGCACTTATGTAGGGGCAGTGCCAGCAGAGTGTGTGTGCAGCTGTGGGGGTTGACAACCAGTGCATGGATAGCAATGAAAACCAAGACTATAGTGGGAGCTGGGCAATGGAGGCTAGTGGCTAGCCTGCATGTGATGGCAGAGGCCATTTTATTTTGTACTATAGTAGTAAAATATAAAAATGGTCAATATATTTAATAATACCAATTTCAGATTAGAAGTCTACATCACAAAAAGATAGATATTAAAATATCACTTATAAATTCACTTAAAATTAACTGTCTCTCTTCTTTCCCAAATATATGAAATATTAAATTATAACCAACCAAAATAAAAAATATTTAGCCAAGGTGGTCTTTATAACTATGTGTTAATAATAAATAATATCTATATTAAAAATCTGGGGGAAAAAACACTCCTCAGATAGACACACTTCTGCATAGGGCCTAAACTATAGTAGAAGAAAAAATTTCAAACATTTCAACACATTTTTATACCAGCTATAAGATAGGGTAGAAAACCAATAAGACATTACTATTTACATATAAGATTATTACCAGTAAGTCAGCATTGATTAATAATTCACTATCTCATGTTCTGAAGCCCTCTCAAATTTTTGAGTGTCAAACTTGGGTATCTTAAATCACCATGTAATTCTGAATAACTTTTTTATTATTGTTCACAGTGGAAAAGCAATTAACATTTATTACTAAAATGATTTTATAAAGGGTTTCAAAACAAAATAACCAACCACTTTAGTGTTTCTAAATTATCCTGTAGAATGCAAAAAAGGCAACAAATATCCCAAGTACAGGTTTTACATTCAAATGTATTTTTCACTTTTCCAAACTCAGAATTACTCGAACGGTATTTACAGAATCATCAAAGTATGTCAAGTTATTGAGAGTAAATTATATATGGCTCTATTAATGTCAAAAATGAACTATGTAAATGAAAAATAACTGATGGTGTAAACAAGCCCAATAAAATATTTTTAATTAAAAATTAAAAAATTAAGGATACATAAAAAGACTTTAAAAGAGATGTGATCCAACCACCCACAGTCACTGCCCCCTCCCCCATGATGAGAGAGACCTTCTTCTATACTAGCAGTAGTAGAGTCATACCAACACTAGCAGCAGCAGCAGCAGCAGCAGTAGCAGCAGCAGCAGCAGTAATCAGAATTATTAAGGTATCCTTACTTAATTTATACAACATATATGGGTGAAATGTTCCTAACATTACTTCTCAGAAATGTAATTTGGCTTATACACATGTGTTACACCAATGGTTAAGAATTTTTTGACATTGAAGTTTCCAGAATTAAATGAACAAAGTAAAAATAAATCTGTTTTTATAGGACTGTTCTACCTATTCACAGAAATTTTGTTTTCCCTTTTGAACAGCTAATTATATCAGAAACATAAACTTTGTATTGCAAGGACAGACTTCAGGACATTGTATTTCACTAACAGCAAGGTCTACCAGGTCAAAGATCTTTCTAAAGTAAGCATAAGGAGCTGGGAAAAGGGAATAATAAAAATGATCCTGAGTGAGAAACAATGTATAACTGATAAAACTTGGATTAGATGAAACCTATGATTCCTGCTTCTCAATAATCTTGTTTGAATAAAGCTAATCTGCTCATGTTAAGTTTCAGTTCCAATCTTTCATCAGTGCATTATAATGTATGAACAATGCTTTTATCATTCTTTGAGGGGTGTTCCTTATTTAATATATCTAAAGGTTTAGTTGACAATGCTGCTATTTATAATAAATGAGGACTCAATTTTACTTTACTAAGAGATCTTTAAAGACAGAAAAGGAGATAGTTTTGACACGTAAAAGGTTTCATATAAATTTTATAAAGTGTCCAATACAATGCTGTACATGTCAGGGATATCATCATTAGATAATCTAAAATGAGTCATTACAGGTATGAATGTGAAAAAAATTATATCACAACTTCTAAAATCACACAGTCATTGGTAGAGAGATGGAATTAGAGAGGTGGCCTTAGTTTGAGAAGCAAATAATTTTATAACTAAACTGAAAATAATGTGTCTAACAACCCCCTTACTAATTTTCAAAATGTGTCTCATGTAACAAGCCTTCTTACTAATTTTCAAACTTCTTTTCTTTTCTTTATTTTTAGGAAATCAGACATTTTATTTATTTATTTATTTATTTATTTATTTATTTATTAACATCTTAATTTATTTTTTTCATGTTCCAAGATTCATTGTTTATACACCACACCCAGTGCTCCCTGCAATCCCTGCCCTCCTTAATACTCACCATCAGGCTCACCCATCCCCCCACCTCCCTCCCCTCCATGACCCTCAGTTTGTTTCTCAGAATCCACAGTCTACTTAATTTAAAATAATTTTGACTTTATGGGTTGTTCACAAGATGATGCTACATTCTGCTATGCCCTAATTAACCCTTAAAACAACAAAACTGGGTGCCTGGGTGGATCAGTCGGCTAAGTGACTGCTTTGGCTCAGGTTACAATTCTGGAGTCCCAGGACTGAGTTCCCTATTGGGCTTCCTGCTCAGCAGGAAGTCTGCTTCTCCCTCTGATTCCCGCCCCCCACTATGGTCTCTCTCATTCTCTTTCTCCCAAATAAATAATTAATCTTTAAAAGAAAAAAGAACAAACAAACTAGGGGCGCCTAGTGGCTCAGTAGGTTAAGCCTCTGCCTTCCGCTCAGGTCATGATCCCAGGGTCCTGGGATCGAGCCCCCCATCGGGCTCTCTGCTCGGCAGGGAGCCTGCTCCCCCCCCCCACTCTCTCTGCCTGCCTCTCTGCCTACTTGTGATCTCTGCCTGTTAAATAAATAAATAAAATCTTAAAAAAAAAACTAAAGTAAAAATATTCAATAACCTATCTAATGAGAACAAATGTATACATAATCCACTGTACACATACAAACCAAAATTTTAGCAAACATCTTGGTTCATTTAAAATCTTTCCCTAAATTACTGTATTATTTTTCTAGTAGAGCTATTATTACCATTTGAGAAGAGAAGAAAAACAAATAACTTTTGTTGAACTAAAGGAAAACTGTTATGTGCCAGGTACTATGTTGGGTGCTTTCAAACATTAACTCATTTAATTCTGAAAGTGGAAATAAAATTTTATTAGCCCCATGTTACATTTCAGAAAACCAAAACACAGAGAGATCACTCGATTTACAAAAATTATATTTAGGATCGAAAAGAGTAGAGGAAGGAGAGAAAATAGAACTTTGCTACTCCTTAGAAATGCTATTAAGAGGGAAAGAAAGTGTGGGAGGGAGCAGGGCTGGGCCAGGAGCCTGCTTGGGGTGGGGGGTTGGGGGGTAGGGGGTGGAGGGTGGGGAGGGTAAGGAGACTGTGGCAGTGGAAGCGCTTCCACGCAGCAGCAGACAACCAAAAGAGCGCTTTTCTGGGAAGCTGGAGGCACACACTGGCACAGAGACCAAGACATTTTATCTTTTTATGTTTATGAACATCAAGCTTATTTTAATTGTCATAAAATTATAAAAATGTTCAAGCTATAAAATTAAACTGTAAATATTTTGTCTCTTTCAAACTTTTTATTCTGGGAAAAAAACCACTGAAATCATGCCTATTAGTGAACAACTGGGCACACCAGCTTCATTCTGCATCAGCTTTTCCCCATCTCTTATATTTGTTTGTCCCTTTCTTCTTTTTTGACAAATACGTTCAGTCCTTTTGTCCAGTAGGTTTTGCTTTCTAGTTCTATACCACCACAAGTCTATTATAGCCACTAATTCCTGAAGCTGGTGCTGTCCTACCTCTGTTTCTGTAATCACACATTCACTTGTTTTTTAAACTGCAGCTTGTCAAAAGCAATTTCTCTCATAATCCACATAAAATTCTACCTTCTGTGTAAAGCTTTTTAGGCTAAAGAAAAAGATGCAATTTTTGCTAGACTATTCCAACAGAAAGAAGGGTTTATTATCTGTGAAGCCCAAAATGCACTCACCAATTTATCAATATATTCTCTGACTTACGCTATTTGTTCAATTGCTTACACATACTTCTAAAGGGCTGTGTTGACAATGTTTAAGTTTTAAGGCTTCTGACGAACGGACATTATATTTGACTTCATTTTTATAGTTATTAACTTATAGAATGTCATGCTAAACTAGATGCAGAACTAATGTTTCTAATGTAGCTTACTTTCTATGTAATTGTATAATTCTGGATAAGAAGAGGTAAAATAAAATCACTCAAGAATCTATGGCTATTAAAATTATTAACTGTATTACTCTTTAAAAATGTCCTCCTAGAAATGGAGAAACTGCAGGGTAAATCTCGGGCTTTGGGGCTCTCTCCTTTAGACATACTTCCAGGATGTAAAAGAGTTTGAACACCCTTACTAGACTGACAGTACTCCTGCTTAAATCTTCAGCCTGATGCTTCCTGAGAGCTCTTTTGGAACACTTAGAAACCAAGGAGGGTGGGGGAACCAGGTGGTGGGTATTAGGGAGGGCACAGATTGCATGGAGCACTGGGTGTGGTGAAAAAACAATGAATACTGTTACGCTGAAAATAAATAAAAAAATTAATTTAAAAAAATCAATAGATGATTAGGGAGGGCACAGATTGCATGGAGCACTGGGTGTGGTGAAAAAGCAATGAATACTGTTACGCTGAAAATAAATAAAAAATTAAAAAAAAAAAAAAAGAAACCAAGGCAGTTAAAATATTTTGGACTGAAGCCAAGGAGAACTCAAATCAAGCCACAGAGTCCTTAAAATTATGTAAGAAACTCATTTTATCAATTTCAAAACAGAAATTCCCCAAGGAGTCACCTCATAATGAAAATTTTGATATTCCCCTTCTCTAGTTTCAAAAATTAGTTCTCTATTATATTGTTAGATGCTTTATAAAAGTGAGCACATATAGCAGAGAAACAAATAGTGTGGTTAGTTATTTCTCCACACTCCTATCTTTCTCACAATTTTGCTCCTAAAAGATAAAGTCTCCTTCTATACCATGTGGTTTAAATACAATGAATTTTGGCTGAGACCTGTAAAGTAGAATTGTATATAGCAAAAAATCTTATATTGGCTCACTTAAATTTGCAAAGATCCTTATGAACTCATGCAATCCCCTTCTCCACCCATTATTTCATATGTTATTGGAATAAAAGAACTCTCTTGTGAAAGAATGTAAAAAAGTATGGTTTTACATTTTAGCTTTGTTATACAGTAAATGAAATTAACAGGCTGAAGCAAGGAAGAGATCTGGAAAAAGTCTTGGTGTGATGTCAACAATAGATAAGTACTACGTAACTATCAAATAAAAGTAACAAACAAGACAGGACTCCTTAAAAATACCCTAAACACTGTTTGGGATTTTTGAATTTCTAAATTTTAGTTTCCAAAATCTTTAAAAAATAAACTTTACAAGTATTGTAAAGGCAAGAAAAAACTACCATGCTAGCTATAATAATATTAGGGGGAAATAATTACCAAGTAATAAAGGACTATATTGAATATAAAGCCTCGGGCTCTGTGGCAGAAGAAAACACTACTGTGGTGTGCATGAACATGTAGTAGATTAAATCAGAAATAAAATTTTGTAGTTCCAATTATTCTTACTTCTCTAGCTGTACATACTACATATTTACTTAGTAAAGTCTCTATTAGAAGTTTATCACATTTGATATTTTTATTAAAAAATTTAATAAGCTCCTACTTCTCCTTACCCAATTCTTTGGTAAGTGAATAAAATACAGATCTGAGTACATACACAATCACTTCCAAATTAGGCTAATTTCCCACAACATTTCATTATCTGTAAGTCATACTTTTAAAAATCATTCCCATTCTGGCTATACTAGGAAAAGGAATGAAGAACCAATGAGACAAGAAATCTCTTCTTTGCACAATCAGCTACATCACTTGGGAGATCTAGTGAGAAATGAAAATATAAGGAGGACCCCTGTTTGTGAATTATTGAAAATTTAAAGATGGTACCAGGAGAGCATTCAACCACATGCTGCTGGGCCCTGTATGACTACCCAAATCACATGCCCACAAAGCTGTCCGTATTCTTCTTCCTATGTGACCTTTGTTCCACCCCTTCATCCAGTGGAAAACTTATTTCCTCTAAAGTTAGCCACATCTGCCTTCACCTCTTAGCCACCACACGGCTAATTGACAGAGATCTCATTCACTCTCTGATACCGCCACTATCTTCAGATTCTTCAGACTGAGTAATAAAAGGAGAGACTCAGGCAAGGTCCTCAGTTTAACACAGTATGTCTCAATGGTCTTTGAGATATGTTAATTGTAACGTAGTCCTTACAGGTTAAGAATAGTATATAATAAATCCACAAAAAGATAAACTTGCTAGAAAACTATACAAACACAAAATACAAACTAAGTAATAATATGAAAGTGAGCAGAAAGTATACTTAAAATATGACCAAATACGGTTTTTTTTTTCTTCAAAGGTAAAAAAAAATTCCCTCAAGTACGAGATTACATTTTGCTATTAACTTGAGTATCATCAGGTAACAAGATTTTAAAAAATGACTTTAAGGCTACAAAGTTGGCAACTTTTTTAGTAGGTTAATACTTGCTTACATAGGTAAATGCTGTATATAGGTAAGTAAATAATGTATAAAAGCAGGTAAGAAGAAGCTTGAATTTATTGTTAACAAATAATCATTTGTATTTCTAAAGCAAGAAGAAAAATCACTATAATGACACTTTAAGAGTAAAATATTAAAAGGTTGTAGAAAAGGAAGGGTAATGAGCAGAAAAGCAATGATTGATTTTATTAAGATACACTCTTTAAATATAATTGCAATCATAAAATGTATTTCAAACACACTGTTCCTGCTCTTAAACAGAATGTGATTTAAATGTCCAGAAGGATAATATAGTGAATCTTTCATAACTTAAGCAGAAATTTAATAAATATACGCCAGTCTGTTCATAGTCAACACTTACATAGTTTTTCCCTTTAAAAACTATGTGAATTTTCAGCAGCAATGTGCCTTTCATATTTTCTCTACCTATTTTAAAAACTGTTTTTATTATTTCAGAAAATAAAATAGGGTTTCTACAAAAACATAACAGTTTTACCATATTAACATCATGCTTTCATTTAAAGCAAAAGCATAAAAGATATTAAGAAATACTTAGTTTTAAAATACTTTTTTGAAATATGTATATAAGTTTTGTAAAAGCAAAGATAGATATAAAATGTAAATAATATACTAACAAACCATCTTTAATAACTGCAATATAAGCTATCTTGTAAAGGAAGTAGTGTAAACAAGATTCTATAAGATGTCATTTCTATTATTTTGTCAGCTCTAGTTAGTAGATTACTAGTATGAAGTCTTATTTTTTAAGAACTTTTTCAGAAATAATGCTATCTTTAAATGTAAGAAATGGAAGGGAAAGTCACCAAAATTTTACACAAATAATTCTTCTCACAAATCCTTCTCACAAAGGAGTGATTTCTGTGTTTAACTAGCAGTTAGTTTAACTACCTGCTAAGTTAGTTAAACCAACTAAGCAGTTAGTTTAACTACCAGGAACAAGGTCATTTTTTGCCTGTATGCTAGATCCCGGTAAAAAAGAGTCACAAAACTAGCTTAAACGCATGTAATTCAAACAATACTAATTTTTAATTGGTTAGAGGAGGGGTCAAGTAAAGTTACCCATTTATTAAATGTAGCGGTTTTCAAATTATGGTCCCTAGAACAATAGCATCAGCTCCACCTGGGGGCTTGTTAGAAACTTCTTGGAAATTCTGGGGTCCCTGCCCAGACCTACTAAATCAGAAATAATGGGGGGGGGGAACCCAATCAATCTTTATTTAAACAAGTTCTCCAGGTGATTCTAATGCAGCTGAAGTTTAAGAACCAGTGGCTTAATATATCTTCAAAATATATCATAAGGTATTTGAAATTAAATGATCCAAATTTCATGTATTTTTTATTTATAAAGTATCCCTAGACCAAATGTATAGTTTAAGGGCAGCTTATAAGAAACACAGAAATTTACAAATATATTAAATCTACTCTTTCTAGCAATAATGTAACAAACCATATGAGAAATTATGATTGAATGTAATTTTTTGGTCAACAACAGGTTAAAAAGAACCAGAAAAAATGCTGTAAGTAGCAACTATATAATAAATCTTAGGAATTGAGAAATCATAAGTGCACAACACCTACTGAACTCACGCCAGGTACAAAACGCAACATAAGGAGAATGCAACATAAAAGAAAGAAAACATATGCCTGTTCCTTAAGGACAACTGGTCTGAAAACATAGCTAACTTGTGACAGTTTCATCACTTCCAGCATAAACTAGGTCTTCTGATAGCATACAACTTAGCATTAATAATATCTGCATGTCCATGCTTCTTCAGAATTCAACATGTGTTTTCTCTTGAAGGTAAATAATCTTTCTGTTCCTGTCATAAAATATATATTCCAAGTATTAGGGATATTTAAAAATTTCTTTCTGATTTTTCACCTTATCCTATTTTGCATTCCTGATTAAAATCTTCTTGATGGAAAAGGGAGTTGAGGGAAATTGGAAGGGGAGGTGAACCATGAGAGACTATGGACTCTGAAAAACAACCTAAGGGTTTTGAAGGGGCGGGGGGTGGGAGGTTGGGGGAACCAGGTGGTGGGTATTAGGGAGGGCACGGATTGCATGGAGCACTGGGTATGGTGCAAAAACAATGAATACTGTTACGCTGAAAAGAAACAAAAAATTTTAAAAAAATCTTTCTTGACAAACCATAAAGTCATTTTCATCCATCCTTTCTTAGTTTTGAAGCTCATGATAGGTCTATATGAACCTTGTTCCCTCACTTACTACTCTTTCTTTCTCTACATATATTTGAATAATTAATTTTCTGGACTTCCTTTAAAAAGTATATTATCAAGTCAGTGAAACACAACTACTTTCTTTAGATCCCCAAACAAATAAAGTTCCTGAAAGAGACCACAGAGAATCGTAAGACCCTTCTTCCAGTTAAGTACCCAGGGCAGTTCTTCTGGCTCTGGCATTAGAAATAATAAATTTGTATATAGTATGGCCATACTTTGTATAACATTATAAAATATAACCAATAATCTTTAAGGAAAAGAAAATTAGCCTTCCTGATTCCTATCACAAAACATTCTGCATGATATGACCCAACCCCCTAAAAGTGTACTTCCAGGGATTCTACTGAATTATGGTCTCAATCTAACAAGAGCTCTTATAAGGGCAGTACAAGATGGGCATTTATAAGGAAACAAACATTTCTTTAAATAGAAACTTTATTCCATCTGAGACTTGAATATGCTGAAGCTGCAGAGTGAGAATTTTAAAATAATTCTTTAGTTCCGACAAATCATTAAAACTGTTAGTAAGTTGAATTTTAGAAATCCCAAGGTCTCACTCCTCCCAACACACAACACATATGATCCTAATTACAGGATAGAAGTATAAAATAAGTGTTTCATATAGGTAAGGTTTTGAAAAACTGTTAAGTAAATACACATTACTGGTAATTGATAAGGGTTACTGTTCACTGAATATCAGGCTTTATACTTAGCACTTTATAAATATTCTCCCTAATCCTCATGACAATTCTGCAAACTCAGTGCTACTATTCCAACTTTACATGGAAAGAAACTAAATCATCCTCCAAAATTAAGCTTTTCATTGCAATTTGTCTAAGGTGACACAGCTAATATAGTAACACTGATAATTGAACCCAATCTAATTCCAAAGTCTAATCTTTCCACTATGGGATATTGCTTCTCCTAGATTACACTTATAATACTTATTTTATATATATACTTATGTGACATTATATTTGATTGCATTACTTTTTTTCTGAATAATTTACTGGGATTTCTGATAGCTAATAACAATAAGAACCCCCAAAGTATGTATTAAAGAAAATTCCATAGTGCTTTTTCTGAGTCTGGCCTTAATCCAATCTTTCTTGTTCTAAATTTTGATCTATGAGAAGTTGCTTCTGGCTGAGAAAGATAAGTGAAACAGCAGTTCTGTACTTCCTGTGTCAAGTCAAGTGTTTCAGTATTAAGGGAAGTTTAATCTCCAATAGACTCAGGATTGAGCATTTCATGCTCTTTTCAATATAAACCAAAGCTTTCATGAAAGGTCACTAGAAAACAGTGAGAAGAAACAGAAATGAAGTTCAAATAAAACAGAAGACACAGCAATTGTCCAAAAGTTGGAAGAGACTTCAGCAATCATCTAGTAGCCCAATACTTATTTTGCAGATGACAAAACTGAAAGCTCGAGAAGTAAATGGCCGTCTAGGGTCCCAGGTGATTAATCAGACTTTCCTGACACTGAGTACAGTACTAAGCACATCATTTCAAGAATACCCTCTCTTTCCACTCACAGAACTCTTCCTGATCCTCCACTCTTTTTCTTAGGATTATTATTATTTAGCTACTCAGGATATTTAAGAGCAATACTAGAGAAATATTTATTTTTACGTCCTCTTTATCCTACATTTATTGGGAAACAAATCTTACCACTCATGTTTATACTTTCTTTTCCATTCTTACTGCCACCATGCTGGATGACAACCTCCAAAAGGATAATAGTTTATTAATAATGAACATCCGCAATATGGTCTATTATCAGTTGTTCAAAAAGCTAAAAATGGAGACTACAATAAAACATGGAAAATGGATGTCATAATTTAGAATCAAACTCAAATACATATATGACTACAATTATTTAAAATAGTTATGCATGTAGTCATGACAGAAAATATGGAAATTTGAAAACAGTAGCTATTTGGTACTTTATAATAGTTACTTTAAAAAATTATTTTAAAAGCAGTAACCTTAACAAAAGCTACATTGGCAGTCTGAATTAGTATTTGTCTTAAGCTTTTCGAAGCTTGCAAACTTATAAAACATAAAACAAGGGTCCTGAAGAGTATAGTCTTTGTACTATTTTTGCAACTCTTCTATAAATCTAAATTACTTCAAAATAAAATTTTTAAAAGCTAAAAAAAAAACCAACCCTCTTACATTGCACTAAGTGACCAATACTTTCAATGACAAAAAGATTTTAAAAAAAAGATTTTATTTATTCATTTGGGATAGAGAGAGACCGAGAGAGAGAGAGAACAAGCAGTGGTGAGAGGCAAAGAGAGAAGCAGGCTCTCCACTAAGCTGGGAGCCCAACGTGGGGCTCAATTCCAGGACTCGGGGATTACAACCTGAGCTGAATGCAGATGCTTAACCATCTGAGCCACCCTGAAAACCTGACAAAAAATTCCTTTTATAAATACCCATATTATAGCATATTTAAGGTGTCATATTTAATTTCAAATAGCACTTATTTTTTCAGCATTCTATACTTATAAAATTGGATAAGTAAGAGGCACCCAGATGGCTCAGTTGGTTAAGTATTCAACTCTCGATTTCGCCTCAGGTCATGATCTCAGAGTCGAGAGACCAAGCCCTGTGTCAGGCTCTGTGTTGGGCATGGAGCTTGCTTAATATTCTCTCTTTCCCTCTTCCCCTGACTCCCCGTACCTCCACTCCCACCCCTGGCGCATGTGCTCCCTCCCTCCCGCACCCCCCCCTCAAAAACAAAACAAAACTGGATAGGTAAATGGGTAAATGGTCAAAACCAAGGATTTGTTCAAAGAAGTAAGTTCTATATGTTACAATATCAGTATTTACATTCATATTTCTCATACCTTAGTTCCATTCATGCTGTCTACTGTAATGTTTGAGCACTTATTAAATGATCCAGGGACTCTCCAAACCCCTGAATTATTTTAAATTTTTTTGTGTAGACTATTTTCAACCACATTCATTCACTCATTCATTCAACAAATATTAACAGTGAAATACATGAGCCAGGCACCATACATCTATGTGCCGAGGATAGAGCAGTAAACAAAGAGAACAAAAACCTTGTCTTTTTATTCTAGTGGAAGGTGGAAGAAAATAAACAGGAAAAGTAAGTAAAATATGGAATGGAAGATGGCAACAAGGCTTACAAGAAAAGAAACATAATGGGGGAAGGAGAATTAGGGTGGAGTGGGGGAATTTTGCACTTTTAGATTGAGTGTCTAAGGAAGGTCAACCGACTTGAAGAAAAATCCCAAATTAAGGCAGAAATGAGCTATACACATAACAGGGAAAGCGTTAGAGGCAGAGAATAGCCAGTGCAAATCTTCCAAAGCAAGAACTTGCCTGATGCATTCCAAGAACAGCAAAGAGGTCAGTCTGACTAGAGCAGAGTGAGGTGGGGAGAGAAGAGCAGAGTGAGTAGGGGAAGAAAAGTAGTTGATGTCTGGGAGTAAAAGGGGCCCAAGAGCTAGAGCCTGGTAGGCCATTTCTTAGTCTCTGGCTTTTATTTTCATAGAGATGAAAATATGGGTTTTCATCAAGGAGTGATATAACATGACTTATATTTTAATATAATTACTGCTGTATTAAGAATTGATTGAAATAAATCAAGGGCAGATGTGAAGATGACTTGGATCATAGATATGGCAGTGGAAATGGTGATTGGTTCTGAATTTTGAGTATATATGAAGGGTATAGACAAGAGAATATGATGACAGAAATATGGAGAATTATTAGATATGGGGTGAAAGAAAGCTAGGAATCAAGGATGACACTAAGATTGATCAAAAGAATGCAGCTATTATTTATTGAGATGGGGAAAACTTGGGGGGAAGTTTTGGTGAGGGCAGGGGAGATAAGGAATTCAGTTTACCACATTACATTTTGAGAACACTAAATGACTTCTCTTTGTCAACAAATGAATGGTCATCTAAAGCCATGGTACTAGATGAGGTCATCAAGGGAGTAAACGTGGGGGGAAAAGAGGTCCAAATTCCAAATGTTGGAGCACTACCAATTTAGAGGTTGGAAAGTAAGAAGGAATCAGCAAGAGGTTGAAAGTAGCAACCAGAGAAGTAGGAGGAGAAATAAGGAGAGTGGAGTAGCTACAAGCCAAACAAGGAGTATGTTCAGTGCTGCTGCCAGGTAGGTCAAGTAAGATGAGGACAGAGAAGTGAGCAGCCTAGGGGTCAGAAACAAAGGCAATTCCGGTGCCATGGCAGGGGTTACAGAAAATAAATTCAGAGTACAGACAACTCTTTCAAAGAAATGAGCTATAAACAGAAAGACATAGGGAAGCAACAGAGGGATAAGTGGAAATAAGAATTTTTTATAAGATGGGATGAAAAAATCTAGTATTACTTGTATGTTGATGAAAAAGATCTGATAGTGAAGGAAAAATAATAATGCAGGAGAGGGAAGTTAGACTTGCCCTAACTGAGACTTAGTTATGAATTCCCCATTAATAAGAATTTTTCAATATTTATCTAAAAGCTAGAATCACAGTATCTCATACATTAATAATTAAAAAGTAAAAAAATATATCTAACAGTTCCAAATATAAGTATAAATGTTGACTAAATCAATGAATAATACACTTTGTAGTAACTGCCCTGCCCAACACTTTATGAGTTAAATATATATCTTCTTTTGCCTTTATACAATATACATGCTTTAGGTAAATGACATCTTCAAAAGTAAAGAGTGTATTTTTATGTTAAGTTGAATATCATATTTTAGTATTTATCAATTGATCTGTATTGGGGTTGCTGAACTATGTATTTGTGAAGAACAAAATCTACTTTTACATTCACATAGTTCTCTGAAATGGATCATTAAGTCCACATTTTTTTATATGCTTTCACTGAAGAATTTAGAAAGCTGAACTACTAGCTAAATACCTTGTTAAGAAAAATAAATGGATTATTTTACCTAATCAAGACTGCTAGAATTAAACAAATATATGCCCAACTCCAAAAATGTATCCTCTTGTAGCATAACATATGTATTTGGAAGAGCTTAAAAACTGAACTACTTTTAAACCAAGGGTTGGCAAGAAAGCCAAGGGCCAAATAGTAAATATTTTAGGTTTGAGGGCTACACACGTCTCTGTTCAGTATTCATCATCTTCTTTTTGACAATTGTAATCCTTTTTTTAAATGATTTTAAAATGCAAAACCAATTCTTAGCTTGTGGGTCATATGAAAATAGGCTGAAGACTTGATCCGGCCCATCGGCTCTAATTGGTTGACTCCTGCTTTAAACTGTTGTATAGAAGTTTAGCCAGGATCCAGGTGAGTCGTATCTCAGGATTAAAGTGGATATTTATTTAAAATGCTTTACATTCTATAGAAAGGAGATATATATTTTTTCCCCAAAATAGGAAGCAAATTCTACTGGAAATAGCATGCTTAACAGTATGCTTATATCTAAAAAAGCAAGTTAGTAGTTCTTTTACTGGAAGCCATGAAATTTATAAAATAGACACTATCTCTGATTACATAATCAATCCAATTGATACTATTTAACTCTTAAATATTGTACCTATAATTAGTGAAAGAAAAATGTCCAATAATATTCAAAGTTTCAATTCCCCTAATTTCCTATATTAAAAATATGTATATGCAAAGGAATTAGATTAAAAATATTTTAAGTCAGGAGAGTAAAAGCTGTTTTATTAACCTTTTTTGGATTGTCAGATCCTTTAAGCCTCTGATAAAGGTAATCAGTTCTTCCTCCAAAAAAGAGATATATCCAAACTTCTGTCTTAATTTTAGAGAGATCCAGACTCCCTGAAACCAATCCACAGATCCCAGGTAAAGATTCCCCGAACCTAAAAAGCACAATCACTTTGATCCTATAGGTAATCATGAGGTTCCTAAAAAGATAAAAATCTAAGGAATTACCACACGATGACAAGTAAAACCTAAATAATTATCACCTAATGACAAGTAAAATTATCCTTACAGATAATCTAAAAATCAAGACAATAATCCACACTCTTAGATCTGGTGGATTTTCGAGTAATATAAAGCCTCTTACAACACGGTCAAATTTTAATGAAACATTTCTCTCTCTCCACATGCCAGCTTGTGCTCTCTGGTGCAGTCTGGCCAGTTTCTCACTGTGCTGAGTATTTGCCATATTGGTTTCTGCACTTTTCTCGTGATGGCTCCCTTGCCTTCAGGGCTCTTGCCACAACTATTTAAATCCCACTGAGCCACTGGGACCCAAATTAAATTCTACCACCTCCACCATTTCTTCTCTGGTACCATAGCCTATAACTTCTTTCCCCTGAATTCATTGTTTTTACAACACTATTCAGTTAATCCAATAATCCAATAATCACATTGTTTTTGTATGTTCTGAGTCTCCCAACCATAGTGCCAGTAACAGAAGGCAGAAATATTTCCTTGCATCATCATCATCCTACGCTATAAAACTATTACAAATATGGGATTTTTTTCATAAATGTATGTTGGATAACTCCAATGGCTTCAGAAAGTACTCATTTGATTTCACTATATAAATGCTGATTTGGCAAAAATTTGAAAACATACCAAAAAAAAAACAAAAAAAAACCCAACTCCACAAAAGGAAGTAGAGTACTTAATTTTGAAAACACTACTACCTGATAAGTGACAGAGCCTAAAGCAAGGGAAAACTCCATAAACTGAAAATCATGATCATGACCGATTACTGGTTTTTTCCCGCCATGGATATGATAAAATGCCTTGATTTTAGTTCAAATTTTGTGGGCTAAATAGAACACTAAATCACAACTGAGTGGGGTGAACTGGGTAAACTGCCAAGTCTACTATGTGCTAAGCATTTGCTTAATTCAGCGTCATACCTATTATCCCTCCTCCCATAAAATTTCCCAAGGGCACCAGTCCCAGGCAGCACTGTAAAGGAGGCAAAGTTTCTAATTCCCATCCAACCCCTTCAGTATCTCATCCCTTTAAAATCACGGCTTTCATTCTCCTCGCTGACACCTAGGGCTTTCTCTATGGCTCTTTACCTAGGCTTGTACTTAGGCTTCAGGTTTTACTTCATTTTCAGCTGCAATCACTTTTTAAGTCTTGCCAAGTAAGTAGGTTAATCATCTCATATAAATAAACTCACTCTGAAGTGTGGCTATGGTACAATAACTCAAGACTGTAATGATAAAAGCACAATTTTTAAAGTATGGAAGCATTACAATGCCTTTCCTACCACGCATATGGGAAGGTACGCCTTTGCATGCATGTTAAGTTAGCAGTACTTTACGGGAAATATACTAAACATACAAATATATGAAAAAAAAAAACTATGTGCCCAAACCACTCCTACAAACATTAGAAAGAGCATCTGATGAGATTTATAGGTGAAGAACAGACAGTGAGAAGACAAGATTTACAACTTCCCCGACATACAGGAGTTCTTTGTTAGCACACTGTTATTAATGAATGTAAAGTCACACGTTCATTCAGTACAAAGCAGACTGGTGCAATGTTTCACAGGTACCTCAAATATATGGATGCTGAACTCATTATCCACTTCTATCACTAAAACTCACACAACAATCCATTCCTCTCTGGTATTTGGACTTAAAGGGCAGCACCATCCACTTCTGCTCAGGTCAGAAAGCCATGAGTCATCCTTGGTGCCTCTGTATTCCTCATCCCCTCAGTGAATTAATCCTCATGCCCTATAAATTCTAACTCCTAAATCTCTCTCTAATGTGCCCACTTCTCTTCATCCCCACTGTCACCACACCAGCTCAAACCTTATTATCTCTCCCCTAGACTTCCTGTGAAACTTGGGCAGAAGTGGCAAATCTCTTGGTATTCAGATGATGCAGCATTCAGCCACAAGACTGATCAGCAACCACACTCAAAATCAGAACGTCGTGTCTGGCTTCTTTCACTCGTAAGAAATGAGCATGTGTAAGCCCCGTTTATACGAAGTACAATAGAGGCGATAAGAAGTCAATTCTGCAATAACAAGTCAGGTGAGAGTTGTCCTTGGTGGGTGGAAGGGGGCAAGACTGACTGAAAAGAAAGATGAAAGGGAACTTCTGGGTTGCCGATGGTGTTCTGTTTCTTCATCTGGGTGATGGTCACATAGGAGTGAAGAATTCACTTGTGAAAATTCACGGAGTGATCTAATATGCTCACTTTTATAATTGTGTTATTAGGCTTTCATTAAAAGTTTTAGAAAAAATAAAATACAATGTTCAACGTCTTCCCACTGCTCTTAAGCTAAAGTCCGAAGGCCAAATATCTGATAATGACTTTAAAGATACTTTGCTGTGCAGTCTCATCTCTCCCTCTCTTCTAAGTCTTCTCTCTTCAGTGTTTCTTGTTTCTTCCTTCAGGGCTTTCACATATGTTTATTCTGCCTTCCCATTTTGTTTGACTAACTCCTAATAATGCCTCAGGTTCAGTCAAAATTTCATTTTGGCAAGGAAGCCTTCTCTGACCCCTGGCTTAGGTTAGAATCCCCTCTATCTTCCCTTTGTATCACTCCAACACACATCTTTAGTAAACTATAGTTTCTATGAGCATATGTGTTTCATGAGGGAATGTGTTTCATTTACCATTCTATTCTCATAATTCTCTATATACTTGATGACTGACTGAATAAATTCATGTCCTAGACAAGAACATGGAAAGTAGTTGTGGCAAAATTTCAAAGTCTCTGAACTGCAACAGAAACAGTGAAATTGCTATTAAATCATTTTTGATACATGAACTGAAAAGAAATAAGAGTTAAACGCTAAATTGTTTATATACAGAAAGATATAAGCCATGCATGTGGGCACAGAGGAGCCACTTTTAATAGTTCTGGTTTATTTGAAACTTCTATTTTAAACAATAATCTATGTTAATAAAATTGATATGAAATTGACTGCAAATAAATTTCTACTCCTCTATGTTCAGATGTTGCATTAGTTTTAATCTGCCGTGTAAACCAAAGCCCCACCACCGATTAATGAGCTGAGTGAGTAGTCAGTTATTTCAATTTCTTTGAATGCAGAGAATATTTAAAATTGGTCAACCTCAAATTAAAAAATCCGACTATTTCTAAATATTTGTAAATGTTCCTAAGAAGAATTTAAGCTTTTCTATTTAAACATAAAATGATCTGATGAATGAAAAGTAAAAAATTTGTTTTTATTTGTTAGAATTACCCACAGAAAGTAACATAGGTGGCCTATTGGGTAACATATACATATTGTTCTTCCTGGATGAGAAACAAAAACTGGCTCACTTCAAAAGTTACCTTCTACAAAGGCAGGACAGCATAAGTGATAGATAATCATCTTGAGTGATAATGTCCAAAACTGTGTTTCAGAAATCAACACCATTTTCTATAATGAACTTTATATTATGTATTTTAGAATCATTAAGTATAATTAAATTTAAATAAAAAATATAGGAAGTGTCCTAAGTTGTCTTACTCTTTTCTGCTCCTTTTGGGAAATAAGTGCTTTCTGTGGATCATCTACCAATTTCTTTTTCTTCTAACATTCAATTTCTAATTTCCTTCTAATTCCTTCTAAATTCATTAAATCTTGAATTAGGCAGACTTTCCTAGCCAGTACCAGAAAAAAAATGAAAAAAAAAAAAAAAGGTATTTCCTTTATTTCAAGAAAGAAGTATGAGTTTCCTTAATATGGAATTTGATTTACTTACTACTTCTAAAGGACTACTGTAATAACAAAAACTTATCTTCTGATAAAAAAAGAATAACCTTAAAATACTGTATCACTGAAAACATTTAAGGTATGTACATAAGGTAATGTACAGTCTACTATAGAATTTCTTTAACTAGGGTCCAGACCAGAAGGAGTCCCAACAATGCCCACTGTGATGTTTACTAAAGCAATTAACAGCTTTTTTAATACCCTCAAAACAACATTTTTCACCTATTTTCTTGAGTTTTAGTTATTCTCTGAATAGAGAATTTGAAAAGAGAAAAAAAGTAGGAGTCAAATTATAATAGATAATTCATTTTTTCTTAACTGATCTTCAAGAATTTAGCACTCAGTCTCATACTTTATTGAGGGGCCATTTTTATGTAACAACTGGTCAAGATTTCAGTCAAAGGGCAGAATGGAAGAAACTAGTAGCAAATTAACTGCCCCCATTTAGGCTGGTCTTCTCAAGTTTAATTAACTCAAGGTAAAGCTTTTCCTTCTAACAACAAGTACAATTTTTTTTAGAAATAAATTTTAGTTTTTACAAGTATTAAATTTCAAATGAGTAAAAGCAAATAACATATTCTTTGAAATTCAGTTTATCAGTTAAGTGATGATGTTAGACTTGATCAGTGGTTGTTAACCAAATTTTTTGTTACAAAGCCCTTCAAGAACAGAATAAAAATTATGTACACACTTCCCAACAAAAACACATACATACAAAATTTTAGTATAATTTTAGGGGATTCACAGGCCCTTTAAAGCTCATCCAAACATCACGGGGTAAAAAAGGAGCTACATTTAAAGGTATTTTGCCACAGCTTTAAATTCTGGTATCAGAAACAAGGTTAAAGTCTTTAAACCAGAGGAAGTCAGTCTTGAGAATAAAAGTGAAAACCCAAACACAATTCATTAATTTACTCATTGCTGCTAAAGATATTAGCTCACAAAGGCTGAACACCTTATCTGTATTTAGATGTAGGTGTTAATTTGACAAAATAATTCATACCTTAGACCTTAGAAGTTAGGCAAAGTAAGATTCTTACATAAACCTAGGATATTTCTAGACATGGAAATGTGTGATATTCACAGCTTTCAAATGACAATAAGTTGTCTCTTCCCACTCCCCTCCTTTCCAGGTTCAATTCCTTCTTAGAGTGAGGAAGAAAACTATTATATAATATAGGCTATATTTGAGATGTTTTAGTTGACTGTTTCAGGAAAAGAATAATACTTTCAAATCCTTAAATTCCTTATCTAAAAATAATTTTTGGATCACTGAAAGAAAAAAACCCAAAAAACCAACAACAACAACAAAAAACCAAACCTTACCTGTAATTCTTGTTCTCTGAAGGAAATGCAGTAATTATAAACACATCCACACTCTTGGGTACATTCTCCTAAGCATGAATGGATTTGGAATGCACCATGGCTGAAACTGAACTGCTTAACTGCCCAACCGCACTGGCGGCCGATCTACCTGCCTGGCTGGTGATGAAGTCGACCTGACACCTGACGTCATTCATTTCATGAAGGCACGTGTTCCTCTCGAGAGGGAGTGTGGAGCTGGTGTAATTACTGTCCTTAGAGAACACGAATTATAAATGGTCTCTTTTCTAGAGGTTAAGAGGGATAGATCTACTACTAAAGAAATTGTTACATGTTTCAAAATGGTGCTAAAACTTAACATTAAACATGTTAAAAAATATGAACACAAAGCCGTTCTCCTGGAAAAGCAGCCCTCAGGATGAATGAGAGATACTGGTTTAAGAACTGACTGGATGTCGACTGGGGCAGGGTCCAGTGATCAACACTAGAGCACAGAATTACAAGTACTTAAATACTTGCCATGTAAAGTAAACCCTTATCCTGACATTTAGCGACCTAATATTTTGTGTTAATGCATGCTTGCCAACTTGAGACGATGTGACAGCTGCGGTGGTAACTGAAGGTAGGAGAATAATGTGAAATAGCCAAGACCCTGAAAACTGCCGAGACTGTCACCAAGGATGAAATGTTTTTCATAAGATCTGATACTAACAATATGCTGTTAGACAATTTCTATTTTATAAACTCAAGTAACTAATCATGCAAGTCATAAAATTTCATAAACCTTACAGCTTAATGTAATACTCTAGATTTAAAATGTTTAAATTCGTAAGGACCAAGCCTCTGTGATACAAGCCCATCTTCTGTCTTAAACATTTTAGGGAATTAGGAGGAAACGAGCTATAGATAGTTTCTGGTTTGCATACTGATTTGGGGGTGGGATCAAAATCCTCTGCAGAGGAAGAGATTCTCTGTGCTCTAGTCTTACAATTATCTGGGAAGCCTGATGATGTCTTCCACTCAGTTAAAACAGGGTAGGATTGCCATATAAAATACAGGACTCCCAGTTAAATCTGTATTTCAAATGATTTTTTTCTAAGTATGTCCCAAGTATAACATGAGTCAAAATTACACTAAACAATTACTTGTTATTTACTTGAAATTTAAATTAAAATGGGCATCCTGTTTTGTTTTTGTTCTTAATTTTTTGTGTTCTGTTAAAATCTGGAAAACTCTAGACTAGGGGAGCTTACAGAGTTACCCAATGGAATTCACCATGGATGATGCTAAAATGGGAGCTCCACTCTTGGTGTAGATCTGCACTAATACAGTAGCTACTGCTATGTGTAGCTACTGAGCACTTGAAATGTGGCCAGTTCAATACAAAAATTTTCTGTAAGTGTAAAATATACATCGGATTTTGAATATTTCATTGAATAAAAATAAAACATCTCATAAATCTTTATACTGATTGCATGTTGAAATAATATTTTAGATACATTAGGTTAGTTTAAATGGTATTAAAATTAATTTGCCTATTTCTTTTTCCTTTTTAAATGTGGTTACATAATAAACTTAAAGTTATATATGTAGCTTATATTTGTAGCTTGTATTATATTTTTACTGACCACTGCTGTCTAGATGGCTCCACAGAAAGGGCTGGGCTAGAATTTCCTTGTTCCTTCTCTAAAAAAATCAATACTGTTGAACATACAGCTGCTCTTCTCACCTTCATTTAGCTATTAGAGTAGATAGGGAGCATGATCATACCAAAGAAACTAAATTTCTAGTAGGGACTGTTTCCATAGATTAGCTTTGACTCCTTAAAACAAAAACAAAACATGGCATCTAAGACTAGTGAAAGACAAATCAGAAACCTATGCTTTGACAAATCATTCTTACATAATTCAAAAGAAGAATTAAATATTAGGATGTATATGTGCGTATGATTAAGTGTGTGTGTATATATATATACATATATATATATACACATAAAAATAAAATATCCCCAGATCCTAGTTCCAATTCCAAGAGATGAATTCCTTAGTGCCAATATGTTGGGTTTTCACTCCTATATACCATCAAAATCAAAGAACAATAGTTTATTTTACTGCCTAACATGAATGGAGGCGATGTAAGTTATTAATAAGAATTGTTACAAAAAGATCTTATTTTTCATGCCCTAGATACAAAAGGCAAGATCTCGGTGGTCCCCATTTTATAATTCATGCTACATAACCGATTTAAAATTAGAACACTAGTTCTAACATGGTGAAATAAATTTTTCTTTTTACAAAATACATCATCAATACTATTGTAAGACAGAGCTCATTTTTAAAAAATGGAGGTGGTTTTGATTTAAAAGAGTCAGCTATAATAATACTTTAGGTACCAGATAATAATCTAGGTAGTTATTCTTATATCCCACCTTACATTTTCAGTTGGCTTGGCTTTTAATTCAATTTTTTTTTCTCAACTGGCTCAAAAAGTTAATGCATTTATCTATTCTGTCCATGCTATTATAAAGGTTAAAAATATTTAACATGTTCTCACAAATAAAAATTCAAAAGAATTATATAACGAGATTATCTCTAAAGACTCAGTAAATTTCTATGTCTTTACTATATAACCTATATCATATCTACTTTGAAGATTTAAATCTTTAAAAGTTGCCTTCAGTTACAATAAGCAAGACCTGGTTCACAAGGTTTTTTCGAAAAAGGTCTCAGCTACGTTTTTCCCCATACTATCAGCAAATACAAAAAGTTTTTTCCTCCTTAATATCTTTTATGATACAGATATAGGAAGAAAAAGTATTTTGAAAAGACAATAAAATTTATCATAAACCAAAGACAAGGCTACCAGACAAAAATCAGCAGATTTCTCCCAAATTTAATGCTTCATGAATCATTCATGTCTTTTAGAACTAAGTTTCCAAGATCAGTTTAGGAGCTTTAAGAAAAAAAAAAATGAATGAAACTAGATGTGGACCAATTAATTTCTTCAGCACCACTTTAAATCCTTATTGTCAATACTGTAGTATCCTGGTGACTACAATGTGAATGTTTTGTTAGACATTTAGTCTCTTGGTGGCAGTCCAAATTATTGTTATTTAATGCTAACCTACTTTTAATCTTAACATTTTCAAAATCAACATGCTCCTGTTCTTTTTCATGGTCAATGAATGCTTTTTCAATGACAATTTAACTTAGGATTGGTCTTTTTGGGAGGTATCAATACATTGTACAACAGAACAATAAGGTTTTCTGATACTGGAGTTTAGAAGTAAAGGTGAGACATTATTTATCCTTTATGAGGTCTTCCTCATGGAACCAACAATGTATATTTCTTCATTTCCTAAAGATAGGAAAAAGCTTTAAGATAGGAAAAAAAACTGCTCATTTTAAGAAATTTTTTTTAAATTAGGAGATGACATAACAATTTTATGATCATATACCTATTAAAGACTAAGAAGGTATTTGCTTCCATACTTTCTGAAGCTTAATACCGATTAAAAAATGGTCTAAAGGACTTTCTCTGAAGTAAAGTTAAGAGACAGCTTCACAAAGATCATGAAAAGCAACTCTTCAGAGTGGTTTATATCATTTTAAGCTATTAAGTAACCAGACTGCTTAAACACTGTCACTGAGACAAGAAGAGTTCTTGATGAGCGATCAACCACAGCAGTTATTAAACTGATTTAAACTCAGGCTGATCTAGAAGACAAGTTTTACTATAATTGGGATTTAAAAAATAAAACACCCATACATCTCTAGGACATGCTTCACTTCTAAACAAGGAAAACCATCTCTTGATGAATGTGTGTGATGTCTTGCCCACAAGTGACTGCGTAGGCCATCCTTCTATGAGGAAATCTGATGGCCTCAAACCCTCAATGGAGCATTCCAAAACCAGACCTGCATTAGGAGCTTGGGCCCATGAGTGCGCACTCACTACACAGTGCTTACCTTTAGAGAACAAGGTGGTTGACACAAACTGATCAAGTTCTCACACCCCACACCTCCAAGAACACTGAAAAAGATCTGCAGATCTTTCTTGGTGCAGGAGGGACCTCTTTTTAATCTTCTTGTGGTGGAAGTTAAAGATTTTCCTGAAGGAGGAGAGAAGAGTAAAATATTATACTGAGATCATACCATCTGGTTCAAGTTTATCTACCTATACATTGTAAAATGTAGGTTCTGAAAAAAAAAAAAAAAAGAAATTAGATAAAATCATGAGTATTCCAAAATCACATTCTCTTCTTTCAGAAAAAGAGTATCTTCCCTAAAGAATATTGCACTTTAAGTGGCTAGTTTAACTTCTACCCCAGCACTGAATTATCAGTTGGGAAGTTGAGAAAAAATACAGAGAAATCCTGGGTTGCCAAATGGTCATACTTGTAAATTCCATTAGAGAAATCAGTAAAGCTAAATTCACTGAAGAACTGCTAGAATGTAAGCTTCCAAAGGAAAAGGGTTTTTTTCCCCCACACTGATTCTCTGAAGAGCCTTAAATAGTTCCTAAAACATAGTAAGCACTAAAAAAATTTGAATAGAAAGAATATTAACCCATTAGTCAATATTCTCAAGGTCAAAATTTGCATAAAATAAAACAATTAGAAGACTATAAATATTATAAGGAGACTGAAGTGTGTTATATAAAAATAGTATTAGTAATATAAACCTCTAATTACATACTAAGAGTATCATGTTTTTAAAATGCTGTACCTTAACATATTTATGAGAAAATGCTATAAATCTATTATTACCACCCAAATCCTAAAAAGAAATGAAATACTTTGTTCAGATCAGGAAATCATACATTGTATCTTAAAAATAATATTATCAGAAAAATATTACCAAATATCAAATAAAATAAGATTAATATAGATTAGAAGTAAGACATTTTAATACATTAATATTATTTTTCATCTTTTGAAGATACTATATTATATAAGCCAAGTGATAATATGATGATCTATAATTCTGCCTAAGTAAAGCAAATAATATTAAAGTGAAATCAGAAGATGCCATTCTATCAGTATGATATTTATATATGCTTTGTTCAATCTCAAAAAATACAAAATTTAAACAAGAAATGCTAAACACTATTCATTTATTTCTTTTTCTGTAATTTACTGACTGCTATTGAAAACAGCTGATTTCCTTCAAGTGTTTTCTAACCCTTTTCATATTTGATAAGTTAGGGAGAAAAAGAAGAAATGCTAAAATCAGTAACAGATTAATCAATCATATTGATGAAGGACTGAATATGTATATGTTTTTTAATCTAAAATGCAAGGTCATTAAAATCAGAAGAACTATTACATAGTAAGTATTTGCTTCCATTTGACAAATTCCTCAAGTGTGGAATTGGTCCTCAAAACAAACTGGACAGCCCATATGGGGCATTTCATTTCAGGGGAATAGACAGCCATTTAATGTAGCGCCAAAGCCACAATATGAAAATGGGTAGTAAATCGAGGATTATGCCTACCCTCTATCATTACAACAACACTTTATCTGACAGATTATACCTTTATTATAGTAGTAAAAAGCTCTTCACATTTCACAAATAATTCAATTGAATATCTTGTATCAGGGAATCAATCAAGCTTAAGGGTGAAAAAAATGAAATTTTTAAACAAAATGTGAGAAGCTCACTTAGTCTAAAGCAATTTCCTCATTTGGGACATTTTGCAAGCCTCTGAAACTAACTTTGTGGAGAAGAGATGAAAAGAGTTACAAAGAACTAAGTGTAACAGTATGCCAAAAGGAGTTTAGAAGGGGTAGAGGAAAACACAAAGTTGGAAATTTTGCTAAAAGGAAAAGATTCTGCTAGCTGGTTGAATCCCTCCATCCCCAGGAGGAAAATAGGACACCCAAAATAGAGGCACTGACTAGAAAGAGCTCCTTTAAAACCTTTATTCACACTGTTGAAGAATGAATCTTTTGTTTTATTTCTACTAGCAGGAGAGATGAAGCTAAGTTTATCACATTCAGAGATTTAGTGTTCAATTTTTAATTTCACTAGCAAGTATATATTAAGCTATACTAACAGCTACTTCAGGTTCCTTACAAAATTTCCCTGAGTCCTCTACATTCTCTTCTTTATCTTGACCAATGTTTCTTATACTGCCTGCAGTAATTAACAGTTTTGTTAATTTTTTTTCAAATTTATACTAAATTTTCATTACTTAACCTATAGTGTGGCTCCGTAGCTCAGGGGTTAGAGCACTGGTCTCGTAACCTATAGTGTAATACTGATTTCAGGAGAATTTAGTGATTCATCAGTTGCACATAACACCCAGTGCTCATCACAAGAAGTGCCCTCTTTGGGGCACCTGGGTGGCTCGGTCGTTAAGTGTCTGCCTTCAGCTCAGGTCATGATCCCAGGGTCCAGGGATAGAGCCCCGCATTGGGCTCCCTGCTTGGCCAGAAGTCTGCGTCTCCCTCTCCCACTACCCCTACTTGTGTTCCCTCTCTCATTGTGTCTCTCTCTATCAAATAATAAATAAAAACTTAAACAACAACAACAAAACAAGACGTGCCCTCCTTAATACCTATCCCCCGTTAAGCCCATTTCCCACCCAGCTACCCTCCAGCAACCCTATTTGTTCTCTACCCTTAAGAGTCTCTATGGTTTGCTTCTTTCTCTTTTTCTCTTTCCCTTCCCCTATGTTCATCTGCTTTGTTTCTTAAATGCCACATATGAATGAAATCACGTGGTATTTGTAGTAAAGAACTCTTTTTATTCCCACTCATGGACTACTATTGCTCCCAACTAAGAACTCAGCTCATACTACATAGAAACTCTACAGGCAGCTTCATTAATAACTCCAACAGTTCAATGAAATAAGATAGCTGATAGGCTTGGATGACAGACAACTATCATATTGCTATAAAAGTTTCTAAACAAGTATGAAATTAAAAGTAAGCATTTAGTCATGGACTGGTATAACTAGCCCTAGTTTACAGCCCATATTTTACAGAGTGCTGATCTAAGTTACAAGTATAGGGTCTTATGATACTGGTCCTTACGCTTTTTCACTAAATCCACTTTCCAGTTTTAATTCATTTGGGCCCTTAGAAATTACTAATAAATAATCATATGACTTGTTGTAGTATATTCTTTTTATCAGTTCCATAGAACTATACAACAGAATTTTTGCAATGGTAGAAATGTTCTATAATCTCCTCTGCCTAAATGGTAAACATTAGCCATGTGTGCTACTGAGCACTTGAAATGTGGCTAGTGTGACTGAGGAACTGAGTTTTTAATTTTACTTAAATTAATTTAATGAAAATTGCCCCATCAGGCTAGTGGCTACTATATTGAGTCACACAGTGCTGGAGTAGTGTATTATTTTCACATGATCTTTTAATCAGCATTTTAAAAAAAATCACCCATTTCCTTTAATCCTAACACAGATATTTGAATTGTTAATATCACTTTCCTTATGTACATAAAGGTATTTACATACTTGTAATCATGTCATATACACTTACCAATTTATTTTCACCTAACATTTCTTCATATTTCTAGAACTGCACTGTCCAATAACATGGCCACTAGCCCTATGTATTTCAGTTTAAAAAATGTTAAATAGAATTTAAAATTCAGTTCCTCAGTTGCCCAAGCCACATTTCATGTGCTCAGTAGTTAACATGTGGCTAACAGATACCATATTGGACAGTGCAAATTATAGAACTTTTCATCAACACAGAAAATTCTACTGGACAATTGTTCTAGATAATTATTTAAAGACAACATGATAGGGGCACCTGGGTGGCTCAGTGGGTTAAGCCTCTGCCTTCGGCTCAGGTCATGATCCCAGGGTCCTGGGATCGAGCCCCACATCGGGCTCTCTGCTCCGTGGAGAGCCTGCTTTCTCCTCTCTCTCTGCCTGCCTCTCTGCCTACTTGTGATCTCTGTCTGTCAAATAAATAAATAAAATCTTGAAAAAAAATAATAAAGACAACATGATATTTTACACTGATATTCTATAATTAGTCTCTAAGCATTTTTTTCTGTATCTATGACTTATAATTAGCAAAGTATTTATTTGCTAAATTCCTATGAGGGAACTATCTGAACATTATTGTGACTCTCAGCATAATACTCCTGGTATTACCTTTTAAAAGAGTCTGGTATCACTTTTACCTTGCCAGTATTAGATTTCTTTTTAAAGAATTTAGTTCCTTTAATACAATGAAAAAACAAAGTCATTTTACTTGTAATTTTAGAATACGGGTAGATATTTTCACTTGCATTTATTCATATATTCATTTATTCATTTCCCTTGTAAATATTCATATTTATCTTCATATTCTTAATCTGTCATATTTCTTCTCACTTATACCTTAGGATCTTGATGTCTAAATTAGCAAATTCTGCAATAATATAGAATTGTTAAAGTTATTATCATTTTCTTTGTAAATTTTGATCTAGAGATTTCCTACAATCTCCTGTGATCCTTTTAATTATAGTATTTCAGTCAAGCAATTTTTTTTAGATATTCAAGTACATCTTTACTTGGTGAGCACATTAATGCATCAAATATGAGATGTAAAGATATATTCTATGCTTTTAAAAAAATTCCTGTAGTTGTATAAAGTATGGATGAAAATTTTTTGGTCTAGTGAAGACTACTATTTAATACTACTGCGTAAATCCTTTAAGTGGTCTCTCCTATAGGAAAGAATGTTTTATTATATGTTCAGTTGTCATATGTAGTAGATGGGACTAATTTTGGATTCCTAATAATGCTGCAGTGATTCATGTTTTACAAAATGGAAAAAAGGCTTAATCTTCAGAATTCCCCTTAAGAAAGCAACTGTATTAATTTAGGAAAGTGTATGAGTAGAAGTAGGGCATGGATATGGACAGTCCTGCTAAATAAGTTTTGGAAACTAGTTAAAAAGGAGCTGATTTCACATCTGTTTTGGCACTGGCAGAAATAAGGGAGGCATGCAAGCAGCAGCAAGAAACATGAGGGTGCACCAGTCAGGCACAGATAATTCATCCTGTAAGTCACAGGATGGAAGGCATTCCCTTACCTTGCACTGACCAGGAAGTCAGGGTCAAGAAAAGTTTATATTTAAATCGCCAAGGAGCAGAGAGGTCTCTTGTAGTATCTCGGTCACCTATCTATTCCTGCATCACTCCACTGTTTTAGACACTGCTGCTTTAAAAGGTTTCTGATGCATAGTAAGGATGAGACTTACCCTTACTGTAGAATCACTATAAAATAAATCACTTAGCGGGATGCCTGGATGGCACAATCGGTTAAGCTTCCAACTTGATTTCAGCCCAGATCATGATCTCAGAGTCCCGAGATCGAGGCCTGTTGGAGCTCAATGGGGAGCCTGCTGAAGATCATCTATCCCTCTCCCTTTCCTTCTGCTTCTCCCGCTTGTGCTCTCTCTCTAAATAAGTCAATAAATCTTAAAAAAAAAAAAAATTTAAAATTAACTGGTAGGAATTTTGAAAGTTAAAAGTAAACCCAGAAATCTATAAATTACTTATAGACAATTTGCCAATATTCTCATGATTCAGAAAGTTTCTCTCCATTTATTTGATCTTAAAGTATTTTCAAGTATGTTAATGGCTTCTTTCTAAAGGTTTAACAACTTTCTCAAATTTATTGCTAGGTATTATATTTTGATTTGTTATAATTCTGATTGGGTCTTTTCCATTATTTTCATTATTACCTATGTTAAGATACATTGTATTCTGTACTTTATTAAATTTTTATTTTTTCATAAATGGTTTTAAAGCTGACTGCTAATAGATTTTCTAATCAATCATGTCATCTAAAAATGAAATATTTTGGTTTTATTTCCCCTTCTTCTTCTTCAGGTTCTGTCCATTGACAGTGTTACATAAAAATGGAGTTAGTGGTTACTACTGAATAAAATAATAAAAACTGTGATTGTTTCATTCTTGAATTTACTACTATAGCAATATAAAATCATCCCCACCTATGCTACTACTCTGTTAAGTGATACTGTTTACCTTGCTGGCTAAATCAAGTTTCCTATTGCTTGAAGCTCAACTTATCATCCATAACTTACTACAAAGCAGTACATCTGACCAAGAAGAATCAAGAAAAGGTCCCTAATCCCATTCTGATCAAAACTGAATTATGTTGACTATACAAAGTTATCTTAATACTGACAATGTTTGGGGCGCCTGGGTGGCTCAGTGGGTTAAGCCTCTGCCTTCGGCCTCAGGTCATGATCTCAGGGTCCTGGGATCGAGCCCCGCATCAGGCTCTCTTTTCAGCAGGGAGCCTGTTTCCCCTTCTCTCTCTGCCTGTCTTTCTGCTTATTTGTGATCTCTCTCTCTCTGTCAAATAAATAAATAAAATCTTAAAAAAAAAAATACTGACAATGTCATGAAAATCACACTAGAAATACTTTTATTCCATAAAATTTCTACAATTACATGGGTACTTAAGTGCCATATACTCCTCCTATCTAAAATTATTCTTGAATATTAAACTAGGCATTTAAGAGATACCAAAAGCACCAGGTTTCTTTCTAGGATGAACTATGTCAGGGAAATTCAAAAGTCATAGTTCATGAGAGAAATTTCTTCCCACAGAATTTCTTCTTTATAGAATCTCTTCTTAATAGAGAAATTTCTTCTTTATTTCCACTAATAAATGTGAAAGGGGTGGCAGTGTAAAAATTTATTATCTTGTAAACCCAAAGGATAGAATTGATTCAGAGAACCATCAGCAAGAGATGAAACAGTGAGAGGAGAGGTGGATGGAAACCTCTCAATGGAGAGACTGGACTGTCACTAGACCAATTTCAGCATCACTAAGAGCATGACAAGTAGACATTATCTGTCTACCCTCTCTACTCACCAAAATAAAAGCTGAAACTCAAGCTAAGTATTTTGAGCTAACTTCTAATTTGCAGGCAATTTAGAGGTTAAAGAAATAAGTTAACTGGGGAAGCTGACAGAAAAATCCAGAATGGGAATATTACGTGGAAGACCTTATTCAATTTCTTTAATAAGGCATGAACAGGAAGGAAAGAAAGAGGAAGAGAAGAAGGAGGGAAGGAAAGAGGTGAGGGAGGTAAAGGATGTAGGGAGGTAAACAGACGGAGGAGAAGAAAAGACATTTTAATTATAAAGAGTCCTAACAACCAAATGCTATATGGATCTTGGGTGCAATCTGCATGAACAACCCAGATGGTACATGATGTTTTTGAGTCAAAGGCAGGGGAAACTGAATAGGGAGATAATATCAGGTGAGAAACAATTATTGTTATTTTGTTTGATGTCAGAAATGTGTTCTGTTTACATAAGAAAACTGTCTTTTTTTAAGAAAAAAAAGAAATGCACACTGAATAATGTAGGAGTAAAAAGAGTTGAAATATGGGGTCTGCTTTAAAATAGTTAAGAAAAAAATAGTTAAGAAAAAAGGAGGAAGTGGATGAAACAAATGTGGACAAATTTGGCTAATTGTTAAATTTGGGCCACAGACAGAGGGCATTTATTACACCAGTCTCTCTTGTGTATGTTTGAAAATTTTTACAGTAAGTTTTTAAAATCCAGGCCCTGGGAACATCATCTAATAAGCCAAATATATTCTAGTCAAAGCAAAAATGGAATTGTTATTTACTACCATACTGCATACCAAACATTAACAATCTATACAAAGCAAGAATGCAAAAGATATGACAGACTGTTCTGTGACTGGCAAGAGATACACCCACATTTTAAAAGATTCATTTTAAAATTATTTTTTCGCTTTTGTTTTTCTGCAAAACCTCCACCTGTGTCATCCAAACCTTCCACCTTTCCTTTGTACCTCAAATTACCTCCTAGTCCCCTCCTCTACTTCCTCTCAGCCAGAATTCTCCAAAACTAGCCCATACCTGTTCTATTCATTTTCTAGGTCCTTATCCACTCTTAAACCAACTGTAGTCAGCCTAATGCCTTCACTGAATCATCAAATGGTCTTCTAACTGTAAAATGCAATGAATGCTCTCTAGACTTTGCCTTATTTGGACTACAAACTACTTTGAACACTAGTTGTGTGACCTTGGGAAAGTCACTAAGCCTCTCTGAATCTGTTTCCTCATTAGTAAAAGAGAGATCATAGCATATTTCTGACATAATTATTGAGGGATTTAATAAAATAACATGTAAAGAAAAAAGAATCCACTGTTATACACAAAAGGCATTCAACCAAGATTAAGTTCTAACTCACTGAATTTGTTTTCCTGGGTTCCCTACAACCAGGAAGGATTTGCCTTGGCTAATACTAACATTTTGGTCTCTAGAAAGGGTAACTGCCCAGGTAATTCATTCAGTTATTTAAAAAAAATTTTTCTATCATTTGTAATTTTTGAAATAATTATAGTAGATGGTATTGCAACAGCACTGTATGGTGACAGAGGGTAGCTACACTTGAGTTGAGCATAGCATAGTATAAACTTGTTGAATCACTATATTGGACACTTGAAACTAATGTAACATTGCACATGAACTAACTAAAAAAAACAATTAAAATTAAATTAAATTTGTAGGGCACAGTGAATCAATGCAAGGTAAATTATTTTATTTTGATATCTTCCTATCTCCTTTAAACCTCAATAAATTCATGCTGCTGCTTTCTTATATTTAATGGTACATATTAGTTGGGTCTACATTTTCAAAAACTATTCCAATATTCAAAGGACCCCTTTAGGGATAGGCCCTTCTCTGAATGAGACTGACTGGTCTTAGCTAAGTAACAGGAGGTAGTGTGTTGTAGCCTCGCTGTGCAAAGTAGAAAAGCACAATATTTTACATTTATTAAGCAGGTACTCAGGTAGTCAAGTGAATGACAGATAAAAGTTTAACATCCATAGGGGTGTTTGGACTTTTACGCTTTTCTTAAAAATTTAAATGAGTTTCTAATGCATAAAGTTTGTGGCAGAAATACATTTAAACCTGAAAGACTTCCATGAGCCACCGTCTCCATCAAAGAGCAGCAGTCGTCAGGTACTCTTCCCCTCATAAAAAGAATTACAGCCTAAGATGGGATTGTCTACGTGTCATCTTATTTTAACAGCAATTAGATTATTTTTGCTGGTTCTTCATTTCTACTGTGTTAATGATTGCTTAATGATGCATAAAAATTTTTTCCACACAACACCAAAGCAAATCCTCCAAAGAAAATTTTTTGTTAATTTTATTTTCTTTAAAAACTATAGTCTTCTTTCATATGATTGTTTTCATATTTCCTCCAAATAATTCATAAATTTAAATGTTATTCTTGTCCAAAAAATGTTTGCATTCAACACCCTCATAACATTTTAACATTTAAAATACAATAGCTCATTGGGGCGCCTGGGTGGCTCAGTGGGTTAAAGCCTCTGCCTTCGGCTCGGGTCATGATTCTGGGGTCCTGGGATCGAGCCCCGCATCGGGCTCTCTGCTCGGCAGGGAGCCTGCTTCCTCCTCTCTCTCTGCCTGCCTCTCTGCCTACTTGTAATCTCTGTCAAATAAATAAATAAAATCTTTAAAAAAAAATACAATAGCTCACAATATAGGTGTTCCTAAATCTTCTATTAGGCTTAAAAATGTATTAATTTTATTAAATTTGATTTTTATATGAAAAATTATTCTGGCTATAGAAGCATCTAGTAGTTCCATAATCATACTAAATAAGTTCTCACGGTTAGTAGATATATACACATATAACATTTTACACCCAACATTCACCTGACTCAAAACCAGTCAGGGAATAGACCTCTACGACCCTAAAAATGTGGTGCTTCAATGAGCAGCTCTCAACTAGTCCTCTTCTCTTTAGCAGTAGTGAATGATATTTGAGTGAGTCAGTGAGATTACTCAGTAAAGCAGGCAAGTGTGTGTGTGTGTGTGTGTGTGTGTGTGTACACATAAGTAATGCTTGCTTTTTCTCTTAAAATGCTTCAGTATTTCTTTTAATGAATTAGTAAAATTAATCTGAGAATTCATGATACTATAAAACTAGGGAAGCCTTAACAATGTGGCAAATAGTAGAGTTCGTAATGATTGATGTAGCTATTTAAAACTGGTTTATAAAAAGTAAGTCAATGGCATAAAAAATTAATTTGCTATCTACTGAAAATGTTTATTAAGAAAAAAACGAATCATGGCATAAAAAATTAATTCGGTATCTACTGAAAATGTTTATTAGAAAAAAACTGAATCACTTAACAAGGAAATCCAGTTTGAAATTAGGCTGATTGGAGCACCTGGGTGGCTCAGTCTGTTGAGTGTCTGGCTTTGGCTCAGGTCATGATCCAATAGTCCTGGGAAAGAGCCCCACGTCGGGCTCCCTGCTCAGTGGGGAGTCTGCTTCTCCATCTCTCCCTCTGTGCGCGCTCTCTCTCTCTCCTTCTCTCTCAAATAAATAAAATCTTTTATAAAATGAAATTAGGCAGACTAAAGAAATTCTACATTCCCTTTGTGAACTTCTGCAAATAGTACATAATTTATATGAGAATATTTGAGAAACCCTAAAATAGTTTATGTAAAAATCAATAATTATTTTCACTTGAAGGAATCATGTGAAATATTTTATAAAAGTACAGAATTCTTTATATATTTGGACATTAAAAAACTTAAAGTCGGGGCATCTGGGTGGCTCAGTGGGTTAAAGCCTCTGCCTTCGGCTCAGGTCATGATCCCAGGGTCCTGGGATCGAGCCCCGCATCGGGCTCTCTGCTCAGCAGGGAGCCTGTTTCTCCTCTCTCTCTGTCTGCCTCTCTGCCTACTTGTGATCTCTGTCTGTCAAATAAATAAATAAAATCTTAAAAAAAAAAAAAACTTAAAGTCTTAGCTCTTTATTCCAATTTAGTGCAATAATTTAGGATGAATATATACATATGTGTACATATAGAGGCAAAACACACACATACATATATATATACACATAACATATATAATGAGGAGACTGAGATGCTAAGATGGCTTCATAATTTTAAAAGGTTCTGTATCTAAGATCCCTCTATTCATTAGTAGCAGAACAAGAACCAGGTCTTAGATTTTCTGCTCCATGTCTAAGTATTCTTTCCACAGTTCCTAGAGCCTAAACAGAGTGGTGGCATAATTCTTTTAGGCTACCATGTCACTATTACTAACAAGTGCTAGATAGCTAGTAAGTTTTCAATAGACACCTACTGATTGATCCTATTCAAACTCATTGTGGTCAAGGGAAACCACACTTGTATTCAAAGAATTTTCTCTCAGCGCCTTACAATGAAAGAAACATTTTCATTACAAATGAAAACAACTAGGTTATGAAATACTTTAGATTTAATTCAAACATTCAATCTGAAAACAATTCATTAGAGTACTTGCTTGCACTTATTATGATAAATAAGTTGAATTAATCCATTTATATTTATAAATATATAAATTTCCATTTTACATATGTAGACTTGAAAATGTCATGGTAAATCTTACCCTGAAATTGTTTTTCCACAAGAATTACTTAGCAAAAATTATTTAACTCTTACAAACGTTTTTCTAGGATACCTAAGATACAGTAAAAAACCTACATAAAAATATTTTTTATGAATTTAAAAAATAGTTTCACGAATTATACGTGGATGTAGTAGTGTAATATAGGACTATTTTATGGCAGAAAATTTGTTTTCTAATATAAGCAAAGTAACAAGTACTGCTACTTGTTTGAGTGTATGACTGAGTATACAAATGTTACAAATACACTGTAGACCTATTATAGGAAGAAATCCTTTGTTTAGATTTCTGCAGGAAAAAAAAAATACTTAATATCAACATAGTCACTTCCTTCCCAAACTTACTCTAATCTGGTTTGGACTTATCTCCCATGGGGTAAATAAGATCTCTGCTACTTCCTTTCTTAGACAAGAAAGATCAGTTCCATGATGCTTAGGATGGACCTAGTCTTGGGTTAAATGCTGAGATAACCTTGGCCCTAGAGATGGCCCTCTCTGGAGACCTTTGGGTGACTGTTATATTGCTGCTAAAGAGAGCCTGAAACTTGGGTGAGAATTTACTGAGATTTTGTTTAGCAGTAAAAAAGATAACAGCTCTTTGTAGTGCAATGCCTATATATTTAAAGCAACATTTTGAAATTACTACAGTTGGCCCAACTTCATAACTTAGGTAAGACATTTTGACATGAGGAAATTATTTAATTATTGTTATTGTCATTGTTAAGTGCAACAACATATAGGGTCTTAACCACTTCCTATGGGCCAGACACTGTTCTAGACATTTTATACACATCAAATAATTATTTAATAAGATATGTACTTTTATTATCCCCATTTTATAGAAAAGGAAACTGAAGATCAGAGGAGTTATACAACTTTAAACTGCAAAACTTGTAAGTATCAGAGTTATTACTCAAACCAGCCAGTCTGATTAGAGGGCAACTCCTTAGCCACTGCAACTTTGAAATTTTTCATGTAAAACTGTTTTAATAATTTTATTAAATGATCTGTATAGTGTATAATATATATGAGGCATTGTGAAGTTTTTTCTACATATATTCACATTTCTTCGTACTCATCTTTCCACAGTAGTTTCTTGTTTTAAATAAGCCACAGAAAAACCAAGACTATTTCAGTCTCTACTAATTTCTAAGACTGACTCCCAAATAATTTTCGTCCAATTTTTCTGTCAAAATGAATAAATTCATTTTATGAAGAAAGTAAGCTGATTAAATGATTAGCATACTAGAGATCAATTCTCAAGGTATCCTTAAGAAAGGACTGTTTTGTTTTTATAATGTCACAAGCCACTAAACTTTATTAGAATTATTTGTTTAATGTCTATCTTCCCTGACAGACTATAAACAAGAGAGTCACATCAGTCTTATTCATGACTACACCTGCAAGGTCTAGTGCCATGCCTGACATAAAGCAGGTTGTCAGTAAGAATTTATAGAATGAATGAATTGGATTTTCTCTTTTATCTCTTAAGTTTATTTAGTAAGGATTCCAACATAAATAGTAGCATATTGCTAGTGACATCTGTTTCATATAGTATTTTATATACTTATTATCTGACTATATTAATTTTAAGGTGCCACAAATTTCCTCCAAATAATCCTTATGGATTATTATATAATGATTAATATTAATGATTCTTATATCAGCAAGAATTCCTTCTTCATACATTTCTGTTATAGATTCTTAAAAGAATGGACTCTAGAAGGCATTCCATTTTATTTTCCACACTTAAAAGGTTCTTCCTTATATAATGAACTGAAAATGTTCTTTTCCTTCCAACAAATGTAAACACTAACTTTTATTAAAATTTTCCTTTCCAATTAAACACCTTCATTAATCATCACCTCTTTTGTCAGTAGTAGCCCCAAAATTCCAAACAGAAGCCATTATATAATGCACCCAATCAGATACTGCATTGTTATATTTAAAAGTTATATAATTAAAAACTGGTAACGTCTGGTAGACCTTTGTTTGCTTAGAAACAAGGGTTATTTTTCATTCATTTCAGTGAAAGAAATGTTATGTATCATCTTCCAACTGTGATGCTTAAATATCTACATCTTTAAAATACCCTTGTGTGGCTAATGCCCATAGTCCAGCTGACATCACAGACCAATCAAAGCAAACTGCACAGAAGCAAAAAGAGTTGTAAAAAAAATGGAAATGTCATGGGCATTGCAAGGCATGTTACCCAGCAAGGAACATTTCCCTCAAGACTCTCCTGGGAGGTATGGCAAGGACATCTTTTGTCCAGCATTGATAAGCAGACCTGCCTATGTATTTGAGCTAAGAACTTCAAGTCAGAATACTGAGAATACAAATCAAATCAAAAAACTAAATTTAGACATCAATGTAGAGATGAAATTCAACATGATAATTTTCAGTTAAAAGTTAACAATGGACTGGGGCGCCTGGGTGGCTCAGTGGGTTAAAGCCTCTGCCTTCAGCTCAGGTCATGGTCCCAGGGTCCTGGGATCGAGTCCCACATCGGGCTTTCTGCTCAGCAACGAGCCTGCTTCCCTTCCTCTCTCTCTGCCTGCGTCTCTGCCTACCTGTGATCTCTGTCTGTCAAATTAAATAAAATCTTAAAAAAAAAAAAAAAAGTTAACAATGGACTTAACTTTGATTTTGCTGTTTGAAAAAGACATTTTTAAAATATTTTAAATAGCTTACATATTTTAGTAGTAAGTTAAGGAAAGATCACTGCTTTTGTAAAACTAAGTTTTTCAAATTTTAGTTGCATACTAGATTGTATGCTCTGATTCAATTTGTTTATACTATCAGATGATTAGAAAACAGCTAGTCTTCAATGAGAGCTTTTAAAAATGTTGACAGATTGAACACATAAAACAACTAATTTTATAATTCCTCAAACATCACTAGGGTCTTTCCCTTAGATGAGATTCTGTGTGTCCCACAGAGAAAATGTACACATTTCGGCCTCCAAATGTTCTCCCATTTTATTTTCAAAAATTTAATAAATGTGTGTATTAGAATATATAAGGGAAATATAAATTTTACATTTTCTTTCAAAAAGGGATAAAAGTTGATTAAGGAAAACATATTGCCATTAAGAAATGTCTACATGTAACAACTCAATGACGTAAAAGGAGTGATAAATAAATCCCTGTACTAGCTTGATAACAGAATGGAACAGCTGCTAAGAGAGGAGAGCAGTTATTTTATGGTTGACATATTTTAATTAGCTTAAATTCAGCTGAAGAAATCAGGGTCCCTCATTCATTGCATTCAATCCTGAAATGTTAAAGCATCCTGTAAAAATCATAGCTCATAGCAACTTCTGCTTTTCCAAAGTACTAGTTCCAGTTGCAATTTTACATTTGTCTGTATAATTTTTTTCTACACTGTAATTACTATCTACAGTGGAAGTTCAAGAGCAGTTAGAAAGTATCTCTGTTTTTAACAGTGCCATTTTATCCTCAGCACCTAGTTGAGTGGATGACATATAACAGACAATCTATAAAAATTGGAATTACGAGGTAGATGGATTGAAGGACAGATGTTGCCATCTAGAGTACTTAGTTCACTGTCAATATTTGACTGCTTACATAATGACAGATGCTGTGCTAGGTGTTTGCCACATATGCAATTCCTGATATGGTTATTACTTAAGCTCTAGAAAATAGTTAAAAACATGGTCACATTCAGTTACCATCATTTTGACATCTCTAATTGAGCAGAAAAATTACTCAAACTATGTCAATCTCAAAGATTATAAGTTTGACAAGGATCACAGTATATTATTAATATCTGAGCTTTATCACCCATTATCCAGTTATCACAAAGCTACTATGTCCGTGAGGATACTAAAATAAGCTCTGATAAATAGCAATTTTTTATTTCAACCTTTGTAAGCTACTACTTCCACTCCTGTCCAAAGTGAACATTATTAATCACAAATCAGACAGGACACAGATGTCCAAATAAAGGGATATAAAGGAAGCAAATACAAAGAGAATAAAAATATTAGGTTTAAGGTCACTTGAAGCATCTAACTTAAACTTAAATTATTTTCTCAATGCAAACCTGTGTAAGGCAGGTGAGAAAGGTCTGATTTTATCACCGAAATTTGACACTGTGCTATATTATGAATAGATATTCCACTTCATTTTAGCTATATAAACATCTAATCCTGTCCATTTAATATTTTCCAGAGATATAGTAGCAATGATACAGTTTTAAAGACCTAATGTTAAAGTGGATTTCATTACATGATGTGTTTTTTCTCCCCCTGCTTCCCCCAATCATTTTACAGTGGAAGTAAAAAACAAAACAGAGATCAACAGACTATTCTACTGCAAAACTTTTGACATTTACTTTAGTAAGAAGCATCTAATTCAGTTTGGTATAAATTTGTTTTTGAAAAATCTTAAGCTTCACTCAAACAATATTTATAATATGTTATTTTTTAAAGACAACTACAGAACTACCAAAAAGCCGAATCTGGCAAGCTAAATGAATTATATAACTGATTTTTCATACTTTTAATTTTTCTTATCAACATTAAGCATATAAAACATCTATAAAACCATTCTTTGCATTTATTTTATTACAAATGTAAGTCACAGACATATAAATTCAAACATTTGTCCTAGATTTTTAAAGTTCTAAAATTTTAATTCAAATAATAAGTTGGTATGTTTTATACACACACATACACACACATATTATAATTTAAATGAAAACTCTTACCATTGATTTTCTTTTGATAGTTAATCACTCCATTAGTTTTTTCTTGATAGAGCCTTCCTATGTCAAGCAGACAGTAGCCAAATCACAAAAGGACATTTGGATGCTCACGTCTTCTGATGGGAGTTTTCCGCCAACTGCCAGTTGAGAATTTAAACTGAAACTAAATTACCCAAACTTTATTAAGTTGTTTCTATACCCACCAACTGAAAATGAGCAATGATTCTAAACTGGAATATAAAGTGAGTGACTTTGATTTATCTCCTTTCAAGTAGTCATAACATTATGTTTAGAAGAAATGCTAGGACAAAAGAAAGAAAAAACCCTCTAAAATTCTAATCTCTTCAGAGAACAGTTTTAAGTGAACTTCATTTTTTTTTTAACAAAGTTCCCCCAATTATTTTGTAATCCAAATTAACACACAGTAAAGATGGCATGTATTCAATGATATATCTATAAATTATAGAGTCTCAAATTTATATCCTGTCAAACACTGACTCTACCTTAAAACTAATTGTAATATTTGGAAACATTTTAATAGTATCATCTACATTCATAAAATATTTACTAAATCATCAACTACTTGTAAGAGTACATACCACAAGAAGTTAAAGGTTATACTGAAAAGACATGGCCTGCCTGCAAATATCATTCTTTGTACTGAGAAGACAAAAATCTATGGATACCAAAAAAAAAAAAAAAACTATGGATACAAACTTCTAATTATAGTGTCAAAACAACTCAGCTCCTTTTCTGCACCAAATTTAGTCTCTTTTTCTCTCAATTATTATAGCTAATCTTTGTATATAGCCTGTTAGTTATATATACCTTTTGACCACTAAACTTTGTGATTGTTAAGTTTTATAGTTTATTTGGATGCTTCTCAAATACTAGGCATATTAAATTGTCCCTATACGTTGTTAAGATATGCTGCAGAGCTCCAATCAACTCTGCCAGCTACAGAAGTTGACCGATTTTAGTAATTCTTTATCTTTGACAAGTTAGGTATTTGGAAAATATACAACAGAATAAAGCTAAAAAGAAAACCTGAAAGGAATGGAAAACGTCCTTATCTTCCTGAATTATCACGTTTACCATTGATCAGAAGTTGTTACTGAATGTCAGTAGTCTAAAATTAAGTGCACATAACTAGATAATTATGTAATACTCAGATTAGAATGCCAAACATAACATGTACCCCTAATTCCCATATATTCCATGTACCCACCCTATGTCTCATACACATAAAAGAGCACATGGGTATGAGTATGTGCACATCTATCCAAACTACCCCCTGACAGTCTTTCCACTACCAATAACCTGATACTAAATAGTATATAAGATGAATAACCAATTTATGGTTAAATCAAGATAAACTGACTTCCGAACAAAGAAAGAGCTTAATAAAACTGCTACGTCTTTGAGTTATTCACAATGACCCCAATTTGATATCCTAGAAAAGGCTCATTCCATTTCATTTAATCCAAAATTCTCAATGGTAATAACATTTATAAACTATTCAGTGACTAACAGAATTCTTTCCTGGCTACTAAGAGATACAAGGAAAAGATTAAATTCCTTTCTCAGCAAGTTTATCATCTACAACTTAACACGCAGGTGCAGGGAGGAGAGAAACAGCTCACAAAGATGTATAAATGGTTAGATTTCCATGAAAGAAACAAGCACACTGGGGCAGCTTAAATTGTTTGAATAGGTTTGCGATATGTGGGGCTGATCTGAGAAGACTTTATAACAAGAACATTTTTAAAGCAGAAAATATACAACCACTTTATTCTTATTTAGCCCAATGAAACCCACAAAGCAAAAACTAATTCAGAATACAACTATAGACATAGTCATGTCTTTACTCTGGAAGAAGGTCAAAGATCTATTATTTAGTCAAATGAAATTACAGAATACTAGGTATATTTTTAAAAAATGGGTCTTAAGTACAAGTGAAACAATTCTCAACTTGCTTATGTCACTCACCCTAATAATTCCAATCATCATGGAAGTAATTTTTTAATACAAGATACATAATCCTGAAGAGTACTATCAGATTAACAAAATCATGAAATAAAAAAGCACACAATGATTTCCTCGGTGTGAGTAACATTATCGGTAATGCACCTAACATAAAAAAACTAGTTTCATATTCTAGCAATGATGAGCAGCAAGGGACCTGTCAATGTGTTTATATAGATCTTAAATATATTCTACTAATCTATTTAGAAGAGTTTTAAATTATAACACTACCTCTCTAATTTTATAAACAAATAAACAGTTCCAGGAATATGACATTATTTGTGCAGTCACACAGGTAGTCAGGAGCAAAATTAAGACCTCTCAAGAATACTTTTTTTTTTTTTTTTTTTTACTATAATCAGGGAAAGAAATAGTAGCAACTCAGAAAGAGATATACTTTTGTTAGAAAGATTTCAGCTTTTTAAGCTCCAAACTAAATCTCAAACATCCAAATCATCAGCCCCAGCAAATGCAAAGAACCAATTCAGAGAGTTAGGGAAGTAAAGTTGTATGACTAAATTAAACCCTTTTATAAGCTTTAAAGCATAGATTCAGTTTTATACCAAACTTATAGACTAAGAACACAGGTTTGAGGAATATAGACAATTATATCAAATCTTTTTATAGAAAAGACTATTTCCTAGAATTTGCCATGACATCACTTCTATTTTTCTTTCACTGGCAACCTATTTTATTCAGTTTTTCATAGGACTGTCTAGCAATTCAAGCACCTACACAGATAACATTAGAAATAAAAAGTCTTATTTTGACTGCTTCAGGTGATATAATGAATCCCAACGGTGTATAAATGGGCAGGAAGAGAGGTTCAGAATATTTGTAAATGGGAAATATAAAAAGAAATAGTCAAAAGACTGCTTTGATTTCATTGTAAGAATAAAAGCTGGCTACTAACTCTCATGAGATTTCATTGTCTCTCAAGTCATAACTCATGTTTCTAGTGAAACAACATGCTTTTAGTTGAACTGGTCTCAAAAGTCAGAGGACCCATTAGGCAATACCTAAAATCATTCACCACTCACCAAAACTCTTTTGAACAGGTAATAATGGTAAACAAATTAATTCTACCCTACCACTACCAAAACAATCACAAGTCTGTATTTAGGAACAAAACTCAATAATAAAGCTCATTTATTTCCTTTGGAAGTGAGAATCCTTGCTTTGTTACCCTGAACTCACCTTAAATTTCATACATCATTCTTAAACATAAGAAAATTTTAAATCACATCTTTGATTTACTGTGAGACAGCTCCTTATATGCTTTCTTGTTTTTTCCCCTCCCATACTATCGAAACTTAATGGTACTAGATGTATATTTATTAAATGCATGATATCCTCAGGATCTGACCTGTAAATGGATTAACTAAAAGCTATGGACGATTATAAAACTTCATAACAGTAAATACATGATTTACTAGAGCACCCAGGCAGGATTGCTTCAGATTACTGAAGCGTGCTGCAATGGGCTGCATCACTGATGTGGTCTAGTAAATACAAAATGGCCTTGAGAACTCTATGGGGTTTTTAACTTATCTACATGGTTTCCAGGTTAACATTCACCTTTGCACTAAAGAAACAGCACTCATTACATTAGTTTACAAACTCTTTGAAGATACCAGCAAAATATTCCAACATGATTAATCTTACTGGCTGAAAAAAAAATGTTTCCCACATTTTATTAAAAAAATTTCTTGCTTCTGATTTTCTATTTGTCTTCAAAAATTTTCCACCTCATTTCATTCATATGACCAACCAAATTAATCAACAATACCTTGTCATATACCATTTATTTCTGATTAAAAAGATATTAAAAGCTACCATATTTTAAGGACACTGACTCATTAATCATTATAGTATCATACTAAAAGAAGCAAGTATCATTTCCAAAGTAAGTAGGTCACTTATTTTAAAACATAAGGAAAGGGAACTAGCATTTGTTAGAGTATCTCCAACACTAGATTTAAAATCCATTATCTTTAAATCCTCACAACCCTGAGAGATTGGTATAACATACCCATTTTAGAGCTATGAACTTGTCTAACATTCTGGTGCTATTAAATGATCCAATTACAATCCCCATCATTGTTTGTCTAGCTCCCAAATCTAAGCCTAACCTTCTTATAATAACTGGAACACATGCCAAGTACCATGCTTTTTGCGAAAAAAGTGGTGGGGGCTGGGTATAAGAGAGCAGTCTCATTAAACAGAGGGAAGGCACAAAGTGAAATAAAAGTAAACATCATGAAGTCCAAGTGCTTCCCTCACTGAAGTGCTCTTCAAGCCTATTAAGAACCTTCTTTCTCTTACTTAATTCACAAATACCCTTCTCTGCATTCTAGTAGCCATATGAATTAATATCCAGCTTTGAAAAATAGGAACACCATTTAACAAAACTCAAAAGAACAGCTACTGAAAACTGCTTATTGTTAAAGACAAATGGCCCTATGACATACCTCAGTAGCCCCTGAAGACACTGTGTTAACAAATATCCCTCAACAATCCAGAGTCATTTTAAGATATTTCAGTCTTTCTAAGATACTTTACAGTAAGAATGTTCAGATGAAATGTTTTCACAATCAAAGAAGGTAAGCGTCTATCATCTGGAAAATATACCAATTGAGTATCTAATTATAACAAATTTGTTTTATCTAGAAACCTTCAAGAAGTATACATGCTATCATTTTATATTTTCACAACAGGATACAGCAGTTGTGAAATCAAGCATTACTAACTTAGAGGAAAAAACAGCATTAAAAATCCCAAAAGGTACAAAGTTCTTAATTTCAGCAAAACTATGGGCCCTGCATTAACACAAAAACTATACTACTTCCAAAGTTAAAAATATTTCAAAATAGTCTTTAGAGCCTTTACTTCTTCAAAAAAATGCAGGTGAAATATTTGTTGTTCTAATATACTTTCCTTCTCTCTTCCCTTATCTCTGATACCATAACACTTAAAACTTCTCATTTTAACTTGAAGAAAGATGCTATCACATCTAGTATGACAAGTGGAACAAATTTACATTGAAGATTTTCACAGAGTCTTTAGGAGTTTTGATGTTCTCAACATCTGCATACAGGTCGAATCTTTAAGAAATGTTACAGCTTCTGTGCTCAGACACAGTTTCCCTAGCATCTTAAACAAGGTCTCACACAATCATTAGCACTGCAGTAGGTCATTTAACAGGTGTGACCCTCTGCACTGTCACAATTCTAAAACATCGCAGTTATTTATTTGCTCCGTTACCTTGATTCGGGGCTGGGGGAGCCAAAAGAGACCCAGTTCCACACAAAGAACTTAACATAGCACTCCATGAAACAAGTAAAGTGTAGTTGAAAGGGAAACAAATAACAGAAAGGCCTGGTCAAACAGAGAAACTAAAGCTGGCAACTGAAAAGCATAACCCATTTTGGCCTAGATTTGTTTGTAATGACAATGTGACCCAGATACTAAATATTTGGCTAATATTTAGAAATCTGAAAACTGAGAGAAATGAAATACATGGTCAGCTGGTTACACATTTTAGTAAAAAAAAATACTTTAGTCAAAATGATAGGTGCTTAAAAATATATAATTAGCATTTTCTACACAAAGATTTTTAAAACGTTAAAAACACATATTTTTGTTTTGTAAGGATAACACTACCTATTACAGAGATCATGGTATAAAAATCCTTTGAAGAGCAGAAGGAGAATATACATTTTTTCAAAGTAAAGCTTATTTAAGAAACTGTTGATCTAAACTAAGTTTGTTCCGTTTGTGGCCCACACCGTTTATTCTACAGAACTGTCTCTTAAGTGACAAGAAAATTTTTGAGAAAAAAGTCCTCAGTAGCTATAAAAGTTTTGCTAATGAGGGCGCTGGAACAGGAGACAGCACTCATTCACCACAGACCCACCTCATTCTGCACAGTATTGGTGGGGCTTCACGGCGGTGCTTCTAAAGTTCCAGATAACACATACTTCTTAATGTACCTGTCGTGGACCATGCTGAGGGCTTATCCAGCCTTCCCTTGCTTTCCCCTTCCCAAGGATCTATGATTTGATTAGTATCCATGTCTCTCTACTAGTTCAGCGCACCTCAGGGAAAGCTGACTGACCCTGAGCTAGGAGCCTACACCACAATGAATCTAACCCATTATTATGGTAAGCCCATTCCCCCTTCCCAGTGATTAGTTTAGGTATTTCTCGATTAGACAAATTTAGGTCAATGAGAAGCAAGCAGGGGTGAAGGTAAAGGGTAACTGCTTAGGGGAACAAAAAAAAAGCTATATTGCCCTTGAAAGTGAAGTTATCTTCTCTCTGTGGATCTGAAAGAAGCAGCACATAATCCTGACTGCAACTGGTAGCCATTCTATAACCACAGCATTGGGAGAAAGGCAATGCCGTGTAGACAGAGTAGAACAGAAAGACAAACTGAGTCCCTGAAGAAATCAAGGAGCCACTGGCTTAACTAACAACGTATGTCTTACTTAAGGTGTTTTCTTACATGAAGCAATTAATATTTTTATTTAAGCCAAAATCAGATGAATTTGGAAACTAACTTTTAGGAAAAAAACACCAAGTTCTAAATTATTTCAGGACATTATAAAATCTATTTTTACCTATTCCTGGCTTTTAAAGAAAAGTGCTCTATGTGACTTTTGTGTATTTTCTTAATTGCCTACAATGATTGTATATCATATATGTTATTGGGAGGGTGGTATTTAAAACATCAGAGTGTCCCAAACAATTGGGCCTCTTTTTTATCATTAATATAAAAGTCAAATATGCTTTTATGGGTCCATCATCTACTCAGATTGCTATAGTCTGATTTCTGATGTCACATGTCTCTTATTTTTGCTGTAATTTACTCTTAACTGTTTAAGAGAGAACCACTAGACCTTCCTCTAGTTCACTGGCTTCCTATACCCTATATACTCCCATCCCAGTTATTCATATTCAGATAGTTGAACCTGTTAGAAATATGTTCTGAGCATACAAAATTATTCTGGGGACAGTGAATTTCTCTTTGAACTTAGTTTAAACTAAGAATACCACCTAGATAATTAGTTTTGTCCTTTTTATAAAAAGTATCTTCTCTTCTCTTTCTTTTCTTCCCTTTATTTTCCTTCCTTATATTTGACATTTACTTTGCCTAGGAATAATTTGATCTTTTACCTATATACAGAAGACCTCCATAAAGCAGAGGATTTAAAACAGAGACCTGTGGACCAAATATGTTCCACAGGCATATTTTGCACAGTAGAGCTAAAGTATTTTTAAAACATCTGAATTAGTTACCAACTAATTTGCATAAAGATATGTATTTTAGGATCTTGCTGAAAAACTGAAAAACTTGGCAACAATCAGTGTGAATACTTACATGGCCACAATCAAGCAGAATAGAATACTAGCTGTTCCCTGCCCCACTGAGATGAGCATAGCCTTTCTAGAAATCCAGTCTCCATATATTTCCCTAAATGGCCTAACTCTTCATAGTCAAAAGTCCTTATAGGTATTTGATTACACTACTCCTGATACAACAGCTAATGACAGCCAGTAGTATACAAAAGAAACTATTAGTTAAGAAAATAAAGCAGTTCTTAACGCATTCAGGGAAATATGTTTCTAAAACTTTGTCTTCTTGAATCTTCTAATTTAACTAGGAGTCTGTTTGTAAAACAAAATGATCCAGCAATAACTTATTCATAATAAAGAAAAAGTGTTTCTTAATAGAATGTTACTTGAAAGAGAATGGTTTAAATTCTTCATCTGAGTTTCAACCAATCAACGAAGAATAGAAGAATCCTAAATATTAGTTGACTTTCAAATCTGATGCAGATTAACGAGTGGTATAAACAAAATAACATGCTTTATATGTGCACACACACCATGTATATACAAAATTACTTATATGCTTTGCCATATAAATTAAGATGCCAAATTCTCTTCTGAAACTAAGCTCTCCCTATACTATTTAATGGAATTAAATAAACAATAGGTATTAGCTCAACTCACAAATTATTTAAGGAATAATGCTTTCTAAATTACATAACATAATCACTTCCTAACATCAAGCACAAGGTACTGAAAGGACTTTAGAGATGATCTTGCACTCAAACTCTACAAAAGAAACAATAATAATACTGGTTTTGTATCTCTGTCAAATCCTTAGGTTTTATCTATCTCAAAAATTTTAAATCTATCACCTTCTCTCCAACTCAACAGCTGTATCCATCATCTCCAACCTCATGTGCAGAAATAGCTTATAACAAGAGGCTTCTACATTCACTGCAGTCAGACTTATGTTTTCTGAATGAAAATTTAATCATGTTACGCCTCTGTTTAAGACCCTTTCAAGGCTTCTCAGTAGCCTCTAGGATTAAGGCTAAAAACCTGAACAAGATCACATCATCTCTTTCCTGCATTCTTTTCCATCTTTATTCCTCCTTCTTCTCAATGCTCAGCTAACAGTGGAATCCTTTCAGTACTTTTGCTTTTGCAGACACTATTTCTGCTACCTGCAATGCTCTTTGACTCATGCTGATTCTTCGCATCTCAGCCAAAAAGTTATTTCTCTTGTCCTTGCCTGACTTGACCATCAACACTGCCCTCATTCCAGGCAGTTCGGTTTGCCCTTGATGTACTCTCACATCACCCTATAGTCTCTCTCTTAACGTTCATGTACTTGTAATTATTTGTTTAGTTTCAGTCTTTTCCAACGTTTTTGGTTTCGTGAGCACACAGATCTTTATTTTATTTACTGTCTCACAATATAATTTAACATGTCAGACATACAAAAACAGCTTTTAAAAAATATTTATTGAATAGTGACTCTCCTGAAATCGAAGTTAATTGATAACTTGTTGAAAAGGCAGCATAGTACAGTTGACAGTACACTTACCCAGAAATATTAAAGATCTGTCCAAGATCTACTACTTATTATGAGACTTAAGTCTCAAACACTCTGATTCTTTACCTTAATAACACTATCCAACACCTGTTCTGTCTTCCTTATGTAGGTTTGGGAGGGAAAAAAAAATAAGTACTCTATTTTCTCAACTCTAAAATGTGTATTTTTTTCACTTTAACTTTTTTCAGACCAGGAGGAGCCCTAGAGTAGATATCACAAGAACCCTGCCGGTCATTACACTGTCTATCCAAGTATGAACCAAGAATATACCTTTTATCTGTCACCTCAGTTATCTGCATTGATAGAACCATATACAGTTGAGTTTTAACGTAATGTTAAATTCTTCTGGATGATATTTAACTTCTAGTAATAGATAATATAATTAGTTAAAAAAAAAAAAGCTGCCAGTTTAAATGGGAAATGGAAACCAAGCCAAAGTAATTGCTAGATGTGCCTCAGAAGTATGCTATCAATTCTAATGATTTTAGGGGTCAAGAGTAGCATGTGGCTACATTGCTTGTGGCTAACAGTAATTTAGAATAATCCCTAGATACGATGCTCCTCCATCCCCCAACAAAAGTATTTCAGTTTTCCAAAAACAGAGGAAAAAGTTATTAAGTTAAAAATGTGCCTTACAATTGTTGATTTCTTTGAATTAAGCAAATACAGTAATATGCATGAACATATTCTGCAAATTAAGTGTTACACAAATAGGTAGTTTTAAAGGTGCCCATTGTATGTTGCGTACAGAAGATAATGCTTTACATAAAACTTAAAAGCTTCTCCCAAAAATCACTTATAAAGTCAGTGCTTAAAATTAAGATGAAGCAAGATTTAAATGTTACTAATTTCTTAGAGGAAAAGAAACATTCCCCCTTTTAGTAGGCAGACTTGACAAAACTGACTCCATTTCTTTTGTCTTATTCTCACTTTCAGTGCTTCCCACACAATCCATAACACTGTCATGTGTTCAATTCTTTCATATATTCTCCTTGGAATTCTATTCTAATATCTAATCATTATGACTGTCCAAAACTTCTTCCTTTGTTTATCTCCATTCTTTCAATTGCCTGTTATATTTAATATGATATTTAATTTGTGTCTTTGTAGATATTTTTTAAAGCCAAATCAATATCCTCTTCAATCTGGCCTTTAAGAGCAAAACAGGACACTGGCTTTCACTTATTTTTATACAAGCAATACTGGACTTGTTTTATACAAGCAATTTCTAGGACTTGCTCACCTGGTGACCAAAACTATGTACTGACAATATGACAGGTTCGTGGCACTGGTGACTACTGAGATGGGGACAAACAATGGCTGACTCAAACAGAATCCAACTTTTCACAATTAGTACCAAGAACAATTCTTTGCTTTCTTGAGCCAAGAAAGTATAGTATCCCTATGCCCTTCTTATAAATGACCACTGGAAAATTATACATCTCTTCAGACTTCTTTCTCTGATTCAGTTTGTTAATCTCTATGTGAAGGACTTATTATACATTAGGTCATAAACAAATTCTGGAAGATGTCCTAAAAAGACTGCTTAGGAAAAGTCGCAAGACTTTCCTGAAAAATGGAAGGCAGAATAGAATGTAGAACTATGGCAAATAAGGGCAGCCAATTTGTTTAAACTTTTCTACCAAACAGCAGTTCCTTATGCTAAAAACAGCCCATATAGATAGCTTATAAAGAATTTTGCATTAAATAGATACTTAGAAGACCTATAAATTATATGGTCATTATGAATTTTATTCAGGGTACAGCTATCAATATGCCTTGATAGGACTGGTAAGACTAGATAAATTATTACTTGTCATTAAAAACATACTTTTAAGTACTATCATCACAAATATATATGTATATTAATCAAACATGAAAACATGGAAAAAGGGTGGGAGAGGAGTAACTGAATTTCCATCTCTATGCAGCGTACTTCCAAACAAATCAACTCATTTAACTGCTGAATTATCATGTGATGTTAACATTAATAAGTCAGCTTATAATCCTATATGCCTGACCATACCAGTTTGTGAAATGTGGAATGGCAAACAGCTAAATTCAGAAAAAAAATTATATTCCCCTGTGATAGAGTCGGAGTTTCCAAAGTTGGCTACAACAATATATCCCATCCCATTTGCTCTTTTATAGCATGATTTCATCCACAAAGAAATAAAACCTATTGCCCCTCTCCTTGATCTGGGCTGGTCTTGTGACCTGTTTTGACCAACAGAATGGGCAGAAGTAATTCTGGGTAACTCCAGAATCTCAGCCTTTATCTTTCAGAACATTCCTTCATAGAATCCAGCTATCTTACTGTGAGGAAGCCCAATTAACATCACAGAGAAGCATCCTTAAGGAGAACTAAGGACTAGGGCCCAGCAACCAGCATCCATTGCCAGTCATGTGAGGGGGCCATTTGAGACTACCCTGCCTTCCTAGCATCCCAACAAAGACCATACAAGGCAGAAGATTCACCCAGTCAGCACTGAAAATGATGAGAAAAAATAAATTACTGGTGTTTAAGCCACTAAACCTTGGGGTGGTTTGTTATGCAGTAATTGATAACTGAAATACTATTCTCCTTAGAAATATATTTCAACACTACCAGTGTCAACACTTAAGTGGCCAATAAAAACCAAAAATATTTGGTTTCTGTGACTGATGAAATAGAATTGTGAAAAGCAATGGTAAAGCCCAAGTTTTAAGAATTATTAAGGGTTGCACCTAGTTTAAATTAAAAAAAAAATGTGGTTCAGTGCTTAAAATCACGTGTGATAAAATCAAAATGACTATTTACAGATAAAGTTAACATTGACTGAATCACTAAGTCTTAAAATAAGAAAATAAGATGGCATCAATTTAAGTTAAAGAAAGGCAAATAGGCAACAAAGTTTGGTTATATCAAAACAGATAATCCAGATCAGATTTATTAGCTTATGTATTATAGATTACCATCATATGAAGAACAGCATACAATAAAATATATAGCACTGAATTACGCTGAACATAATATTTTATTTTATTCAGAAACTTCTTCAAAGAAGAACTAAAGTATTAGCACACTGGAGAAGTTGCAAAATATCAAATATTCATAAATATTTCCAGTGGATAGAAGTCTGGACTAGCTTACATTAAATTTCTATTATATAAAAGTATTGTTATACCATGAAATATGCTGAATACAGACAAATTTCAAGAAATACTTTTAGATATCTCTTAAGGATCTCAAATGCAAATTTTTTTACAAAAAATCAGAATGTAGTTGATTTATGAAAAACAACCATCATCTCCAGCAGTGTCATTGTCAAAGAGATTATTAGGATAGACAACTGCTCTGATTCAATATAACACTGAGTCTCTTATGATTTAAACAGCAGAGACAAAATAATCTGGCATGATTCATACTCTGGTGCTACAATAAAAGGTACAATAAATACAATTTCATATGAATATTTAATATAATCTTATCATCCTTAGAAAATAAAGAATTCTAAAATATCATGTGAAGAATCAAAAAAACTCATATTTTATTAACTCATATTTTGCTAACTCCATGTCATTTAATCTACTAAAAAGGTTTCTGAAAAACTAGAAGAAATTCAATGATTTACTGAATTTTAAAACTCAATTTGATTTTAAGGCAGACACTATGAAAGATACTATATCCAAAAAGAAAATTGTCTTTTGCTAAAAGAAACTTCCAAGACAACTCCACCATAAGGGTAAGGTCTAATGATTTATAACTACTATATATCTTTTCAGTTGCTACTACAGAATATACATTTAAAATAGATTCTTGTATTTCTTAGATTGATCCCAGATATTCAGCTAACACTAAGTTTGCAATGATGCCGAAGCTCTTGCACATTCACACAAAGTTACTCTTTGGCTGCAAAGGATCCTTTTAAAAGAGAGAAAGTGAATATAATGGGGGAGAAAGGAACTGGGGATGAAGGAAAAGCCGCTTTTGTGCCATATGAATTATTTATTCACTCAAGCAATGAACTCACTATTTCTAACTAACAATCTATCAGGGAACTGTAAAGAGTGAACTCAAAGACTAATAAAGTTTAAAAACTATCACTACTTAGCAAACCCAATTTTTTCTACCTAAAAACATTTTTAACTTTATAAATTGTGTTTTTACAGAATAATTTATATTTCTAATTCATAAGGTTTATAAATCAAATGAGAAGTGTCAATTTTGAAAACGGGCAAAAATCAGCTAATAACTTTCATCATAAGATATTAAGAATTAATAAACTTTTTTGTTATTCTTAATTTAGGAAGCTAATTACAGAAATTCTCATCTATCAAGCTTTTTATTATTACTTCTATTCGTGTCTGCTTAATAATTAAGTATCTGAAGCTGGTTCAAGGAAACCTTGCTTTTGCTGGTGCTAATGTCACTGAGATCTGTTTTATAGAAATCTCTGGAAGGTAATCTGGCTCTTGATAAGGATAGCCAAGCTAGAGTTGGATTTCCCTCACAACATTAATAATGTTTGGTTGCCTAAATTATTAATAGAGATTAAGTCTTTGACTAAAGGCACCGATCAAGTACTTGCTTTGAGAAAAGAGAAATAATCAGGTTTATACCTGTCACTTTTCCCTATGTATTTGAGATGATGTAGAATTTTTGCCCCTTTTCTCACCACAAAAGAAATTACTCTAGAAATATGAAAATATTTTGCCTTTTGTGTGAATGTCTGAATCTTTAACAATCTCCCTTTCTTTTCTAGGCTTGAATTAAGGCATTTTGTAACCTATAACCCACATAGAACACAACTTCTTTTGAAAAGTTACATACAAATCTCCTTATACATTCGTTCTTTATCTAAAATTGTTTGAAAATCCCGAAGTCTCAACAGAAGTGTCTATAATTTGACTGGACTGCATTCTTCTTCAGATAAAATACGGAAACAGTAAACCAAATGTCTCATCCGTTTGGCCTAGCTCCCTCCCTCCCTGGTCCAGGTACATCTGATTCACCTTGCTTTTGTTTTCCTTTCAGACAAATCACCGGGTCAGTGTCAGCACTGATCCTTGTTTAAACTCTTTTTTTTTTTCCCCCACAGAATGAGAATCAGAGCTGGGAGAGTACTTAAAATTCATCTAGGTTTATGATGTGGCTGAGATCTATAGGAGCGATGTTATTAATCAGAAACCTACAATTAGTATGTGGCATAGCAGAGATCAGAAACCAAAATCTCCAGACACCATCTGGTACTCTTTGCTACATGTCTTCACCAACTTCCCAAATGGATCCTGGAATTCATAATGAAGAGTAACTGATAAAGCCTTGTGGAAAGCACTTTAGCAATATGTACTGTGAAGCTTAGAAGGGTTTGCCCAGTAATTCCACTCCTGGGACTATCTTAGGATAAATTGTCAGATAAGTTTTACATACAAATATTCATGTCAGGTATCTGTAATAAGAACATTTAAAAAAAATATATATATATATCCAATAATAAGAGGAGATGGTATATCCACTAAAAGAAATATAATGGAACAATATGAAATGTTTATTAAAATTTTAGAGTACTATAATAAAAGGCACTTTCCCATGTTAAGTGGTGCTGTGTGTTTGGGGAAGGGGACAACTTACAAAACTTATGAATGTATATGAAGCAAATGTTCTCAAGCAAAACCTTCCCAGGAGCCTGGGTGGCTCAGTCGGTTAAGCAGCTGCCTTCAGCCCAGGTCATGATCCCAGGGTTCTGGGACTGAGCCCTGAGTCCAGCTCCCTGCTCAGCAGGGAGTCTCTGCTTGTTCCTGTCACTCTGCCGCCTGCCCCGCTCATGTTCTGTCTCTTGCTCTCTCTCAAATAACCAAATAAAATCTTAGAAAAAAATCCTTAGCTCTTCATTGAGTGATATTCATTCAATTACATTAAGATGGACAGAAATGAGAGAGGAATCTTATTTTCAACAAGAAGAGGTTATAAGGGAGAGAAAATGATCTTTCTCTACGAAATACATTTGCCTTATTTTTTTAATTGGCAGTGCACAATTCATTTCTCTAGAGCTTTAACAGGGAACAAAAACTTGCACTCATAATCACTTTGGACTGGAAATAAAATGAATTTCCTAAACCTCAAATAAAACTTCAAGAGTCTCCTTATCTAAAGGTGAACTGCATTTTACTTAGAAGAACTGGAATAAATATTTTCCAAGTGATTTGAGAAATGTTTTTAAAGTTAGTAAAGCAGCATTAGCTATTAAAGCACTAAATACCAAAGCTTCTAATGATCCTCAATAGAGGCTTTTCAAAAATCTCATTCTAAAAAGTCTATAAATCTTGACTAATCTAACCCTGAGTTTAGGGACTGAACTAGCAGAGGCACAGTCTGAGGAGAGAAAAATATTTTGTGAATCTATCACCAACTAGGCAGTGCAGAAAAAAAGTGCAAAGTATATTCATATCTAAGACTCAAAGATCTGATAACACATTTATTTATTCTGTAATAAATAAATAAGTGGCAGAAATAAGACACAAATGGGACTTAGTGAAAGTTGACAAGATTCATTTAGCTTATAAAAGCTTCTTTTTATAACCAGACAAAAAGACAGTGAAAAATGTCTATTTTTTTTCCTAAGGGGATTTTTTTCTTTTAGTTATTATTTCATTACTTTCTTCAACAAGTGGTTTGTTCTCGACTTACCAAGACATACTAAATTAAAAACCTTCAAAAGCCTTATCTACCTCAAAAAAAGAAAAGAAAACGAATACACAAAAGTTCCTTCATATATTTATTTTTTGTCAAAAGAAACAGTATTACTCTCAGACCTGTTTAAGATAAATTGTTAAGGACAACTGGCAAAACATCTCAAAAATGCATTATTCCAGGGGCGCCTGGGTGGCTCAGTGGGTTAAAGCCTCTGCCTTTGGCTCCGGTCATGATCCCAGGGTCCTGGGATCAAGCCCCACATTGGGCTCTCTCTGCTTGGCAGGGAGCCTGCTTCCTCTTCTCTCTCTCTCTCTGCCTGCCTCTCTGCCTACTTGTGATCTCTGTCAAATAAATAAATAAAATCTTTTAAAAAATGCATTATTCCATTCAAATTTTAAGTAATAAATTCCCATCATTCTATCTTTATTTTGCCTAAGGTTTCCATGTATCAATAAATCTTATACTCTCTTGTTATTAAGTCTAACTAGGATTCTGAAATCTAGTTCCTAAAAATAACCCTGAAGTAGATGAAACACCCAAGTTGGCAAGAAATTTCTGATAATTCCCATTTGTAGGAAGGTCAGAATCTCTCCCACAAGTCACTGAACACTTTTTCTTCGGAAACAAAGTGGATGAGGTGCAGTGAACAAACTGTAAAGTAGTAGTTCTTCTGTCACAAGGTCCCCTATAAACTCCTTACACTTTGAACCAAATAAACCCAGTGAGAAAATTGTAGCTTTCAACTCAAACTATGTGATCTACACCAAATCACATTACTGAGAGGCTCAGTTCCCTTCTATAAAATGGCTAGACCTAATGAATTTAAGTCCCTTTCCAATTTAAAAATCTTTATTTCATTTCTTTCAGTCTTTTTCAAATCCTTTTCAAAAGTGATAAGGCACTTAGAGCAAAAGAAAACATTTTCACCTTTCTCTGACAGTCTGCATTTCCCAGCATTTCAAAACCCTCCTTAAGATCTAGAGAAGTTGATTAGCCTGGTTACATGATGACTCCTATGAATGAATGAGGTTTCTGCTAACAGCCTCCTTTTGGTCACTTTCCTCTTAGACTACTAGTTCCTACGGCCTTCTGCTTAGTCAAGATGAGTGCCAAAACGCATGACAGGGTTTATCTCCATAAAAGGTGTTAAGATTTTGTTTTGTTTTGCCTTTATACATTTTTGGGGAACATCAAGTCTTCCCCGTTTTGTACAGTAGTTTTGTAAGCTGGACAACTTACAGCACACGAGGTCCATATCTACCATATTAGCTAAAGAATATGATAAGAGAAAAAAATTAATTTTAGGTTATCACTCTATTTTCCTATAACTTAAACAATCCTAAAGGTGAAATTAATGTTTCTAATTAAAATATCTTTAATGGAACTTATTATATTTTATAATATAAACCCCTAAAATTGTTTTCATTTATTATAATGTATGCTTTAATCTTTAGCTAAATGAATTTATAGATAAATACAGTGACTTCAGAGCTCTGTAAATGAAAAGAGTGGTCAACAAAAATGACTAAATGGTTTAGTGAAATGTCTATGGATTTGTACAGTTAGCATGTTAGTGGTTCATCTGGGCTTACCCACCTTCACAACTCATTTCCCCCTCCCTCAAAATTATTAAAATCAAAACAAGTTCTGGTAGAAAACATCTTCTCCTGGTCAAATCTAGCCAAATCTTTAAATACTGTGACTTTCTATGTTCTAAAATATCAAAACTACTGGACATCACCTCCATGTAATTTAATTACATTTCATTAATTTAAATCTCAACATTTCTTTATTAAACCTGTGAAAAGGCCATAAGCTTTAATCACTAAACATTCATTCAGCAAAGTAACCCAAAAAAGGAATTAGCTAAGTTCTCAACCATTTCACGACTCCTGCTCAGTGTGTTCAAAATAACCCTGAATAAGGTGAAATGTCCAGTTTAGCAAGAAATTTCCTACAGCCCTCTCATCTACAAGGAGGTAAGGGTCTTTTCACCCAAGGCACTGAATAGAGCTTTTCTTCTGAAACAAAGTGCCTGAGGTGTAACACAGAAACTGTAAAGGTAACTAGTTCTTTTGTAATATGGTCTCCTACAACCTTCTTATATTCGAACAATTAATGACTGTTCACAGCATCTAATCAATTATAACCAGCGAGATGTAGTAGTGTCTGCTACTAAAAGTCATGTGAGCCTGAGCATTTTTCCTAATTTTCAAACAGATTATCAGAACCTAAATGAGAAAGTTTAAAAGAGTAAGATCCAAGAATTTTCAGGTTTTTTTTACTATAAAGTTAAAATATAAATTTAATACAAATATTTACTTAAGTATACTTACATTTAAGTGTTTTATACTTCAGAGTTGACAAGTTGGCATTTATAAAATTTATACAGAAAAACATAAAAATAATATTTTAATATATACTATATACATGAACACATGAAAAACCTCGTATGGTATTAACTCCTGTGAGATAATCTAATCTAGTTTACTGACAATGGAAAAGTGAGATACTTCCAAATATAGCACCTTGATTTGTCAGTTAGTGTGTCTCTAACAGACCACTTGGATTAAATGAAAACAAGTACCAACCAGTAACCCACCTAGTCTGCTTTTATTAACGTATGGAAATCAACAAGGCCCAGTGAGGCTGCAGGGAAAAATATGAAGACAGCAAGTCCACCTACACTTGTACTTTCTCCTCAGAAAGGACTGTCACCCCATCCCCCAACAAATCTCTGTAACAGAAAAAGATAAACATGGGGATTATGGCAAGTTGACCCCAAGCTTTGTTCTCCTCTTCAAGGCATGCTCAACAAAAAGATCTAAACACACATTTAATTTGACAAGCATTTAAGTTTACAAAGTAGGTGAAAGTGAAATCATACCTAGGGCATTCATGGGTTCTGTGTCAAAGGTCACTTAGCAGTATTCTCAGTGACTATTTACTAAGATCTGAAGTGGGCAGAGCATAGAGAACCACAAAATCACAGAATATCTGCTCTAGAAGATACCTTGGAAATCATCTCTTCCATCCTTTTCATTATATAAACGTTTGATTAACTCTGAATTTCCTAAGAGCTGAATTTCCGCATAACTATTCAGATACTTATTTGTGGGAAACACACACACACACACACACACACACAAGGGTAGGTGGGCATATAACTATGCAACTGCAAAATGAAAAATTCTGTAATTCAAAGTCTATGATTTAAACAGATATAAATAATTCAATTTTAGGTTTAATATCCTCTTATAATAAATTACTGGATTTTCATATTTTTCTGAAGGAAAATATTCAGGGCAGAAATTACAATGCTATCAAAACTTATGAAAAAGAAATTTGAGCCTTTTAAAACAAACAAAATATGAGACTGAATAATCTTTTTAAAGTGAACCTGAACTGATTGCTCAGGTTATTTAAACATGCTGAAAATGTTCAACTTAAAATGTTAACTATAATTTAGTGCTAAAATAAATTTTACTTTTTTCTCTGCACAAGGATAATATAGAAAGAAAGTTCTCAAGAGCGTCTTGAAACAAAAGCATTCAAAAAGAGACTTGGGGGAGGAGGAGGGTAAAGGGTCAGCAAGGGAACTGGGAATGAATGACAATGCACTGGGCAGTTGCTGGAGATTTAGAAGAGCAAGTGCATTTTATTTTCACCATCCTTGAGATGTGTACTCAACAGCTACCAAACAAAAAAAGGTAAGCCATGCTGCTAGGAACTCAAACAAAATTATGTTCTCCACCCCTACATTAAGAAAAGTGTGGAAGCCTTTTTTTGCAGGGGAGAAATGTAACACTCAGAATTCAACCTTAAATGTGGCTGCAAGACCAGGCAAAATTTTAAACATTCATATTTACGTTCTGAGTACTTTTGAAGTTTTCCAACAAGATTATCCAAATGACATTCATCCATTCCACTATCGTTTTTCATTTACACATCTCCATATAGTAACTCTTCATTTGTTGAAGACTGTATCATAATCTTCCTCTCTGTCAAAACTTCTATCATCTACATATATACCCATAGAATTTCCATAATAAACATCTACTCCATTCCATTCCTAAGACCGGACCATTTGTTGTCATCCAGAACTCTACCTCAACAAATTATAATTTTTAACACGTTAGTCTCTGACCAGACTTCCTCTTCTTCCATATCACTCACGCCTTCACTTCTACTACATCGCATAGAGATCTTATGTCCTAGAATCCCTCAGTTTTTTACCAGCTCACTCTCCCTGGCTCATACTCTCTCCCACTAGCTCTGCTACTAAATAGCATAAATTAGTTAACCTCTCCTTACCCAGTTTCCACATCTGTAAAATGGAAATAATAATATATGTCATCTTCATTCATTTATTCAACAGATATTTGATCCCATTTTGCAGGTCAGGCACTGAAGATACAGAGAGACAACAAAATAAACTCCCTTCCTTTATGAAATTTATATTCTAGGACTGAGGTTTTACCAGGCTGGTTGTCAGGATCAAATGAGTTAATGTTTGTAAAGAATAATGCACAGCACGTAATATGCAACATTTGTCACAGCTCATCATCTAAACTGCTCTTTAACTACAACACCTTAATTTCCCAAGGCTCATAACTTGTCACTGTACCACTCTGGTAAAATCTCAGTCCTAGACTAATGTTACATTCTAATCTCCCATCACTTACTACAGAGGGCGTCTAAGTGAATTACAACTTTATCACTTTGTTCCATTAAAAATGCATAGTTTCTAGTCTCAACTGGATCCACAGGTTGGCTCACTATTTCATTTGTTTCGGTTAGGTTCTTCTCTCCTTTATGGGGCTTCTTTCTCTCTGCTGGTCTCTAAAACACTGATGCTCCCCAAGATCCTATCTACTGCCTTCTTTTTCTTCTCAGCCCATATACCCTCTATAAATGGCCCCACGGTTTCCAGCCCAGGGCCCCCAGTCACATCCCACAGCACCAGAATCAAAAGATCAGTTGCCTTGTTAGACCACCCACACTGGTTATCTCATTACCATCTCAAACTCAAAATATCTAAACCTGATTTCCTTAGCTTCTAAATTGACCCTTACTCATGTATTCTCTCTCTTTTTTGGCATCATCCCCATCCATGCAGTCACCCCAGCTAGAAACTCTGGATTTAAACTTGTCTGCTTCTCCCTCATTGGCCATTTCCAAGTATCAAGTCCAAATGAATGTATGATTTACTAACAACAAAAGTAAACAGTCTGAAATCTGTTCCCTTTTCTCCATTTCTATTATCACAGCCCTAGTTTAAGCCCCCATCAGATCTTGTCAAGCCAACTACTTCACAAATGCCTTCCCTGTCTCCAATCATTTCCCTTTAAAATTTGTCATTCAAAACAGCTACCAGAATGTTCTATTTAAACCTAAATAAGAGCAAACCAGGTCCCTGCTTAAAAGTCTTCAATGACTTCCTAAAGCCTAGAAAGAAAGGTAAGTTCAAGCTCATAAATATGGCATTAAAAACCCTCCAGGATTTGGTTCCATACCCCTCCATCATTCTCTGTCCCTTATTTATACTCTTCCAACACATATATGCTTGTACTTCCAGAACAAATCATGCTATTTCTTACCAATGTGACTTTGCTTCTGTTCTCCACCAGCTGGTCCTCTAGTCCCATTCCCCCATTTCCTTCACTTCTATTTTCTCTCTCTCTGATCCTTTAATATTCAGATCAGACATTAACTTTTCCAGCAATGCTTTCATTGGCTATTCTTTCCACTTCTCTATATTATAGTGGCTGCATTGTACTACAAATATGTTTTTGTGATTCTATCCATCATTTCCAAGTTCTGTAAGTGCAGAACCCCAGTTTTACCCACATTGTATCCCTAGCAATTAGCATAGTGACAACACAGTAGGCAATTATTAAATGTTTGTTACATCATATAACCTTATCTCTTACAAAGAATAAGTATCAAGTACCAAACTGTAAAGTTACATAAAACTGAAAATGAAAATTTAGGCGACTTATTTATCTTTTCTGAATGTTAAGTGCTATGTTATCAGTGGGTTTTCAAGATTAGCTGCAGCTCCATTCAACAAAAACTAGACTTTTCAATTGCTATAGTTTATTCTCCAAATGGTTTCAAGTCTGTACTAAAAGAATAAGTTAATAATTTATAAAATGTATTCCTAAGTGTTTTGACATCTGAAAGAAAGATATCTTGTGCCAAAAGCAGGATGTACTTGGTAGGGGAAGGGAGTAACAACATGGAGACTTGAAGCCACGGATTAAACAATGTACTCATCCTAGAGAACGCATCTGACTCAATTTTTAAAGGTAAAAAATTAATACAAATTTCTATAGTTCTTACATTAAATTATGGAGTAACACAGCAAGTTTGCATTATAAATTATAACCAAAAGATACTTCTCACTTTCTGAGAAACATTTTGTGGCAGTTATCATCCAAATTCTTAAAGGCTATTTCATGTAGTATCATGTACAATACACTAATAATCTAAATAACTGAAAATACCACATATTATATGATATTTGTCTTCCTAGTAGAGAAACGGACAAAACAAATACAGATGCAGATGGGACATTGTCATAATCACTCAGAATCCTATGTGAGCATCTCAAATTACCTAATGGTTGGAGCTATAAATTGCTGTACATTCATATGCGTTCTTAAAAAATAAATGACTTAATCTCAGGAAACAAACTGAGGGTTGCTAGAGGGGAGGGAGGTAGGAAGGATGGGGTGGTGGGTGATGGGCACTGGGGAAGGTATGTGCTATGGTGAGTGCTGTGAACTATGTAAGACTGATGAATCACAAACCTGTACCCATGAAACAAACATTATATGTTAATAAAAATAAATAAATAAATAAATGCCTTTATTCAACTGCAAGAGGTTTCTTTATTTAAATGTAAATTAATGCTTAAAATATGCTACATATGTGCTTGATCTTACAAAATAAAAACAGACCGCTTAAGTAAATTAAGTAGGAAATACTGTCTCTCTGAAGAATCTCTGAAAGTACATTTAGGCCACATATACAGTTTCAACTCTAAAGGAAAAATCAGTAACAGTCATGTGTTTTGACTGGTAAAACCACATGTTGCTGAAAGTTAAGTTATCTGAAGTGGCTGACAAAAAGCCATACACAAAAAAGCTGAACTTTTTAGAAACAACATAGTATCACAAGCATATAGCTATAGGATGAGTTCTCTCAAAAGCCTCTGAAGTAAAGGCTCCAATTCGGAATAGGGTTAGGGGTTGACCCATGGAAAGACTTTCATGTAGTTATAAAACCCTTGAACTTAATATAGAAATTTCTGTAAGCTAACATCATATTCTCAGTGGTAAAGAACCGTTGCAAGAATTTGTCTGATTCTTCTCTCTTTACCCTTGGTGTGTCACTTTCGAATACTACTACTAGCTTTACAAATCACAACTGCCTAATTTTCTCTGTTCACAGTTTAACTCTATTTTACCATAAGAATTTTCCAAAAATACCATGTCTACATCCCTGAATATTGCTTTCTTAAATGTATACGTATTTCTATTAAATTTTCTGATTTTAAATTATGACTCTGAGAACTTACCTTCAGAATAAGAAAGAGAGGTTGCTATCACCAGTTATGCATATGGTCATATCTGCAATTAGACTGACAGGTCCTTTTACCCGTATACTTTTCTCATCCCATGGATCTATGGACATAAATTTCATTTTAAAGCAGTGTCTAAAAATATCAATTGCTGATATATATTCTTGGATAAAAGAAAGGGAATTGCATAATCTTTTCATCATTGTATGACAATATATGCTAACAACCTTTAAAAATAGTACCTTATTTATTAAAGAATATTGAAAAAGATGGCATATTCTTCTTAGCGATATACTTCTTATGGTTTTTTACAGCTTAGAGGTTAAGTGCACAATATGGAGCCAGGATGCCTACATTTGAATATAGGCTCCACCTACTAGCTATGTGACCCAAGACAACAATCTCTCTGTGCCTCCATTTCCTTACCATTACAGTAAGGATAACAATATCTTCCTCATAGGGTTTTACTGCAGATGAAATGAGTTAGTATTTGTAAACTGCTTAGAACAGTGCCTGACATATAAACATGATAAAGTCTCATAAATAAACAAAATGGTAATATTCTGAAACAAAATGTTATACCTACAAATGTAGAAGAAAAAAAGACATAGAAGTTAGACAAATATAAGGGCTACCTGTCTGGTTCAGCTTGTAAAGCATGCAACTCGACCTCAAGGCTATTGAGTTCAAGCCCTATGTTAGGTATAGAGCTTACTTTAAAAAATAAAAAATTTTTAAAAATACTTTAAGGGGCACCTGGCTGACTCAGTCTATAGGTTAAGCATCCAACTCTTGGGACTCTTGGTTTCATCTCAGGTCATGAGCTCGCAGTCTTGAGATTGAGCCCGCGATCTTGAGATCGAGCTCCCATAGAGCTCCTCACTGAGAGTGGAGACCACTTAACATTCTCTTTCTCCTCTCCCTCTGCCCCCATCCCTGCCAGCCCCATTCACATGCCCATACTCTCTCTACAAAGAAAGAAAGAAAGAAAGAAAGAAAGAAAGAAAGAAAGAGAAAAAGAAAAATATAAGGTAAGGCAATATCTTTCTCAACTGTCTTAAAATGTGGGCAATAAACAAGAAATGTATGAGGGGCATCTGGGTGGCTCAGCCAGTTAATAAGCATCTGATTTCAGCTCAGGTCAGAATCTCAGGGTCCTGGGATCCAGCCCAGCTTCTGCTTGTCCCTCTGTCCCCGACTTTTACCCACTGTCCCCCCAAACCCCCACTCATGCACACACACACACACTCTCTCTCAAATAAATAAATAAATAAAATCTTTTTTAAAAACTCAGGAAATATATGAGGCAGAAAATATGTTAATTTAGTGCTTAGAAAAATGTAAAAGAACTAAAATTGTCTGTACCCTTTGAGATAAATGAATACATTTGCAGTGTCTCACAACCAGGGACAGAAATTATTACACTCTATAAAATACAAAAATAATACTAAATTTACTTTTAAAAAAGCCAAAAAATTGACTATATTTGAGAATTCACAGAAAGACTAAATGTAGATATATCGGAAATACACAGCATTCTCCCCCAAATGATTCCCTTTTCTTTTTCTAGTTACTATTTTCAATTAATTATTATCATTAAATATCATTCCTGTCAGTAATTATCAATACTAAGTACAAAATAAATAGTTCTATAAAATAAGTTTAAGGTAAGAAGAATACAATAATTATTTGAGTACTCACCATCCAGTTTTTTTTATTATGTTCAGTTAGTCAGCATATAGTACATCATTAGTTTTTGATGCCACGTTCAACGATTCATTAGTTGCGTAAAAAAATCATCACACTTACCCGCTGTATCTACTCTGTGTAGAAACAGAGTTATCTTCCCAAACTCGTGTTACTCATTCATCCCTAAATTTTTCTTTTAGAGTTGTAGTATATTTGTATTAATATATTACTTCATTTTACATGTTCTTGAATTTTTATATAAATGGAAACATGTTGTTGTATATTTTTCTATGATTTGTTTTTTCCCCAACATTATATCCCAACACTATATTTCCCAACGTTATATTCCTAGCTGCTGACAAGCTATAATTCATTCATTTTCAGATTTGTGTACATTCCATTGAATGAATACACCACTATTCATCATACTACTGATAGGTATTTGAGTTGTTTTTTGTTTTATTATTATGAATGAATAAGGCTATTATTAACAACTATATACATCATCTGATCATCTGTATAAAGGTTTCTTTAAGACATACTTAGAGATACTGGATCATAGCATATGTGCATCTTCAACTTTAATAATGCCATTTTTTTTTTCTGGTGGACATAGCAATTAACATTACCACGTGCACTGCCTAAGTGTACCGGTTGCTCCATATTCCCATGAACAGCAATTCCATTTAACCTTGAATTCTTGAGAATCTAGGAGGCGTGGAATAACTTTTTCACTGTTTTTAATTTTCATTTCTCTGATTACATATGAGGTTGACTACCTTATAATGTGCTTATTGGTCAAATGAGTTTATTCTTTTATGAAGTGTACATTCAACTCTTTTACCCAGTTTTCTCTTAAGTTGTTATCTTTATTTCACTGTGTGGCAGATCTTTATTTGTGCTAAATACTAATCCCCACTCTCTTTATGGTATCTACTGGTGAAATTACTAATTTTCCTGAAGTCATATTTGCCAATCTTTTGCATTCTGTGTTTTATGCATTTTTATCTTATTCAAAGTCGTGAAAACATTCTACTCTATTATCTCTAGAAAGTTAGTTTTACTTTAACTATAAAATTACCTTATAGATTTAGATCTATAATCTAATCCAACTAATTTCTCTAAATAAGATGAGATAATGGGCCAACTCAATTTTGTCCATTTAATTAACTAACTACCTCAGTTACTGAAAGAGCCAACCTTTTTCCACTGACGGGCAATACTAGTGCCATTAAAGATCAAGGTTCCTTAATGAGCATCTTGCTATTAGCCCTTGGATGTTTTAAAGAACTTTGTATAAACTGTGTGGCCTTGGTATTTTTCTTTGGAGGCGTATCTTTCCTTTATATTTTAAGACTATTCAATTTTCTATTCCTTCTTGAGCTAATATGAGCTACTTTTTTCTAGGAACTTGTCCATTTGATATGTTTTCAATATACTAGCATAAAGATGACTATTCCTGAAACATCTGTGGTAACATCTCCTTTTTCATTCAAGTTATTGTTTGTGACTTCTCTTTTCCCTTGATTAATCTTGCCAACAGTTTTCAATTTTGTTAGTCTTTTCAAATAATCTATTTTTACCTGCACTGTTTCCTCTCTGATTTGTTTTTGTTTTCTATTTCATTAATTTATATTTACTTTTACTTCAATTGCAGGAGTTTTCTTTTAGTCACTTATAATTCTTATGAATGCACTTACTATTTTTCAGCATTTATTCCTTTAATGTAAGCATTAAAGTCTATAAATTTCCACAAAGTATCAGGTAATGATAGTTTATCACATAAGTTTTGGTGTATGGTATTTTATTACTGTTAAATTGTATTTTCTAATATTCCTTACAAGTATTTCTTTTACCCATGAGTTATTTGTAAACAATACATCTCAACTTCCAAAGATACAGGAAAATTATGGCGCTTACAGCTAATGTCATTGTAAACAGAGAATGTAGTATAAGGCTAATCCACTGAAATTGTGAAAGCTGTCTGTATTTGACCAGAATCATCACTTTTTGTAAATAGGTCTTATGTGCTTTAAGAGAATTTTTTAAAAGAATTTTTTAAAAAGCATTCTGAGATGCAGTTTCCTAAATGTTCATTACAGCAAGTCTGTAAGTCCTGTTATTAAGATCTTCTGTATTTTTTTAAATTTTCTCTGCTTATTCCAATATTTACTAAGAAAGATTATTTTAAAGATTTTATTTATTTATTTGACAGACAGAGATCACAAATAGGCAGAGGGGAAGGCAGAGAGAAGGGGAAGCAGGCTTCCTGCTGAGCAGAGAGCCCAATGCGGGGCTCGATCCCATGACCCCAGGACCACAACCCGAGCCGAAGGCAGAGGCTTTAACCCACTGAGCCACCCAGGCACCCCAAGAAAGATTATTTTAGATAATTCACAATGCTGATGAATTTGCCCATTCCTTCTGTGGTCCTATTTTTTGCCTAATATACATCTTCAAAGTATACTATCAGGTACATACCAATTTATTTATATATTATTTATTCATTTATTTGAGAGCAAGCAAGAGAGAGAGAGAGCACAAGCAGGGTGAAGGGCAAAGGGAGAAGCAGACTCCCTGCTGAGCATGGAGCGCAATGCCAAGCTCCATGCAGGTCTAGGTCCCAGGGTTCTGGGATCATGACCTGAGCTGAAGGCAGACGCTCAACCAACTGAGCCACCCAGACACCCCAATGCAAATTTAGAATTATCATTGCTTTTATCATTATTTAGTGGCCCTCACTCTCTAAGGTAAGTTCTTTCACAAAGCCAACTTCAGTTGATATTAATATAGCCACACAACACAACCTTTCTTTTTTAAGTACTGTCAAGCATATCTTTTACATCCTTTCTATTTTCAAGTTTTCGATTTCTTTTTTAAAGGTATGTTTCTTATAAATAGTACATATGCAGATTTTGTTACTTTATGCAATCTGACAATCAGCTTCTATTAACTGGAGCATTTTGTCAGTTTATATGCACTGTAATTACTAATATATTTGCATTTATCACTAATCTTTGTGCTTCCCACTTGTCTTTTGTGTTTCTCTCCTTTTCCTTCCTTTTTCTTTAGATTATTTTTTCTCATTTCCCTCCTCTATTAATTTGAAAGCTCCCCATACTATTTCTACATGTTTATTTATCTCAGAGATTTTAACATGACTATATAACTTACCAAAGTCTACAACTAATCAATAATTTTACTCTGCTCCCAGGTTTTATACAGTGTTTGTTTGTATCTACCCATATTTATCATTTCCTGTGTTCTTTATCTTTACATATCAGATCTTCCATCTGTAACCACTTTCCTCATCTGTGAGACTATGGTGATCAGAAACTCAGAGAAAATAATGGTAGAAGTATGACCATTACTGTTACCTGACTGCTGACTCAACCAAATACAGTAAGGGTAGATGGAAATCCCCAAGTTCTGTATAACCCAGGTGAACATGAACAAGATGGATGTTAGTGTGGCCATGAGACCTTAAAATAGCTAGCACCTTGCTTCCCTCCCCATATGCTTAATATATTAAGACTCTCAATATAATAAACACTCAAAATCTGTCTTACTGTCCTGAACTATTCTTGCTTCGGTACAGTAAGACTATAAATCTAACTCTAATGAGAAACAACAACAACAAAAAAAAGGATGATGCCTCCCACCAAAAAAAAAAAAAAAAAAAAAAAAAAATCAGCTTGATGTGATAGAATTGAAATTACATAGAATTTTATGACCATTAAGTTTGACTATTATAACACATAATACATAAGACAAGTTAAGCATATAAATAATGTATAATAAGTATAAAGGAATACTAGTAAGATTAGGACAAGTTTTACAGTTTAGGTTAAAAACATTTCGTATACAACATCAGCACAAAAGCCCTTTAACATACAAACTAGGTCACATGTAAAATACTGAGAGAAATGGTGTATAAATAAGACACTATTTTTATATAAAATTATTAACTTAGAGCTTGAAACATGATAAAGTGTATTTCCACAGCACTTGGACTAAAAAACGGCACTGTCTTCAATCTGTACATCTTGTAGCATATAGCGTAACTCCCCTCAAAAGCTTGAATTTTTTTGTTCAATAAGAAAAACATACATCAGGCCTATGGCTATTTTCCCTCACTCACCAAGAAACACTCAGGAAAATAAAGTTTTATTTTATTTGGAATCTGAAGTTTCATGGAGGTCCAGTTATTTCAATGCAAACAACAAAATAGCCAGCTTACTCATTAGCCTCATTTATCATAATCAGGTACTGGGATCATGCCAGTCAAAAGAATGGCAAGGATTGTCTACCTGTATTTTATTAAACATCCGTAATAGAGAATGGATATCAAAGTATATATAGCAGGTTTATAAGATGGAGTTCTACACAGAACCATTAATAAGTACTAGAAATAACCCAAAATTTTATGAAGAAATAATAAATTCAAAGGATTTTACTCATTTGGAAAACCATCACTAATAGCAGTAAAACCATCTTATTCCATAGGGACTGTAAGTACACAACACATCCATATAAGCTGTGATTTAACGATTTGGAAAGAGAAAAAAAATGAAAACATAATTCCCTCACAATAGTGCAGAGTTCAGAAATGCATAGCCAACTTGATGTATCAATTTGTTTTTTATTTTGTTAATTTTGAAGAAATTTAAGTTCAATTAATTAACATATAATATATTATTTGTTTCAGGAGTGCAGGACTATGATTCATCAGTTTTATCTAATACCCAGTGCTCATTACAATACATATATTCCCCAAAGTCAAAAATGTTAGCAACCACCTCTAACCAAGGCCACTTTTGTTTCTAGTAAAGGATGCTTTTTATTTATATTGATGATGATGGTAGTGTGGTGGCAGCACCATTTTAGAGCAATTATTATGTGAACCTATTCGCATTATAGTATATATAAGCAAAACTCAGGAAAGCAAGACAAATCAGATTTTACTTTTTTTTTTTTACTTTTAGTAAAACATGTATATTCTTGAATTTTTAATCATTTAGAATACATAAAGAAAATAAGATAATGAACTATACAGTTATATTCAAGTCACTCCCTGCTTTAAGATCTTTGGCAGTTCCTCAACACTTTCAAGACAGAATCCAATCATGGCAGGATAAAGTTGTTTTTTTGTTGTTGTTTTCATTTGCTTCCTATCTAATTCTCTAGCCTCATGTTTAGCCATTCCTCCACTCACCCTAGAGTTCAACCAAACCTATGACTTGCGAATCCCATAATATATGTATATGTGCACATGTATATGTGTGTACGTGTGTGTCTCATATGCTTCTGCACATTCTGTTTCCCTACCTGAAGTAACACATTCCACATTTTTACTAAGATAACCCACACACATCCTTTAAGATTTGGCCATCCCCTCTACATTTGGGATAGAATCAGTTACCAAACTATATTCTAAAGTTTTGTTTTCCTTTCTTCCTCCTCTAGTATACTGTAAACTCTTTAAAGAAAGAAACTACATTTCTTATCTTCAGAGTCTCACTGCCTAGCACACACTAATCCATTATATTCATTCTACAGATGAACAGACCTAGGCCAAATAAATTATTTTCCCAATTTCATAGGCCAATTAATGGCAGATTTAATATTAGACTAAGACTTCTAAGACTTCTATCTCCTAGTTCAATTCTCTTTCCATAAATGCACCTACAGATACCAGATCAGAAGGAATTATGTCACTAACACCTAGAATGTTCAAGGCAGATACAGAGCTAAGTGGAGTATAAAAAAGTAAGTGCTTTAAAAACAAAAATAAAACACAAGCTAGTTTTGATGGATTTTCAAGGAATAGGAATAGGTGATAAAAAGAAATAGAAAAGTCAGAAAAATATTATCTTAAAAGTAAGAATTATGCGGGAGCTATTCCAGTGACATATACATTTTACTCATAAATATGAGTAAGTAAATGAATGCATCTGTAATCAACTCATCAAAATTTAAAGGAAATAAACATTTTTTTCTTTAACCATAACAAAATGAGGGGTAAAGTATTTAGCTAAAAACCCGTAAGATCAAGCATTTATGCCAAGGTAATTGGCATAGTAATAATTTATGCCAAGGTAAAAAGGGGGCTAAGGTGGGTGGCTTTATTTGGTTACATAAGTTACCTTTTATTGAACAAAAAAGGTAGAGGGAGATAATATTTTAACTTAAATGAAAAATCACCAGCTTAAGAAGAATGAATGGGATCAGAGAAAGCATTTCTGAAGAAGAAATATCTGAGATAAATTCCTGTCCACCTTTCAAAATGTAGCAGAAAATATGAGGTAGGGAAAAGGGAAATACATTTCTGGTAGAAGGACCAAAAGTATATCCAAATGCATGGAGGGAAAAACAGCCTGTGGATATACTGTATCTATAGTTAAAAGGAGGAGGAGGGAAGTGGTTAGCAGACAGAAGAAATAGCAGGAAAAAGATAATAAATCTGGGTCTTGTATGTCATGGAAAGAATCCTGGTTTCATCCAGTAAGTTAATAAAGATCCAGGGAAGGTATCTGATTGGGAGAATTATTAAATCAGCTGTTTTGCACAAAGATAATTGTGGCAGCAGCCTGTGTGGCGAAGAGTAGGGACAAACAATAGGCCAGTATAAGAGTCTGCATGAGAAATGAAGATCCTAAATCAACAGAATTAGAAATGGAAAGGAAAAGACTGACTTGAAAGACATTCAGAATATAGGACTAGCAAATTTGGTGATGTCAGGTTATGAGAGGGAAAGTTATCCCTAGGTTTTAACTTAAATGTAATACATTGGCAGTGGCACTAACAAGATCACGAATGAGAAGGAAAGTGAGACTTGGGAAATAAATTAGTTCAACTTTGGGCTTGTGAAATTTGACAGTCCTGACGGATATATATGTGGAAAAGTTGCACAGACAACTGTATACATATTTGGAACTCAATCTAGTTCTGGGCAAGAGATAAAAACTTTGAAAACATCAGCATATAGGTGGGAGCTAAAACTATAAGAATTGGGTCAGATTTCTAGGTAGGGTATATTGAGTGAGAAGAGACACTGCCATGGGCAATGTCAAAGAGAAAGAGGCTCTAAGAAACAAGAATGGAAAAAGATAAAAATTTAAGAAAAAAGTAAAAATACAGAAGCTAAGGAAGCAAAATCTTTCAGGAGATTCAACAATAACAAATGTAGAAAAGTCAACTAAGATAAAGGTTGAGAAAGGTTGGCAGGATTTGGAAGTCACTGGAGACCTTTACTCATACTGCAGCTTCAGCGGAACAGTAAGGTGGAATCCTTATAAAAGAAACTCAGAGATGGCTAAAGAAATGTTCATTTCAAAGGGATAAAATTATGTCCCTTAATGAATTCAAGATAAATGGCAGGTTTGAACAAATTCCCATGTAAAGATAAAAGCTATGGAATGTAAAAAAAGAACTGGTATGATGCTAAACTCATTAAAACTGTGTAGGAAATAAGAGACCATGAAGATAACATTTACTTTGGACACTCTTTGGGCATCTTTCTCTGAAACTCTACCTTCACTCAAATATGTCTCTGTGAATTAAAAATGTGTCAAGAACATGAAAAATTCTGAAAACGCTAAGCACAACACCACTGCTCTCAGTTTAAAAAAATGTATAAAACCAGGAAAGTAGGATTTGTGTTTCTCTACAATCTTGAGCTCTGGTTCTTAGTTGGGCCCTGAAAAATATTTTTAAAATACTCAACAGAAATTCTCACACATAATTTTGATTAGTAAGACCAAGTTTTAGCCTCTTGAAAACTACTCAGGGCTACCTCAGGCAGGCCTGTAGATGAAGATCAAAACAGGGTAACAGACAAAAAATTAACCTGAAATGGATCACAGGCCTAAATGTTAAAACCATACACTTCTAAAAACACAAGGGAAGAAAATCTTGGGACGGGCAAAGATTTCTTAAAACACAAAAATCACAAAGTCTAAAAGAATAAAATTATAAATTGGACTTCTTCAAAATTTAAAACATTTGCTCTTCAAAGATACCATTAAGAAAATCAGAAGATAAGCCACAGAAAGGGAGAAAATACTTTAAATACCTATATCCAAAAAAGAATCTGGACCTAGAATAAAGAAGTCTTATATCTTGATAATAAAAAGATAAGTAACCCAATTAAAAATGGGAAAATGATTAGAACAGACATTTCATAAAAGAAAATACACAAATAGCTAGTAAGTACATCAAAAATATGTTCAAACAACATTAGAGTGAAGTCCAGACTAAAACCAAAATACTATGACATAACTATTAGAATAGCTAAAATTAAAAACATGGACAAATATTTATAAGGACTGGAACAACTAGAACTTTCATACCTTGTAGAATGTAAAATGTTACAAGCACTTTAGAAACTAGTTCAGCAGTTTCTTACAAAGTCAAGCCTGTACTTATTATATGACCTGGCGATTTGAATCTTGGGTATTTACCCAAAAGAAATGTAAGCATATATCTACATAAAAGTTTGTATGTTAATGTTCACAGCAGCTTTATTCTATACCCAAACCCAGAAACAACCCAAATATTTTGCCCATTGTAGGTGAACGGAAAAACTAATTGTGATATATTCATGCAATGGAATACTACTTAACAATATAAAAGGAATGAGCTACTGATACAAGCAATAACAGGGATTAATCTTAAAAACATCACATGAGGGGCGCCTGGGTGGCTCAGTGGGTTAAAGCCTCTGCTTTCAGCTCAGGTCATGATCTCGGGGTCCCGGGATCAAGCCCCGCATCGGGCTCTCTGCTCAGCGGGGAGCCTGCTTCCTCCTCTCTCTGCCTACCTTTCTGCCTACTTGTGATCTCTGTCAAATAAATAAATGAAATCTTAAAAACAAAAAAAAGAATCACATGAGTAAAAGAAGGTAGGCAAAAGAGTGCATACTGTATTATTCCATTTATAAGAAACTCTAGAAAGAGTAAATCTAATCTCTACTTATCAAAAACAGATCATTAGTTGCTTGGGCTAGACTAGAGGAGGACTGACTGAGATGAGGAACAAGAGAACTTTCTGGGATGATGGAAATGTTCTATAGCTTAACTGTGGTGGTGGTTACACATGCATGTAAATATGTGAAAACTCATTAAAATGTATATGCATAATGATGAACGTAAATTATACCTCAATAAAGTTCATTCACACACACACAAAATGGTACAATTTCAACTTTTGTCTTAGGATTGCCCCAATCTATGCCACAAGAACATATTATGTATTAAGAATACATACAACCATCTTCTTAAAAATATTCCCAACTAAATGAATGAATCTGTATGAAAATCTGTGGCCTGCACATTGCTTATGGTATTCAAATATAGAATAAAAAGTTTAGCTTCCTCGGGGTTGGGTTCTTTATGTTATCCAAAAGAATAGCATGGGGGACATTTTCCTTAAAGTTCATGTCCTTACTACATATAAAAGTAATACGGTAAGGTCTCTCTCTATAAAATGCCCCTTAAAGAGTCCAAGGCAGCCTTCCTCAGGCTGAAAGAAGCCGTATCACAAATAGCATTAGGATACTGTTCTATTACTGACTTAACAAAGAGCCTTGTCCTTAAGGCCAGAACAACTAAGCAATATCTAGTCAAAGCTATAGAAACAAAGAATAAATTTTATAACCAAACCCTTTTAGACTGAAGTTATATTAGAGTTAATATTGGACAAAGAGAATAAGAAATTGTCAGCTGATGTAAGATATATTTAAAACAGACTTAATCTAATAATGTAAATAAAGATTTAAACAAACAGATATGAAGCACAGTGCTTTATACTCCTCATTTAACATTCCCGGCTCTGAGATTATCCTACCTACTTTACACATGGGGAAATTCAAAGGGAGACTAAACAACTTGGTCAAGGTGACTCAGCTAGTAAATGACAGGATAACCTACACTCTTAACCACCCTGTTTCTCTTAAGAAAGAAATGAGAATGAACGAGAGAAAGAGAGAAACAAACAAACAAACAAACAAACTCTATATAAGAAAGGCGAACTCCAGATGCACTAAAGACTTAAATACAAAAGGTAAAATTATAGAACTATTAGAAGAAAACATAGGAAAATATCTTTGCAGTTTGTGGATCAGGAAGGACTTCTACTGCCCACAAATAAAAAAATTTAAGTACATTAAAGTTAAGGATTTGTGTACCACTTTCAAAGTCAACACATGCTGACACACTGGGAAAATATTTGCCATGTCTAAAACCACCAAGGGATTATGACCTCAGATAGAGGATTCTGGGAAACCAAGAAAAAATGGAAACCCAACCAAAAAGAAGGGCAAAGGGTATGAATAGGCCAGACATGAGAAGGCAAACTCAAACAGCTAGCAAGAATCTGAAGACATAATCAACCACCCTGGTAAACAGAGAAATGTATCACAGCACAAAACCATAGGATTCCACTTAACAACAGTTAAATTAGCAAGATGTAGGACATTCTACAATACCAAATGCTGACAAAACTGGGAAAAAGTAAAAATTCGTATACAATGTTGGTGAGGGCAAAAATTGGTGTAGCCATTTCAGAAATAATCTGGCATAATTTGGTGATGTTAAATATGTGACTAACCTATTATACAGCAATACCACACCTGGATATGTATATCCAGAAAAACCCTTCCATAGCCATTAGAAACATGTATGAAGATGTTTATCCACATTATTTTACTCAAGAGTTGGAACCAACCTGGGCATCCATCATTAGGGGAACCGGTAATTTGTGCTACATGCAAACCATGAAATATTAGACAGTTAGAACCAAAGAACTAGAAGTGCATAGAGCAACATGAACAAATATCAAACAATGCTTAGTGAAGAAAATAAAATACATAGCAAAATAGCAGCTATACAGATGTAAAACACACATTACTTTACAAGGATAGAGACATAACCAGGAACATACATAAAACATACTAGATTGGGTGCAAGTAGTCCTTGTTGAGATTGAGAATGAAGAGGAAAAATTATAATCCAAATAATGAGAGAATTCCTTTAAACAATACAAACCTAACTTTGTTGTCTGAAATGTTTTAAGTGATACAGTAATGCCAACTATGAAATTTGATAAATTTATGCAAATGGTTAAGAAATCCCTTTTCCTGGGATGACTGAGCATTCCTTACAATACCTCTAGGTTTTAACCATGATATATTTGAAAATTCATGGCATTTAGTTCTTCCTTGTTGCCATCATAGATAAACATGTTCAAATAGCCTAATAAAAGGAAAACTGAGCTATGAACCTGAAAAGCTGTAACCTAGTCCAAGCTAACTAGTAGAAGGAACTTGGCAAAGTCATTCTACCTCCTTGAATGTTTGCTTATCTGCAAAATCAAATTTGAATGATTCTCCAAATCTCTCCAGCTCTAAAATTATTATTTTCCTAATACTTATTTATGGAATTATTGGAATTATTCTCTCTCTCTCCCAACTGTTTACCCCTGCCCCCACAAAAACAACAACAACAAAACAAAACAAAACAAGATCAAAAGAGATTTAGAAAAGTGATATAGCAATAAGAATGAATAGCAACCTAGCTTCTCAAGGTAGGAAGGAGAAAACACTAAAGAGATACAGTGATTTTCACAGCCTGTTCAAGTATGTAAGGCAGAGTATTTCAGCCCTAGTTCAATCTACTTTCTGAAGGATTTACCACATGTCACTATTACCTCTTCTAAAATGTAAGTTAAAGTCTCTAGTAGAATTTCTACTTGAAGGCCCTAAACTTCAACTGATCTATATCAGTTTTCAGTTAAAAAAATATGATCTCATAAGATCCCTTCCATACTAAACATGTAACATTCCAAGAGAAAAATGAATTTTTAAATTAACAGACCAGTCATACTCTGAGCATTTAACAAAAAGTCAAGTATTCAATTAGAAGTGAGGATTAAATGGGGATAAATGGGGATAATTTTCCTTAAGAATAAGGAAAATTAGAATATATCAGAGGTTGGTAACCATGAATGGTAACTGAGATATCTAAAAAATAACAGTATCACATATCATAAAAAGAAAATTGACACCAGAATATTAAAGATATCTAAAAACCAAATTAAGATAGTTATAATACCTAAAAATTTGAAATTATATTTTAAAGGGGAAAATGGAAGACTTGCAATATTCTTAGAATACAACAATAAATATGAGAAATTGACATCATTCCCTTATTTATCTTCCATTCACATTTAATTTTAAATATGGGTGGGGAAGGGGGGGTGGGAATTAAGAGGTCACAAAACATCTGTTACTAATAATTCCAGCACACATGTAGTTGTTCCTGCAAAAGAGATGATGAAGTTGTTTGCAGGCTGCCATACTATATTGTCTCCTACCAACAGCCATAGTTTATACTCAAACTCAATGTATCAAGTCTCAATAAATACATAAAATTGTCTACATGGACAGATATGTGCAACCTCTATAAATATAGTAGGCATGGATTAAATAACAGGAAGGTGTTTGAAGAAATAAATGAGATAAAGATAAATTTTAAGAGAATGAAAAAATGACATTTCATAGCTATAATACAAGTATAGATTTACATTTGGCTGTTTTGCTTTATAAAAAGCGAATCTTTCAATTTATCTATACCTACATGATATACTTCAAAATATGTTTTAACAAAATTAATGAATTGAGTTCTAAATACTAAAATTTTTTTCTCTGAAAACAATCATAAGGGATATTCTAATTAGAGAACACAGTTATACTTAAGTGTTATAGAATATTGCCATCTTTTAAGCAACCCAGTTCCATGTTAACAAGCAGTATAACCCACCTCCCTCAAGGTTAAAAGTCAGGACATGATCATATACACCACACTGAAAATTTTTATTAGTTAAAAATGATGTCTTAAGAATGTTTCCTCTAGGAATACAATTCTGAAAACCCTATCCCATCCAAAGGAGTTTATTTCCTAAAGCAATGTATGTCTAATAGATTACATTTTAACTGGGGTTACTAAAAACTTGTTTTTTAGATATATATATCCATTAATCTTCTTTCAACTTACATCTAGTTAAATATTTTACTAGTAATATACACAAAATATAGGCTTCTAAAAAGTGTTTTCAAAAACTTTTTATTTCCTAATCAGGCACTTTTCTAGTTTAAGATTTTTAAGATTTTAACAATGAACTTTTATTCTAGCTCCGGTCTCAATTAGAGAAGAACAGACATTTCCCCATAAGTTAATGATCATGCTGCAAACATTAAGAAACCTTTTCCAATCCCAAATACCATTCCACAATTTCATCAAGTCCTCTAAACTTTCATTGCACTTTTACATACTAATGCATATCTTCCAACATCCCAAGATTTTTCTTCTTCTCTACTACAATTCAATACAGGTAGTTGAGAGTAGTTAATAGAATTCCACATGATGTTCCATCAGTGTTTACATATGGCTCTAATCACATGCTTAAAAGTAATTTATACAGGGGAAAGCAAAAAAAAAAAAGAAGGAGAAAAAACAATAAAAACACAATTATGGGATATAATTATGTTATTTTTAAAGTATCATTCCCAATTTGGTAGAACTTTCTCACTTCTCACCAAATGCTTCAAAGCAACTAAAATTGCAAACAGAGGGTACAAACTTTCAAAAATACTATAAACTAAAGAAAGAAAAAATAATGAAATATTCCATGTGCTTTTACAACAGGCTCATCTTAACAAATGATTGATGCTCTCAGTTTATAAGATACTTCAAGTTTGCTCCATGCCACAATCATAATACATTATGGCTTTGTGGTAAACTTCCCCATTTCATAAAAGTAGTAAATGAATCACACCTATTACTACTGAGCTCTAAGAATTAAGTGAACACCAAATTCAAGAAACATCTGTCAGGAAATGTAAAACTATATTTATACATACATATACACAAACACACACACACTCTTGAAAAACAATGACATTCTAAAATGAGAAATCACACAGGATTACCTGGTAATTCAGGTAATTCCTACTTAATTCAAGATAAACAGTATTACTATTGCATTATGATACTACTATTGGTGCATTTAATGAAACACCATTAAAAATAATTTGGCAAAGAAATATTTCTAACATTTGACCTAACGAAAGTCTTCCAAAAGTTTACAGTTATATTAGTTGTAGACACACACCAAAAATATTACTAAATACACCAAGTCTCATGCAATTTTTTTACGTGAAAGTTATAATAACCAATTTACACACTTTGAAAAGAATTCATGAATACAAACATACAATAATTATCAAACCACAGATAATTTTTTGCTGCATTTAAAACATCAAAGCTAACATATTTCTTAATTTACGGTTGACAAATCTAAAACTTCTATACACTACCTGATTCTTAATTAGAAGGGAAAGGAAAAGATAAAATCTAAAAATCATTAACATCTGAGTGGCTGCTGATTAACACCTTCTTTAGTTGTTGTTTGCCCAATCCATGTATATAGTTTAAGTTTCCATAAGTTATGGGAAGATAATTAGAAAATATTACCAATCAATTAATTGCAATTTTTCTTAACCATATTTAACAGTTTACATCTTTAAACATCTAAAATACATGTCTTCAGGGAATCTTACAACGAATAAAAAAGGTTAAAAATACAGTGAATATGCAAAATAAATACAGGCCAATCATCACATATTCTTTTCCAAACCTAACAACATAAAAACAAACAAACAAAAAAAGTAGTAATATAAGTGGTCTAAAGCAAGACTAAATTGATAGCAATACCAATCTCAGTATTTAAAAAGCTCAAATTCATAAAATTGTTCAAGTTAAAACATTTCTATTTCTTTCCATCTTAGCAAACCGGAAAATGTTTATGCCTAATTTACCCAGCGCTAGTTTTAAGCAACACGAAGACCCAGAATTACACCAAAGGTCCCTATTAATGCAGAGGTCCCAATCAACAGGAGATAGAGAGACTTATGGTGCTACTATACCAATAATCATTTTTTGTTAGCATCCTCTACTGGTGGTTTCCAAAGACAGCAAGTGGAAATGGTGCAAATGACAGAAAAATATGTACCTGCTATTTCATCTAAAGTGAATTAATCAGCATGTGGTCATTAGTAACTAGAGCACATTTCTCCCCCCCTCCAAAATGCATACATACTTACATACAAAAACCACGCAGAATAGAAGTGGAAAATCAGAAGACATATTTTTAAAATACAACAAACAAAGCATGACATTACAAATGGTAAAAATCAATTCTACGTAATTCTAATGCCACTCCTTTATACATGACTAACATCATCACCGTAAAGTTACTACCTAATGTTTGATGCTTTGGCCAAGCCTTGCTCAGTTGGTTTACCCCTGTCAAGTTATATTACTTGATTCTCCCACTAATATCCTACTCTGCAGATATATTCCAGAAAGGAAATTAAAATGTTTCACTGGAGGCTTAGCAGTAAAATCTGCATATCTTATTTTTAAATGAACAAAAAATTATTTACATATAAATAACAACATAAACTATCTCTAATGCTATCATCCACTATATACATCGTTTATTCCCTCATTAAAAAGATTTAAGAGTTATCTTTCATGCAATTCTCTCCAATAAACAACTGCAACTTAAATATGACTGCGTTGCTAAGAAATATTAACCAGCACCTATTCTGAGGTTTCACAACACAATGGCATATAACTTCATTTTTAATCTGTAAATTATAAGGCTTAATCAAATAGCATGGCTGTAATCATCGGCAATGCATGAAATGCATTTGAGAACAAAAAGAAATACAAGGACAGAGCCAAAAGTGATGAAAATGGAAGATACCTGTAGTAGTACGGTGCTATCTTAAACACCTTTTGTTTTCTGAGAGTAATGCATACTGCAGACAAGACATTTTGTGCTAAACAGCCCAAATCTGTTTTTCTAATATTAAACACAAAGGAAAAACACTGACAGCAAGCGTGGTAAATAAATCCCTCCCTTGAGAATGAAAGCAGCAGACAGGAGGGGGCTGACATACATGCAGGAGAAAACTAAACACCATCTTTTTTCTACCTGCACAAGTTGCCATTTGCTGCAGCGATCGAGAACCTCTTTTTCCTGTTGATTTCAAGTACCTTTCAGGAAAGCTTTTTCCCCCTTAAGTCATCTGTTGATATGCCTTATGAGTGTAATATTCATATCACAGGATCTTTAGGAGAAAAATCCATTCTTTCCCGTTCAGGTAAACATGTTTACAGCAGCTGCACAGACGCTGGGTGGTTCAGACTCACATGTCACACACATGTCGTCAGCAACAAGAAAAGCCCCTTTCTCTGGCGATGAACATTTTAAATAAGGTAAAAAGCGAGCAGCCCTTTCCGAAGCAACTTACCTTTCATAAAGCCACATCAGCAACAGTGGCAACAGCTCAATATAGCACACTATTTGACGCTAAAACAGGAAATTAAAATTGCAATAGCCTATGCTCCGCTCCTTGCTGTAACAAGTCATCTCTCCACAATGACGATACCAAATATTAGTTATCAGTCATAACTAACAGACGTCTTTAAAACGCAAATGTTTATTTGTATAGCTAAAATCATTCATGAAAGCAGTGATTTTAATGTCGGCTCAAATATATTAAAAATATTTTTACGATTGGAAGGAAACATCTTGAAACAGCTAAAAATCTTCGTATCTGCTTCTAGACAGGAAATCCCACACAAAATCTAAAATTGCCAGGAAAGGTTACAAAACCTCGCGTTTCGCATCCCAGAGGGGAGGGAGAAAGGGAGCCCAGCAGCTGGGGGTGGGGCGGGGGGAGCGCGAGAGAGTTTTTACTTAAACACGTATTTCCTCATTTTCTGGAAGAAACAGCGTTCCCATTATAGGCGCATTTATTTCCCTACAGTTAAAAACTCGTTTCAAAAATAACGTAGGAACCAAAACGAGCCCCTCGGTCCGAAATGTACGTGTAATTCCTTATATAGACTCGGCTGCAGTCAGCGGCAGGGCCGTTGCCGCCCATTATTATACAAACAGGTACCGGGCCGGCGCGGGCGGGGTACCTCGCCCCGCGCTCCCGCCGCCCCCGGGCGGAGAAGTCTCGCCCCTCTCGCCACAGGAACTGTCCAGACAATAACAATCAGCAGACATTTCGCTGCTGAACAAGAGGGAGAGAGAGCACAGAATCGCCCCCAAGATAAGCAGAAATACAATCAACTTACACCGTCTCTCCAAACTGGAAAAGGCGACTGTGCAACAACAACCACATGTTCGGGTCTTGCTCTCTCTTGCTGTCTCTCTCTTTCTCTTATTTATTTATTTATTTTTAACTCTCACGCCAGGCAGAGGGGTGTGTATTGCCCGGGCACATCAGCACAAATCAATAAACACTGCAGCTGCAGCGACAGCAGCAGACCCGTGCGTCCGTCCGTCCGTCTGCCCCCTCCCCCACCCTCCTTCCACCCGAGACCAAGAGCGCCATCCAAGCTCCATTATCCGGCTTCAGCGCTCCGTGCGTCCGGCCCAGGTAACAACTTCCCCAAAAACCGAAAGAGAAAAATGAGAGGCGTACGCACAGAACCCCCATCCCAGCGCGGAGAAGGAGTCTCCCCCGGGGAGGGGGGATCTGTCTGTGGTGCTTCCCTGTCTCTAAGACCAGGTAACAACTCCACAAACACACCCGCTGCCCAGCTCGCCGCCATCCACAGATCTCCCACAGCAGCAAGTAGGTGCCCACTCCTGCCCCATCTCCCCTGCCGCCCCACCAGCTCCCCACCGAACGTAGACCTCACTCGCGGGGCTCGCCTCGGCGTCCCCAGCCGGGGGCCCGCGGCACGGTGGCCGGAGGCGCGGGGGAGGTGGGGCGCTTAGGGACCCGCGCCTCCGCTCGGCTAATCCCCATTCCGCTAGCGCGCCTTGCCGGCCGGTCACAACTTTACCGCCGCCGGCCGAGCCCGGTCCGCCAGCGGCGCGCACCGCCGGCGCCCGCGCACACGCGCGCACGGACGACACGCAGCCCGCGGCCGCCGCGTCTCGCCGCCGCCCGCCGCGCGCCCGCAGCCCAGCCCGGCTGGAACCGCGGGGCCCGAGCGACGGCGCCGGCCGGGGCCGCGGCGCGCGGAAGCCACTTTGCACGGTCAGCGCCGGCCACAAGTTTGTTCCTCGGCTCCCGGGGGCCTCCGCGCTGAGGGAGAATAACGCGGAGGGGGCTGAGAGGAGGGGGAGAGGGGAGGCGCCGAGGGGCAAAAGAGTGGGGAAAAGTGCGAAAAGAAGCAACAGCCGCTCCACCCGGGACCAGAAAAGTGGCCGGCCGCGTCCCGGCCGCCCGCCCTGCGCCGGGGATGCGGCGGCTAACGGTCCAAGGAGGCGGCAGGGGCGGCAGGAGCCGCTAGGCGGAGAGAGACCAGGTAAGAGACATAACGGTTCAGGGAGAGCGAGCGGCCGCGGCGCGGCTCCGGCAGCGGCAGCAGCGGAGGGGGGCAGAGAGCACTACTTTCTACTTTCCCACTCCACTTTGCCCGTCCCTGCCCCGGCCGCCCCCAGCCCGGCTCGCCCCCCTCACCCCCGGGGGCGCCCCGGCTGCCCGGCTCCCCCTGACTCCGCCGCTCCCCGGTCCCCTCCGCCACTCACCGTTATTGCGCCGCGGGTTCGCCTGCTTTCTGCGCTTACACCTGGGGCCATCCGCCATGATCCTCTCGCTTGTGTCTAAATGCTCGAGTCACCTCCTCCCCCTCCCTCCCCCTTCCCCCCCACCCCTCCGCCTCCACCCCTCCCCCCTCCCCACCGCACCTGGTTTACGACACTCGCGGCTTTACGACATCACCTTCCTTACACCTAGAGCCGCTCGCTCTACGGCCGGAACCTCGTTGCTAGGGAGAGGACGGTTTGCGGCAACCGTAGAAGCAGCTGAGTTTGAATTGAGGGGAGAGGGAAAAGTTTCCCTCAGGTGTCGTGGGATGGGGGAGGGGGGCGTTGGGAAACTGTGGAGACGCGGTCTGAAGGGCGGCAGGCAGTTGGAGTGAGAAAGGTAAAGTAGGAGGCTCAGCAGCATTGTGCTTCTTGAACTGGCCACACCCGCCGCGGCTGCCTGGGGCGCGGACGGGTCTGGCTGATCGCTCTCAGGACCCGGTACCCTCAGAGCTGCCCCCTCGCAGTGACAGGAGCAACCTGTGCTCCCGCTTGGTCAAGGTTGGGCTCCGCTCCCACGCAGCGTGTGTTCTCTCAGCGCATGTTGGGGCGCGGGAGAGGGTCGTGCTCTGGGCTACCCGGGGAGTTCCCAAGCGTAGAGGGAGGGCAGGTTCGGGGAACATAGGGACTGATTTGGAAAGCTTGGCCTCTGACGGCGAGGATTCGCGGCGTTACGGAGAGACTACCTGACCCCGCAGTTCTGACTCCCTTGCCTTACACGGACGCATGGTTTTCCCCCAAGCGAACAGGGATGGGAAGTGGCTTCAATTAGATAAAACTTCAGCTGGACCGAAAGAGAGGCGAGAAGTTCCTCTTGCAGGCAACACCGGCGGTGAAGCAGAATGAGTAATACCCACACGGCCCCTGTCTCACTTCCTCATCCGCACCAGGCTCTCACCTGCTGTCACCTCGGCCTCCCCCGCCCCGCCGCGGAGCTGTGGGCCCTCCTCCCTGCTTTCCCCTTAGAGTAGACAGAGAGCGGAGGCGCTGAGACGTAGAGTTAAGGTACTAAGGGGCCATGATTTACTACCTAAATGGGCAGTTATCGCTGAATAGGACCTTAAGGCAAGAAACAAGGGCTGACAAATGTCTTTGACATTGATAGATTGCTGATCTTATCTCAAGTCTCTCACTTTATACAAGTTTGGGGATTTCTGAAAGACCGTATAGATAACACTACAAATAGCAAGAAAGTCAGGTCTTCCGTATTCAGTAGGATTTAGCTTTCCCTCCCACCCCTCCCTCTTCCCCCTTCAGATGAGGACATATCTTTGCTACCAGCTTTATAGAATAAATGAGCTGTATTTCAAGAAATTTAGCTGTAAATTAACAATGTAAAAGTTACTGATGGAGGGGCGCCTGGGTGGCTCAGTTGTTAAGCATCTACCTTCAGCTGGGGTTCTGATCTTAGGGTCCTGGGGTCGAGCCCCGCATAGGTCTCAGCGGGAAGCCTGCTTCTCCCTCTCCCATTCCCCCTGCTTGTGTTTCCTCTCTCGGTGTGTCTCAGTCAAATATATAAATAAAATATTTTTTAAGAAGTTACTGATAGAGAAATTGAGAAAACTGAAATGTGACATAGAGTATTAGAAATAAGTCACCCAGCACGATGCTGTCACATAGTAGGTGCTCAATAAATTTGTAATTTTTGCCATGCCTATGGCAAGATTATTATATTAAAATCATCTTTTAAACACTCTAGAATTTTAGAATATCCATTAATAATCTCTTCAAACCTTTCAACTGAAATAAATTTACATCTGAAGTCTGGTAATTTAAAATTAGAAAGTTTAATCCTGAATATAGATGAAAATTTTCTCTCCCACATTTTCTTTGGCATTTTGAGAAGTGAATGCATTATTTATTAGTGCATGAAATGTGACTGTAAATATTCTTTGCTATACATTATGTCTATATATCTACTCATCCTCATGCCAAAACCAGAATTATTACTCTTAATGATCATTTTAAGAACAGGCAGTCCTCAATTTCCTTAACACCACGTTAACTGAACTTGTGTATGTCCGAACCAGAACCATGTCCATGTTTCGCTTGGTTCAAGCAGTAATTTTTTCCTACCTCCTAAAAGCTGTACAGTGTTCTTCAGTTGCCTTCTGAATCCAGCAATTCCTCCCACCACACACAACTTTTTTTTTATAGCTACCCTAATTTCCAGTCAGAAAGGGGGAAAAAAAGAATTTCTAAGTAGAAAAGTGTGTAGCACACATTCTATCTACTCTTAAACTTAGGAAATATTGCTCCTGTCCTTTTCTCTTTCTGAAGTGTCTGTCCTATACCTCCCTATTAAGCTTCCTTTAATATTCATCCTCACCTTAAAGAGACAAAGGGACAAGTAGGTAGTTACTGTCTTCCTTGCTTTAATGGTTACTGGTTTAGTTGGTTTGGGCTAGACTTTTTTTGTTGTTCATTTCTGTGCCCTCAGGACCTAGTGGAGTACCTGGTTACATAGTAGATGCTCAATAGGGAAATATTTCTTAAATTAATATTCTTGACCTTTCCTATATAAATTGAGGATTGTTTATCTGCCTTCATCACATTAGTTGTTAGGAACAGTTGAAATCATGGATGTAAAAGCTAAATACTGTCATTTATATCTTGCCTTATTTTGAAACTAATTGATTTTGATTTTAGTGTCTCCATAATGGTTTTCCCCAAATGATTAACTCTGCTCACTCCTGTATTTTAAATATGCATAGGAAATACTGATGTCCTAAATCTTCTAATACAAAATTTCAGTTTTGTAAAATTCTGGAATAATGATATATATTACAAATTGAATATTTGATTAATACATTTTGTTCACTGTAACGTTCCCAAAATTGTTGAAATCTAGACTGAAAAGAAAGCAGACGAAAGTAAATCTCAGAATAAATCGCAGCCTTATGCATATGTGATGGTCGCTTCTTATCTCTTAAAAATAACTAAATAATTGGAAAAAAACTTTAGAATAAATTTAGAAAAGGGAGAACTTTATTAAACTTTATTAAAGCTTAGCTTTATTTAGTCAATTATACCTCAGTAAAAAATTTAGGTTCATTTACATCACCGTGGTGGGCATACTATTAAGAGTTTAACATGTATCTTTTATCATTGGTTTTAGTTATTATAGTGTCCTTATACAGTATTTATTCAATATATGTACTTCTAATTTAAGTGTAAATGAAATGTTTATATTCTGCCACTAGTGTGCACTGGGATTGAAATTCTAGTGTGCACATGTGCTGAAAGAGGTATTCTGGTAAAAATGAATATTACAATCTTTTTTAAATTTATAAGGAAAACAAATGGATAGAATATTCAATACTGAGTTTTTTCCTATAAATTTTTTTCTATAAATTTTTCATAAACCCTTTGCACCTGCTATTTGCTTTCCATGTACAGTTCATGTATAAGTTAGGATAAAATTTGACATAAAATTCTTTTGAATTTAAAATGTAGATATTTCATGGTGTTCTACATCAAGCATATGATTTTCTCGTACCTCACTTCCTGAACATATTTGGGAAGTATAACTTATGATTTTATAATCTCCATCAAAATAAGAAGTTCGTTGTTTTCATTGGAAGATAACATTAATTGCATCAGGTAAATTAATTACATTACCATGTAATTTTAATTTTAGAGCTTTGAAAGAAAAAGAATAAATTTGACATAGGTTACCCATCAAAGTACAGAATTTAGAAGTCCCGTAATGTTGCCCTTCATTCCTTAGCTCAGTAGTGACTCTGGACATGGAGTTCACAATGAGACAAAAGAGGGCAATGGTAGTTTAACTGCTGCAGTTTGACCAAATTCTACAGTCGCTGAGTCAGGAAGGAAACATGACTACAGAGTGATCCAGAACCAACAGCTGCCTTTGGGACCCACACCAACTCTTCTGATAAAGTCTTCCAGGAGGTAATAATAGGGACAAATGGTTTCCCCAAACCTCCATGTGGTTTTATTATATATTGCACCATAAAATGGTTTTTCCCTCTTGGGTATAAGTCTCCTATTTTTAATATAAGTCAACGAAATGATAACACACAGATCTTCTTATTTTTTTCAGGAACATGTCTAATACAGACAGATGTAAGTATAAATAAATGTAGAAAAATATGTTTAGAGGGTGTTAATGAACATCCAAAAACTAAAACTAATCTTTCCATAAAATCACAGTAATTAATATGATTGTTTTCAAAGTCTGCCTTCATGGAAGATAGTTTCTTTTAGAACATGTATAACATTTTTTTTGTATACTTGACAACTATAGGTAAATTAAAGAGCTACGTGCATATTCTGGATTTCAGTGAATTTACCTTATCAGGGATCTGATACCTGGTTTCTACTGCTGATTTTCCCCCCTCTTGTCTCCATGTATGTCTTTTCTGTGGCATCTTGACTTTTTTTTTAAAGCAGCTGACTAGTTCTGTGACAGAGTATAGCTATTTCATTGACCTATAGTCCACAGATCCTCAGTTACAGTCACTGCCACTTTTTATTCCTTGGAGTATATATATATTTTTAAATATTAGCACTCAGTAAAAGGTTTTCAATGTCCCACAGTTGTGTTAAGCTCACATGAAAAAGTTGGCAATAAGAAACACCCTGTGTTCAAATATATCCACAACTTTAAGATCCTTGATCAGACCCTTCTCATTCTTTCATATGCCTCTATTTCTAGCTCACTCTCTTTATCCTAATTATGTAAATAGATCACAGACTCTGCCCCTCTTTACTGGTTTATGTTTTAATCATTCTCTTCATCTTTCTTTGTGCCAGGTCTAACATATCTATTTGGATCAATTCCTTTCTCTCTTTGTTCAAAGTATTTTGAGTCTGTAAAATGCTTTGATTTTTCATATTCTGGTTTTTCTTTGTCCCTCAAAGTCCATTCTCTGCATTTCTATGTTCTTAGAGGCTAATTTTTATGGACCACAACACCCAGGATCCTTTGCCTTCTGGTTTCTGTTTGGTTTCAACCAATTTGGAGGCCTTGGCAAATGATCACAGGAAGGAAAGAGAGGGAGGTCAGGATATTTATTTCACCTTCCACCATACTCCCCCCCCGCCTGTTTGTGGCTTTTGGCAGTAACTTCATTCCTCTACCTAAGGCCATGATTCTAGTCATACAACCCTATCTCATGGCAATAGGTCTTGGCAAGTTCCAGCAACTGCTTCCCTTTGTCCCTTCAGGCCTAGGGATGGCAATGGTGTCCTTGTATTATGAGTCCTTGGGTACTTTATTCCTTATTGGTTCCCCTAAAGCCTGCCCACATCTCTGTAAATAGTCTCTTCATCAAACTCTCTTCAGTTTACTCTTTGAGTGTGCCATTTGCTTCCTGCCAGGCCCCTCAGTACTATACATAGAGAAATAAAATATATTTACCCTTATTTATTAATCCAGAATTTTATTTCTGTTGATCACAACACTAAAGTTTGAATATGATATAAATATATCATTCAGTGACTAAGTATATACTCATGCACTGTGTGTACATGCAAAATCTGAGAAATACTTAGAAATATACCAGAGTCTATTATATAGTAGTTATTCAGTAACTATTTGTCGAATGAAGGCCTCTGTGCTAATGATATGAAATCTAAGAGAGACTACTTTTATATACTTAAAACATGAAGGGGAAAAGAAAATCTTAATACCACAGTATTAAGGTGGAGATAGCTGGTTGTCTCCAGTATGTTTCTTCTTAATAATGGAAACCTCCCCTGCTACCCATGGCCACTTGAATGGTCTTTTCATGAATCTAGGTGTTACTGTGCTACTCAGTTCTGGCCAGTGAGATATAAGTGGAGGTGATGTGTGCAATGTTGAGGAAGTCTGTCCTTCAAAAGGAGATGGTTCACCATTCTTTCTCTTCTTGCTGGTTGGAATCATAACTGCTAGCTAGAGCTTCTTAAGATTACGAAAGGTAGAGCAACAAAATTGAAGGGGCCCGAGTCCTTGACACAATAGAATACCATAACTAACCCTGGACTTCTTACTTCCAGATATCTTTTATTTAGAGAGAAATAAACATATCTTCTTTAAGCCACCGTTATCTTAGATTTCCTGTTGTAGGCAGCCAAAGTTAATCCTGTTTGATATAGGTATTGAGTTTCCTATTGTTACGGCAAAAAATTATCACAAAGTTAGTGGCTTAAAATAACATCCATTATCTTACAGTTCTTGAAGTCAGAAGTCCAAAATGGGTCTCACCAGGCTAAACTCAAGGTTTTGGTAGGATTAGTTTCCTCCAGAAGGCTCTAGGGGGGACTCTTTCCTTACCTTTTCTAGCTTCTAGGGGCTACCCACATTCCTTGGCTTATGGCCCCTTCCTCTGTCTTCGAAGCCAGCAACATTGGGCCAAGTTCTTCTGCTGTCAGCTTACTAGTTCTTTATATTTCTGTGTCCCCCTTCTATTTTTAAGGGCATTTGTGATTAAATTAGGTCCACTCAGATAATTCAGAATATCCCCACATTTCAGGATCAGCTGATCAGCAAACTTAATTCCATCTGCAACCTTAATTCCTACATAATCTAACATATTCACAGGTTCTGGAAATTCAGGCATAGACATCTTTGGAAGCCACTGTTCTGCCTACCAAAGTATTGCAGGCTTTAAGTTTCATGATTGATAAATATTTTTATTGATTTATTTGTTCATCTTTAATTTATAAACAGCTTTAAAACATTATGGTAATTGGTCATTACTTTTAATGTAACATTTAACATTGTGCCACGTAGGAGTTTTAATAATTATTCATTAGTTCATTTATTTAATTGCTGTTCTTGTGCATATTCTATGTGACAGATGCTATGTGGGGGCTATAAATGCTTCATACACTTCTTGACCTCAAGAAGTGCAGGAAGAAACAGATCGACAAAAAGACTATTTAAATAAATGTCCAGGAGATCTAGTATACAAAGGAGAGACAACTAACCTGAAGTCAAGTAAGTCTTTCTTAGAGAAGGATAGAATTTATTGGGAAAGTGAGGGAAGGCTGTTAAAGGCAGAAGTTACAACATATGCAGACCCCTCCAGATGAAAGTGCGGTGTTTTGGGGGCAGAGGATCCAAGAGAAGAAGAGGATCAAATAAAAGGAATACCTATTCCAGATGAGGCTGCAGAAGTGGGTAAACAGGAACCAGATCACATAAAGATCCTAAGGATTGGGGACCCTGTACTGAAAGCAATTGTAATCCATGAAAGGGTTTTTAAAAAGTCAAGAGTGTCCACATTATATAAGTGTTCTGATGGTGGGGGGATAGCAAGAGGAGCAGAGGAAAAGTGAACAGAACAACATTCATCAAGGGAACTTTAATACAAGTTTTTTCCTCTTGTATAATCATTTATAAAGGAATTACTTAGCCATAACTAAAAGCCATACAAGATGTGCCTGTCCAAAATGAAGCACAGGTGAAGAATAACGTTTTCAGATTATATTAACAAATAGATAATACTATTGTTAAATTGTAAGCAACATAAACCATACTTAATATTTGTGATGTTTATAATAATAAATTGTTTCAGGTTGGGCTCCTAAAACTGTCTTGCTACATGCCAGGCCCTCAAAATTATGTGATAAGTGAATATTTTAAAAGGCTCCAATATAATAATAATAATAACTGTTTTCCCTCTATTATGTTTACAACACCCTAATGCACTAAAGTTAACACCTCCCTGTTCGGATTCTGCTGTCTTCCAAATTACCTTATATACTTCCAAGAAGGCAGACTTCATTTTCTTTCCCTCACATCCTTCAGAGTACCTTGTACACACCACTATTGTAACATTTACCGCTTTTATTATGTTTTACTTCTGTCCTCTCTCCTAGCCTGAAATTTTCATCTTTGTATTTCTGATACCAAAAGCAATGCCTGTCAAACAGGAAGCACACTCAGTAACTATGGAAAAGAGCAGAAGTTTCTGCCGTCTGTGAATCATTCTGGCACAGGCACTTTTGTGAAGAGCAAATAAGATCTTGTATGTCAGGTGTTTTTACATGGTGCCTGGCACGTGATAAACAGAAAACAATAGGTAATACAGCAAAAGCAAATTTTTGGACAAAGATCAGAGCCACGCCTTTCTGTTCCATAAGGCTAAAATATAATTTTTATCCCTGAAAATGTCACTTCAGGCATAGGTGGAATGATTCTAATAAAGGACAAAAGGAAGAGGTGAGATTAACATGTTGTTTGTTTAGCATTAGTCAGAATATTTGTTATATCATGTAGAGATACCGTTGGCCTCCATTAACTATATTATCTAAGGAATTGTCTGCACAGTAAGTAAACTTACTACCCTAGCATAAATAACACTATTTTCAATGTAATTAGATGGCAAGAACATTTTTTAAAATACAAGTTAAAGATTATTATAAAAGAACTATAAAATCTGTCATAGTTTTATTTCCTGGTTTGTGTGGAACAGACACCAATTCAGATAGAAGTTCATGATATTTTTTTTTCCATAGCATCCAAGAGTAGGAGATCAATCAGGTCTCCTAGGTAAAGAGTTGAATCACCTGTAGATAGACAGAGCCTCTCCACCTCTTACCTCTGCATCTCTGCACTTCTGTTTAACTTTCTTTCAGGACTTACCACTGTGCACGAAGGTGGTATCAACTCAAAAGAGGTATGAGAAGACACCTAAATGTGCCCACTATAAAATTACACAATACTTAGAGGAAAAGAAATCATCCCTATTCCTACCCTAAGACTAGTATTATTCAGTGCTTTTTTCACATGTATAGTTTATATAGTTGCAGTAATGCCTAGTTTTTGCCATACATGTATGAGAACTACATGAAATTTAGTATTATGCCTTTTCACTTAACATACCACACACCTTTTCCTATATAGGCACATAACCTTACACTTGAATTTTTTTTTAACTTGACTATAATATTCCTCAAATTGGAATTTACTAAATTTACCATGATTTACTAAACCAGTTACATATTATTGAATATTTGAATCACTTCTATTTTTTGTTTTATGAATAATGAGCACTGTTATAGTATAGTTTTTGTTTTTTTTTTTATCATTTCCTGGGGAAATAGTCTCAGAACTGGAATTATTTAGTCAACAGTAATAAATATGGTTGTATCTTTTTAAACCTATTGTCAGCTTGTTTTTGCAAAGGATCGTACCAATGTATGATGCCACTGGAAATACATGAGCTTGTCTCACCATGATTAAAAAATTTTTGATATTTGTAGCTTATTTTCTAAAGTGGATGAACTTTGCATTCCCACAGTAGGGAGGTTCCTCAAACAGTTAAAAATAGAACTACTCTGAAATCCAGCAATTGCACTACTACGTATTTACCCAAAATGTACAAAAATACTGATTCTAAGGGATACGTGTACCCTAGTGTTTATAGAAACAATTTATCAACAATAGCCAAATTATAGAAAGAGCCTAAATGGCCATTGACTGATGAATGGATAAAGATGTGGATAAAGGGGTGCATATATATCTATATATATCTATATCTGTATATATCATGGAATACTACTCACTCATTAAAAAAGAATGAAATCTTGCCATTTGCACAGCATGGTTGGAGATAAGAGAGTATTATACTAAATGAAGTAAATTGGTCAGAGAAAGACAAACACCATATGATTTCATTCATATGTATAATTTAAGAAACAGAAGAGATGAACATAGGGGAAGGAAAAAAAGGCAAACCAGCAAACAGACTCTTAATTATTGAGAACAAACTGAATGCTGGGGGGAGGTTGAAGTATGAGTTAAATGGGTGCTGGGTATTAAGGAGGGCACTTGTGATGAGCACCCAGTGTTATATTGAAGTGATGAATCACTAAACTTTACACCTAAAACTAGTGTTGTGCTGTATGTTACTAACTAGAACTTAAATAAAAATTTGAAAAGATATTGGTAGTTTATTTACACTGATTGTAAACATGAATCGCCTAATGGTTTAGAATATGTACATAGGAAAACACCTAAATGTGTATTAAATTCCATACTTGATTAAACCAGTAATCATTTCAGTTCTGGATCTTGCAACCTCTTCAAGCTCTTTTATGCCTAGTATTACCAAAAGAAAAACCCTATATATCTGTTTACTTAAAATACCCTTGCTGAAAGAACAGTTTGTATTTCATTTAGCTTCTAACTAAATTTATCACTAGATTTTTAAATTAAAGAAATGTCTAACAAAATAACCATCCTTAGAATTTTCTAAGTTTCAAATTCCTGCTAGCTTTTATGCAATAATCAATTAACTGCAAAGATTCCTGTTACATGCTGGCAAAAGTTAACCATTTTAGAATTCTTGGGTAAGTGTACTTGACCGCAAAATAAATTGGAAAGTAATTCAAAGGAATTTCTAGGAATACTATGCAATCATTTAGGAAAGATGAAGCAGCTAATCTGAAAAGCTCTTAAAGATTAAAAATAAAGTCCGGTAGAAAGGAAAGGTGAAGAACAGTGTGTATATAGTTTTCTACCATTTACTACATGCACACACAAACACACAATTATGTATACCCAAACATGTGTAAGTGCATAGGTTTTCTGTGGGAGGGCACATGATAGCAGTGTTTGCCTCTGTAGAGGAGTTCTGGGAGACTAAAGCACAAGAAAGAGAAAATTTTACTTTGTACATATCTTCATATTTTTTGAATTTTGTATTGTGAACACATCCAAAACTATGGATAATGGTAATTTTTATTAATGGATACAAAGGGCTAGAGAATCCTTCCAAAACTTTTTTTGGGCGTAAGGTTATTCCCTAAGGGGTGGTAGTTGTAAACTAGAAAGACTGCAGTACTCAAAATTATGATCCCATTCACTAGTTCATTTATTCAACTACTATTCTTGTGCATATTCTATGTGACAGATGCTATGTGGGGCTATAAATGCTTCATACACGTTTTGACCTCAAGAAGTGCAGAAAGAAACAGATTAACAAAAAGGCTGTTTAAATAAATGTCCAGGAGATCTATTATACAAAGGAGAGACAACTAACCTGAAGTCAAGTAAGTCTTTCTTAGAGAAGGATAGAATTTACTGGGAAAGTGAGGGAAGGCTGTTAAAGGCAGAAGTTACAACATATGCAGACCCCTCCAGATGAAAGTACAGTGTTTTGGGGGCAGAGGATCCAAGAGAAGAAGAAGCATCAAATAAAAGGAATATCTATTCCAAATGAGGCTGCAGAAGTGGCTAAACAGGTGGAATTAATCTTGCTGATCTTGAAATGGGGAGATATCCTGAATTATCTGGGTGGACTTAATCCAATCAAAAATGCCCTTAAAAACAGAAGAGGGAGGCAGAAATAGAATTAGTGAGCTGACAGCAGGAGAAGAACTCTCTCTGTCCAGTGTTGCTGGCTTTGAACATAGAAGAAGGGGCCATGAGCCAAAGAATGTAAGTAGCCCCAAAGAAGGCAAAGAAAGATTCCCCCCTAGACCCTTCTGGAGGAACCTAATCCTGCCAAAGCCTTGAGTTTAGCCTGGTGAGACCCATTTTCGACTTCTGACTTCTAAGAACTGTAAGGTAATATATTTGTGTTATTTTAAGCCACTAAGTTTGTGATAATTTTTTGCAGTAACATTAGGAAACTCCTATATATACCTATATCAAACAGGATTAACTTTGGCTGCCTACAACAGATAATCTAAGATAATGGTGGCTTAAAAAAGATATATTTATATCTCTCTATATTAAAGTGATTCCATTTAAAGCTGTTGAGTAGAGACATAGTCATTTCTTAGCCCTGCTAACAGGCAGAGGAATAGCATGGTCTGACAAAATCACAAATCTCTGTTAGCCAATATTTATACTTCTAATTCATATCGAAACCTTACAATTCTGGCCAATTTTCTATTTTGCTGATTTTCTGTGGTAAATTCTTAATCTCAGGTGGCTTTTCTTGTTCTTCTATTATCAAGATTGCCTTCAAGTAACAAAGGGCACTTAGGGAATGGAAGAACACTTTCACTAGTAACAAAAGGATGAATGAATGAATGAATGAATGAATGAATGAATGAATGGAATTTGAGAGTCCACACTCAACTCTTTCCTGTGGGTATAACCTTGGATATACCTCCCTAACTTTTCTGACTCTGAGCCTGAGTTCCTTCTCTGCAAAATCAAATCTAATTTCTCTATATACACCAAAAATTCCCTACATATTCACAGGGTTTTGGTGAGTGTCGCATGAGATCATGTATGGGGAAGTTATTTTAAAAACTGTAAGACATAGAATTTTGAATTTTTATTGTACAAACCTGCTAGATCAACATAATTCTCCCTAGAGTCAAATACTCATGAATTTTGAATAATTGACTCTTTTGTATTTTATGACAGCCCCTATGATACTAACCCATTTGAGTAACATGAATTGAGTTATTTTTTTTTACTTCTTCCTCTTGTTCACACCATGATGGAGTTAAAATGTCAAAAACAGGTCTGAACTGACATGGTATATTAAATACTTGACTATTACATTAAATCTACCTTGATACAGTTTTGAAAAATATTTGCTTTTTATTTCTTAAGGTGTTTGCAAAGGACTGGTTTTGGTTTTATGACCAAATATGTCTTCAAAATTATCTACTTAGATTTTGAACAACTGTCAAATGCAATTGAATTTAAGCATGTTTTTCTTTCTAGGTTGCTTCATGAAGTGTTTTTACAGATCATAAAAATGTCCACAAAGAGTCAAATTATTGCTTTATTCCTACATTTGATATTGTTTTACATTGTTGCTGTATATGTATAGATAATTATGTTGTTTCACCCTCAGAAACCATATTTTAATAGTTTTAGCTGAATTTATTCCTAGTTAAAATAGTATATAAAGCATGCACATTTAAAGTCAACATTATTCTATGTGTTTTGCTGTTACAACTAACAATTTACATTATTATAATAACGTTGTAAATAGCTGTGGAATCTAGTCATTTTGTGTATTACTGAATTCATTACTGTCATTAAATAAATATCTTTTCTCTTTCGTAGCTCAACTTATTTCCTGAATCTACCCATATGATATTATGCTCTTGATCTGTTAAAGTCCCCGATAAATATGTTACTGTTTTTCAAATAATGTCATAGTAGGATGAAAAATTTTCTGGTGGGTATTTTCATTAGCTAACTGGTAACATTTTTAGTAAATGCCAAAAGTAATATATGATTATAAAACATATGTTCAGCATCAATTTTATAAATAGCAGAAATGCATAGTAGAAGATATTATTCAGATATTGTCTGCTAAAGAAAAAAACTAAAAACATTGGCTCTGTGAGGAAAATATTAGTTTTTTGAGATGATTGAATAAATTGATTATAGTTCTTCCCTATTTTGCTTTATTTTCTGTGTTTATAGAGGAAAATGCAACCTGATTTTTTTTCCTTATTACCTAGTTTACTTATATTTTGTCCTCCCTTGAAATCAAGTTCTTCAGTCTTCAGGGATGTTACGGACATACATCAAACTACTAAAATCCACTTTTGGTGGTTGAGGTTGGTTTCAAATTATGTCCTTCTTGCATCTGCTCCCCTTTCAGTGTTAGACAGCAGCGGACTGACCAAAAGACTATCAACCCCACGAAAGCATTTGATGCAAAGAATTTGACAACCCATTAGCTAGAAAACCATCACCTGAATAGTTCAAAATCGATTGAAGCTTTTCCCCCCATATGTAAAATTGTTCTGTCATTCCCTTCATTTTTTTGCATTCCTGCTTTGTATAGCCTTGGGAAGCATAGATCAGTGATGTAGCAGTAAAAGACATCATGATACCAAATAGGAAATGAGGACTTGGGAGATGCTTTGGACCTCTTAATTTTCAGGCCACTTGATAGCAGATACAGTTCATTACACAGGAAAATTGCTTTATCTTGGGAAAAGAGGGTGCTGGAGGTGAGGGAAAATGAGTTAGTCACCAATACGGTTCACCTTGCAATTCAGTCATTTAGATCTAACTAGAGAATGATTGCTGTCATGTTCCAGATAAAGAATGAAAGCTCTTCTCACAATAAAATGTTGAATCATATATCCCCTGTTTAGATTCTAGGATAAAAAGGTAAAAGAAAGGAAATAGTTTATGTATGTTAATACACACCAATTTTAATAGAGAATGTACTATTTGTAGAGCCTTTATAATTACTACATATGGTTTTGAGCTTTATTATGACATTAGTAGATATTTTTTCCATCTCTTATGTATAGAGATCAATTCAGAGGCTACAGTCACCCAGTTCATATAGACTGGGACTCAAATTCAGATCCCATGTGTAAATTCTGTTGTGCTCAGTAAACATAAAATATCCAGGGCAGTCTGAAGACAAGATTCTAAAGCATAAACCTTTATTCTAAAGCATAAAATTAATATTCAGAAAAATAATTGTGAATATTCTTTTTAGTGAATATTTTGTTATATGTTCAATATTTCTATAAATTTTCTCATGCAAAACTTTGAGTAGCATATAATTCTTTCTATACTTCATTTTCTCTGTTTCATGAACATAAAACATTCCCTCCTGCCCCCCTTTCAGATCTTTTTCCTTACTTCCCTGTCCCTATCCCTCCCATCTTTTTCCTTACTCCCCAGTCTCCATCCCTGCCCACTTGCCCTGATGATCCACCACAAATTTTATCAGCTTTATTTCATAATCAGTTGTTCTGTCTTGTCTCTCATTCCATATTATAAACTCATTTATGATAGAGACCATGGCTAATAATTCCTGCTATAGTGATGACCATATCTGGAAAAATATATTTTAAATATCTTTTATGATAGATAACTACCATCTATGGCTGATATAAGAAGAGGATCCTGGGATGCCTGGGTGGTTCAGTCGATTAAGCAGCTGACTTGATTTCAGCTCAGGTCATGATCTCAGGGTCCTGGGATCTAGCCCTAGGTCAGGCTCCACACTCAGCAAAGAGTCTGCTTGGGGATTCTCTTTCCCTCTCCTTCTGCCCCTCCCCCCGCTCTCTTGGGCACATGTGCTTTCTCTCTCTAAAATCTCTAAAAAAAAGCAATGATCCTAATTGGATGCTAATATGAAAAGAGACCCCAGTTTTCTTCAGTGTACTTGATAACCTGAACTTAACCCAATAGGAAACAAAAGAGCTGAAAAAGTAGTACCCCTTTTTAAATGAGCTGCCAGGGATTAGCCATCACATTTTAGTACCATCATATATGGTATTATGATATTAGTATACCTGAGTTCTGAAAGCCAAAGAAGAAAAGACTGATTTTTGGAGCAAACACCTTTAACATAACTAGGCAAAAACACAAAAGGAAGACAGCACTCAGAAGTTGATATCCACCCTCCAAAACAACTCAAATTCTGGATTAGAATTTAGTAGCTCTGGGATAGAAAGGAATCTACATTGTTAATGGATGTGAGCACACATGACAATACCTCTTTAGAGTTATAGGGACAGAAAAGAAAATATATCTAGAGGAGTGAATACCTCTAGTGGGGAAAGCTAAGAGTTGGAAAACTAATACTACATTGATGTTAGTGTTACCCACAAACAGAAAGATTCTCTTAAAATACAATTTTAAAGTTCTTGCATTAATACAATATATGGAGCCAAGACCCCATAGCCATAGTAGTTCCTCCTGGCACAGAAAAAATTGCCAACCAGATACAACATTAATTTGTAGACCTCTCAGGGGTAGCCTTCCTTCAATATGCACATTTTATATTAGCCAGTGGAAAAATTAACAAATGGTAGAAATAGAGGTAAGGGGAGGAAAAGTTTTTTAAAGATAACACAAGTTGTTCTAGTTGTCACTAGTTGTCATGGAATGAAACATAAGTAGCAGGGCAAGATCTCAAAAAGATGTATCACTCATATCTTAGCAATCTATTTTTTTTCAAAACCAAGACTACCTGTAGTCAAAACCAAATGAATCCAGAATAGGAAGAAATCTCAGAAGCCTACCAAAAAATGGTTTTAAGAGTAAAGTAAAAATTTAGAAGTTAAAAAGTTTTAAGTTGTGTTTCGGAACCAAGACTGATTCTACAAGAATAAAGATAGTGTTACACAGAAACACACAAGATGGAGTGCTTGAGAATTTTAGAGAGTGAGATGAAATAAAAAATATATTAACTGTATATTGAGGAAAATGATAATAGAAAGATGTGAGAGCTGGGAGAAAATCTAATATTCAAGAAAAAAACAGGAAAGTATAGATACAGGTAATAATTTTCCACAAAAAAATGTCAACAGAGAAAGAATACCTTTTAAGAATCATTCAAGTTGGGGCACCTGGGTGGCTCAGTGGGTTAAAACCTCTGCCTTCGGCTGAGGTCATGATCTCAGGGTCCTGGGATCGAGCCCCACATCGGGCTCTCTGCTCTCAGGCAGGGAGCCTGCTTCCTCCTCTCTCTCTGCCTGCCTCTCTGCCTACTTGTGATCTCTGTCTGTCAAATAAATAAATAAATAAATCTTTTAAAAAATCATTCAAGTTATGGGGTGCCTGAATGACTCAATGGGTTAAGTGTCTGCCTTTGACTCAGGTCATGTTCCTGGGGACCTGGGACTGAGCCCCTCATCGGGCTCCCTGCTCAGCAGGGAGCCTGCTTCTCCCTCTGCTTGCGGCTCCCCTTGCTTGTGCTCTCTCTCCCTGTCAAATCAGTAAATAAAATCTATTTAAAAAGAATCAAGTAATTAAGAAAGATCAAAAGAAATCAGTAGTGAAACAGAAGGATTTTTTAAAGGATTTCTGGATGGAACCAGCTATTTAAGGCACAAGAATTATTGTTCTTTCATTGGTGGGGAGGGTCAATGTGGTAAGATCATTACAGAAAATATTACTGGATTATTTTTAGAAAACTGTGTGTGTGGGTATGTTAAAACTGAGGTAAATTATTGAGCCAAAGATATCAAAACATGCTATTTAATCTTAAAAACCTAGCCTGAAACCAAGGGAGAGTGCCCTATCTTTTTAAAGGGGAACACTTACGAATTTGTTTATTCATTTATTTGACAAATATTTGTTGATCTGCTTCTCTGTACAAGGCACTGGTCTAAGTTCTTGGGGCTACGATAAGGAACCAGAGAGATAAAAATCCCTACCTAGCAGAACCTGTAGTCTAGTAAAATGAGACAAATAACAAATATAATAAGCAAATTATATGTTAGAAAAGGTTTGACTGCTCTGGAAAAATAGAGCAAGATAAGAATGACTGGAGATGCAAAAACATCATGGTTGCTCTTTTAAATTACAAAACATAAAATTCCAGGACTATGTAATGGATTCTCAGAAAGATGCACGTGAGTATATTGAGGATGTCAGTGGAGATAAGCATTAGAATATGTCCAGTAAATGACTATTTGATTTTAACTGCTCAGTAATTCTTGTTTGGTTCACTGCTAGCAGGTGTCATAGCAGAAATTAAGTTGTGAAACTCTCGTAAAAGAAATATATAGTTTTTTAAATGAGTGCTATAATAAACAAAATCTGTGATGTGTCCCATTAATTAAATCCCTAACACCTGTTCTCTTCATTTACCTTACTTTTGTTTTTCATTTTGTTAAGTACTATTTCACTACTGTTTTAAAACAAAATAATTGAACATATGTGCACTATTAGTCATAAAACATTTACATTCTATTCTTTCTATCATTGTTAATGATAATATAATTTTCTGTGTTGAGTATGCTTAAAAAAAGGAATAATTTCTTTACCACAGATGAATATGTACATCTCATCTGCACAGGGATTTACTAAGTTAGGAGTAGGCAAAGACCTCTGGCTTCATGTACCTTTTGCTTAGCTCTTTCAGTTTTTTGCAGCAACGTTATCAATGACATGTAAGTTCATAGACCACATGAATATAAGGACTTCTGCCTCCTTTTCTCAACTCTTGGAAGATCGTTAGAAATAGGAAACTAATGTATTATTATTAAACTACAATAATAGTAGTTCAAAAAGCTTTGTTCTCTTTACGTCTTAAAATCTCAATCCTCATTATAAAATGATGTCTGGAAGATTCTTTCCAGACTGAGGCTCAGAGAGGGTTATTTTACCAAGGTCACTAACTAGTAGGGGTGGGGTGGAGAGCACAGTGCATGGGGCTGAGATGAACCTACAGTTCTTTAAAAAACAATATATTCTAAGCTATGTTAAGTGACCTGCTTTTGTTGTGAAAACTGAAAGAGTATTTAATAGAGTTTACCAAATCTAAACATTGCATTGTTTAGGTAAATGCTTGTCATTAAGTGACAAAGCATCTTTACTCCACCGTTCCTTTCTCTGCCCCAGCCAATAGCACAGCTCACCTCAGCTCCCAGGGCAGAAACAGTGATCTCCAATAAAGTAAGTGACAAAGGATGCACAGAAATTTTAGTTGGCTTATTTTTAATGTTACACTTACTGAGGATATGGACTGTAAAAATTTTTTGAGTGAAACAATATCTCTTGAACAGTCATTCTTAATAATTCATGATTTTTAAGACTGAAAAAAATCTCAAAATGGGTATTGTAAAAATTAATATTTCAAACCTGCTTTTTACTACTTTGTACATAATTTATGGATCAAGCCAAAATTTTAGAAATCAAGTTTGTGAAAATTTCTAGTCTCAATGCTCATATAATTACAGAACTAGAAATGCTAAACATTTAGTCTTTTGCTGTATATTAGTGTCTAGAACATTAACTGCCATAGGCTTTGCCTCAGGTCTCTCAAGTTGGTCATTAACTAAGCTTGCAAAAGAATAACATATCACATTTTGTTTTATGAAACTGACAATAAAAAATTACTATTCTTGAAATCTAAAGGTTTTTTTCCCTTGTTCAAAAATATTCTTGGAGTTGGGGGGTGTTGGGGTGGGTGGGTAGGTGTGGGCATGTGTGCATGCACTCTGTTAAGGGATTGGTAAACAAGTTTAAATGCATGTTGAATAATGGGGTGAAATGTAACATTATCCAGCAGAAGTGTCCTACCCCATTCCCAGGTGAAAATCACTGTATTGTTTATCAAGTATCCCTAAAGACTGAAGTGATTCCCCAGGTAAGGAGATTTAGAATCTCATTCCAGATTTTTACAGGTTTATTAAGATAACCTTTTTATTGCTTAGACAGCTTACCACTTTTGCAATTTTGGATTTTCTTCTGTTTTTTTTTCTTTAACTGGTAATAAGACAAAGTGAGCCCTTTGATCTACACACTGAATCCCACAACTTCTCATCTACTCAGGGATGAAGTTACCTCCCTTCTTCTGTGTCCATATTCTCTTCAGTAGTACAATGTGCTATAATATTATTACGCCCAGTGGTTCATTCTTAGTCCTTGTATACCTTGTGATAAGCAAATCTTCATAGTTGATCCCCTGTCCTCTTTGAAATACTTCCTGCCCTTAGCTTTAGGACTTGCCTGGTTTCTCTAATTCTTCTTAAGCTACTCCTTTTCAGTCTTTCTTTCTTGTTCTCCTCTTCCCAGTCTCTAAATATTAAAAGGGTCAGTCCATGGAAGTCTTTCCCTCTCAGTCTACATGTCTTCCCTAAACGATCTTATCCCTCTTCTTGGCTTTAATTCTTATCTATATGCTAATGGCTCCCAAATAAATCTTTAGCCTGGACCTAACCCATGAACTCCAGGCTTATTTAGCTTCTGTATTTGGATGGCCAATAGACATTGCAAACAGAGCCCCAAACTGTGATCCTGGTATCCAAACCCCAACCTGTGTCATCTGCAATCTCAACTTCTTATTTCACACAAGAGTAACTCCATCATTCTAAAGGCTCAGGTGAAAACCTGGGAGTTCTTCATAACTCTCCTTTAAATTCCTTGTGTTTTTTTTTTTTGTTTTTTTTTTCCCAGAAAATTCGTATCTTCTACTTTTAAAATACATCCAGAATTTGACCCCTTTTCATCAGTTTTCTTGCTGTTCTCTCCCTCACGGAGTATTCTTCTTTCTGCCTTTGTCACCCTTTGGCTTGTTTCAGTAGACCAGCCACAGTTTTCCTGTTAAAACACTAGTCAGATTGTGGTCTTTGCTCATACCCTCCAGTGGCTTCCCTTCTCAATAAATTAAAGCCAAAGTCCTTACAAGGTTTTTAAGGTCTACATGATCTGCCCACACCCATCTCTCCAACCTTACCTCCGACAGTCCCCATCCTTCACCCAGTTCAACCACATCTGCCTCCTCAATGTTCCTTGAATATGCCAGGCATGTTTTGGCCCTAGAACAGGGGTTGGAAACAAGGTCTCTCAGATTCCACATGCTGTTCCTGAATCTAAACAGTTTATAGAGACTCTCCAGAAATCCTAATCAGAATATTCTCATAGAAACATAGTACCTAAATCATATGCTGATTTTTAAATGTCCCTATTAAAAGGAATTCTAAACATATTACTTCATGTTGCTTGGCTATTTCCTAAAATCTAATCTAAACTATTATGGAACTAAAAAGATGTTAACAGAGTTCTGTGATGTATGACACAGATTATCTAAGCTAAAAGCAGCTAAGTAATGTCTACGAAAGTTAACTCAGTACCAATTAAGTGCTGGCATCTACCTTGACCACACGAATGTCAAGTCTAACATTAGGGAGGGATACAGTGGTGAGTGAGAAAAACAGAATCTAAGAGGAGAGAGAGAAACTGGAGAAGGCCCAAGTGATTTTGTAACAAGGATTATCAGATGCCTTTGTCCAATAGGTAGTAAGACATGTGACTGTTAAATGAATGCAAGTCTTACTGAACATTATAGTATCAGTTAGTGAATTATATTAATAAAGAAGAAAAATTATATCTGAATAGACGCAGAAAAACCATTTGATAAAATTCAACTTCATTAAAAAAAAACCTTAAAATAAGAATAGAAAGATGTTTACTTAATCTGACAAAGAGTACCTAAACAAAAACTTAAACATTATGTTTGTCAGTGAAATGGTGGACACCTTCTCACTTAAGATCTGAGGAGATAATAATGCCCTATATCAGCACGTCAATATTATAATGATTGCCCTCCCCAGTGCAATAGGGAAGAAAAATACATGAAACATATAGGATCTGAAAGTATAATATGAAGTTCTTTGTTCACAGATGATATGATTGGGCCAAAGAAAATTCAAAAGAATCTTCAGGTAATTTTTAGGATTAATTAGAGTATTAGAAGGCTGAGTACACGATATACAAATAATAGCTGAAATAAGTAGGACTTAGAAAAAGAAAAAAATTTGAAGACACCATATAGAATATTAGAAAGCACCAAATGCCTAGGAATAAACTTAATAAAAGCTTAATAAAAAGCTTTTCATACCCAGACAACCATAAAACATTATTGAAAGCATAGAACACCTTAATAAATATGTATGTGTTGGAAAACTTGCTATTGTAAAGGTGTTCATTCTCCTTAAATTCAGTGATTTTGATGTAATGAATATATTCAACCAAAACAAATAAAAATTCCAGGTTTTTATGAAAACTGATAAGCTGATTCTAAAATTTATATTGAAATGAAAAGGACCAAGAATAGCAAAGAATCTTTAGAAAAAGAATGGAGAAATTCCTTTATCAAATATCATGATTTTTTTAATAAAACAGAAGAGTTAAGAGTGTGAATTGGCAAAAGGATTGAGAAAAAGACCAAAAGACCAGAATACGTATCTACGCATATGTGTGTATGCATATATATATATATATATACATACACACACACATATATATCTATGGACTCTTGATTTATGATAGGTGACATCTTCTTCAATAATTGGTGTGAGCCGGGACGCCTGGGTGGCTCAGTGTGTTAAGCCTCTGCCTTCGACTCATGTCATGATCTCAGGGTCCTGGGATTGAGCCCTGCCTGGGGCTCTCTGCTCAGCAGGGAGCCTGCTTCCTCCTCTCTCTCTCTGCCTGCCTCTCTGCCTACTTGTAATCTCTCTCTGTCAAATAAATAAAATCTTTAAAAAAAATAATTGGCTATCCATATGATAAAAGATGAAACAGCCTTTATCTACAAAAATCCACTACAAGTAGATTGTAGATATAAATATGAAATAAAAATTAAATCTTGCAGAAAATAAAATAGTAGATTATCTTCAGGGCATTAGCGTAGGCAAAGGTTTCCTAAATAGAACACAGAAGGCACTACCTAAAAAGGGGAAATGATTGATACATCACACTCAGTAGACTACATTAAAATTAAGAACTTCCACTCAAAGAAACCATAGAGAGTAAAAATGAAAACTAGAGTCAAAGACAGTATTTGTCAATTGTATAACCAACAAAGAACTCATATCCAAAATATGTGAAGAACTCTTACAGGTCAATAAGAAAAAGATAACCAAAAGAAAAGTGGGCAGGAGACATGAACAGACACTTCATAAAAGAGGATATCCAGATGGCGAATATCTATCTTTTTTTTTTTCAATATCTTTTCATATCTATGAAAAGGTGACATCATCACTCTTCAGAGAAATGAAAATTAAAACCACAAGGAGATAGCATTTAAATCCAGCAGAAAGGCTAAAATAGAAGAGCCTAACAGTACTCTATGGGGAGGATGTGGAGCAATGGGTACTCATATTGCTGCCGATAGGGATGTAAATTGGTACTGGTAATTTAGAAATTATTTTGTATTACCTACCAAAACTGAACAGGTTCCAGGGCACCTGGGTGGCTCAGTGGGTTAAGCCTCTGCCTTCAGCTCAGGTCATGATCTCAGGGTCCCAGAATCAAGCCCCACATGGGGCTCTCTGCTCAGTGGGGAGCCTGCTTCCACCCACCTCCCACCTGCCTGCCTCTTTGCCTACTTGTGATCTCTGTCAAATAAATAAATAAAATCTTTAAAAAAAAAACTGAACAGGCTCATACCTGTAATTCCACTCCTTGTTGGAAATGCATACATATGTGCACAGATACCAGAAGACATGTACAAGAATGTTTATACCAGCATATAAACAAATATAATTGTAAAATGCCCATTCAACCGATGAGAATAAAGTAACCACTGCTATTCCATTTATATGAAGTTCAAAAACAGATAAAACTATGGTGACAAAAATGAGAATGTTGATTATTTTTTAGGAGGAGGGAGGATTTCTAAATGGAGAAGTACCAAAAGAGGTATTTGGAATGTTTAGTAATGCTCTATTTCTTGACCTGTGTGATGGTAAAAACAAAACAAAAACCAAAAACAAACAAAAAACAGTGTTCACCTTGTGATAATTCATTGAGTTTATTGTGTTCATTTTAATATGTCTTTTAAACTTAATAATTTTTTAAAATTTTATTTGAGAGAGAATGAATTGGGGGGAGGGGCAGAGGGAGACAATTTTTCAAGCAGACCCTCAGCTGAGTGTAGAGCCCAACTCAGGGCTCAATCTCATGACACTGAGATCATGACCTGAACCAAAACCAAAAGTTGGATGCTTAACTGACTGAGCTGCAGAGGCACCCTTATGCTTAATAATTTTTTAAAAGATTTTTTAAAAATACCCATTGCAGTATAGCAACTATTACTTCCTAGGTGCCATTTTTACCAGTTTGTCAATCATTTATTTCTGTATAATGTCTTATAGTTGTTGGGAAAGGCATTAGGTGAACTAATACATATAATAGCACCTTGGGGAATCATAATCTTGGCATGAAAAATGACTGGATATTTTCAGATAGTAAGCATGAGGACAAAATCTTAAGAGCACTTTACCAAGTAAATACCTTTTAAAATAATATTTAATTTCAAATTAAGATACATTCTATGGTTTCAGGCATTAGTTTATGCTACATTTATCAACACATGGAAAATATATAGTTTTTAAAAATATAAAATGTGTTCATAAATTACATGTTATTTTGTGATTTATTTTTATACCTAAAATGTATGTTTGAAATCCTTTCATTTATTTTTATAAAATTAAGTTATTCAAACTAAAAAGACTATAGAGTGAAAAGTAAATTCCCCTTTATTCCTTCCCTCCTCTGTCCTATTTCCTAAAATTAAGCATGTTAATACCTTGTTTTTTGCATCCTTCCATAAATTCTCTATGTATATGTCAATGTGATTTTTTATAGACTTTGAGCTCATACTCTTCAGCAACTTTGTTTTTCATCAATATAGTTTCAGCATATTTGCATATTTGCATGTCATTGCATAAATATCTACATCATTCTTTTAAATCTGGGTAATATAAATACACAACTCTTTTTAATGATTGCATAATATTCCAACAGAGAAAATTCATTACTTGGCCTTTCTTGTAATACATAGATTGTTCCCATTTTTTTGTCATTACAAAAATGTTACACTATGTGTGTGTGTGTGAGAGAGTGTGTGTGTGTGTGTGTGTCTATTTGAGAGAGTATATGTATAGGAATTGCTGAGTCAAGAGTATAAATATTTTTTGACATTGAAAATAACCCAACCAAACTTTACTTTTGTGAATAGTCATTGAGAACTTGATATAGCATCATATCAAGAAAACTAATTTCAGGTAAAGCACCAAAATGGGAACCAATGAATCTTTCAAGACAGATAGGATATACTAAACCATTAATGGTATAGGGTTTTAGTAGAAGGAAAGACATACAGGAGATTTCCCCAGCTCCAAGCCCATAGTCACAAGAACCATTTGAATGTCAAATGTAGAATGAACAAACAAAACTTAAAAGTACAGTCTCTATTCACAAACAAGAATTGTAATATAGGGCGCCTGGGTGGCTCAGTGGGTTAAAGCCTCTGCCTTCGGCTCAGGTCATGATCCCAGGGTTCTGGGATCAAGTCCCGCATTGGGCTCTCTGCTCAGCAGGGAGCCTGCTTCCTCATCTCTCTCTCTCTGCCTGCCTCTCTGCCTACTTGTGATCTCTCTCTGTCAAATAAATGAATAAAATCTTAAAAAAAAAAAGAATTGTAATATAATTAAATCTCAGATTTATAATAGTAATAGTCAAGTAGAATATTTCATTTATATTCCTTATATTAGAAATTGTCTTCTCAGGATGAGGCCACATTTACTCTAAAAGGAGATCATCCTTGAGTCATGCTGTTCTAAGAATTGAGTTTTTCCTCTGCTGAAGAACTGTTGATCATTTAAGTCTGTACCTACTGCTGATAGGGATCCTTAGTTTAACACCACAAAATGAAGGCATCAAAATCTCTTAGAAATGAAGCAGTGGACACTATTTGTATTAATGTGCTCTAAAAATAGTTGAATTTAAAAAGGAACAGATACAATTTCTTCTTTACAGCCAGACAATTGGTACCCTAGCTCTTTGTTATTTACCTATACCATGCATCAAAATGCAATGTTTCTTCACTGTAATACAAGATTGTTAATAGTGAAAGAACAGGAGACATGGTGGAAATTTGATATCTGAATGACTTTTAGATTTTGGGAGCAATCATAGCTAGTTTTTGAGTGCTTATTATGTGCTTGGTGCACTTGTAAGTACTTCATTTACAACCCTATAACTTGGATGTTACAAAAAGCACCATTGCACAGATTAGGAATAGGAAGTGTACAAATGCTAAGCAAAGTAGACACTGGTATGTAGCAGAGCCAGTATTCAAACCCAGGTAATATGGCTACAGAGTTCCTACCCATCATTATTTCACTAGAAGTGGAGTTTCATTGGGTTCTGAATTTGCGAAGCCTGAGGCTCCACATCTTTTTTGTTTTCAACGACTTCAGAGCACACGGTGTCATTTGGTCATGAGATTTCTCCTGCTTTGGGGCAGAGGGACTAGACAAGGGCACACATATTTCTATGAATGTATCCTTTGTGAAATGGACATCTTAACCTTTTTCCCTAAAAGATGACGTAATTTTTTTGCTGAAAGCTAGATATGATATGTCTGGGAATAGGAACTGAGGCAATCAGGTTTGAAGTGTGAGGTGTTACGTCATAATCTAGCCAGGAGCTGGGCTGTGTTTAATGTTTGCTGTAGCTGTGTCAGAGGCTTCGGTTTCCTCTGGGGTTTTTTGTTTTCACGTGTAGGTTTGTTTGGTTGGTTGTTTTGGTGTGTTTTTTTCTTCCCATTGACTTTAGGTTTCCCTAAGAATTCCTTCTTAAATAGAGTCTGTGTCTTGCAGTTCTCTCAGTTGTATTCCATGCTTGTTATACCGGAGCCCTGTTGATGTGGTGGTAAGGTTTTCAGGGGGGAGGGGGCTGTTTTGTAATCTTAAATCTCTGCTTTTTCTCATGGAAAACCATACAGCTATGTACTGTAGATAAGGAGGCATCCACAGATGATGACAACAGTGTCCAGTCATGCACATAAAATGTGGTGGTACATGGCAGGCCTGGCTAGACCCAGTGGATGCCACCATGCCCAGAGGATGTAGTGATAATCCATGGAGGGGACACAGAGAGAAAAAAGGGGTTAGAATTCTACACAATGATGAATTACCTTCATTTATTCAAACTGCTTGGTGAAAATTAACCACATTTGTTAATGTCATGTGAGACAGTCCTCAGGAACTCCCAGAAACACTCGGAGCGGGTTTTTAGAGATCTAAGATGTTGTATTTGCAAGTAACAGAAAGATCCAGTAAAGTAAGAATTATGCTAGTTAACTATAGGTAAGTTTTTAATTTTAATTTTTAAACCCATATCCTTTAAAATAAAGATTATTAAATTTCTCTTATTTTTGCCTCGATTTTTTTGCAATCTAAAAATCCTTACTTGCCATTAAGCCTGTCCTTTGATTTGATCACAAATCTACAAAGTGATTTAACTGTTTTGGTTCAGAGTTCAGATTGCAAAGAAGCCAGTGTAGAAAAGAGCCAAAGATACTTGACCAGAAGTTTCAAAGGCAAGCATGGGAATTCTCATTATCTTTCAAAGCTCTTGGCCCAGTGGTGAGCAGGTGGGGATGAGTTTTTATCATCTCTTTTTTGCCCCTTCTCTAAACTCCATCATTCTTCCTTATATTCTGTGGTCTTATTAAAAGATAGTGTCACCAACTATGCTTTCTAAATTTCTCGTGTGTGGAAATTTCTATCCTTTATTCCCAAACAATTGGTGACTGATTTTCTTGTCATGATTGTTGACTTAGGAAGTCAGTGGTTATGTGTGATTTCCTCTCCATCAGCTGTTATTACCATAGTTCCCAAACTTCCCTGCTGTGTTCTGTTCCATGGAGAACTCAAAGAAGCACTGTGAGATCTTTTAAATTCTCAAGAGAAGCACTGTAACAGTTGGATGTTACATGAACTACTATTATGAAGTTGTTTATGCCTGACTACTTAATAAAAGGAATAAAAAAGACCTGTTGGTTATTTCTTCTGACACCATGAAAAAATTAGTGGGGCACTAAGGGCACTGTGAACAGAGGAAGTTTGGGCACCTCTGCATTACCCCCTTCCCAACAACTTATTTCTCTTTGAGGATCCACATGGATCTGAGACATTGAATTTGCCCCCAAATCCAAGGGATGGAGTATATGATTAAGCTAAATTCATCAATGCAGCACACCTTCTAGGTTTTAATAAGAGATGAACATGTGTCCCACATCAGCCTAGTCAGAGTAAATCTCAGGTCCCTTGCTTAAAATACTTGAACAATCTCAATTTTAATCTCCTCTCTCTGTCTTTGAGTGAGAAAGAATATGGCTACGGAGTTCTTGACAACCATCTTTTGAGCACAGTGAAAGCCAGCCTTTGGAAATAAAGTTGACACTGCTGAAGGTAGAGTGGTTAGACTGAAGGAAACTGGGTAACATTCTTGAGCCACTGGATCAAGCCCACCCTGAAGCCTAACTGCTTCTTTTCATTCCTCTAAATATTATTATTTAAGTAAGTTTCCACCAGTTGCCTTGTTATTTTTAATTCATAGGAGTTCTTGTTTTATTCTACTTTTTAGTCATATATAGTGTTGCAAATATCTTTAAGTATGTCTTGCCATATTGTACTAACTAGGATCTCTGATACAGTTTTGAGTAGAAATGCTAGTTTTGGATGTGCTTGTCTCATTCTCAGTCTCAGGGAGACGGCTTTCAATAATTCACCGTGAAGTAATACTTTTTGCTTTTGTAAATAATCATTCACTAGATTAATGAAATTCTCTTTTATTCCTTGTTGCTAAAAATTTATATCACTAATGAGTGTTGACTGGGAAATGAATACCTTTCTGTTGGGGAAGAGCCATTACTGCACCTGGATATCTGTATCCTGGATTGCCCAATCCGTGCCCTGGAACATACCCTTATCTGGAAGCTGAGTTCCAAACTGTCATTTCTTCCCATTTTCTTCTTCATTATTAGAGAAACTTTTTCCCTGTTCTGGGTACATGGTGAACTTCTTGTATTGCTCAACGTTATCATGTGCTTTTTTGTGTCTATTCAGATGACCATACCATTTTTTTCTCATTTTTTTCTCTGTTAGTGAGGTAAATTATATTAACTGATTTTCAAATGTTATATTACCCTTTTGTTCCTGGAAAAAGCTCCACTTATTCATAATCTATTATTATTTTTATACACAGCTAGATTTGACTTGCTATTATGTGGTTTAGGAATTTTGCATCTGTCTTTAAGAGAGATTGACTTGTAATTTTCCTGTAATGTCCTTGTTTTTGTATCAAGATTATTCTGGTCATATTTCCATTCTCCCAATAGAAAAACCTGTTTGGGAACATACATGGTCATTATATCATTCCATGTCTTGATTTGCAATTAAATGTTATTGTGTGATTACCAAAAAAAGGTGTCTAAATGAACAGTTACCTGAATTGTAATGCATACAAAAAAAAAAAGAGAGAGATTATTTTGATGTCACTGAAGAGTTGTGATTCATTCTGACTTTTTCTGTCTTTAGAAAAATTTGTTTATTAGTGATATGTCTTTCTTACAATTAGTGGAAGACTTCACCAATGAAGCCATCTGGGCTTGGAGTTTTCTTCAGGGTAAGGTGTTCAATAATATATTTAATTATTTAATGTGTTTGCATGCACATGTGTGTTCACATGTATGATTATTCAGATTTTGTATTTATTCTTTTGTCAGCTTTGCCAAGTTATATTTTTAAAGAAGAATTTGTTCATTTCATCAAAACTGTCAAATTTTATGGCATAAACTTGTTCCAATTAGTCCTTTAATATACTCTTTATGTCTGTAAGATCTGTAGTGATGTTCATTTTTTTGTTCCTGATATTGTAATTTGTGTATGCTTTTTTTTTTTTTTTCAAAGATTGGTCTTGGTAGATTTTCATCAGTTTTAGTTGATATCTGCCATTGTGTTTGTTCTTTTTCCTTAGGGTCTGTATACTTCTTTTTCTATCTTTTGATGTAGAAACTTTAAAAATTGCTTTTTAGCATTTTTTTCTTCTCATTACTGTTTTTAAAGACATAATTTTTCACTAAGTAAGGCTTTAACTGTATCCCTGAGTTTTGATATGTTATTTTTTCATTACAATTCAGATCAGAATATTTTCTATTTCTTTCTAATTTTCCTTTTTCCCCATGAATTGTTTTGTAATGTATGTTTTTCATGCTGTAAGTTTATTTACAAACATGAGTATGTTGAGTTAAAAAGTTTGATCAATTTTTTAAAGAGATTGTACCTCATAAAATGCTCCTTTTCACAACTGTTTAATGGATTATAATGTGTTATTGTTGTTGTTGTTTTGCAGGGAGTTGGGTTTAGTATCAATTTCTAGCTGAATTCCAGTGTGATCAAAAATATACTCTAAATAATTTTTTCTTTTAAAATTTGTTGAGACAGGGGCACCTGGGTAGCTCAGTGGGTTAAAGCCTCTGCCTTCGGCTCAGGTCATGATCCCAGGGTCCTGGGATCGAGCCCCACATGAGGCCCTCTGCTCAGTGGGAAGCCTGCCTCCTCCTCTCTCTCTACCTATTTGTGATCTCTGTCTGTCAAATAAATAAATAAAATCTTTAAAAAAAATTTTGTTGAGACATTTTTGCGACCCAAAAATAGTAGAGCTTATTAAATATTTCATATACATTGGAAAAGAATGTGAATTCTTTTCTTTTTGATGCATAAATTAGACCAACTTTGCTAATTGTAGTGTTCAGATTTTCTATAGCCTTTCTAAGACTTGGCATGTTTGCTCTATGAGCTACTTGGATGAACATATTAGTCTCCCTGCTGTGATTATAATTTGGACCATTTTTTCTTTTAGTATTGTTAATTTCTCCCTTATATATTTTGAATCTTTGTCTTGGAGTGCATACAGATTTAGAAATTTATATTTCCTGGGGATTAATCCCTTTATTGTTATTAAAATTCCTCTTTATCTCTGATAATCGTGCTTGTTTTAAAATCTATTCATCTGGTGTTACTATAACTAAAGCAACTTTTCTCATACTTTCAGTTTCAATTTGTATCTTTATATTCAAAATGTGTTTCTTAGATTTGGAATATAGTTGAATTGTTTTTATCTGGTGTGACAGTCTTAGTTTCTTAGAATATTTAACCCACTTACATTTATTGTGATTACTGACACTGTTGGGTTTAAATCTGTCTTCTTTTGTTTTCTATTTGACCCGCCTATATTATGGGTTTTTTTCCTCCTTTCTTGCCTACTATTATATTAATGCTTTTTATTATTTTGTTTTCATATGTTACTTGTTAGTCATTGTTTAACTTTAGTGATTACCTTAGAGATTATAATTTCTGTTCTTGATTTCTAACAAGCTGATATAAATGATTACTTTTAATAGTTCCCAGATAATCCTTAGATCTAATAAGTTCTTAGTTCAGTTTACACCCTTCTGCCTTCTTTATTATATGCATTATAGATCTTCTGTAGTTTGAACCCTATACAATGACATCACCATCATCATCATGCTGTGGAGTCAGTATTCAATTAAATGTCTAGTTTTTCTCTATCTCTTCATGATTTTAATATATTTGGTGTTTTCATCTGTGATTATTTTCCTTCTCTTGGTCTACTGGCAACAAATTATTTCAGTGTCAGCTTTTGTTTTTCTGAAAAGTGTATCACTGTCATTTTGAAAGATTTTGAGGAGTCATATCATTGTTTTATGGTTTCTATTATTGTTGACAAGTTACCAACAAATCTGTGGTTCTTTTCAAGTAAAAATTTTCTCTGGCTGCTTTGAAGTTTTTTTTAGAAGTTTGAGGTGCTAGGAATATTTATCCTTTGTATTTTATCCTTCTTGAAGTTTACAGAGCTTATTAATCTGTATTTTGATGTCTTTCATCTTTTGGACTAGTCATCTTTATTTCTTCAAATATTTCTTCAGTTTCACTCTCTCCACTCCTCACAAGACTCTAATTACATTTTTGTTAGATCTTTCCACTATGCCTCACATATATTTCATATTCTTTTTTGTATTCACCACTCATTTTTATTCTATTCTTTAGTATTGCTATTTCACAATCACATTTCTTTGAGTTTACTTACCCTTTTAATCCCTTGTATATAATCTGTTATTAAATCCATGTGTTGAATTTTTAATTTTAATTCTTGCCCTTTTCACTATTTTAATGTATTTTTTCCTTTTCCTCTATTTCATTGAACATGTTAATCATAGTCATTCCAAAGTTGTTATCTCCTAAACCCAATCAACAAGTGATATAGAGGTCTTTTTCATCTCTTAAGTTTTGTTTATATGATCCTTTTCTTGGCATGCTAAATAATTTTTAAATTAATTTTGGACATTGGGTATTAAAAAAATCATAGAGGCTCCAGGTCATGTAATCTTTCTCCAGTTTGACCTTTTCTTCTGCTAGGCAGGAGTGAAGACTGATTACCTAAATCCAGTTGAGGACTAAGCTTTGTTCACAGGAGATAGGGCTCCACTTACCTCTCCAGGGTATAGCTCTCTTGAGATTTCAGTAGGAGGCCTGATGTGTTCACTGGTGCCTCTCCTTCTGTTTAATCCTTACCTTTATTACTTTTTTCTCCTCAGCCAGAAACCCAGATCTGATTTTTGTGGTCTTTGTCTTTAGGTTCTTATTTCCCCACCTCATTCAGCTTAAGAATTCAACAAATATCTTGGGAAAAATACCATGTACCAATTCCAGTGCTTCATCTGTCCCTCTTTTGACTCTGTTAAGTTAACATTTGTTAAGTGGAGCACAGGGTATCAGATGGTGGGTCGTGGTTCAACAAAAGTCCATAAGAGAAGCTGAAATTGAAATGGAGAAGTTCTCCACAGATCCTGGAGAAAGTACATGGCACATCAATAGGCAACATCAAGAGGTCAAAGAAAGGTGCAGGCAAAGAAAGAGGCAGGACATGGGCACATGTCTTTATTAGGGTCTTTGGGCCGAGTGCTTTGGGGTCCCCAAGCTAAGATCAGATTGGTCAATTCAAACCAAAAAGAATGAGGTTTTGGTAGGCTGCATGGGGTGCACAAAGAAGTAGTCCCCACGAAGCAGGGGAGACTATGGGTCACAATTTTCTTGTGACTGCAAAAGCTGTTATCTATCAAATTGGTCACAATTTGCTTGTGACTATCAAAAGCTGTTACATGAGGGGCTAGTGTCAGTTTGAACCCCCTGCAGGCCACTTGGCTAAACAAAATGTGCGCTGAAGCAGCAGTACTGTGGAGTAGCTCAGCTAAACTCTTAGCAGTCCTTTTCCCTTGAGTACTAGCCCTACAAATCTCTAAGTTTGTATCTCCAGTACTGCAAGGCCACCCAAAATTCTGCTGGTGTGTCTCCTTAGTAGCCAGTTCTGATTCTAGGATCCAGCACTGCCAAATTTCCCCAGGGAAAGAGCAGTGAAGGATTCTCAGCTTTTCTTTCCATGGTTGTTTCTTCTCAAGACTCTTCAGAATCTTGGCCTCCCTTCCTTCTCATTGCTTCAGTAGGTCATTGATGCATTTAAATAGATGTTTTGTGCATCTCATTTTCTATTTGTCTATTTTTTTTTTCCCTCAGAGGGAGCGTTGGTGTACTCCAAGGTATATCCCTTAAAATGGAAGTTGATTTTTTCACATTAAACTTTTCAATTGATCCATGTTTTAAGAGATCCAAATTTTCTGTGTGTTGGTGAGCCAGGTCAACTAACACTACTATTTAAATACTAAACACTTTATGTCAGATAAGTTATATGTAATCTAGAAGGAGTCTGGAAGTAATTCTTACATAAAGAATAAATATTACTTAAAGAAAAAATATTTTAAGTAATTCTTACTTTAAAAAATTCTTACTTAAAGAAAAAATTGTTTTTAATCCAAACAAGGCCTTTCAAATACTTTTTTAAAAACTAAAAATAAGGTAAGAAAATTTCTGTATGTTATAGGAAGGGGGTGTTATCTCTTTTCTTCCATGTGATACCTCCTAGAGATTGAAGACAGGGACACATGTGACCAATATGAGAAAGATAAGGAATTCTACTGACTCGTAGGGATAGCTACATTTCTAATGACTGTTTGGAAAAGCAGAATGAGAATTTTCTGTCCTTAGAAAGGAAAATCTGAGAAGATAAAATCCCTCTAAATGAAGACCAAATTGGCAAAGGATAAAATATTGGGATATAGATACGCAGCTAGCATTAAGAGTAAGTAATGAAAGTTAGGATAAGCTGTTTGTAGTACGTATAAACAGCTAGAGAAATATATGAGAGATCTCCAATTTGTCATGAAGGTTATCTTTCTAAGTGTAATGGAATTCTGAGCCTCATATCACTTCTACTCTTAATATCCCCAGACACATACTTATATTTAAAATCAAGGTATTATAATTCCCTGGAACAATTTTGAAACTGTTAGCAGAAAAGAAGGAATTTAAAGTTGGTAAATCATCAACTTACTGTGTCACCAGTTAATTCTAGTCCCACTGACTTCTGTAGATGGCTCCCATCACTGATTCCCATTTTGATTTTTCCAATTACTGATCCTTTTAAACATTTAGAAGCCTTTATAACTTAATTTTCTGACCTCATATTTCTCTCCTGCCTTGTTGGTACTTACACTACACCCCTAGTAGACCACCTGCAATTCTGTAAATATGCCCTTATTTTTTATACCTCTAAGCTTTTGTTTGTTTGGCCCATCTCCTTAGAATAGATCCTCTCTTTGCTCTTTTTTTCCAATATCTCTGTTTATGGTAATCTTCCTTATTTCTTAGTACTCTCTCCCAAGCCTCTTTCTCTAGTAAATATTTCTATTCCCAGCCAGATGTGACCTGTTCTTCCTTTAAACTGATCTAACACTTTGCTTATGTATCTCTTAGGACTTTTACTGTAATCTGCCTTGAAGAAAAATTGTTTGTTTTCCTTCTTATTAGACACTGAACCCTTTGAGGAACAGAACTGTGATTTTAAAAAAAATTCACAGCAGAGTCTACTAGAGTCTTACAAATAATAGTTAGTTAATGAATATTTGTCCAGTTAAATATAGGGGACATGTGGCCCCCATAGGTGGTTCACAATACAGATGTTGTTTTCTGCTGAGCCAGTTGAAACATGTGTCTCTGACTCTTCACTTTTCTTTAAAGGCTTACCTAATTAGGTAAAACCTACCCAAGACAATCTTTTATTTGATTACTCATAGTTAACTGATTATTAACTTAATCATCAGAGTGACACTGTCACATGTGTAGATTCCACCTGTACTCAAGGAGGGGGGCACAAAAGTAATGGGAGCCATTGTAGCATTTTTCCTGTCATATGCCCATCCTTTTCTTTTTTCTTTTTTTTTTTTTTTAAAGATTTATTTATTTATTTATTTGACAGAGATCACAAGTAGGCAGAGAGGCAGGCAGAGAGAGATGGGGGCCGGGGGGGGGGGTGGAGAAGCAGGCTCCCTGCTGAGCAGAGAGCCCAAAGCGGGGCTAGATCCCAGGACCCTGAGATCATGACCTGAGCTGAAGGCAGACACCTAACAACTGAACCACCCAGGCGCTAGATACCCCTCCTTTTCTGTATCTTTTTTTGTGTATGTCTCTTGCGAGTAGTGGTCAAAGTGTGATCCCTGGACTCTCAGCATCAGTATCACTTGGAAATTTAAATCCTCATGTCCAATCTGTGTCAGAAACAGGCCCTTGTGGAGATGTTGATGCACACTCAAGTTTGAGAAGCAGTGTTTCACTCACTGGCCTTTTATTTAAGTGGTAGGCCATGTAGTATTCCCTCTGTTCTCTGCCTCGATTAAGAACAGCCTAACTTGGGGTGCCTTGGTGGCTCAGTGGGTTAAGCCTCTGCCTTCAGCTCAGGTCATGATCTCAGCATCCTGGGATCGAGCCCTGCATTGGGCTCTCTGTTCAGCGGGGAGTCTGCTTCCCTCTCTCTCTCTGCCTACTTGTGATCTCTGTCTGTCAAATAAATAAATAAAATCTTTTTAAAAAAGAACAGCCTAACTTATTTTATTAGCTGTCTTATTCCTCATTTCTTTCTTTTTTTTTTTTTAAGATTTATTTATTTATTTATTTGTCAGAGAGAGAGAGAGGAGCGAGAGTGAGCACAAGCAGACAGAGTGGCAGGCAGAGGGAGAAGCAGGCTCCCCGTCGAGCAAGGAGCCCAATATGGGACCCGACCCCAGGACGCCGGGATCATGACCCGAGCCGAAGGCAGCCGCTCAACCAACCGAGCCACCCAGGCGTCCCTTATTCCTCATTTCATGAAGAGTTTAAAAGGAACACTGATTCCCAAAGCCATGGTGTCAGGGTCTCTCCCATGCTGACCTTGACTCTCTGCCCACCTGTTCCCTCTCCTTGTTGTCCTCTGCCTAGCAGGGGGAGATTGAGGAGGAATTCTGTATATGAGCCCACTGGTTAATTGTGCAGTTCTTTACTCATTCCTTTCCACCTCTCTACCCCCTTTTAAAAATCTGAGTAATTGTCATAACTCTGAGTCTGTTGTCCTTTTTGTTGTTATTGTTGCTACTGCCATGTGAGAATAAGTGGAGAATTCTCATATAATAGATACAGCACTTCCTGTGGCTGATAGTAGTTTATTAATCTCAGACATTAGCAGTGAAAGTATATAAAAAACGTGTTACAGAAATACAGATTTTTGCCACATTGAAGTGGAGCCATGTTATGATATAGGAATTAGGATATAACATAATCCTTTGTGTGTAGGTTCTCCATGATATAGGAAGTGAAATCTAAAGACTATATATGTTTCCTCCATAACTAAATCTATACTTTAGTTGTTACTGAATAATTTAATTTCTTTCATTATACTTTAGTGAATTTTAACCACATAAATTAACCAGTCTTCAATCTGTTTTCCAAATCCAAGAACATTTTGCATAGCAAATATCTGTATATAGTAACCAGCACATTTCTATAAAAAGAAGTCTACTTTTACGTTGACTTTCCTTCCGTGCTTTCATCCTTCCCAAAGTACTTTTCATTAATGTAGGGCTTTCTGTATGTTTTGGCCTACTACTGAATCCCCAGCACCTAGGAGATGGTGCTTAACAAATATTTGTGAAATAAATTTACTTTTTCCGTCATTTTATTAAGGAAGTTTTCCATGATGGAAAAATAAGATTGACTGAATTTCTTGAACATCCTCTAGGAATGTGAGGACCACTGGTATTTTAGTAAGAACCAACTTCCAGCAAGAACATGGCTTCGGTTTTAGTCATAACAATGTAAATAACATGCTAAATGAAATTTACAAAATTTAATTCAAGCATTTTGACTTATAATGAGAGATTTTCTAATCTGGAAAGGTATTCCATGGAGTATGCATATATACTTGTCTATTTAAAGGAAAACTTTTTTTTTTTTTAACATTCAGTGTTTTATTAGTTTTAGGTATATAATATAGTGATTCAACTTCCATACAGAACCTGGTGCTCATTATAGCAGCTGCACTCCTTAATCTCCTTCACCTATGTCACCCATCTCACCATCCTCCTCCCCTCTGGTAACCATTAGTTTGTTTTCTATAATTAAGAATCTGTTCCTTGGGGCATGTGGGTGGCTCAGTCGGTTAAGCGTCCAACTCTTGGTTTTGGCTCAGGTCATGATCTCAGAGTCCTGACATCAAGCCATGTGTAGGGCTCCACACTGGGTATGGAATCTGCTTAAGTTCTCGCTATTAAAAAATTTAAAAAAAGAATATGTTTACTGATTTGTCTCTCTTTTTTTCCCTTTCCTTGTTTGTTTTGTTTCTTAAATTCCACATAAGAGTGAAATCATGGTATTTGTCTCTCTACTGACATATTTTGCTTAGCATTATACTCTCTAGCTCCATACACGTTGTTGCAAATGGCAGGATTTCATTCTTTTTTTACTATTCCATTGTATGGGTGTGTGTGTGTGTGTATACCACTTCTCTCTCTCTCTCTCTTTTTTTGTAGTTTCAAGTTTTTATTTAAGTTCCAGTTGGTTAACATACAGTGTAATATTTGTTTCAAGAGTTAAATTTAGTGATTCATCACTTATATATAACACCCAGTGCTCCACATAAGTGCTCTCTTTAATACCTATCACCAATTTAACCCATCCCCACCCCACAACCCCTCCAGCAACCCTCAGTTTGTTCTCTATAGTTAAGAGTATATTTTATGGTTTGCCTCCCCCAACATGTTCATCTGTTTTGTTTCTTAAATTCCACATATGAGTGAAATCCTATGGTATTTGTCTTTCTCTGATTGACTTATTTTGCTTAGTGTAATAACCTTAGCTCCATCCTTGTCACTGTAAATGGCAATATTTCATTTTATATGACTGAGTAATATTCCATCACAGATAGATAGATAGATAGATAGATAGATAGATAGATATCAACAGTGTAAGAGGGTTCCCTTTTCTCCACATTCTCTCCAACATCTGTTGTTTCCCAACTTGTTAATTTTAGCCATTCTGACTGGTGTGAGGTGGTGTCTCATTGTGATTTTGATTTGTATTTCCCTGATGCCGAGTGATGTTGAACATTTTTTCATGTGTCTGTTGGCCATCTGATGTCTTCTTTGCAGAAATGTCTGTTCATGTCCTCTCTCCATTTTCTTGATTGGATTAGTTGTTCTTTGGGTGTTGAATTTGTAAGTTTCTTATAGATTTGGGGTACTAGCCCTTTATTTGATATGTCGTTTGCAAATATCTTTTCCAATTCTGTCAGTTGTCTTTTGGTTTTGTTGACTGTTTCCTTTGCTCTGCAAAAGCTTTTAATTTTTATGAAGTCCCAATAGTTCATTTTTGCCCTTTCTTCACTTGCCTTTGGTGATGTTTCTAGGAAGAAGTTGCTGCAGTTTAAGTCGAAGAGGTTGCTGCCTGTGTTCTCCTCAAGGATTTTGATGGGTTCCTGTCTCACATTGAGCTCTTTCATCCATTTTGAGTCTATTTTTTTAAAAAAGATTTTATTTATTTATTTAACAGAGAGAGATCATAAGTAGGCAGAGAGGCAGGCAGAGAGAGAGCGGGGGGAAGCAGGCTCCCCACTGAGCAGAGAGCCCGATGCGGGGCTCAATCCCAGGACCCCGGGATCATGACCTGAGCTGAAGGCAGAGGCTTTAACCCACTGAGCCACCCAGGCGCCCCTTGAGTCTATTTTTGTGTGTGGTGTAAGGAAATGGTCCAGTTTCATTTTTCTGCATGTGGCTGTCCAATTTTCCCAACACCATTTGTTGAAAAGGCTATCTTTTTTCCATTGGACATTCTTTCCTACTTTGTTGAAGATTAGTTGACCCTAGAGTTGAGGGTCCATTCCTCGGCTCTCTATTCTGTTCCATTGATCTATGTGTCTGTTTTTGTGCCAGTACCATATTGCCTTGATGATGACAGCTTTGTAATAGAGCTTGAAGTCTGGAATTGTGATGCCACCAACTTTGCCTTTCTTTTTCAACATTCTTCTGGCTATTCGGGGTCTTTTCTGGTTCCATATAAATTTTAGGATTATTTGTTACATTTCTTTGAAAAAAATTGATGGTATTTTGATAGGGATTGTATAAAATGTGTAGATTGCTTTAGGTAGCATAGACATTTTCACAATATTTGCTCTTCCAATCCAAGAGCATGGAACATTTTTCCATTTCTTTGTGTTTTCCTCAATTTCTTTCATGAGTACTTTATAGTTTCCTGAGTACAGATTCTTTGCCTCCTTGGTTAGGTTTATTCCTAGGTATCTTATGGTTTTTGGGTATAATTGTAGTTGGAATCAACTCCTTAATTTCTCTTTCTTCTGTCTTGTTGTTGGTATAGGAAAAACAATTATATATTTTCTATATTCATGTTTATTTACAGTCATATTCAACTAAAACAATTAATCTATGTGGCACCTTTTGCAGTAATTTGTCCCCAGAAGGGTGTTGCTTAGAGACAATTTATGAGCCACTTGGCTAGCGGACAAAGAACAATGATGAGATAAAAGTTGCGTGTAGGAAGCTAGTAAGATCTCTAAATAAGGTTTGCCTTACTCCTCCTCTTCAGAAGACAGTCCCAGAACGTAAGAGGGAAAAGCATAGTGCAGACCTGGGCTACTTTTATTCCTAGAATTCTTGTGAATATACTTAGAAATGATTACAAAATAAATAACTGTATAAATTATTATAAAATAAGCAGGTCATGTTTACATTTCCCTTATAGAAAAGATAAAGCATTTTTCTTCCTTTTCTCCACACAGTTGATAGGGCTTCAAAATTCTGGTACGATAAATAATGGTGACCTCAAAATGGCAACTTTGGCTTTAGAACCATCTACCTGTGACCTATAGTTTCCATAGTGTTGGACAGGCATTCAAATTTCACAATGCATTGGATGCATGGAAATGAGGCTTTAAATATCAATTTACCCAGAAAGTCCAAATATTTGGAAATTTATGTAGCATAAATAGTTATTAAAGTATAGAATGAAAGGGATATTAATTCAGAGTTAAAGCTGTTTGCAATTAGAGAAGAAAAAAAAACCCTACACTTCCGAGATCTTTTCCAGATCGTCATTTGCCCTACATGGTCCTCTGTTCCAGAGAAGACTGTTCTCCAGCATAGGAATCCCCGGTTACATAAACACCAAGGAAGAGCTTTCAGCTGCTTTAGAAATGCTCTTTTTCTCTCTCAAAATGTGTTGGTTCTAGTCTCTTTAATTATAATTAAATATATAATTCATGTATTTAATGGATTATTAATATTCATATAATTTCATGAGTCTCCTTTCTTAAGCTCAAAAGGAAAAAAGATAAACCTTTCTAGGAATTAGTTTCAAATCAAGTTACCAATAAATTTAAAAATGCCCTCATTAAATATTTTCCTTCCCGTTGCTTTCTGTTTGTGCTTGTGGATGACCAGCACAGGTCTCTGTGAGTCTGTTTTCTTTCCCACTTTATACTGAGTACATAAACATTTCCACAGTTCCTCAGCTTTCAGTGTTATTTCCTCTTCGAGTTTTTTTTCCTAACTTATTTTCTCTTCTCTCATTTTCTCCTCTTTATTTCTCCTTCTCTTACTGAATATGTCTCATCCTTAATTTTTCTGCTTCTTTTCCATCAGTTTGAGGCACTAAAATTAACTTCCTAAATTCAGGATTTTTTTTTTTACAAGAGCAAAATTATAATCTTTACCCCTCAGATTGGAATCATTTGATATGCTTCTAAAGGCAGCTTCTTTAAGGCAGTTTTGATGAAGACTAACAACTCAAGATTAGTCCTCTTTAAATGAATTTTTTTTCATCTGTGAGTAGTACATGAGCATATTTACATATTTTGGGATTAAAAAACCTGAAGTCCATACACCCAGAACTAATATAATGTTATATATCAATTACATCTCAGTTAAAAAAAAAAAAAAAAAAAGCCTTGTTGAAAAACAACACTCCCCTCACTATCCCTCTCAACTTCCCAAACTGATGATGCAGAGGCAGCAAAATTCAATTCTTTTATTTGCTCTCAACATTGTAAGGAATATATTTGAATCCAGTTCTTGGTTTATGAATTCTAGACAATGTCAACTAGATATTTTGGTAGGTGGGGCTATAGTTATAGTGCCCCACCCTCTCCCATTTTACCTATGGAGTGAAATTTCGAATTTTGGCTAAATCAACAGTTATTGTTTACATGAATAGAACTACATAAATTGTTTCTATGCTCATTTGGGTAGTATACTTTGTTTCCTTTTTTGTAGCACTTTTTACTCTTCCTAGAATTAATAATTACCTTGCTTGTATTGTTATTTGCTTAGTTTCTGTGTATCTATCACTATATACTTTTCTCTAATGCTGTAACATACCTGCCAAACAACTAAAAGATAACTTAGAGCAAATCAATCAAGTCCATTTTCCCCTCTCTGGAGATTTCTCTCCAATGGCTTTCAGTCTTCTTGCTGAAATATAGCCTTGCCGTCCAGGGCTGTTGCACAGCTGTCATTCTGGAACATTCTTTCACTAAGTCCTGGGAATTTCCTTAGTCTCCTGCATCCTCTATTTCCTGTATCTCAAGTTTTCCTTTTTCTTCATTTACTTCCTCTTTTTTGTGGAACAGATTTCCCTAGTAGTTTCCTGAAAAAGAATATAGAGAGGAGGTAAAATTCTTTTTTTTAAAGATTTTATTTATTTATTTGACAGAAAGGGACACAGTGAGAGAGGGAACACAAGCAGGGAGAGTGGGAGAGGGAGAAGCTGGCTTCCTGCCCAGCAGGGATTCTGATGCAGGGCTCGATCCCAGGACCCTGGGATCATGACCTGAACCAGAGGCAGACACTTAACAACTGAGCCACCCAGACACCCCAAGAGGAGGTAAAATTTGTGATCCTTTGAATTTCATAACATATCTGAAAAAATTGGTAATTTGGGTGTAATGTTTTAGGTTGGGAATAATTTTGCCTCAAACTTCTGAAGAAATTTCACCATTGTTGACTAGTTTCCTGTGTTGTTGGGGAGTTTGATGCTTCCCCAAATCTAATGTCAGATTTGACACCTTTCAGGCAGTTTGTTTGCTTGTTTGTCCTTTTGGGAAGATTTTAGGGTCTTCTCTTCCTTCTGATGTTCTTACATTTCCGTGATGATGTGACTTGGTGTTGGTGTTTTCTTGTTCATTGTTCTAGTCCCCTTTCAATTTGGAAACTCTTATTTTTAAATTTGAGAACATTTTGGAAAATTATTTTGGCTACTCTTGCCCGCATCCATTTTTTCTGTTCTCACTAGGACTTGCAAATAATTTCACTTTCTAATCACTTTTTTTACAGAGCTCTTTAAACCATAACTCTCTTTTATAGCAAATGGTTCTCATTATGACCTACAATTTTGGAGAAAGAAAGAAAGAAAGGGGGAGGAAATCAAGTATAAATCTAAAGAGTGATTTATCTTACTTCCTACTCAGTTTTTTCCATATATGTCTTGATTATATAATATTTTTAAGTGAAGAAATTCCTGTTGGTTTTACTTGCCTTTATTAGATGTTAATACTTTCAAATCCCGACAATATGACACCAAGATTATTCATAGTAATGGCTACGACTAGGTCAATTATTGTGCCTCAGTTCCTCCTTGTAAAGTCAAGATTGCAATAAAATCTATTCTTTAGAGGTGTCTGAATACTAAATGAATACATAAAGTGCTGGAACCTAATGCTGTACATAGGAAGCACACAGTGATAATAGATGACTATTTTTAGCACTATTTATGATCCAATTTATGTATTATCCCCATTTTACAGGTGAAGAAATTGAGGCTCAGAGGTTAAATTACTTGTACAAGGTGACACGCTAGCAAGTGACAGAGCTGGAACCACCCTCTGTGGGTTTAAAATCCATGCTCTTTGTATTCTACTTCGGTGAAGGTGTTTTTGTCTTTCCTTCCATGTCCTCTTTTTCTTCTTATGGATACAATTCAGTCACCCATTCTAAAGCATAATAGTGTGCAAGATCAGTGTTGGGTCACCAAACAGTAGAGGGTATTTGCTTGGAGACACTGGAGAAGTACACTGACAATACTCTGCCCCCGATACATTAAATACCGTGTAGAGGGAGGCAGGGACTGGGATGGGGCATTTTCCACGTATGCAATTCTGTGACATCATGCGAAGGTTAGGGTTTGTCTCAATCAAAGTTCTGATGATTCTCATTCAGTAGTGCACTGAGAGCATTGCTAACTGATACATGTAGCACGTGTTAAAACAAGCGAGACCTAGTGTCCTCTCTAGAAGAAGTAAACAGGTTGACCATCCATCTCCCCTATGACATTTTCCCAAAGTAAAGTTTCCGTTGGTGATTGTACAGGTAATAAGTACCTTTCCCCAGTCAATCACATGAAGTTCAGTCCCTTGAAGCTCTCCTGATACATCCCCACATTGTGGCCAAGAGCTGCGAGAGCTGAACACCTTCCAGATCCCAGCCCTCCCCCTGACCGAGCCTGCTCTGTCCTGTGCCAAGGGGTGTGGAATGCTCTGCTGAGCTGGCTACAATGGGTTTCACGTCTCATTTAGGAGCTGGAAAATGTACGTTTTTGATAAACCTGGATACATTTGGACAAGTCCTTTAGACGATTTTTGAACTAGAAATTATATAAATTAGCTTGGGTTGAAAGGGATCATTGCCTTTCTTACCAGTCAAACCTCTTAACATTTTAAACAGATGCAAAAAAGAATGAACACTGAAGGAGGTGATGGGCTGTGTTATTCTTGTGATCCTGAACATATGTCCTAGAAAGGAAAAACAGCTTAAGATGCTGAGACTATAGATATATAAGAATCAAAAATATGTACCAAAATTTTACATAGTGGTCAGTCTGTTTCCTTATTCTACATCATCTTTTTCTGATTGAAAATCCAGTTCCCAAGAATTGCTTTCATGCTTCTGACTGTAATGAAACACGTAAGAGTCTGGAAAGCCAAAGAATCAGGCTGAAAGGAAGTACTGTATATAATTTCCATAATGTGATCTAACCCTTCTTGTCTTAAGGTTTACATTAATGAGAATAGACTGACCAGAACAGTCAGATTAAATAATTGGGTCAGAACCAGAGGAAAGGGAGGGTGCTAACTTATGTTGGGCACCTGCTAGGAGTCATGCACACCTAGACCCTTTCTGTGCATGTCCTATTTAATTCCTTAACTCAGTGAGGTAGTCATTTCTATTTTCATTTTATAGGTGAGGAAACGAAGTCATTTAGAACTTGTTTAAAGCAAATAACATATAGAGGAGGAGCTGGAATTAAGCTCAGTCTTTTGTTGACTTTATAATCTGTGCTCTTTTCGACTATATCATATTACACACACACACACACACACACACACACACACACACACAGAGCTATTGCAGACTAGCTGACCTCTAGAGAGGTAGTGTAACATGGTTAATAGGAAACAGCATGGAACCAGGTTGCCCCTATTCAGATCCTGGCTCTGTTCGTTAGTAAGTGTGGCACTTGACAAATGATTATACTTAACCTCTGTAAGTCAGTTTCCTCATCTGTAAAATGAAATAATATCAGAACCTACCCCATACACTTATTACAAGATATAAATGAGTCCAGGGTGAAAAATATTTTAAATCATGCTTGCGCAGAGGAAGCATTCAATAGATAAAAGTTAGTGCTAAAAATCCCATAAGGGGAGAAGAGTACTATAGATGACCCAGGTTGAGTGGGTCATTGGAACACTGGTACTAAAGAATCTCATTTTTTAAAAAGATTTTATTTATTTATTTGTCAGAGAGAGAGAGAGAGAGCGCATACGCATAAACAGGCAGAGTGGCAGGCAGAGAGAGAGAGAGAAGCAGGCTCCCCACTGAACAAGGAGCCTGATGCAGGACTCAATCCCAGCACCCTGGGATCATGACCTGAGCCGAAGGCAGATGCTTAACTAACTGAGCCACCCAGGTGTCCCAAAGAATGTCATTTTTTAAGACGATCTCATTTTTAATATGACTGATTACCATGTGTGTTTATTAATAAGAAAAGACATATTTCATATGATTTGCAAACTGATAAATATGGTCAGACTTATTGATAGTAAGGCCAGTGCAGGTCTCAACAAGAAAACACTCCGCAGTGGGAACTGTGAAGAAAAAAAAAAGGGAGGGGGGCTCCTGAAGTGCCCCCATTTATTTATTTTTTATCTTTTTAGAGAGGGAGGATGGAATGGCAGAAGCGGAGGGACAATCTCTTTTTTAAGATTTTATTTGTTCATTTATTTTAGAGAGAGAGCAAGCAAGGTGGGGAGAGGGGGAGGGAGGCAGAGAGAGAATCTGAAACAGACTCAGCACTAAGTGTAGAGCCCTTTGCAAGGCTCAGTCTCACAACTGCGAGTTCACGACCTGAGCTGAAACCAAAAGTATATGCTCAACTGACTGAACCACCCAGGGACCCCTAGAGAGAGAGAATCTGAAGCAGGCTTCATGCCCATTGAGGAGGCAGATGAGGGGCTCGGTCTCACAACCCTGAGATCATGACCTGAGCTGAAGTTAAGCGTGGGATACTTAACGGACTGAGCCACCCAGGCACCCCAGCAGTGCCCCATTTATAAGGACCTATCATAGTGATGGTGTGAGAAATTCTCCCTCCTGAGTGGAGGAATTTTTGGATGAAAAAATGCCTAGGTTTATTAACTTACTTTATTATCAGTCTTTATAGCATGCCTCAGTGACTGATTTGAGTCCCCTTAGTGGCAGTAATCTCTGTGTCATCTTTTGATGCTTTAGGCATGATTGCAGATGGAAGACAGGGTCTGACGATTGGGACCACCACAGTGTGTAGCATGTGAGGATATGGACTGAGGGGCCTGGCATTTGGGTTCCCAGCTCAGATTCCTGCCCTGTGTGCGATCTGGGCAAGTCATGGGAAATATTTGGTTTTCTACATATCAGGGCAGTAATATCCACAGTTCATTTCACTTCTCACATTCTATGACTCTGTTTTATGATTCTTTTGCTCTTTGGGCCTGGAATTAATCTGGTCAATCCAAGAAAGCATCTGGTTGTGTAAAATACGCAGATGACAGTCTGAGAGCCAACGGCCACCCATCATCATTCTTAATCCCTTTTGTCAGTTCCAGGTGGTGTGTACTACCCCGGGGACAATCTGTCCCTCTCAGCCAGCTCAAGAGTAGCACTGTCTTAGAAGACATAGGAGACAGATGCTTTCACCTTGACCTTATGTATCTCCCTTCCAAGCATATCTTCACGGTTCCCTTCCCTTCCAGCCATTACTCCTCTTCCTCATCCCCACCCAAGAGGCAAATAGAATCAAAGGCAAATAGAGGGAGGTCCTTGGGCAAACCCCTTTTGGTAAAATGGTAATTTTTCAAATTATACAATAGTTTTCCAAGGCTCTGTGACCCTAAGTCGGAAAACGAGCTGAGTCCCTCACAGGCAAATAGCAAGATAAGTGCAATCCCAAAGGTAGGCAGGGTGGATAAAAAGAACTTTCCATTTTGAGTTCTAAATGTCAAGCAGCCATTCTAGTTTTAATTGTAGGGCAAATAATCATTATTTGTTGAAATTCTTCTGCAAATAACAGTTTGTTAAGGCTTTTGAGGAGAAATTACATGGGGGAATATATTTAGCTCAGTTCCTACTTAAAATTCACATTAGAACAACTAGTTTTGAGTCCAGGCATACCTCGGAGATGCTGTGGTTTTGGTTCCAGACCTCTGCAATAAAGCTAGTGTCACAATAAAGTGAGTCAAATGAGATTTTTGGTTTCCCAGTGCATATAAAAGTTACATGTATACTATATGGTGGTCTATTAAGTGTACAATAGTCATGTATCTAAAAAGCTGATGAACATACTGTAATTTAAGAAATTATTGCTAAAAGCTGCTGACTATCATCTGAGATTTTAGCAAGTCATAATGTTTTTGCTCAGGGAGGGTCTTGTCTTGAGGCAGATGGCTACTGACTGATCAGGGTGGTGGTTGCTGAAGGCAGGGGTGACAACAGTGACTTTTGCCCATTATTGACTCTTTCTTTCATGAACTATTTCTCTGTAGCATGTGACACTGTTTGATAGCATTTTACTTACAGTAGAACTTCTTTCAGAATTGGAGTTGATCCTCTCAGACCCTGCTACTGCTTTATCAACTTAGTTTATGTAATATTCTAAATCTTTTGTTGTTATTTCAGCAATCTTCACAGAATCCTCACCATGAGCAGATTCCATCTCAAGAAACCACTTTCTTTGATCAGCCATAAGAAGCAACCGCTCATCTGTTCAAGTTTTATCATGAGTTTATAGCAGTTTAGTCCCATCTGCAGGCTCCTCTGCTCATCCTACTTCTCTTGCTGCTTTCACCACACCTGTGGTGACTGCCTCTGCCGAAGTCTTGAATCCCTCATAGTCCTCCATGAGGGCTGGAATCAACTCCTTCCAAATTCCTGTTAATGTTGATATTTGACTATTTCCATGAACCATAGATATTCTTAATGGCGTTTAGAATGGTGACTCCTTTCCAGAAGGAAAGTTTTCTTTCCATAACTCAGTTTCCAGTTTACTTTGCCAAAATCCGTCAGAGGAATCACTATGTATGGCAGCTATAGCCTTATGAAAGGTATTCTTAATAAGAATTGAAAGTCAAAATTACTTCTTAATCCATGGACTGCAGAATGGATGTTGTGTTAGCAAGCATGAAGACATTAATCTTGTCCATCTCCGTCAGAGTTCTTGGATGACCAGGTGCATTGTCAGTGAGCAGTAATATTTTGAAAGGAATCTTTTTTTCTGAGCAGAAGGTCTCAATAGTGGCCTTAAAATATTCAGTAAACCATGTTGTAAACAGATGTGCTGTCATTCAGGCTTTGTTGTTCCATTTATAGAACACAGGCAGAGTAGATTTAATGTACCCCTTAACCCCTTAAGGGCTCTAGGATTTTCAGAACAATTAATGAGCATTAGCCTCAACCAACTACATTAGACCCTGGTAAGAGAGTCAGCCTGCCCTTTGAAGGTTTGAAGTCAGGCATTGACTTCTCTCTAGCTGGTAAAGTCCTATGTTGGCATCGTCTTCCAATAGAAGGCTGTTTCATCTACATTGAAGATCTGTTGTTTATTGTGGCCCCCCTCACTAGCGATCTGAGCTAGATCTGGAGAACTCGCTGCGGCTTCTACATCAGCACATGCTGCTTCTTCTTGCTCTAGTCTCTTATGGAGATGGCTTCTTTTCTTATACCTCATGAGCCAATCTCTGCTAGCTTCAGACTTCTCTTCTGTAGCTTTTTCTCCTCTCTAAGCCTTCATAGAATTAAATAAAGTTGGGCCCTTGCTCTGGATTAGGTTTTGGCTTAATGTTATGGAGGTTTGATCTTCTATCCAGGCCACTCAAATTTTCTCCATGTCAACAATCAAGCTAGTTCTCTGTCTTATCGTTCATTCATGTGTTCACTGGAGTAGCCCTTCTAATTTCCATCAAGAACTTTTCCTTTGCATGCAATTTGACTAACTGGTGCCTAGATTTTGGCCTATTTCAGTTTTTTAAAAAATTTTTATTTATTTTTTAAATTTCTTTTCAGTGTTCCAGAATTCATTGTTTATGCACCACACCCAGTGCTCCATGCAATACATGCCCTCCATAATACCCACCACCAGGCTCACCCAACCACCCATTCCCCACCCCTCCAAAACCCTCAGATTGTTTTTCAGTCTCTCATGGTTTGTCTCCCCCTCCAATTTCTCCCAACTCCCTTCTCCTGTCCATCTATCTCAGTTTTTTTACAATGCCTTCCTCACTAAATGTAATCATTTCTAGCTTTAGATTTAAAGTGACAGATATGTGATACTTCCTTTTACCTGAACACTTAGAAGCCATTGTAGGGTTATTAATTGGTCAAATTTCAATATTATTGTGTCTCAGGGAATAGGGATGCCTGAGAAGAGGGGAAAAGAGGGGTGGGGATGGCCAGTGGGTGGAGCAGCCAGAACACACAACTGTTATTAAGTTTGCCATCATCCATGGGTACATTTTGTGGCACCCAAAAACAAGTACAATAGTAACACCAAAGATCACTGATCCCTGATCACCATAACAAATGAATAAAAATCAAAAATCTTGGAATATTGCAGGAACTACCAAAATGTGATGCATAGACATGAAGTGGGCAGATGCTATTGGAAAAATGGCACCAATAGATTTGTTCTACTCAGGGTTTCCGCAAACCTTCAATTTGTTAAAAAAAAAAAAAAAAGCAATATGTGTGAAGCACAATAAAGTGACATATGCCTGTACAATGAAATGCCATTTTAATAATTGCACATAATGTTTTAGTGATGAATAGCTACTTTAACTTTACATGCCAGCCATGTAAATGACCTTAAGTGATTTTTCATTATCCTAAATGAAAGAATGGTAAATAGTTTGAGATATCAATGTGAGTTCAATGAGAACATACCATTTATAGTTTATTAAATTAAAAGGATGCTAATCAATCATTACATTTAAAACAACATTTACTGGGGATGGAGATTGATTTGCTGTTTTTTAGGATTAGAATGTACTCTAACAAGTACTTAATTTTACTAAGTAAATTGATGGTAAGAATATACAATTATAGTTGCTAAGGATTAGTTTGACCTTAAGAAAAAACTGCACCCGGGGAGGAGTCAAGATGGCGGAGAAGTAGCAGGCTGAGACGACATCGGGTAGCAGGAGATCAGCTAGATAGCTTATCTAACCATTGTGAACACCTATAAATCCAACGGGAAATCGAAGAGAAGAAGAGCAACAATCCCAGAAACAGAAAATCGATCACTTTCTGAAAGGTAGGACCTGCGGAGAAGTGAATCCAAAGCGACGGGAAGATAGACCCCGGGGGGAGGGGCCGGCACCCGGCAAGCGGCGGAGCGACGGAGCACAAAATCGGGACTTTTAAAAGTCGGCTCCACTGGGAGACATCGCTCCAGAGGCTAAACTGGGGGGAAACCCAGGCGGGGTCAGCATAACCCCAGGACCCGCAGGGTCACAGAAGGACTGGGGGTGTCTGAGTGCCACAGAGCTCGCAGGTATTGGAGCGGGGAAGCCGGCTATAGCGACAAAGCCGAGGAGTGAGCTCTAAGCCCAGGGTTACCTTGTGCCGGTCGCAGGCTGGGTGGGCTCGGAGCGCGGCCGGAGGCCACAGAGACAAAAGCGACCCGGCGCTTTTCTCCAGCTCCAACAATTGACTGCTTTCCTCGAGGCGCGACCGCAAGCCAGGGAGGCGGGGCTATTGGGCGCTTTGCTCTGAGAGCGCACTGAGGAGCGGAACCCCAAGCTCTCGGCTCCTCTGGGCCGAGAGATTGGGAGGCCGCCATCTTCATTCCCGTCCTCCGGAACTCTACGGAAAGCGCTCAGGGAACATAAGCTCCCGAAAGCGAACCCGAGCGGATTACTTAGCCCGGCCCCTGGCAAGGGCGGTGCAATTCCGCCTGCGGCAAAGACACTTGAGAATCACTACAACAGGCCCCTCCCCCAGAAGATCAACAAGAAACCATCCAAAACCAACTTCAGTCACCAAGAACAGCAGAATTCCACAGCAGGAGAAAGCAAATCCTACCTGGACAAAATGACAAGGCGGAAAAACTCACCTCAAAAAAAAGAACAAGAGGCCGTACCGAAGGCTGGAGACCTAATCAATACAGACATAGGTAGCATGACAGATCTAGAGTTCAGAATGACAATTCTCAAGGTTCTAGCCGGGCTCGAAAAAGGCATAGAAGATATTAGAGAAACCCTCTCCGGAGAGATAAAAGCCCTTTCTGGAGAAATAAAAGAACTAAAATCTAACCAAGTTGAAATCAAAAAAGCTATTCATGAGGTGCAATCAAAAATGGAAGCTCTCACTGCCAGGATAAATGAGGCAGAAGAAAGAATTAGTGACATAGAAGACCAAATGACAGAGAATAAAGAAGCTGAGCAAAAGAGAGACAAACAACTACTGGAACACGAGGAGAGGATTCGAGAGATAAGTGACACCATAAGACGACACAACATTAGAATAATTGGGATTCCAGAAGAAGAAGAAAGAGAGAGGGGAGCAGAAGGTATATTGGAGACAATTATTGGAGAGAATTTCCCTAATATGGCAAAGGGAACAAACATCAAAATCCAGGAGATGCTAAGAACGCCCCTCAAAATCAATAAAAATAGGTCCACACCTCGTCACCTGATAGTAAAATTTACAAGTCTTAGCGACAAAGAGAAAATCCTGAAAGCAGCCCGGGAAAAGAAGTCTGTAACATACAAGGGTAAAAACATTAGATTGGCAGCGGACCTATCCACAGAGACCCGGCAGGCCAGAAAGAACTGGCATGATATATTCAGAGCACTAAACAAGAAAAACATGCAGCCAAGAATACTATATCCGGCTAGGCTATCATTGAAAATAGAAGGAGAGATAAAGAGCTTCCAGGACAAACAAAAGCTGAAAGAATTTGCAAACACCAAACCAGCTCTACAGGAAATATTGAAAGGGGTCCTCTAAGCAAAGAGAGACCCTAAAAGTAGTAGATCAGAAAGAAACAGAAACAATATACAGTAACAATCATCTTACAGGCAATACAATGGCACTAAATTCATATCTCTCAATAGTTACCCTGAATGTTAATGGGCTAAATGCCCCAATCAAAAGACACAGGGTATCAGAATGGATAAAAAAACAAAACCCATCCATATGCTGCCTCCAAGAAACTCATTTTAGACCCGAAGACACCTCCAGATTTAAAGTGAGGGGGTGGAAAACAATGTACCATGCTAATGGACATCAGAAGAAAGCTGGGGTGGCAATCCTTATATCAGATCAATTAGATTTTAAGCCAAAGACTATAATAAGAGATGAGGAAGGACACTATATCATACTCAAAGGGTCTGTCCAACAAGAAGATCTAACAATCTTAAACATCTATGCCCCTAACATGGGAGCAGCCAACTATATAAACCAATTAATAACAAAATCAAAGAAATACATCGACAGTAATACAATAATAGCAGGGGACTTTAACACTCCCCTCACTGAAATGGACAGATCATCTAAGCAAAAGATCAACAAGGAAATAAAGGCCTTAAATGACACACTGGACCAGATGGACATCACAGATATATTCAGAACATTCCATCCCAAAGCAACAGAATATACATTCTTCTCTAGTGCACATGGAACATTCTCCAGAATAGACCACATCCTGGGTCATAAATCAGGTCTCAATCGGTACCAAAAGATCGAGATCATTCCCTGCATATTTTCAGACCACAATGCTCTGAAGCTCGAACTCAATCACAAGAGGAAATTTGGAAAGAACGCAAATACATGGAGACTAAACAGCATCCTTCTAAAAAATGAATGGGTCAACCAGGAAATTAAAGAAGAATTGAAAAAATTCATGGAAACAAATGATAATGAAAACACAACAGTTCAAAATCTGTGGGACACAACAAAGGCAGTCCTGAGAGGAAAATATATAGCAGTGCAAGCCTTTCTCAAGAAACAAGAAAGGTCTCAAATACACAACCTAACCCTACACCTAAAGGAGCTGGAGAGAGAACAACAAAGAAAGCCTAAACCCAGCAGGAGAAGAGAAATCATAAAGATCAGAGCAGAAATCAATGAAATAGAAACTAAAAAAACAATAAAACAAATCAACAAAACTAGGAGCTGGTTCTTTGAAAGAATTAATAAGATTGATAAGCCCCTGGCCAGACTTATCAAAAAGAAAAGAGAAAGGACGCAAATAAATAAAATCATGAATGAAAGAGGAGAGATCACAACCAACACCAAAGAAATACAAACAATTATAAGAACATACTACGAGCAACTCTATGGCAACAAATTTGACAACCTGGAAGAAATGGATACATTTCTAGAGATGTATAAACTACCACAACTGAACCAGGAAGAAATAGATAACCTGAACAGACCCATAACCAGTAAGGAGATTGAAACAGTCATCAAAAATCTCCAAACAAACAAAAGTCCAGGACCAGACGGCTTCCCAGGGGAATTCTACCAAACATTTAAAGAAGAATTAATTCCTATTCTCCTGAAACTGTTCCAAAAAATAGAAATGGAAGGAAAACTTCCAAACTCATTCTATGAGGCCAGCATCACCTTGATCCCAAAACCAGACAAGGATCCCACCAAAAAAGAGAATTACAGACCAATATCCTTGATGAACACAGATGCGAAAATTCTCACCAAAATACTGGCCAATAGGATCCAACAGTACATTAAAAGGATTATTCACCACGACCAAGTGGGATTTATTCCAGGGCTGCAAGGTTGGTTCAACATCCGCAAATCCATCAATGTGATACAATACATTAATAAAAGAAAGAGTAAGAACCATATGATACTCTCAATAGATGCTGAAAAAGCGTTTGACAAAGTGCAGCATCCCTTCCTGATTAAAACTCTTCAAAGTGTAGGGATAGAAGGCACATACCTCAACATTATCAAAGCCATCTATGAAAAACCCACCGCAAATATCATTCTCAATGGAGAAAAACTGAAAGCTTTTCCGCTAAGGTCAGGAACACGGCAGGGATGTCCGTTATCACCACTGCTGTTCAATATAGTACTAGAAGTCCTAGCCTCAGCAATCAGACAACAAAAAGAAATTAAAGGCATCCAAATCGGCAAAGAAGAAGTCAAACTATCACTCTTTGCAGATGATATGATACTATATGTGGAAAACCCAAAAGGCTCCACTCCAAAACTGCTAGAACTTATACAGGAATTCAGTAAAGTGTCAGGATATAAAGTCAATGCACAGAAATCAGTCGCATTTCTTTACACTAACAACAAGACAGAAGAAAGAGAAATTGAGGAGTCAGTCCCATTTACAATCGTACCCAAAACCATAAGATACCTAGGAATAAATCTAACCAAAGAGGTAAAGAATCTATACTCAGAAAACTATAAAGTACTCATGAAAGAAATTGAGGAAGACACAAAGAAATGGAAAAATATTCCATGCTCATGGATTGGAAGAACAAATATTGTGAAAATGTCTATTTTACCTAAAGCAATCTACACATTTAATGCAATCCCTATCAAAATCCCATCCATTTTTTTTAAAGAAATAGAACAAATAATCCTAAAATTTATATGGAACCAGAAAAGACCTCGAATAGCCAAAGGAATATTGAAAAAGAAAGCCAAAGTCGGTGGTATCACAATTCCAGACTTCAAGCTCTATTACAAAGCTGTCATCATCAAGACAGTATGGTACTGGCACAAAAACAGACATATAGACCAATGGAACAGAATAGAGAGCCCAGAAATAGACCCTCAACTCTATGGTCAACTAATCTTTGACAAAGCAGGAAAGAATATCCAATGGAAAAAAGACAGCCTCTTCAACAAATGGTGCTGGGAAAATTGGACAGCCACATGCAGAAAAATGAAATTGGACTATTTCCTTACACCACACACGAAAATAGACTCAAAGTGGATGAAGGACCTCAATGTGCGAAAGGAATCTATCAAAATCCTTGAGGACAATGCAGGCAGCAACCTCTTTGACCTCCACCGCAGCAACTTCTTCCTAGGAACATCGCCAAAGGCAACAGAAGCAAGGGCAAAAATGAACTATTGGGATTTCATCAAGATCAAAAGCTTTTGCACAGCAAAGGAAACAGTTAACAAAACCAAAAGACAACTGACAGAATGGGAGAAGATATTTGCAAACGACATATCAGATAAAGGGCTCGTATCCAAAATCTATAAAGAGCTTATCAAACTCAATACCCAAAGAACAAATAATCCAGTCAAGAAATGGGCAGAGGACATGAACAGACATTTCTGCAAGGAAGACATCCAGATGGCCAACAGACACATGAAAAAATGCTCCACATCACTCGGCATCAGGGAAATACAAATCAAAACCACAATGAGATACCACCTCACACCAGTCAGAATGGCTAAAATTAACAAGTCAAGAAATGACAGATGCTGGCGAGGATGCGGAGAGAGGGGAACCCTCCTACACTGTTGGTGGGAATGCAAGCTGGTGCAACCACTCTGGAAAACAGTGTGGAGGTTCCTCAAAAAACTGAAAATAGAGCTACCCTACGACCCAGCAATTGCACTCCTGGGTATATATCCTAAAGATACAAACGTGGTGCTCCGAAGGGGCACGTGCACCCGAATGTTTATAGCAGCAATGTCCACAATAGCCAAACTGTGGAAAGCGCCTAGATGTCCATCAACAGATGAATGGATAAAGAAGATGTGGTATATATACACAATGGAATACTATGCAGCCATCAAAAGACATGAAATCTTGCCATTTGCGACGACGTGGATGGAACTAGAGGGTATCATGCTTAGCGAAATAAGTCAATCGGAGAAATATAACTATCATATGATCTCTTTGATATGAGGAAGTGGAGATGCAAGGTGGGGGGGTTTGGGGGGAGGTAGGAAAAGAAAAAATGAAAAGATGGGATTGGGAGGGAGACAAACCATAAAAGACTCAATCTCAAGAAACAGACTGAGGGTTGCGGGGGGGAAGGGGGATGGGAGAGGGTGGTGGGGAAATGGACATTGGGGAGGGTATGTGCTATGATGAGTGCTGTGAAATGTGTAAACCAGACGATTCACAGACCTGTACCCCTGGGGATAAAAATACATTATATGTTTATTAAAATAAAAAAAATTAAAAAAAAAAAAAGAAAGAAAAAACTGCACCCTTGGAGCCCAGTGGAGTGAGAGCAAATGGGGACACTTTGTAGGATTTCCTAAGAGCTGGACGGGCTTAGCTTCTCTGGTATAAACAAGACACTGACATTTGGCAATAGTATAAGCCCTAAAACTCAGTATTTCTATATTGACATCTAGCCTCTACACTAAGTTTTGTTGCTTTCACATTAAAAAGAGAGCTTTTGGGGGTGCCCAGGTGGCTCAGTTGCTTAAGCCTCTGACATTGATTTTGGCTCAGGTCATGATCTCAGGGTGTGGGATTGAGCCCTCCATTGGGCTCCAAGCTCAGCGGAGAGTCTGCTTGAGATTCTCTCCCTCTCTTCTGCCCCTCCCCCTACTCACGTGTGTTCTCTCTCTCTCAAATAAATAAATCTTCAAAAAAGAGAGCGAGAGAGCACTTTTCACTAAAGCTTTAATAGCAGAAGGAGGGGCGCCTGGGTGGCTCAGTGGGTTAAAGCCTCTGCCTTTGGCTCAGGTCGTGATCCCAGGGTCCTGGGATCGAGCCCCGCATCGGGCTCTCTGCTCAGCGGGGAGCCTGCTTCCTCCCCTCTCTCTCTCTGCCTGCCTCTCTGCCTACTTGTGATCTATGTCTGTCAAATAAAGAAATAAAATCTTAAAAAAAAAATAGCAGAAGGAATGATAGCAAAATAGAAGTAGGTTAGCCATGAACAGCAACAGTCTTTTAAAAATCATATTTGTGAAACAACATGAAATTCAGTTGATCTTTATGCTATAAAGAAAAATTGACCTAGGTCTTTAAGTTAATTATAGTAACTAGAGATGAATTAAATAACATTTTAAACCATCTATAGTTTTTCACACAGCTAATTTTTCCAAGAAATGCAAGATAAATTTATGAATTGTTTTGACCAGATTTTGTCAGCAAGGTACCACTTTTGTTTCAGTGGGGGATCAAGACCTTAGATTCATACTGATTACATTTCATGAAACATATTTCCAGTTAATTGTTATAGCAATGTTTCAACTGATTTGGAAATTGATCGCTTTTCTTGGAAAGAACAAAATTACACTTGGAAAGTGTAAATTTGTATGTAAAATTACTTTAAATGGTTGATACATAATAATTTATCCTTGATTGTATTATTTTATAATTCTGTAATACTTTAAAACCTGAAAAAACTCTGAAGTGTTATTATATATGTACCATTTTTGAAAAGCATCTTGTTTTCTGTACTTTTGACATTACCAACTTTAGCTTTAGGCATATTTTGATGTGTCAAGGCCAAATCTTGCAGAACATACTTTCATTTGATGTCGTTTAAAAAATAAAAGCTATGTGGGATTTTAAAATTTTAAATATTTCTCTCAGTGCTAACGTTACACATATGTGGAATTCATTTGCTCATTTATTCAATATTTATTCCAGTAAACAACTACTGAAAGCTTATTCAATATAAGCCACTGAGCTAAATCATGATGAGGTTACAAAGAGAAATAAAATATAACCCCTGCTTCATGGGGAGCACATTTGTCAGGCTAATAATTACTTGGCTGCTGTAACTAAGAGATCCAAACTACGGTGGCTTATGTAAGATAGAAATGTATTTATTTCCCTGGTAGCAATCCATGGGTGGGTGAGTCAGGGCGATAGGGGTGTTCTGCCACCCTGACTGTGTTGCTTCCAAGGTTGCTGTGGTTATCAAATTTTCCAGCTTGCAGGAAGGAGAAATTCAGGATGAGCAACTTGCCATTTGGGAGCAGCTTGCCTGGAAATTGGATATACTATTTACTCTTCCTGCCCACCTCTCACTGGAGTGAATTTAGTTATGCAGCCACACCTATAGAAGGTAGTCTTAAACTGGGTTGTGGGTACCCAACTAGAACTTAGAGCACTCCATTACTGGCAAGAAGAAGGGGTAACTCAGCAATTAAAGGGGTCAGAATATTGATATATGCAACAACATGGTTGAATCTCAAAAACATTAGGTTAAGTGAACGTCAATCATGGGGTTGCCTGGGTGGCTCAGTCAGTTAGGCATCTGCTTTCAGCTCAGGGTCCTGGGATCAAGACCTGTGCACCTCCCCCCACCTCAGGTTGCTGGGCAGATAGTTTGCTTCTCCCTCTCCCTCTGCCCCTTCCCCTGCTCATACTGTGTCTCTCAAATAAATAAATAAAATCTTTTAAAAAGTCAATCACAAAAAGTTAGGTCTGTGTGGTTCCATTTGTGTGAAACTCTAAGCAAAATACAGTGTTATAGGTCCATGGTTGCCTAGGGGCAGGATCCTGGGGGAGGTGATCACCACAGGGGAGCTTTTTGGAGTGATTGAAACCTTCCAGATATTGATTGTGGTTACATGACTATGTACAATTATGAAAATTTGTGAAGCTTTACACCTAAAGTGAGTTAATTATTGTTGTCGTTTCTATTGCTGCTGTCATTATTACTGCCTTGAATGGGCAATTCAATTCTTACAATTTTAAGGGAGTTAAAAAAAAATTGCTAAATTTGGAATTCTTGGGCAGAATAACTAATGTTGCTATATTTTGTTTGAATTACTTTCAATTTTTAAAAAATGACAAGTATGTATATTTATGAAGATAATTAAAACGACTGTTACACAGGGGCACCTGGGTGGCTCACTCACTTGAGCCTCCAACTCTTGATTTAGGCTTGGGTCATGATCTCAGGATTGTGCAACTGAGGCCCACTTGTGCTCCATGCTGAGTGTGGAGCCCCCTTAAGATAGTCTCTTTCCCTTTCCCTCTGCTGCTACCCACCAAAAAATAATAAGTAAAATGACTCTTACACAAATAACCCTGGAGCTTAGTAGCCTCACTGAGAAATAAACACAATAGAAGATTTATTTTTCCTCATCTCACAATCCTGCTGATTGGGTTACTCTTCTAGCAGCAACCAGGATCTAGCCTCTTTCCTTTAGAGGCTCCACTGCCTTCTGGGGATCTGAAGTCGTTTGGGATCTTGGAACCATGAGCCTGAGTCTGTGCAGCCTGTCAGGGCCAGGCCTGGCAATTGTTGACACCTAATGCCCATATCCCAGTGGTCAGAATGGGTCACATGACCATACCTGGCAGGATGCTGGGAAATGTAGTCTTGTGTGTCTGCAGCAGGAGTGAAATGCTTTGTGTGATCATGTAGCATTGTGTCTACCACAGTACAAAAAGTTATAAAGAAACAGAAAAAGTTGTCCTTAATCCCAATCTGGAAACAAACAAAACAGAATTTGTACTGCTTTCCTCCTAAGCTTTTTAATCTATGTATTTTAACTTTTATTATCTATGAATTTTATATATATATATGTGTATATATATGTATATGTACATACTTATTTTTTCAGTTAATATTACTATATATCTATTATAAAAAACTTCAAATCCTATCTCTCCAATATACTGGTTGGGTGAGTACTTAGCCCTTGAGTTTCTTTTAATTTGCAAATGATGACTAAATGATACCTACTACACAGGGCCCTGGTGAGGACTGAGATCATTCATTTACAGTGCATGGTATAGGGCCAGACACACAGTAGGCATCTGATTCTGAGTTGTTCTACCTAGCTGAGTTTTATGCCTAGCTCTCCTTACATGAAAAGCATACTGATTTAGTTGTTGCAGATTTATAATACATATTAATATTTGATTAGGCTAGTCCTTTATCCTGTTTATATTTAATAAAGCAATTGAACACTGTTTGTAATGGTTTATTCTTCCAAATGAATTGCATAGAAGTATTTTCCCTGGAAAAGCCTGTCTTCGTCTGGCTTCTCCAAAAAGTAGAAGCCAAGACAAAGGACTTAAGCATATTAGGGTTTGCAACTGCAAGGGACACTGTGAGGGACAAAGGAGTGATGCAAGGAAGAAGAGGAAGCCCATGCAAGAAGGTGTCAGTCACCTAGTTCACTGCTGCTCTGAGCAGCTCACTGTTCAACCTCATGGTACTGCCTTCTGGGAACTTGTACTTCAAACCAGTCAATCCAGGGGGAGGAAGAGAGAATATTTTTCCTGCCGGCCCTCATGTGTCTTTGGTTAAAATATCACCTCCCTAGGAGCCTATTCCACACACTTCAAGCTTGAAAATGACCCAGCAGCACCCAGTGCGTCCCACGGCGTGTCATACCCACATATCAGAGAGAAGCGCCAGAGAGAGCCCAGGCAAAGCCAACACAGGACAGTCAGTGAAACAAAAGCAGGCAGGAGAAGCTGAGAGCATTTGAGGAGATCCTGAGAGAAAGAAAATTTGGGAAAAGTTAACATCTTTATACGAACCAGTTTTCCAATTCCGGAACATAGCAATAACATTTGCAAAAAAGAGTTACCCCACTTATTCCTAAAGTAGTGTTCTTACATTCTCTTCTATTTGTTAGGATCAAATTAACAAATTTATTTTTTTATATTAATGATGTAACTACAAGTCCTTGTAAAGTACGTTCTCTTAGTTACAGAGAAAATTCATACAGTTTGGTACTATTTTGAAAGTCATTTAAAAAAAAAATGAAGGATTTACTACTGTCTATGGGGATAAGACCTCATTTGTTCTCTGGCCAAGGAGCCTCGGATCGGAGAGTCAGTGAATATCCTGTGCCCTCACCCTATGTCTCTTATGATTTGCCTCGAGGCCACATCTCTTCTGCCCAGATGCCTTTTAAGGTCCCTTGGAGCTCTGTCCTTAGCAGTAAATTACTCTTGTTTAAAAAATGATTTGTGAATGGACATGGGATGAATGTCCTCCAAAATACTTTTTTTCCATTCAAACTTAAACTTTTCTTGTACCAGAAATAATATTCTGGGTACTGTAAGAATCCCTATGGATATATAAAGGGAATTTGCCCCATATTTGGACATGCTGTGAATCCGAGAGTCAATTAAAGGTGATCATTTTTGCATTCAAGAGAATAAACTGTGTGGGCCTGGTTTTTCCCTCTTGTTCAAAGAGCTTTTAATGAGAGCCGGGTGGTTAAGTTTCTGGCCTGCGATGCTGAGCTATACAACGGGGTTTCTAATACGCGCAGCCCATGCCAGTTCTTTGTCATGAGGATTATTCTGGGATGCTTTGAGCTTTGGGTTGTTCCTTGCATAACCACGGAATTGCTGCATGCCCTTCGGAGGTATTTCACTCTGCTCCTCCGTGTCTAGATGTAGTAGTTTTATTACGTGATATCAGATTTCTCCACAAAATGCCATTGGCTATTCATCTGTGTGCGCCAACATTATAATTTACTGTACTTAGTTCATTTTGTCGCAGTCAGTAACCTTCACCAGAAGTTCAGCATCCTGGCAGGCGTCTCTCCCCTTGGCCACAGAGGAACCTTGTAATTCTCTGAATCTTTCCAAAAGATGGGAAATGCAACAGAAGCAGCTGGAGATAGGAAAACAGGAACAAAATAGACATCAAGTTCAGGAAAGCCCTGAAAAAGAATTTCAACAGAAGCAGTTCTCTTCTGACACTGCACATTCTGTAGGATTTAGTGCTAGGCTGGCTGCCACATGGCAGTTTTGAACAGGGATAAAGAACAGGATGTATAGTGACACGAGTTCATATCTTAGAGGCAGGCGATAAGAGTTCAGAATATAGATTTTACTCTTCAACCTGTGCGGGTGATTAACATTACGTGCTAAATACACGGATAAAATGAGAAAAAGATGGAGAATTCTAAGATAGCTCCATTTCCAATAGACACAAAGAAAACTTCAGGACTTAACCGAAAAATGAATCTAGTAGGTGGATGACGTCAGTGCCGAAATTTCTGTTAATACTTTCAAAATGTGCTTTTTTTAATGTAAAAAAATATGTTTCACGGGTTGGAAAGCCAAAGCTTGTTGAGATACACAATGCCTTTGAGTGAGCATTCCAAAAAAGGGAATATGTCATTCTGGCATGGATTGTTCTTTCTTCGCCATTCCTCGTTGACACAGCCACATTTCTTCAGTTACGTGTTCTATTACCCCTGAGACTCCTGGGCTGTCCCACCCAACAGCTTGAAGGTTGCTATATTACCATAAAAGTCTATCCTGTGAGTGAAACAAATGGGCTGCATTAGCACAAAAAGCAGCCTCCTCTCCCGGATTGAAGAAAACATACACCCAACGTTGTGGTTGCTGGGGTGTCTGTCTCTTCCTGCAAAGATGATGACTTTGACTTCCAAAGTGCAGAAAGCTTGACCCCAGTACAGCAGAGACTTCCCTAAACTTTGTGCTTTTCCCCCCTCCAGGAATTTTAAGGCATAAAATCCTAAATCTAAAGCTGTCTTTGAGATCAGGGAGAAATATTTAAGCATTTATGCATTCGGTGCATGATTCAGAGATTTATTTATAAGACTGTTGATTTTGGGACACCCAACTCTTGCATTTAAACTGCCGAAGTGAGTCATGTTTGTGGGAGGTAATTACTACCAGAAAGTACAACTAACTTGTAAGCTTCTCTTTAAAATGTCCACTCACAATCTACAATTACTGTAAATAACAGGCTACCAGGACTCTTGCTCTGTTGTGTGGCTGTATATATTATGAGTACATTAGGCTATACCCAAACATACTTTTGTCACAGAGTGGTTCTTGGAGGAGAAGCGAGTCCCTTCATTAAAGTATGAGTATAGATTTCTGAGGATGTAGGTTTGAAAAGATAGAATATCTCAAGGTTTCCTTCCCTTACAGGGAACAAACCCCAGAGAACAGCTGACTTAAGAGAAATGATAGATTCCAGTTGGTCCAAAATGTATACATATGGTTTGTGCATCATTAAAGCTCAGGTCCAGACCACTGAAATTAGAGCAGGCACTTTGTCCATAACACCTCAGTGCCTCTCTCAGGCTGATTTCATGTCCCCCCAGGAGGCTCTCTGATCTTCCGCGTAGTGAGTGCGGAGGTCCTCGCCCATCTGACTAGCAGCAGAATGGGTAGCTGCCCGTGTTTCTGAGAACATCTTGCGGTTAACATACTCATGACTGCGTCTTCACCAATCAGTGCCTGGGATTTCACAGATAAGATGTCTAGAGAGCTGGTAGTGTAGAAAGGAGAAAGAGGTGAAGGGAGTTTGCTGTCTGGAGTCACCTTAAATAAGGAACTGCTACAGCAGGAAGTGGTGAAAGCGTTGGAAAGGAAAGGCTGGAATTCCCATAGACCAACTCTGGCTACTTGATGGTTTTACCTTGCCTTTGACCTCACCTTGCTTAATACAACTCAGCTGTGATAGCGAGGCCTCCTGGTCTCCTCCAAAGTTGCTTGACTCCGGAGACAAACACATACTCTTCTTTGGTGGGTTTGGGACTTAACCAGCTACATAACCATGCTTGCTTAGGCTGTCCGTGACTCAGCTGCCTTCTTGGATCTGTTCATATTCACCCATTCTGCAGCGATTTACTCATAAAGCACTCCAGAACCATCTACAGACTACCCTCTGTGTGTCAGTCATTGTGCTAGGTGCTGGGGTACATCTGTGAATGATTCTCAGCCCTTGTCTTTGAGGACCATATGGTCTTATTGGGGGAGATAACCATGAAAAGTGATAGTTTCAAAACTGTATGATAGATGCTACATGGGGGTAAGCAGGTCTATGCAGACACATCAGAAAGGTGCTGTCGCTGATCTTGGGGGGCAGAAAACACTTCTTATGAGTGTCCCTGTTTAAGCAAAGACCTAAAGGAAAAGTAAGAGAAAGGCAGGAGACATAAGGGGGAGAGGGAAATATTCTGTACAGGAGAAGAGGACTGGCCAGAGCCTATGAGAAACAGGAAGATCCAATTCAAAGAGAAGCGTGATCAGTTCTCAGTGAGGGGAACAGGGAGTAGAACAACAATGGAGTGATGACTGTGAAGGACCTTTTCTGCCAGGTTAGGGCACCTGAATATAATTGGGATCTGCAGAGGGATGCGTGCTCTGTACCATGTTCCCGTTGGAATAGCCATTTACTGATTCCGACATGCTGGTATCGAAGCATCCATCTGAGCAAGTTAATAAGCTCTCAGCCATTTGGCTAGTTCTCTTACTCAACCCTGACTTTCCAGTTAGCTGTCCCTGTGACCAGAGCAAGTGCACTGTTTGTGTCCTCTGACTGGTGGCCCTGCCCGACTTCCACCTTCCTCATCACACACTCTATTCCTTCATTTCTGTGACCCTCCTGGACCGGAAGACAGCATGAAGGCTCACAAAAAATGAAATAAGATGAAACCAGAGAGGGAGACAAACCATAAGAGACTCTTAATCTCAGGAAACAAACTGAGGGTTGCTGGAGGGGAGGGGGGTGGGAGGGATGGGGTGGCTGGGGGATGGGCATTGGAGAGGGTATGGGCTGTGGTGAGTCCATCAATTGTGTAAGACTGATGATTCACAGACCTGTACCCCTGCAACAAATAATACACTGTGTGTTAATTTTTTTTAAAAAAGTACGCTGGTAGTTGGGGCGCTTGGGTGGCTCAGTCTGGTAAGTGTCTTGAGTCTTGATTTCGACTCAGGTCATGATCTCAGGGTTGTGGGGTTGAACCTGGCTTCAGGCTCCATGCTCAGTGTGGAGTCGGCTTGAGATTCTCCCTCTCCCACCCCAACACATGCTCTCTCTCTTTCTCTCTAAAATAAATCTTTTTTTTTTTTAAAGTACACTAGTAGCAGGCAAGATGAAAATAAGTATAAAACAATGAAATTGAAGAACATCAAGAGTAAAGAGAAAAACCTTGAAAGCTGTCAGGAATAAAAGATTCCATGCAGAGGATCCCTGGATGGACTAATGGAAGATTGTCATTACTACAATAGATGTGAAAAGGCAGTAATGTCTTCATGACCCGGAGAGAAATTAACTATCAATCTAGCATTTTATCTTCAACAAAACTATTAAAAATGGATAAATAGACATTTTTATAATCACAGAGATTTAGAGAATTAACCAATCATAGACTGTCACTGCAGGATACACTTAAAAAGAAAAAAATGAACCCAGAGAAAGGTATGGATACAAGATAATGGTGAACACAGATGTCGGTAGAAATAAGATAGTTTATTAACTACTGACTACTAGAAAAGTTTTTAGAGTTATAAAAGATTAAATTAAAGAATATATATATATATATATATATATATATATATATATATGGGGGGGGTGTTTTGACACAAAGAGAGAGTGTACGAGCAGGGTGAGACAGAGTGAGAGGGAGAGAGTGCTGAGTGGGAAGCCTGATGTGGGGCTCGATCTCACAACCCTGAGATCATGACCTGAGCTCAAATCAAGAATCTGACGGTCAACTGTCTGAGCCACTCACACACCCAAAATTGAAACTTTAAATAACAATATGAAGTATTCAGTGGGAGAAGGTTAAAATGCTGAACAACTTTAGACTTAGCTTTAAAAAGAAATTAGAGGTAGGAACGTATTTTTAAATTTTAACGGTGATCTCTGAAAGAATAGAATTCTGAACAAGTGGAAGGGAGAAATAGGAAAATGAAAACTTTATCAACCCAACAGAAGACAGAAAAAAGGAAAACTACAAAGGGAATGAGAGTAAATTAAAATTACCACTGTTGGGGCGCCTGGGTGGCTCAGTCAGTTAAGTATCTGCCTTCAGCTCAGGTCGTGATCCCAGGGTCCTGGAATCGAGCCCCACATCGGGCTCCCTGCTCAGCGGGGAGCCTGCCTCTCTCTCTCTCTCTCTGCCTCTCCCCCAGTTCATGATCTCTATCACACTTCTCTCTCTCTCTCCCAAAAAAAAAAAAAATCTTTAAAAAAATAAAAAAATAAAATTACCAGTGTTGGAAATAACATGCAATATACCAACAGTCACAAGAAATATGAGTGGATTAAACCAGGAGCTGGCAACATTTTTCTGTAAAGGACCAAATAATAAATATATTTGGTGTTGTGGGTGAGAAGAACCTTAAAATACATAAAAGGATTTATAATGAAGAGTGAGAAAATGTATACTTACAAGCATAATAAGCCAAAGGAAGCTAAATGGCAGACCTGGAGGCAAGAGTTCAAGTGCAGGTAGTTAACTGAAAGGGCATCTCAGGAAACATCTGCAGGAAAGTGGAGACATGAGAAAGGGGAGAGAAGAAGCTGATTGATCAAAGAGGCGTTGTCAGCCACTTACCACTTTAGGCAACTGGAGAACAGTCCCCTGAGGGACTCTGGGAGACAGAGAGAATGTGCCTCAGAGCCAACTCACCTGAGGAACAAGGAAGCTTGAGTGTTTATTGACCAACTCTATAACTGTCATTGCTGAGCAGTGGCTCTGGGGACATTAGCTCTTTGGCTCTCTTGGCTTGCCTTCTGGATAAGTTTTCTACCATGGCCAGGGAAAAAAGCCCTCAAGCAGAAAGTCACAGGTTCTTGTAGAAAGCAGTCTTTACACATAGAGATGAACGCTGAGGGAGTGTGTGCTGGGCAAAGAGTGAATTCTACTATATTTACTATATTAGTACAATATTAATAGAAGTCAAAATGAATTTAGGGCAAAAGGCACTGGAGGGATAAAATGGGAAATTATATAATAATAGAGGAATAATCACCAAAAAACCAAGCCAATCATGAATTAGCTCAAGACATAGCATCAAAATATGGAAAGCCAAAAATTGACATAATCACATGGATAAACTGACAAATTTACAATCCTCGTTGAAGATTTTAATGAACCTTTAGAAGAAATGAATAGAGCAAACAAAAATTGGTTAAGGAAAACAAAAGATATGGTGGAAAATATTAAGTTGAGATAACCTGTAATAAGAATGAAAATGTGAAGCAAACATTTCTGACCAAAATGGTTCCCACTGGGCTAAAATCAAGGGCCATGAACTCTAGGAGAAAATCCATTTCTTTGCATTTTTCTGCTTCTAGAGGCCACATGCATTCCTTGGTTCATGGCACCTTCCTCTATCTTCAGAGCCAGTTGTCTGCATCTATAAAACTTTCTGACTTTCTTGTCTTTCTTTTTCACTTCTAAGAACTCTTGTGATTACGTTGGGTTGGCTCAGATAATCAGGATAATCTCCTCATCTCAAAATCCTTAACTTAATCATGTCGGCCAGGTCCCTTTTGCCATGTAAGGTAACATATTCACAGCTTCTAGGACTAGCACATGGACATCTCCAAGGGGGTCATCATTCTGCCCACCACATAAGCTATATAAAGTTTTCCACTGTGTATACTAGAGACAAAGAGACACATTTCCAAGGCTGATTTAGATTCAGAAACTTCAAACCATATTTTTTCTTCAGATGGCTTTTGGAATTCTGTTTTAGTGTTTTAGTGTAAGTTTCAAGATAAGGTTTAGATAAATTGTTAAGTGTAACCAACCATAGTACAAAATAATAAAACCTATAAGTTGCATCTAAGAGTTGTTGCTCTGCAACCTCATTTCATAACTTACTCCATATTCACTACATGATTTGTTCTCACCTACAATACTGCAGTGTACCTTTGCTTACAAATAGCATGGACCAGTCATTTTTCTATCATAAAACACAAAATTAATATGCTTGATCTAATTGTTTTATATAGAGGGCTACACATCCCTTCCCATAGGAAATATATTTTCTTTTCAAAAACTTTAGAGTATTTCCAAATACTAATTATGTATTAAATAACAAAGGAAATAATACTTTTTAAAGAATTGTTGACATAGAAAGAAATTCTCTAACCTGAATGAAATTAAGTTAGAAATCAGCAACATAAAGATAGAGAAAATATGCTTGGAAACTTAAATAACATAAGTTGAAGAGGAAATCACACTAGAAATTACAGTTAGCACTAAGCAGCAAAGAATGTACTACATGATAAACCACTAAAGTTATGGCACTTAGAGTTGAATGTATAGCACCAAAATACCTTTATTAAAAAAAATATATATATATATATGTATATATATATTCTTTTAAATAAGGTAGTGATTAGATTAAGAAGCTAGAAGAGAGATGTAAAATGAAGGCAAGAAATAGAAATAATTTTATAAAAATTAAGTGAAAAATACGGGAATATTAGAGAAAATAAACAATAAAAAACTGATTTTTTTTTTCGATTTTTCTCTTTATTTTTTTGTTTAATTTAATTTTATTTTATTTTTGTATGTGTGTGTGTGCATTCCAAAATTCATTGTTTATGCACCTCACCCAGTGTTCCATGCAATATGTGCCCTCCTTAATACTCACCACCAGGCTCACCCAAACCCCCACCCCCACCCCTCCAAAACCCTCAGTTTGTTTCTCAGAGTCCACAGTCTCTCATGGTTTGTCTCCCCCTCCGATTTCCCCCAGCTCACTTAAAACACTAATGACAGATCAAGATTTTTTTTTTAAGATTTTATTTATTTATTTGACAGGCAGAGATCATAAGTAGGCAGAGAGGTGGGCAGAGAGAGAGAGAGGAAGGGAAGCAGGCTCCCTGCTGAGCAGAGAGCCCGATGCGGGGCTTGATCCCAGGACCCTGGGATCATGACCTGAGCTGAAGGCAGAGGCTTTAACCCACTGAGCCACCCAGGTGCCCCAGATCAAGATTTTTTTAAAAAACATAAATGTTTATTATGAACAGGTTTATGCTCCAAATTTAAATATTTAGATAAAAAACTTCTTTAAAATAAAGAATCATAAAAACTAACAGAATGAAAAATTTTACAACATGAATATTCTGATAGTCATTAAAAAGACTAAATCAGTAACCAAAACTCTCTTCCCCACCAAAAAGACATCGGGTACTTATGATTTCATGGCTGAGTCTTTTATCTTCAAGGTATGGATAGTCTCCAACTTAGACACATTAGTTCAGAGAACTGGAAAAAAAGAAAAGCTACTTAGCTAATTTTTAAACATAGTGTGATGTTGGGATCAGGGAAAACATTAAGAAAAGTATAGATACATTTCATTTATGAGCACAGCAACAAAACATTCTAAATAAAATAGCAGGAAATCAAATTCAGCAGTACTTACATTTAAGTTGGGTTCATCTCAGAAGTAGAAAGGTGATTTCAGAAAGAATTCTAAAAATCTTTTGATACAGAGATTAAGAAAATCTTTATGATTATCCCTGTAATTCAGAAAAAGCATATGTTAAAAAAATCCATTCATGATGATTTTTAAAAATCTTATCAAATTAGGAACAGGAGGGAACATTACTTAATATTCAAAACGTACAATAATCATGCATATTGTTGAAACTTTAAAAACACTCGCATTAAAGTCAGGGACCAAATAAGGCTATTTCATGTCACCACTTCTATTCAACAGTATGCAAGACATTCTGGACAATCCAGTAGATGAACAAAAACATAGGAGGTAAAAGAATTTGAAAGAAAGCCATGATGCATATTTATATACATCTAAAACCTGAATGTAATATTATTTCTGGTAATAAACCAATATAAAATTCTAAAACTAAATTGAAATTTGGTCCAAATTTTCGCATACTTGCTCAGCATAATCAATAACACTCCAAATAATCCATTACAAAAGCAACACATAAAGCATACTTTTTGCAATGACAACAAAAACCATAATTTACCTAAGGATATATCCAACAAAATTGTACTAGACAATATAAATACAATAAATCATTGTCAAAGTAATGGGAGTCTCAAGTAAATGGAGGAGTGTTGAATAAAAGCCATGTTTTTGGATTGGGAGATTCATTATAATAAAGAAGTAATTGTTTGCAAATTAACTTATAAATTCAGCATAAAACCCAATTCCATTTAAAATATCATCCCAGTTTTATATAGAACTTGACAAGTTTCCTTAATATTCATATGGTAGAGAAAAGGACAAGAATAGCTTAAAAATATTTAAAGAACACGCTGGGGAAGAGATCGATACTTTTTACAAAATTATGCTGATTAATATGATTTGGGCACAGAGATACACAAGATGCCCAAGCAGAATAGAATACAGAGCTCAGTCTCATGTATACAGTGACATTTAATATTTGTCAGGAGTTGTGTTACTGACCAGTGCAGTAATAAAGTGGTGGTGGAAAAATTAGTTATCGATATGGGAAAAGATAAAACTTAATTCTTAGCTTATTTCCCAGGCTGAACTAATACTAAGTGTGTAGAGTAACATTCTAAAAATTTAGATCATAGCATTATAAATGTTACTAAAACTTGAAGATAGAGAGAAGAGGGTTCTCAACATACAAAAGCAATCAAGGAAAGAATTGATAAATTTGACTCCTTTAAAATATTAAACCCCTTAAGACACTATAAATTTACGATAAAACACAAACAACAACAACAACAACAAAAAGATATTGGCAATGCATATAGCTGATTAGTTGCCAGAGTGTATAATGGTTACCTACAAATTAAAGAGAGAGAGAGAGAGAAAGGAAGGAAGGAAGAAATCTCAATAAAAAATAGGCAAAGTAGGAGGGTGGTGAGGAATGAATAGGCAGAGCATAAGAGATTTTTAGGGCAGTGAAAATTCTGTATGATGCCATAATGATAGGTACATGTCATTATATATTTGTCCAAACCCATGAAATATACAACACCAAGAGAGAACTGTAATGTGAACTGTGGACCTTGGGTGATAAGGTAGGTTATTGATGTAGGTTGCTCAGTTGTAACAAATATACCACTTTTGAGGTGAGGTTAATAATTAATGTGTGGATGCAGGGGTTTATGGGAAGTCCCTGTACCTTCCCCTCAATTTTGTTGTGAACATTAAACTGCTCTAAAAGAATAAGTCTTGATTTTTAAAAATAGTCAAAGTTATATGAGATGCAATTTATAGAAAAGCATTGCCTAATGACATAAAAATGTTATTTATGCCTAATGACATAAAAAACTGTTCAACCTTTACCAATAATTGGAGAAATGCAAAATCAAAATCTGCCATTTCACATTATGAGATTGGAAAAAATATTTAAATTCTGACAATACCAAATGGTCACTTGGATGTGGAACAATGAGAACTTTCAAATGTTTCTGTTGGAAATATTACTTTGTACAAAATATTTGGAGAATAATTTGACAATATCTAACAGAAATGAACAAAATAAAGATAAATACTAGATTTTCAACAGCAGTTCTCACTGGGGATGGAGAGAGGTGAATAGGACCCAGGAAGGGTACATAGGAGGCTTCCACTTTACCTGCAATACTTGATTTCTTGTAAAAATGTGAAGCGAATAAGGTAATATGTTAAAATCTGATAAAATGGGGGTAAAAGTGCCTTTTCTATTTTAATTTGTATACTTATCTGTCTCATTTTATTCAAAATATATACCTAGCATGTGCCAAACACTCTTTTAAGAACTGGGGATAGATAACTGAACAACAATAACAACAAAATCCCCAGCTTCATAGAAATTATGTTCTAGAGTGTTTAAAATATTCCATATTTTTTAAAAGGGAAAAAGACTAAGAGAAAGATGAAGTGGCTACAACTCTTTTGAGAAAGGTTGGTTGGCATTGGGTAGATTCCAGTTGGGCTTGGTGACCATTAGTTTATGGTGGTTAGAGATATATCCAGGAAAATGATTTTCTCTAGTGGATTCAACTGCCTGATTGCAAACAAGGAGGAGGAGTGGGACTGGGTTGGTCCAAAGTTGAAGTTTTTGCCAGACAGGGAAGTGTCATTAAAAACCAAAGGTACAGTGAGGATTCTGGGAAGATGGCAGAACAGAGAGTGCAGGAATCTGTGTTCCCACTTAGACAATAATTGCACTGACAGAATCTCTCCTGTGTAACTAACTATTTTGGAACTGTTAAGTCAAGCAACTTCCAAGGGAAAACTTGGACAGTAAATTGTGGTTAAGTTCAATCAATTTCAGCTCACAGCATGGTAGCAGCTATGCCTTTTCCACCTCCACATCCTTTCAACTACCCCAAAATGCCACCCTCCCTGGAAAGCAGCCATGTGTGTTCCTAAAGCAGCTTGCTCAACTTTGGGAAGCTGGGATGGGTGATAAAAATCCTGTCCTTCTGTGCACTGATCCCTGATTGCTGCTCTGGCTGCATGCAGTGTGCAGAGAGAGAGGACTGCAGTCGTTGTGGCAAACCCCTCCCCCTCTGGCTGAAGTGACTTCCAGGGCATTTAAGTGACTCCCCTCCTTCATATTTATCTCTGTCCCCTGTTGGGAGTCAGACATGAAAGATTAGAATATTCAAAAGGAACCACATATACAGGGACCATTAGAAAGTTACTATACATACCCAGGGAAAGGCGCAGGCTCAGAAAAGACCTGAGAAGACCTAAGTTTATACCTCAGGCTGATCCTCAGCAGAGAGACAGCCTATAAAAATCAAAGGAAAAAAAAAAAGATTAAAAAAAAAAACCAGTGAACCCTGGGGCAGGGGAAGGATATGATTTCCAAAGTTATCACATCATTAGAAGAAAATTTGCAGTTTTAAACAACAAAACCAACAACAAAATCACAAAAAAATACAAAGAAATAGGAAAGTATGATCCATTCAAAGGATGAAAAAAACTGTCCCAGAGGAAAAGCAGATGATAGACCTACTAGACAAAGATTTAAAAACAACTGTCTTAAGGATGCTCGAATAACTAAAAAAAAGATGAGGAGAAAGCCAAGTAAACAATGTGTGAACAAAATGGAAATATCTATAAAGAGATGTAAAATGTAAAAAATAAAATTCTGTCTAGCATGTGGAAGCAACACAAATGTCCAGATAAGTGCGGTATACATGTACTGTGGAATATTACTCAGCCTGGAAAAGGAGGGAAGTTCTTCTGTGGTGGGGATGAGCCTTGTTAGATGACTTAGTGTCAGTATGGAAGTCCAATGTTGCTTTTCTTGCTCAGTGATTGTAAAGACTTCGAGTAGTACCAGCATGACCTAAACTGCACTCCTATTCCTACCAAAGGTACAACACTATGTATTGGCTATAGTGTTTCAAAATATTTGAGACATTTCTTTAAATTTTGCACAACCCAAAATGTTGATGTTTTGTAAGGATCACAAGTTCAGCATTCCTTAATTCTTTCTGCCCTTTGTTACAAGTGTCATTTAAAGAATGAAGTATATATTGCATGAAAACATGACTTTTTCCTCTTGGTATAAATCAATTCCAAGATAACTGAAAAAAAAATTGGTGAGTGAAATAAAACAGTCACAGAAAGACCAATACTGTATAATTCCATTTATGTGAAGTGTTTAGACCGCTCAGAATCAAGTCGGCAAGTAAAGTAGTGACAGGGACTGGCAGGAGGGGTATTGGAGAGTTGGTGTTTAATGGAGACGGTTTTGTGAGATGAAGAGAGTTCTGTGTATCAGTGGTGGTGATGGTTGCACCACAGTGGGAATGTACTTGATGCTGTTGAACTGTACTCTTAAAAATTGGTAATATGGTGAGTTTCATGTTTTGTGTATTTTACCACAATAAAAAAATGGTGGGGGGAAGCAAAGGAACAAGGGCCAAGGGAGTGTAGAATGCAAGAGAATAGTTGAAATAATGGATCTTGGAATCCAAACTGGATAGGAAGGAAAGGGAAAAAGAGAGAGTTCGGAGGTGGATGTTCCATGGAGGCTGCAGAAGAGTGATTGTTAGTGGGGATATCTGAGCAGACAAGCTGGAAGGCCAAGGTGCTGCTTGGAGAGCTTTGAACTGATTTTGGAGTGGAGGGTTTTCTTGTTTTTTGGTGTTTTTTTTCCCTCACTTAATGATACACCCTGGATATTTTTCCATTTCAAAAGTCATAGTTCTATCTCACCCATTTTACCATAGAGTTCCATTTTTCAGATGCATCATAATTTAATCAACCATTCTCTTACTGTAATTAGTTTTAAATTATATTTAAAAGTATATTATTTAAACTAATCAATTACGATCCTTCCAGAAATCCTCACCAAGAAGCCTCAGACATCTTGAGACAGTGGAAGAAGCCCGGTGGTTCCAGAGAGACTCAAGACCAAAACTAGTGACTGGTGCCCCAGCACCTCCCCCCACCAAGGAGGAGCAGCAGCCTTGAGATAGATAGCCTGGAATATTCCACCGCACGCTCAGGTCATGTTGGGAGAGAGATCAGGTTATTCTAACATGTCCATTATTGTATATGAATTACTTAGTCAATTTCAATGAGTTGCTTCTATTTAAAAAGAATTGTATCAGGAATTGGAAGTGTAAAACACTGTCCAATAATGAAGGCATAATTAAATGAGGACATAAGTTATTACAATGTAAAGTTAAATCAGAGGCAGATTTAACTTGAAGAAGCTGCAGTGTAAGTGCCCCTCACTTCCATAGGCCCCTTCCAAAGTTCTGGGAGAGACCCTATAATCATACTTATGTGGTCATACATTCGGTAAACTTTGAAAAGTGAGAAGTTTTTTTAAAACTAAAGTTAAACTTTCTCTTTCTCATCTTACTTTCCCTACCATTGAAATGGCCAATGACATTTTTGAGACCCAACAAAAAAGTTGTATTGAGGACACATGTAGTTGAGTTTATTGAAATATATGTATAGGGCTCACAAATACTTCCTTTTAGAATGAACCGATTGCCAGCTACACTGGTTTAGGAGTGATTTCTAGAAACATCTTACTACCCCCGTGCTGACCCATTGAGTTCATGGCTTGAGGGTATAGAACAGAGGCTTTACCATGACAGGAACATACCCTGTGGCACTCAGCCCAGGAAGTAGGTGGGTTCTGGAGGAGATGCTAGGGTTTGACATGTGTGCAGCCAGAAATGAGTCTGGAGAATTCTTCCAATCAGACATGTAGAACTGGAAATGGAGGATTTGGTTCTAATAGTGCCTGGTCAGAACAGAACTTTCCAAAGTCAGGAATACTTTTAATAACACAATATGAGTGGTAATACACTTGAACATGCACCATCCTTTCCTTCTTTTTGTTGGTAATTGCACAAAATAATAGAATACATAGGTCTCAAGGCACAAGCCAGTAGCAGTACTAAAAGAGGGAGTTCATCTGTATGTGAAGTTCTACAGTCTAGTCATTCCAGTTATCAACAATAAAAACAGAAGAAAGACTGAATTGTATCTCCATTTTCTCTATAGAAAATACCACAATTAAGTCATTCCACCAAGTAGCTACTGAACAAAAATGTTATTTTTCTGGATTTTGAATATTCATTGTATCTGTTAACTCATTAAGACTTGATTTTGTTGTGATTTCTTTATTCTAAATAAATATGTATTTTCATATCTAATTTTGTGTTAATCATTTTCAATTATTTCTCCTAAAAAGCTCCCCCCAAATTGCTTTAACCTCAGGGCCTGTGGAACATGGATCTGTCCCAGTACAAAGCAATGAGTGTGATGAGAGAGAAACGTAAGGGGGTCTGTGGGAATTCTTAGAAGGAAGACATTATTCATGACCAAGGTGATCAAAGCAAGGTTTTATCTGAGCTATGATTAAGCAGAAGAACTTGAATTCAGAGATATGGCAAATGATGTTCTAAACAAAAAAGCAAATGCTTCATAACTTTTTTTAAGTTAACACACAGTATAGTTTTAATGAGTTTAGCATATGGCTATCCCAATATCCTACAGTTAATGTCTACAAACACATCTTAATGAAAGAAGATGTTGCTGGAAAGACGATTTATTCACAGTGTAGTTTCAATGAGTTAAGCATACGGCTATTCCCATATGTTTCTTCACATATATTTACAAACACTTAGGTCTTTTTATTTGTGTATTTATTATTTTTTCTCCAAGTTTTCATTTTAATTCCAATTAGTTAACATACAGCATTGTATTAGTTTCAAATGTACAATATAGCGATTCAACACTGCCATTTCCTCCCCTGTGCTCATCTTCATAACTTTTTAATAATTTCCATCCCTGGATCTATGCACTCAAATACGGTTTGTCATTGACACATCCCCTTCTCCACCTTCACATCCCTTCTGATTCCATTTATAAAAACCTTCTCTGGGCACCTGAGTGGTTCAGTCAGTTAAGTGTCTACTTTCAGCTCAGGTCATGATCCTGGGGTCCTGGGATCGAGTCCCACGTCAGGCTCCCTGCTCAGCAGAGTCTGTTTCTTCCTTTGTCTCTTCCTCTAGCTCTCCCCCTGCTTGTGCTTGTTCACTGTATCTCAAATAAATAAAATCTTTAAAAAAATGAATACCTTTTCTGCTGGTGTTTTGTGAACATGGGTTCAACTAACAGATGAGTGCAAACTTAGTGGGTGTTCGCGAAAGAGAATTTTTCAGGCTGGATTCTGCATTGGAGTCTAAACCTAAAGAAATATGACAGTTCTGTAATGTAGTTCAGGTCCTATTTCATAAATTAAGACAAACATAAATACTGCATAAACAAAGCAAACTTTCTTCCCTGTTATTTAATTATGATATAATTAGTGAACAGGAGTTAAAGTCCTATTTTTGAGCTCTGGGCTGGAGTGTCCCTCACGGATCTGTTGAAAGGAGACAGTCATAATCTGCAGAAGTCAAGAGCATGAAGAGTTTCTCCTATGCAGCATTACAGCCTAGATACCATCCTATCTAGTCATAGAAAAGACAGAACAGAGACCAAGACTGAGACCAACCATGTTCTGCAAGTAGATGATCCCTGCAGGAAGTGCCTGGTACTCTGTGCCGCAAATTACTTCTTTCCCCATCTGGGACCACTTTTCCCACTGGTAGGCTCAGCCTTCCACAGGTCTGGTGACTCATCAGGCAGTCCCAGGCCCCTTGAGCTGGGATGACTCAGCATCAAGTGAGCTTACTATGAAGCTAGCTGACATCAGCGGGAAGACAGCAGGACAAACATAGACAGCCAGTCTCTGGTGTCAGAGAAACAAGGCTGGAGGCAGATCAAACAGCTGAGTAGTCGCTGAGTCATGGAAGGAAGAACCAAGAGCCACAACTCTGGAGATAGGAAGATGGGAGCCATGAATTCTGATGGTTGACTTCTTTCTTGTCAGGGGCTGATACTACAGGTCCTGCTGAAACTCCGTGCCATCTGACCAGTCATCCAACCAGTCCTTCCCTAACATCATACCTCAGATCCAGTGACTGGTTTCCTGCTTTGTGCTGGTGACTAATCTGTTTTCCATTCACTCCTGCCCTGATTTTCCAGACCCCTCAGTACTGATGAGCTCTGGATTTCTGAGGCATGTTACCTGCAGCCAGGATGACCCCAGCCAGCTTTTGCCAGTGCCAGCATTGTTGTATGTGATCCTAGCCAGGCTCCAGTCCTTGGCTCTGCCAGCCTCTTGGGCTACAGTAGGGACTTTAGGATTTGCCATTGAATCCAATTTCCTCCTTACAACTATCCTCTAAGACAGGTATCTGATCTGTTTTACAGGTAAGGAAGCAGAGACTCACAGGTTCTATTTCATGCAGGTCCCACAGATGATCATCTCCACTCTAGTTTTATTCTACTTTATCCTACTTTCATGAAATGTGCTTCGTCACTCTTCAGAACTGGAGGTAATAATATCTACAGGAATGTCTTAAGGATTAAATTAAATCCTTAGAACGAAAGTGCCTAATGTTATACTTAAGAAATAGTTTCCTTATTTCATTCTGTTCTGACTTGTACTTAGAAACCCTGCCCCCCCCCCCCCCGAGATAACTCGGCTTGGCACACATCCAGTACAGCACCAGAGCCCACAGTAGGCTGTAGTAAGTACTGGATGCATGAGTTAATGGCCAGTCAATGGAAGCAATTAAATTCCACTTAGGGTTTGTGAAAACCTGAAGACCATCCTTTACCCCCTACGCTGTGCTCCTCTTGACTGCCTACTGTTGGGAAGTAGCTTATCTGTGTTGAGTGTGCCCATTTTCCAGATCCAAGTCTCTCCTATCTTGCCTGCACCTTTTCTTTCCAAGTCGTCATCCTGATATTCTGGACTAAAGAGGCCAAACACGAGGGAATGTGTGAGTGGTCCTGAAGGGGCCAGTCTACTGAGATGTAGACTTGCGTAGGACACAGGCTGCTCTCAATGGTGACATAGACCCAGACTGTGCAAGGCCACCTGCTGGCTCAGCACCTTTCCAAATAATTAAGCAATCTACTAAGAGCCTGGAGATTGGAATCAGAGAAAAAAAGCTTTGGAGAGAAGTACAAGTAAGAATTCTATAGAATCTTTTTCTGCTAGCCAGCAGTTCCATTAAGGAAATTTATCTTAGTGTTTTGGAAGCATGAAGATTTTAGTTCAGTCATAGATACTTCCAGCCATTACTCAGTCCTCAGTCAGCAGATTCAAAGGAAGCTAGGAGGGAAAAATCCAGGGCCCTGGGCCATCTGTAAAATCTTGGCACAACTGCAGCCATGCCAGGAAGAAGATGCCCGGCCCCTGTTGCACCTTTGTTAAGGGTCACAAGAATAATACCTGGTAATCTAGGCAAAAATTGCCTTTAGATCTTGAATGATCTCCAAAATTAAGAATCCTGGAAAGGGATAAAGAAGTCCGTAGAGAAAAAAAGGTCTGTAGAGTAAAGAACGACTCCGTGATGGAGCAACTCCCTGATTTTAAAGCTCTCCTCTCCCATTGCTGGGATCACTGAGTGGACGACTTGGAGACTTGACTTTGCCCCAGGCTCTAAGACTAATTCCATTCCTAGTCAGGAAGAACATAGGAAACCTTTAGGTGTCAGCTTGGGGTTCAGCATCAAGTCAGCCTTTCTCTAGTGCCTACTCTGACCTTGCGTTCTTGAATCTGGTAAATGGATTCTTACTTAATGCTTTTTGGTCAGTTCACACCTGTGACTCCAAAATCCCAGATCTGCATCTTTATCTTACTCCTGCAACCCTGAGCTCCTCCCTGACTCTGCATTTTTAGGGCTAGAAGCTTGCCTTGCTATCATGAGAACTTGCAGGAAGAAGACTTCTCTGTTGCTTGGCAAGTCTAAAGAAGAATTACCTTGCTCAGTGCTGACACCCTTTAGGACAGTTTGCTGGAACCCACTGGATCAGCCAAGTTTTGCATCATAACCCCACCAAAGCTCCATCTGTCCACACCTGAAGTTCGACTGTGCCCTGATCACAAAAGAGTAGAATTGGGTGGGTTAATTCATCCATGCCCAACATTTCTATCTGCTTGTAAAAGTCTAGCTTCGAGTTCTTCATGCGTTCATTCACATCAGCCTTCCAAGACCTTGGTACTTCACCATATGCCTTCATTTCAAAAAACTAGCCAATTAAGGATCTTTAACTGCTGTGAAGCAATAAAAATTTCCCTAAACAATAACTATATAGAGGATCACTTCCAAGACTGAGATTTTGTTATCTCATTTCAGGCTTTCTAAATTAAACCCTGGAGAAACATTCTACTGCTAATAAATAATCACTGGTTGTAATATGTGTTATTGCTGAGATAATAGGTTCCATCAATATCTATTCATGTTATTGTAACTGGGAAATAAGACCTGAGACTACTACTCTGTGTCCCAGTATTGAGGGAAAACAAATGTTAATTTTCATAGTGTCATGTTTGGTTTAAATTATCTATTCTAAAATATAGGCATGTATTCACCTTCAATATAATGAATCCATTTGTTATCCAGCCACATTTGATTTTGATCAAATTTCTCTCCCAAAAACATTTTATGTGATAGGACACAGAGAAACAAAACAGTCCATGACTTAATAGCTGATAAATAACACATGGAAATTTACTAAAAAGGAATGTTGGGGCATCTGGGTGGCTGTCAGTTAAGCATCCGACTCTTGGTTTCAATCAGGTCATGATCTCAGGGTCATGAGATCGAGCCCTGGGTCAGGCTCCATGTTTAGTATGGAGTGTGCGTGAGATTCTTTCCCCCTCCTCTCTTTCCCGCACTGTTCCTCCCCCCGCCACTCTCTCTAAATTAATCTTTTAACAAAAAGAGTGTTGATTAAATCTTTACATTTTAAAAAAGGAGCTTTATAACAAACCTTAAAATCCTATCTTGAAAGTTTAAAAAATCTTGGCTCAGATTCTTGTGTGTTTCCTCACTACTGGACTACATTTCAGAATGTGTTCATTTTTTTAAGTCCAGAATGTTTTATATATTCCAATTTTTAACAAATATTCTATCAGCTCTTCAGGTGGAAAGTCAAAACCTCTGATTGACTTCTGAGGTTTGACTTGAGTTTTTAATCCACAAAATGAGATTGCTGTAAAATTACCTATTTTAAAGTTTAATTAAAACAAAACAAGACATTTTTTTCCAAAAGAAATTTAGATGGCATGAGCCTTATTGGACAGAATCTAAAACTACTCCAAGGCTTTTGTTTCTAATTTTGTGATCAAACACCTGTAAAGCCATTTAACAGAGTGGGGGTTAACAGTGAATGGCCCATAAGTAATCAACTTTTTAAAATGTAGTAAAATGGCGCACCTGGGTGGCTCAGTCAGTTAAGTGTCCAACTCTTGGTTTCAGCTCAGGTCATGATCTTGCAGTCATGGGATTGAGCCCCGAGTCAGGACTCTGTGCTCAGTGCAGAGTCTGCTTCAGATTCTTTCTCCCTCTCCTTACTTGTCTTCTTCTCCCTGGTCATGTACGCTCACATGTGCATGCGCACTCTCTCTCAAATGAATAAATATTTAAAAGATTTTAGAGACATCTAGAGGTACCTCAGTTGGTTACATATTTATTCATTTGAGAGAGAGAAGAAGATCATGCACAGTAACAGAGGGAGAGTCAGAGGGAGAAGCAGGCTCTCCACTGAGCAGGGAACCCAATGCAGGGTTTGATCCCAGGACCTGAGCCAAAGGCAGACGCTTAACCTACTGATCCACCTAGGTGCCCCTAAAATCTTTTAGAAAATAAAATAATTGTAGTAAAATAATTTTAAATTCAAGTTAACATAGTTAACTAGTTAGGTAGTCCAGTGAGATTCATAGAGGCTAGGATATAAGTCTCCAGTAACTCAGCTTCCTAAAAAAACACACTAAATTAACCAAGTTACAGAAATTGTGATGTTAAGTAAAAAAGACCCTGGATTTGCTGAACTTTGTAAAGATGGAATAAAAAGAGCATTAATAAATGGAGAATTATCTTAAAGTTTTGGATTTTCTTTTCAAACTATAGAGAAAATTTTGAATTCTTGAGCTGGCCACTGCTCTCACTGAAGCAGCCAGGATATGAAGGACTAATATCCCAGAGAAAACAGATATTGAAGACAGCTCAACATTTCCTCAACATTTGGCCTCACCGGTCTCTGTAAAGCATTTAATGACTCTTAAGCTTGCAGGGCAGAGTATGGGAAATTAAGCAGAAACAACTGAAACACAGAGTGGAATTTTTGACAGTCTCATGGTGCTTGGGAAGCAGAAGTTGGATTTGGGAGTATACCAAAAGGGAAGGAAACCCTAGTAAACACCCAGGCTTTTCCTTGGGATCTCTGGAGAGTGCATCAACCCTTCCAAAGTTTGAAACTCCATTCCAAGGCAACTCATCTGATTGCATTGTAGATACCTCACAGAGGATAGGGGAAAGACTCTTTGGGAAAAAATAGTAGCACCCAAAGCCATACATTTTTAAATCATAATGTCTATCATTAAATAAAACACTAGGCATACTGAGAAATAAGACCTACATGTGACTCAGCTATTGTAGTTATCAGATATGTACTTAAAAATAATGGAGAGTACTACATTCAAAATATTACAATAAATATAGAACATTTTACAAGAGTATTAAATCTAAAACAAGATTAAATGGAAATTCAAAAACAAAAACAAAATGTAAATGAGTCTATAAACAAATTTTGTAATTAACTAATTTTATAATTAACTATAAATAACTGAAGAGAGGAATAAGAACTGTAAGCAATGCGAATAACAAAATTAACCTAATCAGCAGTGTACCTAATATAATAGAACATACTTTTCAGGTATTTGTCAAATTTGATCAAAATTAATTATTTGCTAAGCCATAAAACAACTCACATCATATTTCTTTTTTTTTCAATAATTTGTATTGTTAGGTTTTCATATATTTTTTAAATTGAAGTACACATAGATGACATATAATATTCAGCAAATTCCAAAGGATTAGAATTATGTTATTTTATGCAGGAGAATTAAATTAAAAATTAAAAAAAATAATCACTAGAAAATCCTCAACTATTTGGAAATTAAGCCATTCATTTTAAATAAACATTGAGTCAAAAAAGAAATCCCAATAGGACTATGACATTTTGCACTGAATGAAATTAAAGATATAAAGATATGACATAACAAAATATGTTGAATGCCACTAATGCTGTGTCTAGACAAAAAAGTATAACCACCAGATCTATAAAGGAAAAATAAGTTTTTCAAAATATCTCACTATTCAGCTCAAAAACCAGGGACAAAAACTCCCAGCAAATTAAACTCAAGAACATAGGTTAAAAGAAATAAGTATAATATGAGCAGATATTAATAAAATAGAAAATGTAAGTACAATAGGGAAAAATCAACAATGTTCGTATTTGGTTCTCTGAAAGATTAAGTTCCTTGAAGGTTGAAAAAGGAAAAAAAAAAAAGGCCCACAAAATCTGTATCAGGAGTAGGAAAAAAATAGGACGTCACTAGAGATCATACAGGCAGTTAAAAGATAAGATATGTTGAAAATACATTTAAGCAAGAAATTTATAAATTTTGATAAAATGGAAAAATTCCTAAGAAAATACACTTTACCACAACTGATACAAAAATAAAAATAAAAATCTGAATATCTATTTAAAACTTAAATCTATAGGGGCACCTCGATAGCTCAATCTGTTAAGAGTCAGCCTTCCACTCAGGTTGTGGTCCTAGGGTCCTAAGATCAAGCCCCCTGTCAGGCTCCTGGTTCATTAGGGAACCTGCTTCTCCATCTCCCCACCTGCTCATGCTGTCTCTCTCTCTTTCTCTCTCGAATAAATAATATTTAAAAGAAAAAACCTTAAATCTATAATTAAATACCTTTCCACTTAAAAGTCTCCAGGTACAAATGACTTCATTTGTGAACATTTTTAAACCTCAAGGCAGATATAACATTAGTCTTAGAAAAACTTTTCCCAAGATTAGAAAAAAAGAGTACTTTCCAGTTCATTTTTATAAGGCCATCATAATCTTGCTATCAAAGGATGGCAGGAACAGAACACAGAGAGTCATAGGCTGTTTTTCCCATGAACATAGATGCATGATCTTAAACAAAATATTAACAAATTTATTTCATCAATTTATAAAAACAAAAACAAAACACAAAAGGTTGGAGTTATTCCAGGAATGCAAGGTGATTTATCATTATAAAAATTAATAAAGTACTACTCACCATGTTAACTAAATAAAGGAGAAAATTTAATTATCATGTCAAGAGATGCAGAAAAAACATTTGATAAAAATTAAGCCCTAACAGTGATTTAAAAAGAAAGATTTTAGCAAACTGGTTATAGAAGGAAAGTTTCTTAATTAGATGAATAAGCATGTGTAAGAAACCTGAGAGAAAACGTTATACTTAAGTTTGGTGTATCAAAAGTTTTCCTCTTTAAATCAGAAATGAGATAAAGATGCCTAACATCACCATTTTCATTTAACACAGGAACAGAGGTCCTGGCCAGTGCAATAAGGTAAGAAAAAAGTAGAAGGATTAAAAAGGAAGAAATAAAACTGTCATTATATGCATAGTATCCAAAATAAGCTACTAACAATTACTATTTATAAGTTAACTTCGTAAGAACACTAGATAAAGGATCATACAAAAAATTTTTTTTGGCGGGGGGGGTACCTGGGTGGCTCAGTGGGTTAAAGCCTCTGCCTTCAGCTCAGGTCATGATCCCAGGGTGCTGGGATCGAGCCCCGCATTGGGCTCTCTGCTTGGCAGGGAGCCTGCTTCCTCCTCTCTCTGCCTGCCTTTCTGACTACTTGTGATCTCTGTCTGTCAAATAAATAAAGTCTTAAAAAAAATTTTTTTATGTCTGTGTATCACAACAAAAAACTATAAAAATGAAAAACAATATACCATTTAGGATAACATAAAAATTTATCAAATATCTAGGAATGTATCTAATGAAAAATGTGCAAAAATGTGAAAAACATCATGGAATTAAATTAAGAATACCAAAATCTATGGAGAATACCTAAATCTATGATACCATGGTCATAGATTGGAAGACTAAAACTTAAGATACGAAGTCTCCACAAGTTGAATTATAGAGTAAATATGATCTCAATAAAAATGTCAGCAGACATTCTCTTTGTAGAAATCAACACGCTAATTCTAAAAGTCTTTTTTAAAAGACTTTGTTTATTTATTTGGGAGAGAGACTGAGCATAAGTTGGGGGGAGGAAGAGGCAGAGGGAGAAGCAGATTCCCTGCAGCGAGCCTGACATGGGGTTCGATTCCAGGACCCTGAGATCATGACCCGAGCTGAAAGCAGATGCTTAACTGACTGAGCCACCCAGGTGCTCCCTATTCTAAAATTCTTATATGGAACTACAAAAGTCCAGAAGTAGTCAAAGTAATTTTGAGGAAAAGCTAATTTGAGGAACTTATATTCTGCTATGTCAAACTCATTATGAGAACATAGTGAAAAAGTCAGTGTGGCATCTGCACGAGGAGAGACAAACAGAAATGAAACATAATGGAAAGCACAGAAACAGACCCAAATATATAGCTATTTGATTTATGACAGGTGATACTGAAGTGCAATGTGAAAAAGATGGTCTTTCCATTTAATGGTGCCAGCTAGACTCATTGAATATCCATATTGAGAAAAAGAAATCATACTCAAAATCAATTCTAGGTAGATTTTATATATAAATGTGAGAGGCAAAACTAATAAACTTCTGAAATAAATCACAGGGAAATATCTTCATGCTTTTAGGGTTAGGGAAAAGCTTTTAAAAAGCACTAAATATAATAAATGGGACATAATAAGTAATATATCACAATTGATAAATAGAACTACATAAAATTAAACTGTTGATCTAATAACAACATTGAGAGAATGAAAAGGCAAGCCGAAAGTTGGAAGGTGGTTTTTGCAATACATATAATCTTAAAAGGACACATATACAAATGTGTAAAAGCACTGGAAAATATGTAAGGAACTCTTAGAAAGAGAGGTAGCCAATAGAAAAATGGGTAAAATATGTAGACAGGTATTTCATGAAAGAAGATACCTAAATAGATCTCACTGATACAAAGAATTTGAGAAACAAGACAGGGGATACTAGGGGAAGGGAGGGAAAAATGAAACAAGACGAAACCAGGGAGGGAGATAAACCAAAAGAGACTCTGAATCACATGAAACAAACTGAGGGTTGCTGGAGTGAGGGGGAGGTGGGAGGGATGGGGTGGCTGGGGCATGGACTTTGGGGAGGGTATGTGCTATGATGAGTTCTGTGAATTGTGTAAGACTGATGATTCACAGACCTGTACCCCTGAAACAAATAATACATTATATTTAAAAAAAGAAGAAGAAGAAGAAACCTAAATGGCAACTAAACATTTGAAAAGGTGTTCAAAATTATTAGCTATCAGATAAAAGCAAATTAAAACCAAAAGACACCACTACACATCTTCCTGCATGGCTAAAATAAAAAGGACTGACAATACCAGGTTTTGGCAAGAGGTAGACCTACTGGAAATCTCATGTACCGTTCATGGGTGTGTCAATTGGTAGAAACCACTTTGGAAAACTGTTTGGCATATCATTAAAAGTAGAATGGGTTTATACCTGTGGTCCAACAATTCTACTTCTTAAGAGTTTAATTAAGCTGATAAATATCTAGCAAGACTGATTAGGAAAATAGCCATTAGCCATTATTATAATGGAAAAAGGAGACATCGCTAAAGATATTTTAGAAATTAAAATGAACATTTCAGAACTTTGTGGAAAAAATTTATACCAAAATATGAAAATTGAGCTAGAATTTCTATAAAAACACAACTTCTTGAAATTCACAGAACAGAAAATCAGAGTAGTCCTCCAATTACTAAAGATATTAAATCTGTAATTAAAAACTTTCCCATAAACAAAATTCTGTGTCCAATAGTATCACGCATGAATTCTACCAAACATACATTATTATTCTGAGCAATTGATAAGAGTGAAGAAAAAAATCCATCTGCCCCTTTACAGTGCATGTGTATTCTCTCTGTCTCTCTTTTTTTTTTTTTTTTTTTTGAAGATTTTACTTATTTATTCGACAGACAAAGATCACAAGCAGGCAGAAAGGCAGGCAGAGAGAGAGGAAGGGAAGCAGGCTCCCCGCTGAGCAGAGAGCCCGAAGCAGGGCTCGATCCCAGGATTCTGGGATCATGGCCTGAGCCGAAGGCAGAAACTTTAACCCACTGAGCCACCCAGGCGCCCCGCGTATTCTCTCTTAAGGCAATGACACAGTGATCTTGACAAGGGGTAGAAGGATTCTGGCCTTAGAGTGAAGAATAATTATATAATAATTATATAACCATGATACACTAACACTGTTGGTTTCCAATATTAGAATCAACGTGGAGCCAACTCTTGAAATATTTAACTATAAAACTGTGCATAATATCGGCATTGACAATGTAAAGTAAGACCTGTGAATGGTAGACGTTAAAAACTGTAGGAAAGGGTGGAAGCAAACTTCCTACAGCAAAGTAAGGAGACAGAATACACAGTTGATGGAACAGGAAAGAGAAATTTAGATGTAGTGTTTTAATTCGCAAAACTGACCAAAGAAGTGGGAGTGGGGTGGGAACAGCGACAAAACTATGAAATTTGAGAGAAAAGATAAAATGGTATAAATGTGCTAAATCTTCATCATTTCTAGCAGATTCGACAAATAATGACCAAGGCTACACTTTTTTTTTTTTTAGCAACATAGAGTTAATACCAGACAAAATGAAAAGAGAAATGGTTAATAGTGTTTGTCTCTGAAAAATAGGGCTATCACAGGAACGGAAAGGAATGGAAAGATTTCATTTTTATTATTAACACATTTCTCTATGATCTGAGTTTTAAAAATATGTGCCTAGATTACAATAAACATGTTTTTAATTTTAAAAGAATACAATTGGACAGGGTGTGAGTATAAATAAAGACATTAAAAATAAGTCTAGCTGAAGTAAAAATCTGGCATCTGAAGAAAACGGAGAGCACAAATCAAAGTGGAAGAGAAGAAATTTCTAAATAAAGGACGCTAGAATGATTTTTAATCTGCTGAGATATACTTGTCTCATACCATAGTCCCAAATGAACTCCAGGGGTGTGAATGAAATAAAGGTAACAATGAAATCATGAAAAACTAGATGAAAACAAAAGCGAACGCTTTCTTATTTCTTCTTGGAGGAGTTTCCAAGCATAGAAGGAATGGAAAAAAAAAAAAAAACCTTAAAGACAATAATTGATATATTTAACAACATCAAAGTTTAAAGCCTTGGTATTGAAAAAAGCCAACCTAACTTGTATTAAGGGAAAATAACTAATGGAGACATGTTTTCAATAATAGAGGAAACAGTCTACTATGTTAATAACATGTTCATGTTCAACAATAATAAAACCATACATTAAGAAATTGTTTTGTCTGTCAAATTTAGAAGAATGTTTAAAGAGAAACTTTTTAGTGTCCATAAGGATTAAATGAAATAGGAACTTTCAGATACCTTCTCAAAACATTCTAGAAATAAATTTGTCAACATGGATAATGAGCTCAGAAAGGTTTGTAACTTCGGACACAGCAATTTCATGCCAGTTGGTCTTAAGGAAAGAAAAATCAGCAATCCTAACAATAGATTTACATATTTGATTTTTTAAAGATTTTTTTTTTTTAATTTGAGGTGGGGGAGAGTTAGAGAGAGAGGGAGGGAATCTCAAGAAGACTCCTTGCTCTGTGCAGAGGTGGATCTGGGGCTCGATCCCAGGACCCTGGGATCACGACCTGAGTGAAACCAAGAGCTGGACATCCAAGTGACTGCGTGGCCCAGGCGCCCTGAGATTTATATAATTAAAATACAAAAAAAATTCAGATTATTGAAAAGGAGAGAGGGATGGTTAACATGATGCAACCATAACATTTACCCGTGGGACAAGCATTGATTGTTTATTATGTGCTAGACACCAGCGACAAAACAGTGACCAAGCAAACACAATTCTACAGAGTACAGTATCCTTATTGAGCTTATCTCTTAAAGACTATTTAATGATGGAGGAAAATATGCAAGATAATAGGAATCTATTATAGTCTTAATTTTATAAAACAATGTGCAAAGAGAGCAAAACACACTGAACTCTTTGCACAGTAGGACGGGCGATGTTCACTCTCCTGATGGTCCTTCTTCAGGATTGTCCAACTTTTCTATCACGAGCACATATCACTCTAGCAATTAGGAGAAGATATGGCATGCGTGTGTGTTTATACCTAAGTATATATTCTTAAGGATAGTCGGGAGGATTAAACGAAGGGTAACAAGTGTTTGACAAAGAGTAGGCTTTCAATACAGGTCAGTTTTTCCTTTCCTTCACAGTCTGAGCATTGATTTTGTCCTTTGCTTTTCTCCCTTCTTACTATAGATGGTTTGGCCTGTTGCCCTCGCTTTTCTACATTTTTTATTGTAAGGATATTTTCTTTTTTAGTAAAAATCGCCATTATTATTAAATGGGTTGCCTGTTATTTGGAGAGAATTCCCATTGCTTTAAATAGTTCAGACCTACAGGAGAGAGAAGTGCTTATCAGAGCTCATCGAAGCATTCCACGGAAGGCATTGCTTTCTTTACCCTGGAAATTGATCAATGCTGTGTTTCTATGGTTACTGTTCTTCTTTTATTAATGCTAAAAATCTCCAGTTTTCGCCCCCTAAATAAAAGCAAGGAGATGGGCTGGTCCTTATATCATGAATATATCATCAACATCTTTCAGGATTCTTTTACTTCTGGTGCTAGTCTCCGTAAAGTGCAGTTCATACTGTTCCAGACTGAGACACAGACTCCAATTTTCAGGACTTTCTCAAGTAGCTGTAAAATTACACCCTTGGCAAGAACTTGCCCTACACGTGCTGTCCGTGGGGGTCTTTTCTAAATATAGATGATTATTTAAATCCTGACCTTTCGATTACTGGTGTATACAGTGTACGTCGTAGAATCTCTCTCTTCTAGACTTTTACCCGTTCCTGGAGACTTTCACTTCTCATGAGCATTTCATGACGTGGATTGTGTTGCAGCTGGGAAATGTTTGGCTCCTATCTGCTTTCCTTTACTTCCTACCTTATTACATATTGCTTACCTGGTAATGTTGAAAACTGATGGGTACCTGCGAGGGAATGGGAAGGGGTAATCACCGCATCTGCACACTAGTTAGGGGTGTGGTACTCGGACAGAGGGTGCGAGGACACGTGAAACCCTAATGTTGCAAACAGGTCATGGGTGAGCCCAGCACAGAAGGCTATGAAAAGTGCACGCAAGAAAGATGAAGTTGGTCTGACAGCGTGTCTCTGCACGCTGCTGATGCAAAATAGCATGGACTGGGTGGCTTGTAAACAACAGAATTGTATTTCTCCATCCTGGAGACTAGAAGTCCAAGGTCAGAGTGCCCTCGTGGTTTGGTGCTGATGAGGCCATCTTCCCGACTACAGGCTGCCAGCTTCTCACTCAGTCCCAGAAGGTAGAGGACTCAGGGAGCTCTTTGGGGTCTCTTATTAGAGCACGAATCCCATTCATAAGGGCTCTATCCTCATGACCTATTCACCTTCCAAAGGCCCTGCCTCTTAATACCATATATTGGAGGTTAGGGTTTCAGCATACGAATTCTGGGGGTGGACACAAATATCAGGCAATAACAAAGGGAATCCCAAACATTTCCCAACATGGGTATAAAGAATTAAAATTACTACTTACGGGGCGCCTGGGTGGCTCAGTGGGTTAAGCCTCTGCCTTCGGCTCGGGTCGTGATCTCAGGGTCCTGGGATTGAGTCCTGCATTGGGTTCTCTGCTCAGTGGTGAGTCTGCTTCCCTCTCTCTGTCTGTCTGCCTCTCTGCCTACTTGTGATCTCTGTCTGCCAAATAAATAAATAAAGTCCTAAAATAAAATAAAAAAATTGCTACTTACAATATGTCAGGCAGTGTAAGTGTTTTACCCGTGTTTACCTTTCAGTCTGCGAAAACCCAGACGGTGTGGGTGCTATCTTACCCCAAATTTACATATGAGATATTTACATATGGGGAAACAGACACAGAGAGGTAAGGCATCCTCCCCTAGCTAATAGAAGGCAGAACCAGGGTTCAAACCTGTAGGGTGTCTCGAGGACGGGCCCCCTAGAGGAAAGGCTTTCCAGGCACAGAGGACACAGAAGGGACCAGGCTCACTCTCCCTGACCCCATCCCTGCTCGCTGTTTTCATCTTCGAGCTTCTCAAAACATGATTACCTAATCCCTTCTCCCTTCTTTTCTCAACTTACTTACTGGCATGTAATGAGAATGGCAAGTTGCCCTGTATTTTTCAGCAGTCTCTACTTCCTTCCCTTCTAGAAACCACTTAGAACCACACACAAAATGAAGTTAAAGGTCATGAAGATTTAAGGAAGACCTACCTGTAGATCTCTCTCTCTCTCCCTCTTCCTCTTTCCTCCCTCTCTCCTTCTCACCCTCTACCTTTCCTCTACTAATTGGCAGATTTAGAAAGAAATAGGAGAGTTGGACTTCTCATCTGCACACAACATTCAGGATAATTGTTGAACTCACGTACTAGTGAGCCCTATTTTGAGTTTTGGGTTTTTGTGTTTTTTTAACTGAAGTAGAGTTGACACACAATGTTACGTTAGCTTCAGGTGGACAGCACAGTGATTCCCCAAGTCTCTCTGTTACCCCATGCTTACCACCAGCTTAGCTGTCGTCTGTCATCACATGACACTGTTCTCATACCACTGACTCCATTCCCTGTGCTGTGTCTCTTATTACATTTTGAGTTCTGATGAGCAACTAACAGCTACAGAGTTGCCTTTTAAACTCTCATGTTTTTCCTTTTCTACTTAGGCCAGTACAATCCAACTTTTAGTGGCAAAGCTCTAATATTTAATATTTTTAACCCTTAAAGAGGAGAAATTTAGACTTAGTAAATTTGGAATTATTTTTACATTTAAGTCCAAGTGGTTGCAAATTCTCAGGAGGAGGGGGAGGGGTTTTTTTCCCCCCCCACATCAGTTCAAAGTGGAGACAGGTTTCCTTCCTGTCCCCTCTGAAGACCAGGGTTTCCTTCTCATTCACGCTCACTTAGGACTGTAGCCTGAAGGGTTCTGGGTCACTAAGGCTCTCCCATTAGTTTTCCCCTCGGGCAGCCTTAGCTTTATCTTCTGTCTTGTGAACCTATGCAGTCATCAAAGCAGAAACTCAGCATCTCCAGGGTATGGCCACACACACCTCTGGGCACAAATGGGAGGGACATTAGTCTCCGTCCCAGAATGCCTGTCTTCACTTCCTTTAGGGCTCTGGACATCCCTTCATTCAGCGCACACTGGTGCAGCTACTTTGGAAGACAGTATGGAGGTTCCTCAAAAAGTTAAAAATAGAACTACCCTACGACCCAGTAATAACACTACTGGATATTTACCTGAAGAATACTAAAACACTAACATAAAGGGATGCATGCACCCTTATGTTGATTGAAGCATTATCGACAATAGCCAAGTTATGGAAGCAGCCGAAGTGTCCACTGATAAATAATGGATAAAGAATATGAGGTATGTGTACACACACACACACACACACACACACACACATATATATGTACACCTACATATACACATATATAAAAAATATATATACACATATATAAGCTATATATACACATAAATAAATACACACACACATACACACACACACACACACACACATATATATATATAAAAGAAGATACTATTCAGTCCATAAAAGGAGTGAAATTTTGCCATTTGCAACAACATGGAAGGAGCTAGAAAGTATGTTAAGTGAAACAAGCCTGTCAGAGAAAGACAAATACCATGTGATTTCACTTATATGTGGAATTTAAGAAACAAAACAAATGAACAAAGGGGAAAAAAGAGGCAAACCAAAAAGCAGACTCTTAACTCTAGAGAACAAACTGATGGTCACCAGAGGGGAAGTGGGTGGGGGGGATGGGGGAAACAGGTGGTGGGAATTAAGGAGGCACCTGTCGAGATGAGCCCTGGGTGATGTATGCAAGTGTTGAATCACTATATCATACACCTGAAACTAGCATGACACTGTAAGTCAACTAATTGGAATTAAAATTTAAAAAAAAATTAGTACCTGCTCACTAATGTGTTTAAAATAATGGGGTGGAAAGCTTTCAATGTTTAATCCAGTATCTTAGTTTTAATCAGGAGAGTCATTCAGGGTAGTTATCAGCCAGACCCCTGGGAACAGAAGCCCCTAAACCTACTCCACAGAGGTTGATTATTTCCTGGTAAGCGCTAAGCAGGAAGTTTCAATAGTCCTCTCATGTAATCATGGCTCCGTTCTGTGAACTCTATTACAAATTACTGTTGGAAGAAATGATTCTTACCTGACATCAGAACTTAATTAGGCATGTGACTGAGACTTATCCGGGGAAATGTCTGAGTGGTAGAAAGCCTCCCTATACTGGAATTACATCTTCACATTTTAAATCAGTCCAAACATTCTTCACTCTTTCCATTGTTGGAACAGTGGGAAGCTTGGAATGGGTTTTTTAATGCAATCATTCTTCCAAATGCATAACATGGCACCGGTCCGAGCACTTGTAACCATCTCCAAAATGAGCAGAATGAATCCAAATTCTACTGTGACAGTCTAGCCTGTGGGAAAATGATTTGCTGATTTATAGGGCTGGCCGAAGACCATGAAAGTTATTGTCCAAGTTCGTTCTGTGAATTGTCTTTCCTTTCCTTCCCTCCTGCTCTTTACTTCCCACTACTTTCCACACTATATCATATTTTTATAAAAGTCACTGGTTTGGAAATTCCATTTAGAGATCAATAACAACATTCATAAGTCAAACAAGATAAAACCATACATCCTAGATAGTTATTTTCCAGAATTAGAATTTTTGTCTTTTATAAGGAATGTGTTTCTAAACAGTTACTCTATGATTATAAGTCTGGAAGGAAATCAATTAGGAAAAGGGAAAAATACATATTTCATAATAATGCTCTGTAAGAGGGAAATGCACAAGACATAATTAATGTTGATAGTACTCTTTTAAAATATTTTTTCTTTCTAATCCTGTGAATTCACTGCCAACCCTTGCCTCCCCATCCTCCTAAAATCATTACAATTCTGAATTTTGTCTTTATCCTTGCCTTGACTTTTTAGTTTGTAGTTCTATCAAATATTTTTGTATGTTTGAACAATATATTGTTTAGTTTCATCTGTTGTTGAACTTCATAAAAAGGATATGTAGCTCTCTGAGACTTGTTCTTTACCAACACTGTTATGAACATTAACCACGTTGTGTATATCATTTATCGTCACTGTTGTATAATATCCTATTGTTAGAAAACACCGTGTTTATTTAGCTATTCTCTTGTCAGTGGTTATTAGTTTTGTTTCTAATTATTTTTTGCTACTTTGAAGGTACTTTAAGTACCTTCTTGTATATGTTTCTAGATACTTATGTGCCAGGGTTTGGGGGAGTTCCTACCTGGGAATGGAATTGCTGATTTATATAATTTATAAGTACTCAAGTCCCAAAATAATGCCAAAGTGGGTCTCAATACGGTTGCACCTATTTCTGTTCTAGTCTTCAGTGTATAAGATATCCCCTTATCTGCATATTTTTCAATATTTGGTATTATTAAACTTAATCTTATTGTTGCCACTTGAAAAACAATATCTCCTTTGTTGTCTTGATTTGCATTTCTCAGATTTCCTGTTTTTGTTTTTGCTTTTTCATTTCCCTGATTCTTAAAAATTGAGTATTACTTCATGTGATGATTGTCCACATATATGTCTTGGAGAAGTGCCTGTTCATATGTTTTGCTCAGTTTTCTATTGATCTGCTTGTAATTTCATTTTTCTTGTTGTGCTTTGCAGAAGATTTTTAATACACTCTTTATGAAAAAACTGTGGTACATGTGACAGATACAGTCTCTGAGATCCAGTTTGTCTTTTCACTTCTTTTGAGAATAATCTTCAATAAACAAAACAAGCCCCCTCTTACCGCCAACCTCCGCCCCGTGAGACATTCACTTCAGCAAATAGTGGACATTCCTTCATTTTGTGGTAACTGTGGCTCCAGGTAGCAGAGATGTTATTATGAACACGGTACACCAAGACCTTCTTTTTGTGGAGCTGACTCGCTGGTAAGGACATTATTGTCCCCACCACTCAACAATCTCTGGGAATTGTCAAAGCTATTTCTGTTTTTGTCTCTATCAAGTGGAGTCAAGATTCTCACCCCTGCCTTCTTGATGGACTCCAAGCTGACAAACCAGATGCTCTTCCAGCTTTGATGGAGAAATGCAGATCTCATGCTCTCTCTCCTTGGGAGCCATCACAGGCTTTTTCTTTGGGTGCTGTTCTCTTTTCAGGGGACTGGTTGGCTCTGCATTCTGGCTCGCCCAAGGGAAAAATGAGCTATGTCACAATGAACTCCTATTCTCTGCGAGGCTCAATGGGTGGTGTTCGAAGAAGACAAATACTCTTAGGTAAATTCAACCTAATATTCTATTGTTTCAATGCCTGTCTCAGGAAAATCCTCTAGTTGAAAAAGAAAATGTGTGCTCATTCTGGGCTTGGACCTATCTCTCTCTCTCTCTCTCTTTTTTAGATTCTATTTATTTATTTGACAGAGAGAGAGAGACAGCAAGAGAGGGAACACAAGGAGGAGGAGTAAGAGGGAGAGAAGTAGGCTTCCAGCTGAGCAGGGAGCCCCACCTGGGGCTCGATCCCAGGTGTCTGGGATCATGACCTGAGCCGAAGGCAGACACTTAACAACAGAGTGACCCAGGCACACCTGGGCTTGGATGTCTCTTTTGTTACATGTGTGTATATGTGCTCTCAAATGAGGTAACATGATGACCAACTCTGGGGCCGGCAGACTAGGAATCTTAGATTTCTTTCTCTTCTTTGGAAGTAGTCACAACGTTATTCTGTAGGGGAAATGCCTTCCTAGCTTTTTCCATCCAAACATCTGCCCTTGAGACTAAAAGATGATGTTCCTTGAGTAGCTTGGGGTGTCAGTGAATTTCCCACATTAGACTCGATCAGCCCAGCAGTCCCAGGGCAGGTAGAATGATCAACTCTCTCATGTGCGAGAACTGTACTTGCTACAGCCACTCCTCCCGGTAGACATCGATCGGGCCTTCAGCTCTGTGTGTAAGTACTCATTCTTTTTATCTTCTCAACTACGAGAGGCAGCTGCAATGCTCATCATACAAAGGAGGAACGGCAGCAAAAAAGGTCAAGTTCGTCCAGTTTGGAATCTTAAGGTGGGAAGGATCCCCTCCTCCCACCTCCTGTCCATTGAGGGAAGCCTCAATTGTTCTCAGCCTGCGAACTGTAGAGACAGGGAGCTTTGGCCTGTGTCTCCTGGTGGAGCAAGCAATAGCCGGGGGTGGGGGGTGGGGGGCAGCCTGCTGCTTGTGGGCTGTTTGTCATCTACCAGGGGGCCACCCGGTGGCCCCTGAGGACAGAAAAGGGCCCTGACTCCAGATCCCCTTCACCCTCCTCCGCCCTCCAAAAGATGAATAGGGTGTCACTGACGGAGTCAGTCAGTGTCTGTCAACTAGGCACTAAAGGAGCTCTGGGCCTTGCGAGCTCGCCCCACGGGTGGAGGGAATGACTGGACTAAGGAAATACGAATCCATTTGGCATTGACTGCCAAATGGGTAACATTTTCTGTAGTACCAATCGCCTGGGCCCCTTCCCCGGGCACTGCCAGCCCGATCAGCCTGACGAGGGATGTAAGGTTTTGATGCTGTCAGCTTTACTGCATTTGGCACCGAGTGCTGGTCGTCTCTGAGATGTAAACTTGAAGTCGTGGCTCTGGGAAGGCGCGTTCACGGCGGAGCAGCCCTGCGCAGCCGCAGTGCGCAGAGCCCCGGCGTGCTCTAGGACATTCCCCTTTGGCTTACCGGTCTCATCATCCAAGGCTGACGAAGCGCTGTCTGCGCGTGATCCTGCTCCAGATGTTAGCTTTCCCTTCCATGTAGGAAAAGGTGCCAGAGGTTTTCTTTGGGGATACTCTAATTTGTAAACTATTTGCTGAATATAAAAACAGAGGAATTTGCCAACAAGCGATGGTCAAGGAACGGTTGATAGAAATCGTTTAATTGAGTGTTCTGGAAAATACGTTTGGCAGAACCATTAGAGCCAATTTTCAAGGAATTAGAGTTCCAGACGTAGCAAAATTGTGCCAAAAACCATGCAACCGTTCGTTGATGCAATCTGGAAACATTCGAAGCACTTGTTGTAAAGAGCTGCTTGTTTTTTGCCCATGAGTGTAGCTGTGGAAGCGGACTGAGGCGGTGAGGTCGATGACTGCTCAGAGCTTGATGATGACCATCAAGAAATCATTATTTGATGAGGGAGACATTTTGGGAAGTTTGGAGAAAAGCGGTTAGTCATCTTAGATTTCACAATAGACAAGAACAGGATGTGGTTTGCAAGCCATTCCAGGAAAAGTGATGAGGGTGAGAGGCTGAACTGACCACTGGAAGAAGGTGGGATTATGCAGGGGTCCCAGGAAGAGGCTGTAAGAAGAACAAATGAGCAGTCAGGGCCTCAGGAAGCATCTCACAAAATTATGTTCATGGGGCTCATCCAAGAGCCAGGCTCCATCTAAATCCTGAGGACTGGAGAGGGGAGGATGGGGCCATAGTCCCAGAAGAGCCGGAACACTTAGACAGGTTCTAGGACAGAAATAAAACCATTAGCCAAGCTTGGGCAAGAGAATGGGCACTGCCAGGGTAAACTGGCTAGATCTGGGATGCCATGAGAGTAAGTGCCTTCCGGAATGGGACTGGGAGGGAGCAAATGCCTGAGCGATCCTGGATGCACTTTGTTTCCAGGACAGTGTGGAGTCAGGCCAGGCTGGGGGTGGGGGCTTGCATCTTGTGGTGCTGCTGCGTAACCTTCTCCCGACCAGGGCTGCAGGCACTTTGGGTGGGAGCTTCGGCTGCTAAAACTGGCCAACAGCAGGGGCCAGGAATCAGACGAATCCCTCAGAGGAAAGAACTCCAGTCATAGCCTGAAGCAGGACTTGCATTCTCAAATGTCTGCAGGTAAGGTGCAGGCAGGTAAGATGCAGGAAACAGTCAGATGTGTAAGATGATTGGGAGACACAGGGGCAAATAGGGAGCTCAAATTCAAATCTCAAAATTGGCCATCGGTCAAATCCAATCTTGTGTCTAATCTGGGCCAGACTCAGCCTGTGGGCCATGATTCACAGGTCCTGGTTTCCAGGGGGACTGAGATTTGTGAAAATGAAGTCTAAAGACTCAAGAAAAGACACCTGATCCTAAGACCAGAAGGTCCAAAAGGGGAAGCAGAAACCAAATATTTATAATACAACCACAAATGAACCTAAGAGGGAAAAAAGAGAGATGATATCTAAAGAAACCATGATTCCAAAAGTGGCTCATCTAGGAGTTCAGGTTTTCTTTCTACCTTTTTCTTTTATTTTTTATTTTTTTAGAGAGAGGGAGGGGTCAGGAGAGATGGAGAGAGAGAATCCCAAGTAGACTCTACACTGAGTGTGGAACCCAGCACAGGGCTCGCTCTCAGGAGCCCAGTCATAACCTGAGCTGAAATTAAGAATTGGATGCTTAACCCGCTGAGCCTCCCAGGTGCCCCAGTGAGTTCATGTTTTCAATGGGCAAGCAAAAACGATGGAAATGGGGAAGGTTGACCAAGAACAAATACAACAAAAATCAGAGCACAGTGGCCAAGGTTCACACTGAATTGAGCCTGCAAAAGTGCTAAAGACAAGTAGAAGCTGTGACAGCTATAAGAGCAATAAGAGCAAAGACGGTCCTTTGCTTGCAGCTTGGAGGAATAGTAACAGAAGACTGAGAACGCAGATAGAAATAGAAGCAACAATTCCTGTTTTACTTCCTTCTTTATATTTAGAATGTTCTTCACAAGTGGCATAGAGAAATAAAATCCTACATTGTCAAGCAGAATGAAACCTAAAATAGGGAAGGACAGAGCAAGACCCCACTGTGATGCTCTGGTCAAGTTCAAATATCTTCCACAAGGACATCTCTCCTTTAACCAGGAGCACCAGGGCTGGGGTGGGATGTCCCCCTGAACCCCATCTCCTCACCCCTCCACCACCAACACTCTAAACAACCACCTGGACATTGTCTGAGAAAGAGCGAAACCTCAGATAAAGTATCTGGCACGTGGACTCAGGTGTGATCCCCAGATTTCCTTTTGCACCCCTCCAGTATGGACCCTCACCCAGCCTTTGCCCATTCAATGTCACCCACTTTGTCTAGCAGATCCCCTGTGTGAGGTCTGAATTTGCTGGTTGCCTAAGTCAGCATGGTGTGGTGCAGCGGTTCTCAACCCCAGCGGCTCATCAGAATAGCTGGGAGATTGTAAAACTTACTGAGGCTGGCCTATTGCCCCACACATGGAGCCAGAATGTAGGGGCCCCACTCCTCTTATCCTATATGTGCCATTTATGCAATAAGAAAGGTCACTTATTCTCCCTCTGTTATTTTCCCTCCGGAAGGAGGGAGTGTAAGAACAATGACCTTGCTAGTTGAACAAGCATCGTGAGGTCTGCTGAGAGAGCATATGTGAAAGTAACCATGCATTGGAGAATGCTATTTGTATGACCACTCTACTGTGCCTCCATCCCTACAAAGAGAGAGCCAAGGGCTCAAGGAAGGCCACAGGATCACCATAATATAGAAAGGCATCATCCTAAACAGACTCCTTTGGGCCCCTTTCTCCCAATTATACATGTTTGCACAACCAGTTGAAATAGAAAAGGTTGGTTAAGGTAACATTTTCTCGAAGAAAATAAAACCAAGAACATTTTGATCTCCTTGTAGAAAAATGTTTAAACTTACTCTGTTGTGTCTAGATAGTGAACTTCTCTAGGCTGAGTACAGCATGTTGATTCTACCATGTCCTGCTAAGTATAACAAAATGTGTTCAGGTGTGGAGAGACATTTAATTGAGGATTTTATGATCATCGTCACTTTGTATCTCATGAAGAACATCTTAAGATTGACAGCTTCTAACATTGCATGTTTCTTTCTGTTCTCTTTGGACTTAGGAAAAGTTGAGTTGTTACAGTTATGAGAAGTCTTATTTGACCAGTAGCAAGGAGGACTAGAAAACAATCATATGAAAATATGTTGTCTCCCCAGGTCTTGGTCTCTAAATACCCTTCTCAATTAAGAGGAACCAGAGCTCCTTGGAGCAAGAGTTGATTCCGGGAATAGGGCAGGAAAGGTAGGATCGTGAGCCCGGAATATCTTGTTCAAGGAGTAGTGCTCAAGGGATAGGGCTCAAGGAATAGTGACCATATGTCCAAAGGACACAGCAGCCAAATTTCAGGGGCTCCCACAGCCCAAAGCTGGGGCATGTTGAGCATCAAAATATACAATGATGTTAACAATGTGTAAAAGATGAATGTGTGAGTCCCCAGTCATATAATAATCAAGGAAGAGAAAAAAAGCTCTTCCTTACAACAGAGTGCCAACTCATAAACATCAAATAAATGACAGGGTTACAAAAATCACCATTTGTTAACTATCATCATAATAGTGGATTCAAGTAACAGAATCATCAATGAAAGTTTCAAGTACTGGGTAAAATGGGGATGAGGCAGAGGATATTCACGTAATCTAAAAATATCTTCCTCTAAATTGCTTATCTGTTATAAAGGGAAAAGTAGTAAGTTTTCAGTGGAAAAACCTGACAGGCACCACCTCAACCAAGGCATCAACATTGACTCACCCTACGTCAATCCCAACAGAAAAATCTAGTAGGTTCTACCTTCAGAACGTACCTAGTCAAACTGCCATCATCTCCCAGCTAGAAGTTACAGTTCACCTCCTCAAGGGTGTCCCTGCTTCCCCCTGTCCTCCTATTGTCCGTTGTCAGCCCAGCAGCCAAAGAAGCCTGCTAGCATGGGAATCAGATCACATCACTTCTTTGAGCAAAACCTGTCCATGCTCTTATCTCACTCAGAACCAAAGCCCACGTGCTTACAACGGCCACAGGCCTGGAGGCTTGGCGCCTGTGTCTCTAATCTCCCCTAGCCGTTGCCCTTGCTTACTCTACATCAACCTCGTTGCTGTCTCATCGGTGCATCAGCCATGGGCTCATCAGGGTTTCAGCATTGCTTAGCATTCACCCACCCTGTCAATCCCGTCTCTTCCCTGCTTATTTCCTCTGTATCTGCTAATACTTTGGAACACACCATGTGGTTGGTGATTTACTTTTGCTAATTGTCTGTCTCCCACACTAGTATTTAAGCCGGGAGAAATATATCCCTGGAAGCTGGGACATAGCGGACACGCAATACATATGTGCTGAAATGTTGAGTGAACACATACAATGATGACGTACCTACTCTAATCACCAGAACTGTGCTAGGCATGGTAGGGGATACAAAAACAAAAACAAAACAAAAAAGCAAAAAAATAACCCCATACTAAAAGCCAACCAACCAAACAAAATAAAAATAAAAACCTAACTAAACTAAGCTAAATAAAGCCATGTGCCGTGGTCCCCAGCTTGCCAGTCCCTGAGAACTGAGTTGGAGGAGGCAAGGAGACTGAGACAAGAATTAGCACACCAGTGAGAGCCGAGTTCCAGGAGGGGTGCTCCCAGGGGCAGCACTCTAGATGATGTGGGGAACTGATTTGGGTAGGCAGTGGGGAAAGGCAAGGAGAGCCATCTTCCCTCCCCAGGACAAGGAGACAGTGCCGAGATGCTTCTTCCAGACCTGGGAGGAGGAGGGTCTGGGGAGCCCAGGATCCAGGGGCAGAGCGTGGGTCAGGCCAGCCTGTGGAGGGATTTGTGGTTCTCAGGGGGTTCTTCATACTCCCTCCAGCCCCATCCCCTACCCCTCCCCACCCCAGCCTATCCTACCCTGCCTGGCTGGCTCACTGTCTTAGAGTACATCGCCTGGACATACACCTGAGACAAGGATTTGAGGCTAGTGGCATGTTTACAGGAGTAACCCCAGGAGGAAATGAGACAGGGAAGGGAAGGAAGCTGATCCGTGTGCATAAAGGAGCAGGATACCAGCTGGATGATCCCACCGGGAGGCCGCAGAAAGTGAAATGGAACACGTCTCTGAGGATTCTCTTCCACTGGAGCTCCTCGTCTGTGGGGTGCTGCCCAGAGCAGAGCCCCAGAGACAGCCCTGGGACAGAGGGCTGCAGGTGCTCGGGAAGAAGGGGTGGCACGCTTGGGAGCAGCGAGCTCTCAGAGGCTGAAGGCAAGCCTAGCACGCTCGCGGTTTCTGCTTTTACAGTAAGTAGAAAGCCAAGTTGTAGAAACCATCAGGATGGCTTGTTTTTAAATAGAGGGGAGCAAGAATTCTGCTTGCAACACCTCAGTGCCTAGCCTGATGTGGAATCCTAGGAGACGAAGTGGCCCATCTAGTGAAGGCTGCCGGGAACCTACTCCTTGCTGCCCTTGTAGTTCAGTGAGGAAACCTTCCCTCCTGCTAACAACTGTAAATCACCATCAATGTCATCGATGTTCCGAAAGCCTTCTCCCCGTGGTGACTGAGTGTGGGGCCAAGAGACAAAACATGAGTCACGTCCCATTCATTCACCAGGGCAAACAGCCTCGTAAATGTGTCATTATTTACACTGAAAATTAATTAAAATGTATCATCCCATTCTACGCTTTGAAAATGCAGTATTGGAATTCAGTGCCACAATTTCCAGGTAAAAATGTAAAACAAAACCCACATGCCTCCTGCAGACGGTGCATTTTCCAGATGATGCGAACTAGCCCAGGGGGCCTTTATGGCGGAAGGGAACTACGTCTGGCTTCCTCTGGAAAGCAACTTAATGCGAAGAAGAGGCGAGATCGGTGGCCGCCGCCCTCCGCTGCCCTGCGAGGCGCGCCGTGTGGGCAAAGTTCCGTAAAGGCCAAAGAGCAAGGGCTTTCTGAGCAGGGGAAGCACGTGTCTACACAAGGAGGCAGGCAGCTTCCGGCCGCAGCCCTACCCGCGAGTGGGAAACACCCTTGAACTCTGGAGGTCTGTCAAAACCCTCTCCAGCAGAGGCGGCCCCACCTTCCACCTGCTGGTAACTAGAGAACACCGAGGCACGTCTTGTTCTGGAGCCTTTTTCTTGACTCCTGGAGGCGCCAGGAATGCGGCTTCCGGGGCAGCCGGCCAGGCCTGGGAAGTGGGAAGCGAGGCATTCCGACAGCTGCTTGGGGGCAGGCGGCACATTGTGATTGTCTTGGGGCAGCTACCATAGGGTTTCGTTTCCCCCTCCGACCTTTCGAGAGAGTGGTATCAAAGGAGCCTTTATGGCGCTGTTGGGGAATTTCAGGGACGGAGTCCATCCTGAGGACCACGGCCTTCCTCTAGAAGGTGCGGAGGAGAAAAGAATGCGCAACGGTGCTTTCTCTTCAGGGGCTCCCTGGGGACCCTGCCCAGTGACTTCCCTCCTGTCCACAGGGTTGTGTGTCCACAGCTGCCCAGAAGGGACCCTCCTCCTCCGTCCCCAGCCTCTCTGGATACAAACCAGGGGTCCCAGAGGAGGCCGTAGTGTGGAGGTTTGCGTCAGGACGGGTCCTCTGCGCCCCTTCCTGGGCCGAGGTTCGGGGCCTGTGGAGCATCTGTCCCTCCCGGCAGCCCCGCGTTGGTGCCACCTTGGTTCCACAGAGCCTGGCTGGGCCCTCCCCACCCTCCGCTGGCCTCCTGGGCCTTGTTGTCGCCCCACCTCAGACCACGGCCGGCCTCAGCTGGTGTGCCCTCACGTTCACACGCACACGGGCTTCGTCCCAGGGTCCTCACGGGAGATGGCGGCGGGTTTACGGGAAGGGACGCACAGAGAGGCCGTGGGCTGGGTAGGGCCACCCAGCGGGCAAGTGCAAGAGCCGTGTTTCCCATCTGGGGCTTTTGTCTCCAGTCCCAGGACACAAGGGCTCTTCTCTTTGGACTGCAGCGTCTTCCCCTCAGCCTCCCACGGAAGCAGCCATCTTAAAGTACAAACCTGCGATGGCGCGTTAGCAGGGCTGGAAGTTCCCATCCTTCATCCCTCTGTGGGTTCCCTTTCCCAAGGTCGGATCTCATGCAGGGAGGGGATGAGGGCAAGGATAGGGGCCACCATTCTTTGGGAGCACACCCAGTCCCAAAGCTCAGTGAGCTATAAGCATTGTTTTCAAATCAGTCCTTTAAACAACCCTATGATTTAAGGAACACAGTCATCTCCATTTACAGATGAAAACGCTGAGGCCTCGTTAAATACCACACTCAGTGGTCAACCTGGGAAGGTAAGCCCGCCGGGGTGCTCCTGACCACGCCCTTGGGCCTTGGACTTCTCTGTCACACTAGGCGGCAGCCACCTCTCCTCAGGCTTCGAGCTCAAGCTGCCCTGCCAGTGGCCCTGAAGGCCAGCCATGCGCCAGACTCGATGCCCAAGAAGCACAGTTCGGTGCTGAACCCTCTTCTCCTCCCATGTCAACTCATTTCATCCTCACAACAGTTCAATGAAATATAAAGTGCTTCTCCCCCATTTTACAGATGGACAGCCCGAGGCACACAGAGGAAGTAACTTGTCCAAGGGCATGGGCAAACCGGGGCTCAGAGCTCACGATCCAGCCACTGGTCCCAGTGGTCTGTTGTAGAGACAGCGGAACAGGCCACCCGTTACCCTGAGGGTCAAAGGCAGATCCAGGTCAACAGACATCCTATTCAGACACAAGGTACTGTTTGGATTTTCCTTTTATCCCCCTCTTTTTAGCCAGGGGTTTTGCCCTGGCAGGGACATGTTGGACCATTTGCTTGACCAGCCTCAGAAGCCGCTAAGAAGCATTCTGCTTTTGGGCCGTGTAGACATATGCTTTGCTAATAGTGCTGCTGGCAGCCCGTGCTGCTGGCAGGGGGATTGGCGTGAGGTGTCTGTTACCCGCACATCTTGTGCTGGGCGATAGGATGCTAGGAAGCCTCCAGCCCTCGTAATGACTTCCTGCCGAGACAGGGAGTCGCCCTGTGCCCACAGAAACACCGCCCGATTCTGCGTGTGCGGTGTTTTTGGGGAAAGACCGAAGTGTGTCTTTGTCTAGCATCTCATGTGTGCTTTGACAGTAAAGGGTTGTGTTTCCAACTGTTATTTTTCTTGGTCACAATTCAAACCTTTTTCTCTTCAGCTGTGAGCTCTAGCAAAAGGAAGGATCCCTGTCTCAGTACAGACCAGTAAGTTCGGAGGACCTGAACATGAATGGTGACTTACATATTTCATAGGAAACGTGTAATGTTTTCCCCCACAAACACCACGGACAGGTGCTTACACAGATTCCAGGAATCCCATTTCCTCAGAGCCAAACCCATCTTCCTAGGATACTTTCCTCCCTTCCTCAGCAATGGCCAGGAGCCTTTCCCTTTCCTGGGGGGAGGGGAGGAAACCTACATTGTTGAATGCCATTAGTGGGCAATGCACCATGTCAGATGCCTTCAGAGTATCATCACACTGACTCTTCACAGAAGTCCCTTGACCTTAGAGTTATTATTCCCATTATACAGACTCAGAGGGGCTAAGCGACTGATCCAAGGTCATACAGCTAAAAAGTGAGCCCAGGATTCAAACCCAGGACTTTGTGACCACCTCCCTAACACACTGGAACATCTTCTCAAATCTCTAGCCCAGAAAATAATCTTACCACACAGTGCAGCCCCACCCATGCCAAGCACAAGGTAGGGGTCTAACTAAAGCGTGTTGGGGGAATGAATAAATGAATGAGTGATATCTTTTTTATTAACACTCATTTTACCATAAGCTTCTCTGTGAATTCCCATATCAGGCCATTCCTCCACTCTCCACTTCGCAACACATATCCCCCAAATCATCTTTGCTTTGCGGCAATCACTTTCATGTAGGCTTCCGATGGACTTGAACTTATTCTTTTCCACCCCATCAACTCTCGCTTGGTTGACTCTTTTGGGTTAACCTCCTTTGCTCCCATTACCCAAGTCAGTGCTGACAGGACTGCAAATCTGATGAAACTCCAAATCTATAGGTCCAGAAATAGATGATGAAACAAGCAAGAGGGAAAGACAGTTATAATCATGATGCTATTAATACTCAATGAATGAAATTCTTAACACACACCCCTGTTGGTTGACCATTCTGTAGCATCATTCACATGCTTTAGAGTTACAGAAACTTTGAGCATAACTTGTGCCTCATTGAAGATCCCGGATGCATCATAAAGTCATTGTCGGAAGCCTTAGCAAACCTCAATATCCATCCCCTATTATTGCATATGCTGTACCTACTCTTTAATTTGGAGTGATTAATAAAAGTAGTGCAGGGTTTGGTTTGCTCAAAATTCCATAGTTTTTTTTTTTTAACCACAAAATGTTCTCTAAATCCAATTATTTTCAAAACTCAAATTCCTGTATAAACATTCTTTCCCTTCAGAATAAAGGGGAAAAATATTTCTGTTCATGGCCCTGTATAACTATGAATCAGTAACATTTTCCTGTAAGAAGATGGAAATCAGGGATAGTTAAAACTGAAGTGTGCTATAATAGTTAGCTGTAAATGCCTCATAAACCCTTGGATTCTTGAGGCTTAAAGAAAAGAGAGAGAAGAGTAAAAATGAAAGGGAAAGTTCTACCTGACTCAATTTTTCAAGGATGTATATTTCCACATGTTAATTAACAAATAGAATGCATTGGGTTGGTCTGATCATTATACAACAATTCTTGGGTAAATGAAGTTTTGAAGTGGTGTTTTTCGAGTTGTTCCTGGTGCCTGGGGGGCTCGGCTGTCAATTGGCTGCCTTCGGCTCAGGTCATGATCTGGGGGTCCTGGGATCCAGCCCCGCATCAGGCTTCCTGCTCACCAGGGAGTCTGCATCTCCCTCCCCCACTTCCCCTGCTTGTGTTCCCTCTTTCTCTGTGTCTCTGCCAAAAAAAAAATTTTTTCTTTGGAATTGAGTTGGTCCCTCCCACAGTGGAAAATGCCGTGCTTCTTTACCTTGGTAAGTTTCTCCTGAAAAAGATTTTCATGGGAATGAAAGAAAACACTCACCAATATCAATAATTAACATCCACTCTTCACTCTTGTCCCCCCAGAAGGGTGCATTTAAGGGGAGATTGTTAAAAGACAACAATTCCAGCTAGTGGTGACATCACAGGATGCCAGGACTTCCCTGGAGAAGATGCCTCTTGAGGTTGGAAAGGCATTATTTAGGTAGACTAACTCTCAGGATCAATCGTACCAATATTTGATAAGAGCTAAGGCTGGGGCCCATGAAAATAGGCAAAGCTACTCTTGCCCAGCCCCATCCACTGCTGAATAGTAACAACAAAGCCCCACAGCCCATCTGCAACCAGTTTTAATGTGTGCTCTATTTTACTTAAATGTATCCATTCATTGCCTCATTCATTCAACAGACTTACTCAACCGTATGTAAGGTGCTTTCCTAAGAGCTAGAGGTGTAGCAAGGAACAAAACTAAGTCCCTGTCCTGTATTTTAATGGATAGTGCATCTGTATTTTAATGGACAAGAAAAAAATATGTGCACACATGCCTATATAATGTACCTCACAACATACCATACAATTATATATGGCATTAACATAGTATATAATAGTATATATCATTATACATAATTTAAGTAGATACATACACTTTGTCGGTGATAAGTGTCACAGAACAATAGACAGTAGGGTAAGGTAGATGGCATACCAGGGGGTGCCACTCTTTCTCGTGGATGTTGTCAGGGACAGCCACTATGGTAAGGTAGCGTTGGAGCAGAGACCTGTTGGAAGGAAGGGGTGAGTCATTCTGACCTGAGGGAAGGCTATTCTGGGCAGGGGGTTACAGGAGCAGAATCTCTGAGGTAGGAGCAGGCTTTAGCGTGTCTGAGGAGCAGCAAGGAGGCCCGGAAGCTGGCACAGAGGAGTGCAGGAAAGATGGCACCAGCAGAGGAGAGCAGGGAGGTAATGGGGGCAGACCATACAGCACCCCATGGGCCACTGTAAGAATTCTGGTTTTTTTCCTGAGTGAACTGGCAAATACTGGAGCTGAGGAGCATTAGCTGAGGAATGACATGACCCGATCTACTAAAAACAAAAACAGAAACAAAAACCAGAAGCACTTGACTGCCGAGTAGTAAAGAGATCCAACAGCAGTGAAAGCAGAAGCTGGGAGGCCATTTTGGAATGTTTTTCAATAATTGAGGCAAGAGATTAAATCAGATGCTGCCAATAGATCAAGTAAGATGACGACGAAAACTGACCCTTGTATTTAGCTGTGAGAAAGCCCTAGTGATGTGAACCAGATCACTTTCCGGAGGGAGCTAAGGATAAAAGCCTGACAGGAGTGAGTTCAAGAGAAGATGGGAAAGTGTAGACACTCTTTCAAGAGGAAGAGGAATGGAGCAGTAGCAGGACAATTGCAGAGCCAAATGAGTGTGCTTTCCTTTTATTTTATTAAATGAACTTCTAGTGAGGTAAAAGTTGTATGTAACATTATGTAAGTTCTATGTAATATTATGTAAGTTTTATGTGTCCAATATTATAATAACATCTGCAGATTCTACAAAGTGATCACCACCAAAAGGCTAGATACCATCCATTACAATACAATTGACTCCCTTCACCCACTTCCCCTAGCCCCCAGCTCCTTTCCTGTCTGGAAACCATCAATCTGTTCTATGTATTTATGAGTGTTTGTTTGTTTGTTTGTATTTAAGTAGGCTCCATACCTAGTGTGGAGCCCCACCTGGGGCTTGAACTCAGGACCCTGATATCAAGAACTGAGTTGAGATCAAGAGTCGGAACCTTAACTGACTGAGCCACCCAGGGGCCCCGAGTTTATTTTTGTAGTGTCTCATTTTATCATTTTTTTTAAGTTCCATATATGCATGGAGTCACATGGAATTTGTCTTTCTTGTCTGACTTATTTCACTTAGCATAATACCCTCAAGGTCCATCGACATCGTTGTAAATGGCAAGACTTTATTTTTCTTTATGGATGAGTAGTATTCCATTATATGTGTGTGTGTGTGTGAGAGTGTGTGTGTGTGTGTGTGTATACACACACATATATATGTACACACACACACACACGCATATATACTGCACTGTCTTTATTCATACATCCATTGATGAACAGTTAGATTCTTTCCAGATCTTGGCTCTTGTAAATAATGCTGCAATGAACATAGGAATGCATATATCATTTCAAATGAGTGTTTTCATGTTCTTTAGGTAAATATTCAGAGGTGGAATAGCTAGATCCTATGGTAGATCTGTTCTTAATTTTTGGAGGAATCTCCATACATAGGGTTGCACCAACTTATATTCCTACCAAGAGTGTGTGCACATTTCCTTTTCTCCACATCCTCTTCAACACTTACTTCTTATCTTTTTGCTATAGTCATTAATGGGTGTGAGGTGATATTTCATTGTGGTTTTGATTTCCACTTCCCTAATAATTAGTGACGTTGAACATCTTTTCATGTGCCTTTGTCACAAATTGTCTATATATGTGTGTGTTCATATCAGGGTTCTCAATTCCATTCTGGGATTTCTGTATCTGTGTTTATGCCAATACCATACTTTTTGATTACCATAGCTTTGTAGTATAGTTTGAAATCAGGAAGTGTGATCCCTACAGCTTTGTTTCTCTTTCTCAAGATTGCTTTGGCTATTTGAGATCTTTTGTGGTTTTATACAAATTCTGAATTTTTGGTCTAGTTCTGTAAAAAATACCATTGCAACTTTGATAGGTTTTGCATTGAATCTGTAGATTGCTTTTGGTAGGATAGATATTTTACCAATATTAATTCTCCCAGTCCATGAACACAGGATATCTTTCTATTTATTTGTGTTTTCAATTCCTTTCTTCAGTGTCATAGTTTTCAGTTTCATAGTGTACAGGCATTTTACCTCCCTAGTTGAATTTGTTCTTACAATTTTTATTCTTTTAGATGCAGTTTTAAATGAGATTTCTCTCTTAATTTTTCTTTCTGATAGCTTATTATTCCTATATAGAAATGCCATAATTTCCATAGACTGATTTTCATCCTGCAGCTTTACTGAATTCGTTTATTAGTTCTAAGAATTTTTTGGTGGAGCCTTTAGGGTTTTCTGTATATCTTTAATTAGTAACAATTTTTTCTTTTCTTTTTCTTTTCTTTTTCTTTTCTGATTTGGATGCCTTTTATTTCTATTTCTTGCTTTATTGCCATGGCAAGGATTTCCAATACCATATTAAGAAAGTGGCAAGAATGGACATCCTTGTCTTGTTTCTGGTCTTAGAGGAAAAACATTTTTTTTTTTTCCCCAATGAGTATGCTGTTAGCTGTGGATTTTCATGAATGGTCTTTATTATGTGGACATATATTTCCTCTATACCCACTTTTTTGAGAATTTTCATCATAAATGGGGATCAGTTTTTGTCAAATGCTTTTTCTGCATCTATTGAGATGATTATATGAATTTGATCTTTCATTTTGTTAATTTGGTATATCACATTGATTTGTGGATGTTGAACCATTCTTCCATCCTTGGACTAAATCCCACTTGATCTGGTGTATGATCATTTTAATGTACTGTTGAATTTAGTTTGTTATGTTTTGTGGAGGATTTGTACATCTATGTTCATTAAAGATATAGGTTTATGATTTTTCTTGCAGTTTCCTTATCTGGTTTTGGTATCAGGTATTTTTCTTTAATCCTATGTTTAGATTCCTTTTTCATTTTATTTTATGTACTTATTCTAGGTTTTTGCTTTGTAGTTGACATAAGGTGCACATGTAATATCCTATGTAAATAACATTTAGTTTTAAATTGATAGGAACTTAAATTTGAACACATCCCAAAACTTTACAATTTTATCCATCCCCTACATTTTATATTTTTGATGTCATATTTTATATCTTTTTACTTTATGTATCCCTTCACTAATTATTGTAGTTTTAGTTTATCTTTCTACTTTTGTCATTTAACCTGTACACTTGTTTTATAAGTGATTAGTCCACTATCTTTACTACCTATATATTTACCTTTTCCAGTGAGATTTTTACTTTCATATGTTTTCTTGTTATTAATCACTGCTACTTCTTTTCAGCTTAAAGAAGTCCCTTTCTTGTAAAGCTGGGTTATTGGTAATAGACTCCTCTACTTTTATTTATCTAGTAAATTTTTAATCTCCCTCTCAATTCTGAATAAAATTCTTTTGGGGTAGAAAATTCTGTGTTGAAGTTTTTTTCCTTTCAGCACATTGAATATGGCAGGCCACTTTCTTCTGGCTTGCTAACTTTCTACTGAAAAATCTGCTGATATCCTTATGGAGTTTCCCTTGTATGTAATGAGTTTTTTTCTCTTGCTGTTTCTAATGTTCTCTCTTTAACTTTTACTCTTTTAATGTGTCTTGATATGGTTCTCTTTGGGTCCATTTTATTTGGAACTCTTTGGGCTTTTTGGACTTGGATGTCTATTTCCTTCCTCAATATGGAAGTTTTCAGCTATTACTTCTTCAAATAAGTTTTCTGACCCTTTCTCTCTCTCTTCTCCTCCTAGAACCCCTATAAAGCAAATATAGGGGGATGTTGACCCAAGGTCCTTAATGTCACTTTTTAAAATTCTTTTTTGTTCCTTTGTGTGAGTTCCACAGTTTTATCTTTCACTGTCTTTCATTTGATCCATTCTTCTGCTTCATCCAGTCTGCTGTCCAACACCTATAATGTATTTTTCAGTTCAGTAGTTGTATTCTTCAGTTCTGTAACATCTGTTGGTCCTTTCTTATATTTCCTATATTTTTGTCAAAGCTATCACTATGTTCATCCATTCTTCTCCTAAGTTCGGTGAACATCTCTATGACCATTACTTTGAACTTCTTATCAGGTAGACGCTTATCTGTTTCATTAATGTCTTTTTTTTTTTTTAATGTCTTTTTCTGAGGCTGTGTCTTGTTATTTCATTTGAAACATAATCTTCTGTCTCCTCATTTTGTCTGACTCTCTGTGTTTGTCTCTATGTATTAGATAAATTAACAACGTCTCCCAGCCTTAGTAAGTGACCTTGTGTAGAAGATGTCCCATGGGTGTTCAGAATTGCTATTGCTCCTGCATACTATGGTGAGGCTGCAGCTGTGGCACAGGATGAGTGGGGTCCTCTCCTGACCCAGCTATGACATGTAGCCATGGCCTTAGGGTAAGCAGGCCTTCCTCCACAGGGTATACCTCTGGCCTTAACAGGCTAGAGAGAAAGTCCCTAAATGGTTCCCATCAGAGCTGGCATTAGCAAGTCAGAATAAAATCACATACATGACATCTGCCAGTGTCTCTAGTCCTCAGAGACAGTCCCAAGAAGTTCCTGCCTCTCAGCAGATGTAGCCTTGAATCCCTACAAGCCCATCTACCCACCCACCCACCTACACTGACTTCTCTCCCATAACTGAACCATCTATGATGGTACCTATCTAAGCACTAGTCCTCAAATGGAACAGAAAATCCATCCCACTTACATCTCTTCAGCTTCCATTTCCTTTTGTTTCTATGTAATTATTTTTTCCACTCTCTACTGGATCATTTTCTCTAAATGCTATCAAAGTAGCCCTCTTCTGACCACCTACCATCACATACAGAGAAAATCAGCAAAGGGTGGAGATAGAGAAAGAGAATTTGGAAATCTTCAGTGAGAAGATAAATTGTGAAATAGTCTCTAGGAGAGCCAGAGGGTAAAGGGACAACAGAACCTAGTAGGTATTTCCAGGAGCACAAATATCTTACTTGAATTAATGCCTTGAATTTGCAGTGAGACCATCAGATTGGTTGTGTGTTCCACAATCACATTTAACTACCAAGTTCAAGTATGAAATAGGTGAAGCATTGGATTCAACTAGAGTTAGGATTTTTCTCAGGGGAGCAGGACAGAGAGAGAGAGAGCTCAGGGGAGTTCAGAGTACATAGTTGAGAGTTGCAAGTGAGTAATAATCGTAGTTCATGAGATTTGAGCTGTATAAGGAGGGAAGGGAGAACAATGAACGGGTCGAGAGATGGTATGACAGTTATAGGATCAATGGATTATAGGTGTTAGTGGCATCAAAAAATTTGTTGCAGTTGGGATACTAGCGGGAGTAAACTGTAAAAATAGGAGAGTGAGATGCTCAGAGGCAAGCGAACTCATTGGCTAATGGAAGAAAAATGTATTAATTTACTACTGCTCTTGTAACAGATTATCACAATTTATTGGCTTAAAACAATACAATTATATTATTTCATAATTCTTAGAGGTCAGTGTTCTGACATGGGTCTCACTGGGCCTGCATTACAATGTTGACAGGGCTCTGTCCCTTTCTGGAGGCTCTAGAAAAGGATCAATTTCCTGGCCCTTTCTAGCCTGCAGAGGTTACCACATTTCCTGGCTCATTGTCCCCTTCCTTCATCTTCAAAGCCAACAGTAGTTGTTCAAGTTCTTCTCACATAACATCCTTCTGATTTCCTCTTCTGCTTCCCTCTTTCACATTTAAGGACTCCTGTTGTTACACTGGGACCACCTGGATAATCCAGGATACTCTCTGTATTTAAGGCCAACTGATTAGTAACCTTAATTCCATTTGCAAACTCTATTCTCCTTTGTCATGTAATGCAATATATTTACACAGATTCTAGGGATCAGAACATAGACATCTTTGGGGGAGGTCATTATTCAACCTACATAGAAAGGGTGTTTTATTGGTAAAGACAAAGTTTAGCTATGACTGTGGGAGTGAGTTACTCAAGTGGGATGGAGAATAAGAAATAGATGCAGTGGAAGTTGGAGTCAAAGGAGAAGACATTTTCCAACCTCTGTTTCTCTACAGAAAGATTTATAAAAGGTAGTTAAATGACCAAGAATTTCAGAAATGTGGAATTCTCTTATTGTGTGTCTCAAGGTAAGCTATCATAAGGGTAAAGTCTTGTTTTAAACTTTTTGAAATTTTTAAACATCTATTAGCTTCACACATGGTCAACTGTGAGATGGAAACAGGCAAGTCGTGTCCTCCACTCATAGTTTGGAAAGAAAGGGATTAATTGATAACAAATAAGTGGAAACATTAGATCTATCCTGTGCCCATTCAATTACTTAGCTGAGTTATTGAAAATATTGTGGGAAATACAATAAAATATCTCATAGCTTCTCTCCTCCAGGAGATTAAACTCTTGGATCAAAATCCCTTTGAAAATCTGAAAAAAGATAAGGATTTTTGCTGCTAACAAGCCACAGACACACACACACCACAATTTACTTATAATTTCACGACATCCCCAGTTTCCCTAAAGTCCCAAGGTATCCATGCATTCTAGGATAAGAACATCTTGTCTAAATGCTGAGGTAATACTATACACAGTAGAAATGGACTAACAATGTAAGTCACAAGGGAAGGTATAATTAGATGTTAAATGGGTAGTTATAAGTCCAGAAGAACAATACATCACTGAGCTCAAGAATACTTGTGGAAGGACTGCATAGACTCCTGAAGAATTGAGAATATTTCATTAAAAAGAGGAAAGAGAATTTCAGGTAAGAAAAGGGAGAAGAAAGAAATTGGCAATTACCTTGGAGACAACAAATAGACTAGTTGGACCATCTGTGAAATGCGGACAAAATGAGTTCTAAGGGGGCACCTGGGTGGCTCAGTCAGTTAAGTGGCTGCCTTAACTGGCTCAGGTCATTATCCCAGGGTCCTGGGATGGAGGCCCACATTGGGCTTCCTGTTGGGGGAGGAGCCTGTTTCTCCCTCTACCTCTGTCTGCTGCTTCCCCTGCTTGTGCTCTCTGTCTCTCTCTCTCTCTCAAATAAATAGAATCTTTTAAAAAAAAAATGAGTTCTAAGAAATATTTGTGAAACGCAATTAAAACTCTTGGTGAATGGAACTCCCCACGCCCAACCATTATAAATATGGTCAGTGGATTTGTTTCAGGATGAACAATGCATAAAATTTTTATTATAATCGATTCAAGAGGGACTCTAAATGTATGCTAACCACCTTTAAGAGCTCTCTATTTTTAAAAGAAGATAATGAAGCAGAGAAAAGTAACTTTCTCATATTCTGAATGAGAAAATTCTTACAAGATTATATAAGAGCTACTTGAATATTATCCTCTTCTTGTGATTTTTATATATCTTTTAAATGTTCTTAGCTTCTGAAAAACTGATTTATGAGGACAAAATGAAGGCCTTTCTTTAGACTTGAATAAATACTTCTATTACTTCAAGTGTTGGTGTGAGATCCCAAACTCATCTTCTCACCCTTGGTCCTCGAACTTTCCTTTGCTTTCTACAAAATACGAGCTGCCATGTGGAAGGGAATAAGCAAAACGTCAGTAAATTGTGGCTACTTTGATAGCATTTAGAGAAAGGAGTCAACATTTGAAGAACACTTAATATCAAATGGAAAACAGATGAATGATGATGATAAGTAATGCTATTGCCCTGAGTTTCCCCATTGGAATCTAAATCTGAGACATTACAGGGAAAGTCCTGTGCAAGACCCATCAAAGGACGGTATTACACCAAAATGAGATCCAGGTTAGGAATGTGAAGACTGAAGAAATCCCTTACAAGCATATTTTTCTCAGCAAAATTCCCCTTGGCAGTATAGCCATAGAGAGTGATGATGAGTATTCCAGAACCATAGAATGCCAGCACTGGAAGAGATGGATCAAGTCTGACTTCCTAAGTGATTCTTGAATTTCTTCTCCAATGTGTCAGCCTTTTCTCTGAATAAACAGATCTGGGGATGGGCAAACTCAGTTGTGCTGGTAGATGCCTGACTACTGGATCTGACTTGTAGCATTTGCCAGTGCAAATACTCCCACCAATGGCCTATTCAAGCTACCAACATGACATCACCATTATGCGCTATTTCTACTATATTGATCCAGTAGAACTAAATGATCTCAGCATCATACATAGGTAATAGTTAAACATAGTAAAATAATTAAGAAGTGATTAATTTTGAGTATTTTTATCTTTAAAAATTTTTGTTTATAATTTTAAAGGATTTAGTTTATAACCATGGCTTTATGTAATGAACTGGCTCTTGTAAGCCAGTACTCAAAATAACTCCAACACACCACTAGCAAAAACCCTAGGAAACGGCCGAAGACCACCTTCTCCCTGAAGGGCCCTCAGCCAGTTCCGGTCAATGGGAACTCCCCAATATCACCACTCAAACTTTGGGTTCTCAGCTGTCTTCTTTGCTTCATTCCTATTTTTCTATAGTTTCTTCCAACAATAAACACCATTCATAAAAATAACCTTCAGGGCTGCCTGGCTGGCTCAGTTAGTAGAGTGTGCAACCCTGGATCTCTGGATCATGATTTCCTAAGTCAATTGATGATCTAGGTGTAAAAATAAAGCCACTAGAAAACGAGGAGGTATATGGATGGGTATTTTTATAAACTTGACACAGGATAGGTTCTTAAGCATGACATAGAATCCAGAAACCATGGAAAAAAAAATAAACTGACTTGATTTAATAAGTTAAGACTTTTGTATAAGAAAATATTTCATTATAAAATAGTTCAAGGAAATCACAGAATGAAAGAAAATACAAGAAACGTATCTAACAGGTTAGTAGCCAGACTCTATATAAACACTCTTACAAATCAAAAAGAAGAAGACAAAGACTCCAGTTGAAAAATGGGTCAAGGCTATGAACAGGTAATACACAGAGGAACCATCAATGCTAGTAAACATATGAAGAAATCATGATGAAATGAAATACATTTTTCACTTAACAGATTAGAAAATATTGGAAGGTTTGCTAAGCCCAGTGTTAGGGAAGGCTTGGGAAACAGGTGTTTGTACATTGTCAGACATCCATGCAATCTTTTGGAAGAGAGAAAGTAGCAATATCTGAAAAAGGAAAAACAAGTTAAAATGCAAATAAACATCAATTATCTTTTGTTCTGTCACAAATTCATTCAACTTTTAAAAATGAGCCAAGATATATATACAATAATTTGTCACAGCATGGATGCAACTGTAAAGACTAGAAACAATGCGTGTTCTCTAAGCGGAGTTCTGGTTAGAAACCTATGGTGTGGTTAGACACCATAAGGTCATTGAAGTATAAAAAAAGCTGTATGCGCAAATTTATTTGTTTATTTATTTATTTTTAAAGATTTTGTTTATTTTTTGATAGAGAGGGAGTGGCAGAAAGAGATGGAGAAGCAGACTGCCTGTTGAGTGGGAAACCCAATGCGGGACTTGATCCCAGGACCTTGGGATCATGACCTGAGTTGAAGGCAGACACTTAACCAACTGAGCCACCCAGGCACCCCCTGTATGTGCAAATTTAAATGCTCTCCAGGATAAGTCGTTAAGTAGAAAAAAGGTGCCAAGCACAGTATTTAGAATCACTCCATTTAGGGAAACTTAAAAGGGTATGTATATACATATGCTTCTATAATTGTATCTTTTTCTGGAAAGAAATGAAGGAAACTGTCAGCAGGCATTACCTTTTGGTAGAGAGACTGGAGGTAAGAAGATGAAAGATGTTTACTTCCCAATTACCATCTTTTATAGAGAGATTTCTATCTTCCCAATTTCTATCTTTTACCTTTTTTAAGGTACCATGTTCATGCATCACCTTTAAATAATAAGCTTTTTTTTTTTTTCCCCCTGAAAGAAGTAAGAGTGTCTTAGTTTTGGCTCTCCAGAAACAGTCCTGAGACAAGGATTTGGCTGTGAGGGTTCATTTTGGAGGTGACACTAAGAAACAGGTGTAAGGGATCAAGGATGTGAGACAGGAAGGGAAGGACATCGACCAAGAATGTGCTGTCAGTCAAGTCACCACTGTGGGTGAGGGGACGCTCTGTGATCCAGGATTAGACTCACTCACTGAGGGATACAACTGTGAACTCTTGAGGGTCAGTGATTGAAGTCCTCTCTGGGGCATTCATTGATGGCTCCTCCACAGACAGAACAAGCTCTAGGGCTGCAAAGGAATCCCCTGGCAAAGAGTTAGGAGAGTCTTCGGCCAAGCAGGATGGGGGGAAGTGGGCGGGGCACCAAGCCCATCTTCTACTAAGACCAGAGCTGTAGCACCAGATTATAACAGATCAAGCAAATGTGGGAATCGTTGACCTTGCAAATTCACATCTTGGAATCTCCCTCTTCATAAACTAACATACGTGGGCCCTGATCAACAATACAGGAGGACAGACTTTATTGCAGATTTTTTAAAAAGATTTATTTATCTATTCTGGAGAGAGGCAGAGAGAGTGTACAACTGTGGGGTGTGGGGTGCAGAGGCTGAGGGCAAGAGAAGTCTCAAGCAGACTCCCTGCTGAGCCTGGAGCTTGACTCAGAGCTCAATTCCAGGACCCTGAGCTCATGACCTGAGCTGCAATCAAGAGCAGGCACTTAACTGACTGAGCCATCCAGGTGCCCTCATATTTGATACTTAAAGAAGGAGGAAAACCTGTGGATATATGAGAACTAAGATTTCCAAGAAGCGGGAAGAGCAAAGGCAAAGGCCCTGGGGTTGGAATGTGGTTGGCCTGTTTGAGGAATAGTCAGGAGGCTGGTGGAGCTGGAGCAGAGAGGGGAAGAGGGGGGAGAGGGAGGGGTGCGGTCCCGCAGGCAGCAGGTTCTCACTCTAGAGTCTGTGCCTCTAGGGCGGGCTGTGGCAAGGCAGAAGAGTTTCACTGAGTGAGGTATAAAATGATGGGGAGGGGGGTAAAGCTGGGCTTGCTATTTTATTTTATTTTTTAAAGATTTTATTTGACAGACAGAGATCACAAGGAGGCAGAGAGGCAGGCAGAGAGAGAGGAAGGGAAGCAGGCTCCCTGCGGAGCAGAGAGCCCGACGAGGGACTCGATCCCAGGACCCTGGGATCATGACCTGAGCCAAAGGCAGAGGCTTTAATCCACTGAGCCACCCAGATGCCCCTGGGCTTGCTATTTTAACATCACTGTGGTTGACCTGCAGAAATCGGAGTGGGAGAGGGAAAGGTGGGGAAGGGAGGTCAGACGGGGTTCTTCTTTACAGTGGTAGGAGAAAGAAGACCAAGGGTATGACTACAGTGGAGTGTAGGGAAGGAGCGGAGGGGATGATGTGGAAAAAAGTGAAAAGTGAAACCAGCTGCACCTGGTCATTAATTAGAAGTGAAGAAAGGAGGAGGAGGGAGAGAAGGGGAGGAGGAGGGGAGCAAAGGAGGAGGAAGAAGAGAGAGAGAGGGAGGAGGAGGAGAGAAGGGGGTAGGGGAGCAGGAGGGGGAGACAGGGAGAAGGCAGAGAAGAAAGGAGTCAAAATGAAGGCCACCTAAAATTGAAATTGCTGTATGGAAGGGCTGTGAGAGAAAGAGCTGCCCAGGATAGAGCCTCCTACCCTTCTGCCTGTCACACACTTGACTCCTCCTGCTTCAGCCAACTGTTGAGTCACCCAGAATGCCCTTGCCCTGCTTGGTGGCCTAGAAAACTCATCTTCATACTTCAAAACCCAGCTCAGACATCTCCACCGGTCAGTGGCTTAACACTACAGCTGACATGAATCCCGTCTCTCCTGCAGCACCCCGGGCCTGGGGCTCGGTCTGGTGTGAGCAGCACGTGTTATGTCGGAAATAGGTTGTGGGCGTGCACTTAGGCCTGAAGCCGTGGGAATGGGGCCTAGAGCAGCTGGAGATCCTGGCTAGTCACCTCCAGCTGTGAACAGCCCATCCGGGGGCCTCGAGTACCACGCAGATACTCTCATTTTCTGCATGTGCTGTGCCCGGGCGGGGAGGGAGGGATGGACTACGTTAATTGCACAGGATGCTAAATAAGAACTATTTTCATCTCCCTTTCCACTGAGGCCCCAAAGCAATAGATGAAACATTCCAAAGAGATTTGCCAAAAGTGCTAAAGGAAATCAGTTTTCTCCCTCAGCCAACCACCCACCTCCAGACTATAAAAGATGATCGAGAGGCCAAGAAAAGAACTGAAGTTTCCAGTAGAGAGTTTTGTGGGAGAAAGCTAAGCTGTGGGCTTTGCCCAGAAGAGTGGGTGACTTGCCCTACCTCATGCCAATGTATAGGGCCTTTGAGGAAGTATTGGGAGGGATAACCTCTGTTCCCTGAAGCTTGGGGGACGCTGTGGCTGGGGTCAGGCTGAAAGTCTAGAGGGGAGAGGTTGGCTGGTCAGCTGCTCTGACGGCCAAGGCCAGGGGACAAAGTTTCCTCTGGGTCAAACGCACCTTCCTCACCTTCTCATTAACACCCTGTGGGGCTGGCTCGTCTGTCCTAGCCAGTGCGTGTCTGTCTCCACTCTCCCCACCACCACTCAGAGCTCCTTGCGGGCGGGGCCATGCTGACGCCTGTCGGGGTCTTCAGATTCCGTGGGGGGTCGGGGCCTGATGGAGTCTCACGGATAGATCCCAATGCTAGCATGTCCTGCTGTTTCTATCTCTTTTTGCCCAGTTTTCTCAGTTGGAGCCTCACCTCTGTGCCTTGAATGAGTTCCAGGTGAAAGGACTTATCAGCCACCTTAGCCCCCACCTGAGCCCTGGGGGCCTCCAGGCCGGTTCCTGCAGCTGCTGACACCCAACGCGTTCCCTTCAGCTGCAAGCAGGCCTTTACCTTGACACGCCTTCCACCTTCTGAAAGCCTCACTCCCCCTTGCCTGCTCTCAGTACAGTGGTTTGTCTCCCGTCCCCCCCAGAGGTCACCGCCCGTACCACTGCTGGCCTCCCTGTCGCCACCCCCATACTCCTTCCTGACGCACGCCAGGTAAACTTTGCAAACGGTACTGCCCTTCTGCTCCTCTTTGTTCCTGGCCACTTAGAGTTGCACAGGCGACATAGCAGTCAAGGGAGAATGGGGAGGCTTGCTGGGCACAGCCACAGAAGTGCCGCGCATTTAGAGCAAACGGGACCAGTGTGGCACCTTCTGAACCACAGCAGGTTTGCTGGGAGATGCATGGAGGAACAGGCTCAGTGTCCTGCTCCGTTCACCCACGGGCACCCTGGGGCTTCTCTGCCCTCCTGGTTGCCTCCTGGCTCGGGGCTCTGTGTTTCCTACTCAGCTGTATCTCCACTGTCTAACTTCCTGGCCTCAGGCTCTGACTGTCCCGGGCCTGGAGGACCTGCCCGAGGCCAGCTCTCCTGGGCTCTGCTTTCCCCCAGGTCAGAGCCCTGACCCCCATCCACTGCCAGCCTCTCTGGCTCCTAGGAGCTCTGGGATCTGCTATCCCAGTTTCTGGACCTGGATCTTTCTTGGCCAGTCCTATTCCGTGGCAACCCAACCCTGGCATGGATTTTTGGGTCATGAAATATGCAAGTAATTGAGTTTTTATTAGAAAAGATCAGGACAAAGTAGGAGGTGAGAAAAGTCACCCGACGGTCACGATCATTTGAACTAAACCGGAAGGAAGGTGTTCCCGAGGAGTCGGGTCAGAAAACTCTGTGTGGTTGGTGTGTTTGGGTTGTCTGTCTCCAGCTGTGACACTCTGGTCATGATGAGTGACATCATTCATTATTTGGAGACTTGGTCAAGACCATGGATGAAAAAAATTCCCTAACAAAGCATGCTTCACACTGATGAAACCCTGGAAACAGATAAATTTTGTCCTTCAGTTTGGCAGACATCTCCCTTTGAAATCACTAAGACAATCATAAATGAAAACCATGCTCCCCGAATTTCTGAGCTACAGAAACGAAATCTCCTAATTTCCTAGGTTGTTGTTATGGGGACAATCACTTACAGCTAGTGAGTGAAATTACTTCCTCTTTGCCAGGCAGCGTTCGAGGAAATGAGAGATCTTCCTTAGAGCATGTTTGATGTTTTCTTCCTCTGTAGATCGGCACGCCAATATTCCTTTGCTTCCTTATTATCAAATATAAATCCCTTCACATGCCAGCAGCTCTTCCTCTGGGGCATAATTTCCTGGAGGCCGGCAGAGGACAGCTGGATGGAAGATGGGGAGAGCATCGCAGGACCACAGCAGAGACATGGTGAGGTCTGCACCAGGGGCCCAGGAGTCACTCTAGGAATTTCCAACTTGTCTCTTCCTGAGCCCAAGTCCTGGGATCTAGGCAGCTCATTGGTTCTTCCAGTGGTCCTCTCCTCTCAGGGAGAGTAAGAAAGTGCTTAGTTAATCAGCTGAGGCCTCTGGGCATCCCTTTCCTTCTCCCCGGCATAGGGCAGGCTCTTGGGGTGCCCTCTTCAACTTGGGGCACCTGCCCGGGATTGCCAAGGCCCCACAGGACATTCTTCTTCTTTAGTCCTTGTCCTGCCACAAAATGGCAGCCTACCCAACATGACACAACCTGGGACCGTGACTTCAGAGCCACCCACAAAGTGTATGCTTTCTTCCAACTCCTTTAATGGGAGACAAAAGCTTTCATTCCTCCAGTAGAGATAGCGCTGCAGCGTGGTCCAGAACTTCCCAGCCCTGATTCCAGACGGCTGAGCAGGTGGATTCCTACATCGACCCGCTCCACACTTGGGCAGCTGGGCAGGGCCTGGAGTCAACCTGTCCAGACACAGCCCTCTCCAGCCTCCCTCTGTGATCCCGGCGACCACTTTTCACTTTCCGTTTTCACCCAGGGATAGGGTCTGTCCTGACAAACCCCATGCCCTTCCCCTCATCTGCTCTAGGCTCAGAAATCATGAGCAGGTGTGGGAGCACAGGGCTGTGCCCTTTAGCCCATGGCCCCAGAGGAAAGGGCCTCCCATTTTCGCCCAGCAGGAAGGCTCCAGAAATCGCAACCACGGTCTGCTTCGGGGGATTCTATAATACAGGTTTCCCTCCCCCTCGAAAAAGTGAAGGAGTATTTTTACACTAAAATATGTGATATTTTCTAGGCAAGAGCTCGCCTGCTTTTCCAGCGGCAGTTTTCAAACATTTGAAAGATGTTAGCTGGTGAGTCAAATCTCCCTTTATTCTTTCTGTTTTCTCACACTCTGAAAATATGTGTGTATACATGCACACATTACACTGGAAGGCATATTTTCCGAGATGTAAATAAGAAAGGAAAGTGTGTGGCGGTTGGAATTCTGGTGCTTCGAAGAGGTGGTCTGAGCTCTTGATTTCAGTGCACGGTTAGCATGTTGTCACCCACCTGACAGGCCGAGCATCTGTTCCCTTCATCGACAACCCCCGTTACCCTCTTCCTCTGCACTGGCCCCTCTGATCAACAAGATGCTGGGGCTACTGCCCCGCGCTCGCCCACGCGTGGAGACAGTTCCCAACACCCGAAAATCAAACCCGGGGCCAGCCACTACCTATTTCCAAAGAAATGTGTTCGTGTATATTTCAGGGCCATTTCACTGCTGTTTGGAAGAACTGTTGTCAAGGAGAAAGGAGCAGGTTTGGGGAGCACAGAAAAAAAAACAGGATAACTTGCAGTGGATGCTTATTTTCAAGGATTGAATGAGTCCTGCGGTGATTTCAGAATTGGCGTGCTGGTCCTAAAGTTCTCCAACCAGGTCCCAGAGGAAGTCTGCCCTTTTCACTTGGTGTTTTGGTCTTGGCCCTGTGATGCCTCGCCTCACTCCCCTCACACACAGGCAGCGTCCTTTGCACATGGCTAGGCTGTACTGCGGAAATAAAGCTAGTGTTGCATGGTGAATTCCATTGCAGTTGCTCTCCTAGCAACATGGCGACACTAACAAGCCCAACAATAACCTTTTGTCTTTAGCTCTATAAAGCAACGTGGCCATTAGTCTCACCAGAAAACTCACAGGATATTTTGCAAGCGAACAGTGATTTGAGCTGCAACTTTGGATCCACTGCTTTTCTCCCATCTGCTCACATCGAACTGGGTGGGCAGCAGATTTTCCCTTAGGCGCAGGGCAGACCCAAAGAGGCACCAGAGAGGGAAAAGATGAATCTGGGATGGTCCTAGTTCCAGTTAGGGAACCACCTATGTTCTGTTGGCCAAGTCACGGTAACTCTCTAGAACTTGCTCCTCCTCATCTTTCAAATGAGGAATTCCTTCTAAATACATCGCAGGGCTTGTGGGCAGTCCTGATTCTTGGGCCTAATCTAGTTCTCCTGCCGAATCCATGTTTCTGGAACTGTGTCCCACCAATACCACTTCTAACCAAAGGCAAATGGATGAACATTTGCTGAACAATTATAAAGACGATTATGTAATTAGCTTTCCAATTTTGTTTGCCTGGCACAGGATCAGCACACACTTTAGGACTAGTATGTTACCTGTGTTGTGGGGAACACTGTATTCTCAGACAGATTTTATAAAGGACTAAAGTAGCCCTTTTTTTTTTTTTTTTTTGCTGTTTCTGATTAGATATCCTCTATACAAGACTATACATCATGCATCCCTATCAGTAAAAACTTTTGGGGGATGTGCTTCCAATATATGTACATACTTTTAAAATATTTACTGTTACTATCTGTATTTATTTATATGCTATATTGTGCTTTAATGTTAACATATTACAAACATTTAAAAATACTTAACATAAATGTTTTAAAAGGAAAAGTGTTGGAAATGAGATTTAAAAAATCTGATTAGGGGAGGAGTGAAGATGGTGGAGGATAGCAGGCTGAGATGACATCAGGTCGCAGGAGTTCAGTTAGATAGTTATCAAAACATTCCGAACACCTACAAATCCAACAGGAGATTGAAGAGAAGAAGAGCAGCAATTCTAGAAACAGAAAATTGACCACTTTCTGAAAGATAGGACGTGCGGAGAAGTGAATCCAAAGCAATGGGAAGATACACCGTGGGGAGAGGGGCCTGCTCCCGGCAAGGGGCGGAGCAATGGAGAATAAAATCAGAACTTTTAAAAGTCTGTTCCACTGAGGGACTTCACTCCAGAGGCTAAGCAGGGGTGGAGCTCTCATGGGGACAGTGTGGTCTCAGGTCCCGCAGGGTCACAGAAGGATGGGGGATGTCTGAGTGTCACAGAGCTCGCAGGTATTAGAGTGGGGAAGCCGGCTACAGAGATGGAGCCAAGGAATGAGCTCTCAGCTCAGGATTACCTAAAACTGTGATCCATGGCACAATCAGACCATTGCCCTTTGAGCAGGGACCCCACAAGTGGCAGATCCAGGAAGACTCACCTTCCTTCTCTGGAGGCAGGAATCTTCTGGGTTTAGAGACTCCAAATGGAGCTGTGTGCCAGAGACAGAAATGCAAGGTCACAGGCTGGGTGAGTTCAGAGCAGGGCTGGAGGCCAGGGAGATGGGAGTAATTGAGCACTTTTCTCTGAGGACGCACTGAGGAATGGGGCCCCGAGCTCTCGGCTCCTCCAGGCCAGAGATTGGGAGGCCGCCATTTTCATTCCCATCCTCTAGAGCTCTATGGAAAGCATTCAGGGATCAAAAGCTCCTGAGAGCAAACCCGAGCAGATTACTTAGCCTGGCCCTGGCAAGGGCGGTGCAATTCTGCCTCGGGCAAAGACACTTGAGAATCACTACAACAGACCCCTCTCCCAGAAGCTCAGCAACAACATCCAGCCAAGGAGATCAAGGAGAATAGTGGAATTCCAGGGAGGGAAGCAAAGAATGAAATTCATGGCTTTCTCCCCATGATTCTTTAGTCTTGCAAAGTTAATTAATTTTTTTAACTTTATTTTTTTCTTATTCTAATTTTTAACTGTTACTCTTTCCTTTTTTAAAGTTTTTAAACTAGTTTATCTTAACGATACCTTTCTTAAAAAAACTTTTTTGAGCCTTCATTATTATAGTCATATTCTACCCTTCATTATATCTAACTTTATTTTTTGTATACCTATAGGGTTTTTTTCTTCTAAAAAATTTTGGGATATAACTTCTTCTAATAGATCAAAATATACCCTAAATCTAGCACAGGGCTTTGTTCTAGTCTTGAACCTGAGCAAATTCTCTCTACTTTCTTTATCTTTCTCTTCCCAACCAACTTATCTTATCAACTCCTTTTTCAGAATTTTTTAAAAATTTTCATCTTTACAGTCATATTCTATCCCTTCATGTTTACCCTTATTTGTGTATGTGTGTATATATATCTGTATATACATATGAAAGTTTTTCTTTCTTTAAAATTTTGGGAGGTAGTTTCTTCTAAGAGACAAAAATACATCCAAAATCAAGTGGGTGGCTCTGTTCTGTTCACCAGTCTAAAATAAATAAATAAATAAATAAATAATATAAATAAATAAATATATAAATAAAATATATATATATTTTTTAATTTTTTAAAAAAAATTTTGTGGAACTTCTTTTTATCCCCTTTCTTCTCCCCATGATTTGGGGTCTCTTCTGATTTGGTTAATACACATTTTTCTGGGGTCTTTGCCACCCTTTTAGTATTTTATTCTCTCGTTCATATATTCTTATCTGGATAAAATGACAAGGTAGAAAAACTCACCACAAAAAAAAGAACAAGAGGCAGTATCAAAGGTTAGGGACCAAATCAATAGGGACATTGGTAACTTGTCCGATCTAGAATTCAGAATAACAATTCTCAAGGTGGTAGCTGGGCTCAAAAAAGTCATGGAAGATATTAGAGAAACCCTGACTGGAGAAATAAAACCCCTTTCTAGAGAAACAAAAGAAATAAAGTCTAACCAAGTTGAAATAAAAAAAGCTATTAATGAGGTGCAATAAAAAAATGAAGGCTCTTACTTCTAGGATAAATGAGGCAGAAGAGAAAATTAGTGACATAGAAGACCAAATGATGGAGAATAAAGAAGCTGAGCAAAACAGAGACTAACAACCACTGGACCACAGGGGAGAATTTGAAAGATAAGTGATACCATAAGATGAAACAATATTAGAATAATTGGAATTCCAGAAGAAGAAGAAAGGGAGAGGAAGGCAGAAGGTATATTGGAGTGAATTATTGTAGAGAATTTCCCTAATATGACAAAGGAACAAACATCAAAGTCCAGGAGGCACAGAGAACCCCCCTCAAAATCAATAAGAATAGGTCCACACCCTGTCATCTCATAGTAAAAGTTACAAGTCTCAGTGACAAAGAGAAAATCCTGAAAGCAGCCCGGGACAAAAAGTCTGTAACATACAATGGTAAAAATATTAGATTGGCTGCAGACTTATCCACAGAGACCTGTCAGGCCAGATAGAACTGGCATGATATATTCAGAGGACTAAATGAAAAAAACATGCAGCCAAGAATACTATATCCAGCTAGGCTACCATTGAAAATAGAAGGAGAGATAAAAAGATTCCAGGACAAACAAAAACTAAAGGAATTTGTAAATACCAAACCAGTTCTACAGGAAATATTGAAAAGGGTCCCCTAAGCAAAGAAAGAGCCTAAAATTAGTATACCAGAAAGGAACAGAGGCAATATACAACTAACAGTTACCTTACAGGCAATACAATGGCACTAAATTCATATCTTTCAATAGTTACCTTGAATGTAAATGGGCTAAATGCACCAATCAAAAGACACAGGGTGGGACGCCTGGGTGGCTCAGTGGGTTAAGCCTCCACCTTCGGCTCAGGTCATGGTCTCAGGGTCCTGGGATCAAGCCCCGCATCAGGCTCTCTGCTCAACGGGAAGCCTGCTTCCCCCTCTCTCTGCCTGCATCTCTGCCTACTCATGATCTCTGTCTCTTTGTCAAATGAATAAAAAAAAATATTTTTAAAAAAAGACACAGGGTATCAGAATGGATAAAAAAAGAAACCACATCAATATGCTGTCTACAAGAAACTCATATTAGACCCAAAGACACCTCCAGATTTAAAGTGAGGGAATGGAAAACAATTTACCATTCTAATAGACATCATAAAAAAGCTGGGATGGCAATACTTATATCAGATGAATTAGATTTTAAGCAAAAGACTATAATAAGAGATGAGGAAGGACACTATATCATATTCAAAGGGTCTGTCCAACAAGAAAACCTAACAATTTTAAATATCTATGCCCCTAACATGGGAGCAGCCAACTATATAAACCAATTGATAACAAAATCAAAAAAACACATCAACAATAAAGCAATCATAGTAGGGGATTTTAACACCCCCCTCACTGAAATGGACAGATCATCTAAGCAAAAGATCAACAAGAAAATAAAGGCAGTCTCTTCAACAAATGATGTTGGGAAAATTAGATAGCCGCATGCAGGAGAATGAAACTGGACCATTTCTTTACATCACACACAAAAATAGACTTAAAATGGATGAAAGACCTCAATATGAGAAAGGAATCCTTCAAAATCCTTGAGAACACAGGCATCAATCTCTTTAACTACAGCTGCAGCAACTTCTTCCTAGAAATATTGCCAAAAACAAGGGAAGCAAGGGCAATAATGAACTATTGGGACTTCATCAAGATCAAAAGCCTTTGCACAGCAAAGGACACAGTCAACAAAACCAAAAGACAACTGACAGAATGGGAGAAGATATTCGCAAACAACATATCAGATAAAGGGCTAGTATCCAAAATCTATAAAGATCTTACCAAACTCAACACCCCAAGAACAAATAATCCAATCAAGAAATGGGCAGAAGACATGAACAGAAATTTCTGCAAAGAAGACATCCAAATGGCCATCAGACACATGAAAAAGTGCTCCACATCACTCGGCATCAGAGAAGTACAAATCAAAACCACAATGAGATACCACCTCACACCAGTCAGAATGGCTAAAATTAATGTCAGGAAATGACAGATGTTGGCAAGGATGTGCAGAAAGGGGAACCCTCCTACACTGTTGGTAGGAATGCAGGCTGGTGTAACCCCTCCAGAAAACAGCATGGAGCTTCCTCAAAAAATTGAAAATAGAGCTACCGTGTGACCCAGCAATCACACTACTGGGTATTTACTCTAAAGATACAAATGTAGTGATCCAAAGGGGCACGTGCACCCAAATGTTTATAGCAGCAATATCCACAATAGCCAAAGTATGCAAAGAACCTAGATGTCCATCAACAAATGAATGGATAAGGAGGAAGTGGTATATATATATAATGGAATACTATGCAGCCATCAAAAAACCAAAACCCTACCATTTGCAACGACGTGGATGGAACTAGAAGGTATTATGCTAAGTGAAATAAGTCAATCAAAGAAAGACTATTATCATATGATCCCTCTGATATGAGGAAGTTGAGAGGGAGGGTGGGGAGTCGTGGAGGAGGGAGGGAAAAAATGAAACAATATGGGATCAGGAGAGAGACAAAGCATAAGAGACTTAATCTCAGGAAACAAACTGAGGGTTGTTAGGGGTGGGGGGGGCAGGGATAGAGTGGCTGGGTTATGGACATTGGGGAAGGTATGTGCTATGGTGAGTGCTATGAAATGTGTAAGCCTGATGATTCACAGTCCTGTACTGCTGGGGCAAATAATACATTATATGTTAATATATTAAAAAATAAAAATAAAAAATCTGATTAGTGAAATCTTGGTTTCACAGTTTGTCAGAAATAATTTGTGATGTTGGTTTTGAGCTCACTATATTTTAATATTTTGATATAATAAATGAAAATATGCTTCATCAAGATATGTAGATTCAGGTGGAAGAGGTGACTTTTATTTTTACTGTATTTACTAAATTATGATGCTGATTTTTTAAATTCTATCTACTAATTTCCCAAGGTTTCTTATGGACTTGTAAATTTCCAGTTTTCTCTATTTCAAATGGTTGTTGCAGATTAAATGGCAAGTGTGGCATTTTTTTATATTTTCTAACAATCATATTCAAAATATGATAAACTTCTTCATTTGGCAAAATTGGGGGCATGTTGGAATGTTTCTAGGATTTTTATATCTGTTTCCAGATAGTAGTTTTTAATATCTGTTTCCACCAATAAAAGCCACATAAGTTAGAAGTATCTCTAAACATTCATTGTCAAATGCTTTTTCCATGGCATGGATTTCTTTCAAAAGTTATTACTTTAATTACTCAGTCATTTTAATGTTATTTTCTCCCCACCTTTCTCTCAAATAGACAGATTAAGCATATTAAATTTTTGAAAATATCTGCTGGATTGTTTGTATTGACATCCCTTATAACCACACATGAAAAGCCAGCATATGTAGAACATTTGTATTTGTAACAGAATAATGACTATTTCAAGTTCGGTAAGATTCTTAAGTGCTTTGCTGTGAGACAACTTAGAACCTTCTATGGGCACAAAGGTTTTCATGGTCATTCCCTATCTCATTAAAATTTCATTTCTAGTTTTCTTTCAAGTAATCACATTTGATGACATCTGGTACCATTTTGTGGATTTCTGGTTCATCTGCTTTGCTGCAGTAACATCCTTGTGGCTAAATCAGCCAATCAATGTCTGTGCATTTTTCCTTGGTGGCTTCTCTTTTTAAATTCTGTTACACCTGCCATCTCATGAGGAGTATACGTAGAAGAATACCACCCCAGCCCCATTGTTTCTCAATTAAAGAAGCCATTCATTGTTGAGCCTGAGGCTTTTTCTGATACATCTTTTCTTTGGCAGACCATGTAGAGGCATTTCTGTGTGTGTTCCATTATTGAAATGGAATCAAGCAGCCCAGTGATGGAGTCTTGTTAGAATGTCTCAACTTTGATTCATCAGTGACAATTCCTTCAGTGACCATCCACAGTTTGTAATTTTTTTACTAACATTCTGTGTCCTCTAAAGGTTTTTCTAACCTAAAGCGCATTTTAATGTTTCACCATTGACTTATGCAAATAATTTCTCTCCTGCAGTTTTTCTGATAGTATATTTCTGTTAGATAATAAATCTCAAAAGTAGCTTTTAAATATGTGTAAAAATTAAGTGAATTGTTTTAAAATCCTGGGTTGAAAATTACATAACTTTACACTTCAAAACAAACCATAGGGGTGTGTGTGTGTGTGTGTGTGTGTGTGCGCGCGCGCATGTGTGTATTCTGCAGTCTTCATTTCAAATATCTTGCTAGGTATAACTTTGTTCTATCATCTTCTAATATTGTAGGGAAATGCTATACACTTAGGTCAATATTCACTGTTAACAATAGTGGATGTAAAAAGCTGTATATCAGAAAGATTTTTTAAAAGACCTTATTAATTTGAGAGTGTTTTAGGTTTACAGAAGGCTTGGTAAAATTGAATGAAGAATTCCCACACAGGCTTCAAGCAGCTTCCCCTAAAGTTAAACTCTTATAACCATAGCATTTTCATCAAAACTAAGGAATTGGCATTAGTAAAGTATTATTAACTACAGACTTTATTTGAATTTCTCCAGCCTTTCCATTATTGTCCCTTTTCTGTTCCAGGATCCAATCCAGGATACCATGTTTCCAGAATTGTCAATAGTGCCACATAATAATTTCATGAAGATTTATTTAGTTAAAACTAAGTAGTAGTATTTACCATTCCAGTTCACCAAGAATGAGTTAACTACAAAATGTGACAAGATGCTAGAAGCAAGGGTATCTTTGTCATTTTCAGTTGGGTTGTGGAATTAGGGTTTTCTTTTCTACTGTACTTGAGATGAGACAGTTTGGCTCATGGATTGATTAAGGGGCCAATCTCCATGTGTTTATTAAATATTGTGTAGCCTTCCTTGTTTATCCTTTTTTAAAGACAAAAAGATGTATAAATAAAAACTGTCAAATTTCTTTTCCATAGCAAATATCTTTGCTATAAAGAGAGGGCCAGTGGATGTCTTTTGTATATCATCTTGAATATACATACCTCATTTTGTAGAATGCTGTTCTGTATTATATGCATGTTCCTTTGGTTGTCCAGAGGATTTGCCCAAAACTCCTACTCATATTTATAAGATCTAAACTAGGGAAACTGGACAGTTTCAATGTCTAGTTCTCTACTGGCCAATTCCTGTACTCCTGAATTATTGATAGGAAACAGTTATTGAGTGACCTGTGAAGGCAGTTAGGATGTACAAAGAAATTTCTCCAGGAAGCACTGCTTAAACCAACCCTCTGCAAAGTTTAAAAACTTCATGTGTTTTTGGCATGGTGCTGTAGGAAAAGCATGGGGTGGGGGGGTGGTGAGAGCAGAGAGCCCGCAGCCCCCTTTGAGCCACACCACAAAGGCTGCCTCCCCACCATGGCGGGGCAAGCCCAGTGTTTTAATCATTGAAATTGGAAATTAAACCCTTGATAGCTATGTCATTTATTTATTGAAAGAACAAATAATGACATGGATACTGTCATAGGCTTACCTGATCCTTCTTCAAGGAGGGACTTTTTCCTCAGCCTCTGGGAATATACTGGAAGGCCCTGACTGTCAACGTTCTTTGGGGTTTGCTTCAGTTGAAGAGTATTACCTCACTGGAGGTCCACCTTCGTCCAGGGTCAGCCAGCATCCAGTGGCTGATCCATAGAGGGTATGAAGGCAATCTTAGGACACGCTGAGGGGCCATCCCAGCTTCAGAGCTCCCCGGAGGGCTGACGGAGGCCTTTGTTGGGAACCAATCACAGATCAACTTCTACCTCTCCCCAGTGCTGCTTCCTCCCCCCTCCCCTATAAGAGCACTGCGTCATAAACATCTTATGAACTAGCCTCAGCTCAGAATCTGCTGCCAGAAAACCAGCCCGCCACATACCGAAGTAGCCAAAAGCCAAACAGTACCAAACAGTGTACAAAGGAAGATAAGCACACCGGTGTCTGTGGATAGTCTTATGTGCATGAATGTGTATACCTAAAAAGACATATGTACTGTCTGTACATTTTAGCCATTGTCTTATAAAAATTGTAGCACCTTATACTTGTAAAAATGTATATCTTGTTTTAAAATTTTGAAATTTATTTTCACATATTGATATATAAAATCTTAAAATTACTGCCACCCTCTGAGTGCCAACTCTTTGATAGGCGCTTTTGCAACCCTTTTATTTATTTGACAGATATTTAGTGAGCCTCGTATCTATTGATTATGTGCCAGTCACTGTTGTAGGAGCGAGGGAACGAGCAACCGTTTTCTCACACTTCAGTTCAACCTTAAGAATTAGCCACTGTTATTATCTCTGCTTTTCAGATGAGAAAACTAAGGATTAAGTAGTTTGGCCAAGATCACATGAAATTGTAAGCAGTGGCACTGGAATCCACAACGGGACATCTGGTCTCCAGGACTTCTGCTCTAACCCCCTCCACTAGCGTGCCTCCCACGTCTCAGCTTATCTACCGTTCCCCTCTTGATGGACAGTCGGGCTGAGTGCAGTTTGTGGCTATTATAATATAATATATATTATTATTATTATTATACTATTATAATATAATATTATAAACAATGCTGTAGTGAACACCTTTCTCATGCATCTTTGAGTACTAGCTCCCCACTTTTTAAAAAGACTTAATTATTTTAGAGACAGAGAGTACAAGAGGGGGAAGGGGCAGAGGGGGAAGGGGCAGAGGAAGGGGCAAGGAGACTCCCTGCTGAATGCGGAGCCCAGCGCGGGACTCGATCTCACAACCCTGAGATCATGACCTGAGCCACAACCAAGAGTTGGAATGCTTGACCAACTGAGCCATCCAGGCACCCCAACGTCCCCACTTTTAGGAAGGACTGAGAAAGGGAAACAGGTGAGCTCATTATTTAACTGGATACCTGTTAGCAGCCCCAGCTCATTCCCCAGATTATTTGAAAAGGTGCCTTTCCTCAAAATTAGGGATTTAGGAAATCAAAAGATACTACATTCCATCCTTAATATGAAAATCTTAGGTTAAGCTTTTAAAATACTTCCATGCAGGCCCTGCGTGTTGGACGCATATTTGCAGATCGGGTAATACCTGGATTACCATTGCCAGCGTCTCTGGTGGGAAATGGAATGTTTTCATTGAAATTGCTCTTGTTTGTATTTCAGAAAAAAAATGAAAGCAGCTCTACAATCTGGGTCTGGTTTTAATCAGAGCATAATCTTTATGAGACAATGTAAGGCTGAAAATTTTTTAATCTGATCTTTTTAAAGAAAAATACATGTTCAAAACTGATACAAACCAATCAGCCTTAGAAGAGCGATGGAAAAAAAAAAAGAAAGAAAGAAAGAAATCTCTTGCATAAAAAAGAGGCAGGAAATTCCAGAGACGTTTCACAGGGAGGAGGGGGGAAAACCAAAGTCTGTATCACTACTTATTAGTTTATTTCTTAGTGCAGTGTTATATCTGGTTTTGTTGAAAAATCAGAAGTCGGTTTGGAGGAAATTAGAGAGTTTGGACTCCCTGAAGTGAGAACATAACAATTTACTGAACATATTACAGACCACTACGTGTCCCATGATGCACTGGCCCTTCAAATAAATCTTTTGTCCTCTTTAGAGAATCTTCTGGTCCGAGAGCCATCTCATACTCGATGATTTAATGTCTAAGTACTTTGTAATGTCCCTATACAGATTTTTGAAATTTTCATATTTTTATTTCCTGGTGTATTCCACTGACTGGGGGTGAGTAGTAATTTGGCCTGAGTCCAGGGTTCATTTTTGAGATTTAAAGGCATTTTCATAGGATGCTGTACTATGGTGGGACTAGTAAAGTCCCCATCTTCCAATAAGCAGCAAAACTATTCATGGATTTCTAGGTAATGTCGTTTAGTGTTAATACTCAGTGGAATATATTTTTTATTAAATATGAAAGTGGTCCAAGTATGTTTTATACCAGGTGTGTTAACTTGACTGTTTCCTGGAGCGTCTATAATTTCAAAATTAATCTAATCTTCTCTTATACAGTTTTGCATGAGTGTTGGCTTTTTTTTTTAACAGTCATAATGACTCCACCATGGAGACTAAAAACTGGCAAGAAAAAGCCAATAAACGCAAAAAAAAAAAAGTCAGAAGTTTCAGAGAGATGAGATTTAACAAATGATACACAGTATCGTTGCCTCTCTACCAAAGCTTTCGATCTTAAATTTATTCTAAAATGGCTCATTTAGTGTTTGTTTGTGTCAGGTTCACAGCATGAATCAAATCATGAAGGTTACATGAATAAATCAAGCACGATTTTAAAATTCATCCTTGGATTAGAAGAGTGGCCCTTTTCTCATTTTCGCTGTCTAGTCTTTTTCTAAAGCGAGAAATTTCAAATTTTATGTGACTAAAATAGTCTCAGGTCAGGATACCATAGAACTTAAAACTCCAACCGCTTTGGCGCACACGTTTCAATTCCTGAAATCCACTGCAAAGTGAAAAAGAACACTGAAGAAATTAAATATCTCCTATTTTCCTATCATTATTCTCCATTTATTTCCTGTGCTGTGAATTATATATGTTTACTAGAACGAATACTATTGCCTTCTCTCCAGTTGCTTAAATCCCTTTGTCTACAGAACGTGGTAAGAGCTCATCCATTATTTAAGTTACTATTTCTATAACTGAATTCATACATACATCTACTCGAGCAAACAGGTTAATAGGGGGAAGATTTTCTGCCTAAAGTTATCCCACTTCATAATCTCTGTTTAGACACTTAATAGTGAAACGCATTGCCAGAAATACCAGTTTTTAATGTTACGCTGATGGTGTAAATAATACTGGAGGGAGAAGAAAAACTCAAATATGTTTAGCAAAAGGATGTTCTCATAGTTTATAAGATTACCTCTCCTACGCTCTTAATTCTCTAGGTGTCAGAGTGGAAAGTCGAACCTCTTAACGTCTTGCTTGATGGAAGGTAAGTCAGGCTGAAACATATTGATTGCCCTGGATTGTGCAGTATAAAACTGTAGAGTTTGATCTCTCCTTCATTATGAGTCCAACCTCACTCTGCTGCTGCTGTGGGTTCCCCCAACTCTGCTTTCCTGACCATGCCCCTCGTGCTCTTCACTAACCCCAGCTGCCACTTCTGTAGGGGGAGAAGGGGGGGGGCTGTTTCTGGGCAGCTCTGTAAAGAAAGGAAGTGTGAAAACCTGAAGTTTGTAAGAAAATAGGATCTGTCACTCGCCCCGTCTGCCTCCACTATTGCACCTACATATGTGCATTCGTTTAATATCTAAACTGATACACTTTCAGAGATTTATTTCATTTTAATAAATTGCCTGGTACATTCCAGCTTATGGAAGATAACCTCCTGTAAATGAGAAAATGAAATCCCACACATCTGACTTGTCTGCAACATTTATTTTTAGAATAAATGCATGGTAGCGGGGGTATGGGAAAGATACTGAAAGCACACAGAAGAACTGATTATAATGATGCCCTGCTTGGGGAGATTTATTGAAGGAACTGGCTCATGTGATTGTGGAGACCGGCAAGTCCAGAATTTATGGGGCAGGCTGATAGTGTGGGATCTCAGGCAAGAGTTGCTGTTACAGTCCTGAGTCCAAAATCTATAGGGCAGGGCAAAAACCCAGGCAGGATTTCTTAGAGTCTGGCAAAACATGTGTAAGATCTGTACACTTAAAACCACAAGAGTCTTGAGGCAGAATTCCTCCTTCCTGCATAAACCTCCGGGTTTTGCTTCAACTGATTGGACAAGGCCCACCCACATTATCAAAGGTAATCTCTCTTTAAAGTCAACTGATTACAAATACTAATCCTATTTGCAAAATATCATCACAGAAACATCTAGACTAGTTTTGACCAAACAACTGAACACCATAGCCTAGCCATGTTGACATAAAATTCACCACCCTTATTATTTTCCCCAATTATACATGAGGAACCTGAGACTCTGGGAGGGTAAGTAACTTGCTCAAGACTAAACCATGAGAATGAAGTCATATCAAACTTCAGCCTTTATAACCTCAATGTTTATGCTCTTAATCCAAAACTCTGGCTGCCCTCTTCGATTAATTGTTAAATTAAACAGAAGAAGTCCTGAAGGAGAGGCACCAGAACTTGTTATGTTTTAATTCAAGACAAAGGTTTTAAAATAGGGTGGCCAAAACAGAGTAGCAAGTATTGAATTTGCCCACCTGCCTAAAGTAACTGAAAACAAAGACACTATATATGAAACAAGAGTTCCAAAGACACCAAACATCAGGCAGGAAAGGAGAGTGATCCTTGAGATGACCAGGTGAACCCTACTATCACCTAGCCCCACAGCAGAATTTCCAAACAGTGGGAAGAGAAGGGTAAGGTATAGATCCCAATGGTCTCCGAGTTGAGGAGACACAGAGGGAGTCTGGGGAGGCCAAGGCGGCTACAGTTAGCAGGAGAAAAGAGAAGAGAGAGAGAGAAAAGAGAAGAGAAAAGAAAGAAGAGAGAAGTATATGGAGAAAGAACTCCAGAAATATGCAGAGGATATTATCAGTATACAAAAATCCGTGATTTCTATATACTACCAATGAACAATTTAGCTATCGACGTTTTTTAAAATTCCTTTTATAATAACATGAAAATGTAAATTATTTAAGGATAAAGCTGGCAAAACATGTATAAGATCTGTACACTTAATACCACAAAATGTTGCTGAGAGAAATGAGAGGCTGAAATAAATGGAGTGATTGACCGATGTCATGGGTCTGATGACTCAAGATAGCTAATAAGTCAAATTGCTCCTTAACCAAGAGGGAAAAAATGCATTTTCAATCAAAATCCATTTTGTAGAACTTTTTTTTTCTGTAGAAAGTGACAAGCTGATTGTAAAGTTCACGGGGAAATGTATAGGACCTAGGAAAGCCGAAATGACTTTGAAAAATAAGAATAAAGGTTCTACATTACCTTACTTTGATATTTATTTCAAAGCTTTAGTAATTAAGATATTATAACATTGACATCAAGATAGATAAATAGGTGAATGGAACAGAATGGAGTAATTAAGAGAATATGATATTGATGTCAAGATAGACTATGATCAATCGAAAAAAAAAGGAGAGTCTAGAATAGTCTCACACCAATATAGTTAATTGATTTTTTACAGAGGTATAAAGATAATTCAGGGAAGAAAGTCTAGTGTTTTCAAAGCAGAAAGATGGAACGGTCAGCTATCCTTATGCAAAAAATTAAGTCTGTCCCACTTCTGTACTACATACAAAATAATAAGTCAACATGGAGCAGAAATCTAAATATAAAACTAAAATTTCTAGAAAGAAACAAGAGAAAATCTTTGTGGCCTCAGGTTAGGCAAAGACTTCTTACTTTGAACACCAAAAGAATAATACACACCCATCAAAAAAATTAATTGGACTGCATCAAAATTAAGAATCGGTCTTTAAGGGGCATTGTTAAGAAAATGAAAAGATAAGCCACGGAGTAGGGTTTTCAGAGAGTTACATATCTGATCAAGAACTGGTATCCAAAAGAAGATGTGGTATATATACACAATGGAATACTATGCAGCCATCAAAAGACATGAAATCTTGCCATTTGCGACGACGTGGATGGAACTAGAGGGTATCATGCTTAGCGAAATAAGTCAATCGGAGAAAGACAACTATCATATGATCTCTTTGATATGAGGAAGTGGAGATGCAAGGTGGGGGGGTTGGGGGGAGGTAGGAAAAGAAAAAATGAAAAGATGGGATTGGGAGGGAGACAAACCATAAAAGACTCAATCTCAAGAAACAGACTGAGGGTTGCAGGGGGGAGGGGGGACGGGAGAGGGTGGTGGGGGGAAATGGACATTGGGGAGGGTATGGGCTATGATGAGTGCTGTGAAATGTGTAAACCTGGCGATTCACAGACCTGTACCCCTGGGGATAAAAATACATTATATGTTTATTAAAATTAAAAAAAAAAACTTAATCTCAAAAAAAAATGAAAATAAACGTAGGATTTGAGTCCCAAAAAAAAAAAAAAAAGAACTGGTATCCACAATATATTAATAACTCCCAAAACTCAGTAATAAGGAAACAAACAATTTTAAGTGAGCAAAAGATTTGAACAAAGAAGACCTACAGAGAGCAAAACAAAAACAAAAACACATCGAAAATATGCAACATCTTTTTCATCAGGGAAATGCACATTAATGCCACAATGAGATACTGTTGTACATCGATCAGAATGTCTAAAGTTTAAAAGGCTGACCGCATTAAGTGCTGGTCTGGACATCAGAGAACTGCAAGTGACACGCTGTTCGTGGGAATATTGAGTAGTACAATTACTCGGGAAACAGTTTGGCACGTCCTTAAATAGTTAAACATACACTCACCATATTACCCAGCCATTCCACTTCTAGATACCTACTCAGGTGAAATGAATGCCCATGTGCATACAAATATTTACGCAGTCTTCTTTGTATTAGTGAGAAACAGAGAGAGAGGAAGGAAGGAAGGGAAGAAGGGAGGGAGGGAGGAAGAGAGGAAGAGAGGAAAGAAGGGAGGAAAAAACCGCCAGACTATATATACATAGATATGTGTATATATGTTATATACGCTACGGAAGTTCATATATAAACGTTCATATATAAATATATGTGTAAACTCTAAAGTGCAAACCACACAGGCAGGAAAGAAAGGAACCAAATATGGGCTCTATATTTCCTAACGTGGCAAGCCGATACACTGATCTAAAGCTGCTGCCACCCTTGGTAAGTCGTTTCAGATGCTGTTAATGCCTGAAGTTCAAGTTAATAGTTCCAGTGATTTAGCTCAATATACTTGTTAATGACCTAGAGGATGAAGGGAATGGCAGTGTGGAAAAATGTGCTGCTGACACAGAGTGTTTAGGTTGCTAAGAACTAAGGAGGCTTGTGAGGAACCCAAGATGGATCTAATAGCTTGAATGACTGAACAAACACGAGGACTGATAATGGTTTACAGCGAAGGGCAAAAGGTAATAGAGACTGGGAAAAAAAAAATGTAAGTTCTGACTTAGAATTTATGTTTGTCTCCAAGAAAAAAGACCTGCCATGGGAATTAATCAAAATATTTCAGTACGATCACCTAATCTGCAATAGCACCCCCCCACCAAAAGCTAAAAGTGTCTAAGTGTGTATTCAGAAAACAGAGGAATAAACACAGGAAAACATGCGGTGGAAGCTGGGTACTTTCCTAACACGCTTTCTTCTGCTGACTTTGACCTGATGTTTTCCCCTATTCACCTCCAACTCCACTCCCTTCAGAGAGGGTGAATTTTCCCAAGCCCCAGAAAATGAATTAAGATCTATTGAAACCAGTAGTTCTCCAAGTGTGATCCCCAGATGACCAACAGGAGAACAATGTAACAACTTACTAGAAAAGCAGTCCGTGAGGCACCATCCCCAATATATTAAATCAGAAATTCTAGTGGTGGAAAAAAGCAATCTGTATTTTAACAAGCCCCCCTGCCCCAGGAGATTCTGACGCATGCTGAAGTTTGAATAACAGTGGACTAAATCAATTTTGGTAATTCCATTCCCCTTTGCCAATGATTACATTAAGTATAAGAATTGACTCCCTAAAAGGCTAGGGAGGGACAAGTGAAGTCTCCCAGGGATTCTAAGAAAGGTCTTTCTCTCTTCAAAGAAGATACTACAGAATTTGGTCACACTTATGTGAGGATGAGATGCCTGGAGCCACAGCAGCCATCTTGTGGCTATAAGGCGGGTGCACCTGAGGACTGCAGAGCAAATTTGTGTCACTAAATTAACCAACCTTAGCACCCCTCTACCTCTAGGATGTCTGGCTATGTGAGGAAATAAACTCCACTTTTGGTCATTTATACCATTCTTCGCATCTGAAAGTACCCCCCAAAAGCACATCCTTTCCTTCTCCATTGTGGTACACAGGAAGCAAACCTGAATAGGCTAATGTTCAGAAACAGTGCTACAAAAAAAACAGAACACTTATCTTCTTATCCCTCTCACCTGAGCACATGAGAGCTCTGCTCCCTAATCTTAAAGCAAATGTAGTTTTGAGTCTCACTGCTTTTATATACTGGGTTAGAATAACAAATATGTACTTTTCTCACAGTTATTTGTAAAGCATATTTAGTAATATAGATATGTACAAACATTTAAAAAAAAAACAGACACACACAAAAACCCTCTTTCTAGGGTCAGCACACACAATCCACCCAGCTCAGGGCTCCGTGTGACTAAAAGACATGTTGGGAAGAAAGTTCAAGGGTGTGGTAGTTCCTGGGCTCCACCTTGGAAAGCTAAAGTGGCACCCAATACGCTTTCATTTTCCCTAAAAACCCAGAATGAGCTGACCATTTATGAATCTACCCAACTCTTAATAGTGCCCTTCACTATGGATTAAGAGATCACATGGTGGAAACAAAGCTCATCTCTATTACCACTTTCATAAGAAATAAAAAGCCAAGACAGATGAATGGCTGGAGGTCTGCACAAAGAGCCGGCAAAAAAGTATTTCTTGCTGACTGGGTCTGATATCCTTGCAAACATGCACTGCCTGGGCCTGTGAACAGAGTCACAAGCAAGAGGTCAGGGAGAAGGATGATTAGCCAAATAAATGCCTCCTTTTCTTGCACCGTCTTAGCTTAACTTTAGACAAACTCTTTCCAATTAGGCCCCTCCAAAGACTAAGAGAAGAGCGGATAGGTTTGTCATCATGCCCTATAGGTCAGGAAACCTAGGCTTTCCAGGACTGACAGCAGGAATTGTTCCAAAATCAACTGTCCTCCACTGAGAATTCCCTGTTAGCTGTCAAAGAAGGCTGGCTGTATTGAATTCAGCCCTCGGAGTGCAAAAGGGGAGAGAAGATCTCTCAGAGACAAAAAGCAGACCTCGCAGGATTTTAGGGCTTAAGACCAATACCTTCCACCGCGCTTGGAGCCATTAAAGACGCCAGCAGCATCTGGAGCCCAGATGTTTCAAGTGGGTCTCTCTCTGAGAAGTGGCTGTCCCAGTCTACCCGGAGCTCAGAGCAGGTCAAGAGGGAAGGTACTCATGTGTCCAGCTGGGAGGGTGGGAGGTCTTGCTGCTGGGCACAGTCAAGAGACCATGCTTCTTTATCCAGGCTGGAGCCTTGAGCTCAAGGATTCTGTGTTTCTATTTCCTCCCGTTGGAAGAGGAAACTATCCCTGTCTTATGGTGGAGATAAAATAGTAGAGGTGATGGGAAGAAGCATCTGATCATATGGCTTATAAAGTCCCGGTGACACACGCAGTGCTAGCTAGCTTCGAACCCAGGCCAGTCTGTAGCGAGGCGGGGCCATCTGACCGAGATCTGGCCAATGGAGTGTAGGCGGAAGTGACGTCATCACGCCCAGACCCGGCCCATAAAAGCCCACCTCGGCCACCGCTCCAGTGTCTCTCGCTTATTTACTGGCCTTATGCTTGGAGGCCGACAGACAGCTCCGAAGCGTAGGAGATGGCAGAGCCACGGGAGGGAAGGGCCACCTACTGAACGGGAACAGCCACATCAGATCTTGCCTCAGTGGAATCTATAAATCCTGTGGGACCAAACCATTCTGGAGTCAGTCGCAGTGCCAAGCATTACTCACCCTACCTAATACAGGTCTTGAGTAAATCCTGGATGAAACAACTGAGAGGTGACAGAGCCCGGGGTGGGGAGGGGGAGCCTGGATGGCAGAGCCATTTGGAGAGCTGACTCACAAAGCTCAGTTAGTGATACCTCTTCCGTTCACGTAGTGATCCTCCGTTATCAATGCTTTTATGCTCTGGATAAAACCTGCGAGAGGTTGCCTGGCTGTGGTTGTCTATACAGGACAGTCAAGGAGGCCGCTTAAACAGACCTTAGGGATTTCCGGGTCTGAAAGAAATTAGCCCAGGCCAATCGCCACCAAGTACGTTTTCCTTTTTTTTTTTTTTTTTTTAAATTTTATTTATTTATTTGACAGAGATCACAAGTAGACAGAGAAGTAGGCAGAGAGAGAGGAGGAAGCAGGCTCCCTGCTGAGCAGAGAGCCCGAGGCGGGGCTCGATCCCAGGACCCTGGGATCATGACCCGAGCCGAAGGCAGAGGCTTTAACCCACTGAGCCACCCAGGTGCCCCCGTTTTCCTTTTTTTTTTAAAGGAAGGTTTCCCCACACCACCGTGGGGAAACCTGCCACTGAATTTATCCACAGCTGATTGTCGACAGGTGTAGGGAGGGTTAGTGGAATTCTGCCGGGGTCACATCAATTTTTCATTGGCTCAGTAATTAACCTGCAAGAGGAGTGAATGCTACAAAATTCTTGTTCCAGATTGCAATCATTTCAGATAAATATTTTCATGTCAAAACATTCTGCTAGGTATCTTTTATGCATGAATAAACCTGATCTGAACAAATTTATTTCAGATGCTTACATCTTACCTTGCATTGTTGGTATTTTTTTTATTATTGTGGCAAAATATACATAACCTGCATTTACCATTCTAATAACTTTTAAGTGTGTGACAATGTAAGTAATTAATTTCCCACCAAGCAATAATTCCCAACTCCCCTTCCCCCCAGACCCTGGTCACCTCTGATCTGTCTTCTGTCACTATAAATTTGCCGATTCTAAATACTCCATGGACATGGAGTCATAAAACACCTGTCCTCCTGTGTCTGGCTTATTTCACTGAGCATAAGGTTTTCAGAGTCGATCCCCATTGTAGTGTGGGCCAAACTTCACTCTTTTCCATGGCTGCATAGTACTCCATGGTATGCGTACACGGCATTGTGTTTACCCATTCATCTCCTGAAGGACATGAGATTGCTTCTGCCTCTGAGCTATTGTGAATAATACTGCAACGTACAAGTATCTGTTCAAGTTCCTGCTTTTAGTTCCTTTAGGTCTATAAACTGAGGAGTGGGATGACTGTCTCATACGGTAATTCAATGTTTAGCTTTTTGAGAAAGAGCCAAGCCGTTTTCCATAGTGAACTTGCAAGATTTTTAAAGCCTAGATCAAAGAAAAAATGTTGAAGAAGGCCCGTGTTGTGTCCTGGGAATGCCCAAGTGGTTAGAGTACCAGGTAGATCTGGAGACCTCATTAGCATAGGGTATGCCCCCTAGTCCCTAGCCCTTTCTCCTGAGTAGCCTCACTAAAGGACTCCTAGATCCACAGGTGAATGGACCATGAAGCTGAGAAAGCTCAGAAAGCTTCAGAACGGCTCGCTTACACCAACTCCTTCCAGGGCTCCGGAAAGGACCCTTATGATGCAGTAATTTTTCTTTGATTTGCAAAAGTAAGATATTATAACTAAAGTAAGACTTTTTAACTTAAAATCGGGTAAGACCTCTCTCTACTACAACTTGTGTTCTACATACCTTCTCTGGTGTTGGGGGGCATTGGCGGTCCCCTGGGCATTTTTGGGATCTGGCTAAGGGGAAGTTGAGTTGGGGATACATTTAATATTGGTTTAGAGGGTTATATTTATGTCAATTGTGGTTTCTTTTGAACAAGGCTAAGTTACTACTGGTCATCCCAGTATGGAAATAGTTCTGGAAATACTCCTACCACCCACTGTGGAAACTCAGCAACGTGATGATCCAAAAGACATATGAAAAGGTGTCCTATGCTACGTTGCAGGAAAAAGGTTTGAACTGTACAGAGCCATAAACTAGTCTTTGGTAAATGTTTTCAAACATCAAACTTATAAAATGGCAAGTGGAAATTTTGCTTTTTCTCAATGCTGAACCAAAATGGAAGGCCTCTTCTATTAGGATTTATACTTGATAATGCAGCATATACAATTATGAGTGTTCCGTACATTTTGTTCCTTTTTAAGGAAAATTTCACAAAATAGCGATGGTCAAAATTCCTGCATTTATAGGGCGGCTCTAAATCATAGTACTCTCAGCAGGGAGGGAATATGTTTTTTAAAAATAATATACATGAGAGACTTGAAAGAGGCTTTCTCAAGTTTGATGACAGTCAGAAAAAGGGAATTGTATTTGCAGTCATGGTTGAGAAGATGAATGAAATTTTTTAACCTATCAATTATGAAAACCACATTTTGATCAATTATGCTAAAAGAAATAACCGAATTCTCTTTCTCTTCTTTCTGTAGAAAATATTCCAAAATTATTGTTTTATAGAGATGTTTGAAAAATATACAAACCACAAAATGTGCATTGCAGGGATTGGGGGGGAGGTGAGGGGCCACCAGGCATCTAATAAAAATATATTCCTGCCTGGGTCATGTAATATGTGTGGCATTTGTTAGGCATTTCACAGTGTGGATTTGGGATTTCTCATTCGAAACAAATATTCACTTTCCTAACAAATTTTGTATTTATAATTTGGGGATTATTTTTCTTGAAAAATCATCTTTTTGAGACTGTCAGAGCTATGGTCCCTTCAAAACTTAGACCTGCCTCCTCCTCCATACATCATGTTTTGCCCCCAGTGACAGCTTCCTGCAAAGCCACACCCTTCTGTTCCTCTCTAGTACAGCAGGGTCCCTGTGCTAAGGACATTGCTGTCTATTACGTGACCATTCAGTGACCTCCATTGCTCCCAACTCCTCTCATTCCGCATTGAACCAACCCAGTGTCTCCTACTTCTGAAGCCCCTTCCCTTCCCTGCTGCGCTCACCCCTTTCCCCCCCACAACCATGGTGTGAGTCACTACTACTTGCTTTTCTTTAGTAGCCTTCTCTGCTGGGCTAAATATTGGCCCCCAGAGATCTCAAGGTCCTAATCCCTGGAACTGTGAATGTTACCTTCCAGGGCAAGGCAGGATTTTACAGTGGGATTAAGTTAAGGGTCTTGAGGTAGGAGGTTAACCTCGATTGTCCCAGGGGCCTTCAGTGTTCTGACAAGAGGGAGGAGAGGGAGATGTGACCCACACAGAAGAGGGCCGGGGAGGTGACCACAGAGGCAGGGATTGTAATGAGGCTACCATGAGCCAACGAATGCTAGCGGCCACCAGAAGATGAAAGACACAGAGCAACATCTAGATGCTCTTCTAGAACTTCTGGAGGGATGTCCCTGTTGGGGCCGAGTAAAACTGATTTGGGTCTCCAGAGCTGTGAGAGAAGAGACCTGTGTCGTTTTAAGCCACCTGGTTTATGATAACTTGTTACAGTAGCCAGAGGAAACAAATGCACCTTCCAGCACCAAGTCTATTCTGAAAGATGAAACTTCCCCTATTCACATTGCTTCTAGTTCCAATATTCTGGTCGCAAGACCCCTCTTCATGAGACCTGCCACCCAATTCTTTTTGCCTCCTTTTCCATGTTCTATTTTATTTGTTTATTTCTTTTTAAAGATTTATTTATTTAAGAGAGACAGAGATAGCCAAAGAGAACACAAGCAGGGAGGAGAGGGAAAAACAGGCTCCCCACTGAGCGGGGAACCCGATGTGGGGCTCGATCCCAGGACCGTAGGATCATGACCTGAGCTGAAGGCAGATGCTTAACTGACTGAGCCATCCAGGCACCCCTCTTCTTTTCACTCATAGAGACTTGAAAGCTCAAGTACCCCTCCCCCCGACTCATTCCCTTTGGCCAGCCCAGTGGCCATGACATCCTTGAAATAGTTCCCTCCAGTGGAGCCCTAATGGGTGAGGAGGCAAAGCCTCCCTTTGGTGCATTCCTCTCATCCAACTCTGTCCCCATGCTATGGAGTCTCTTCTGTAGGGGCTGTGTACTTTCCCAGTAACTTCAGCTTACAAAACAACTTCTTAAAACATGCCTCCCCTAAGAAGCTTACCTTACTAGGGAAAAATAGGTTGTATCTGCTGCTGCCACATTTTCCTAACTTGTCTTTCCCCAGAGGGGAATATTGATTATCTGTTCTGGAATCCACTAGAAAAAAAAAAAAACTCCTGGTTTTCAAGTCAAGTAAGTTTCCACATAACTACTGAATGTTTGTCCGCAGGGAGCTGGGCTAAGTACTATAGACAGCTAAGACATGGCCCCTGTTCTTGGGAGCTTGGAGACTCGACTGGGGTGGGAGGGGAAGCAACAAGACATGTACATTAATATTCACAATGAAAGTCAGATGTGCAAAATGCCATGACAAAGTGTGATGGGGAGGGTAAAACAGGACGCACCCCATTGAAATGGGAGTCAGGAAAGCATCTGAGGCCCATTTGAGATGGGGCGAGTTTCCCCGAGTGGAGTAGACTATGTCAGGGCACTAAGGCACGAAAGCCCAGACTACAAGGAAATGAAACTGGAAAAGGCATTTTGGACCATATTTGAGGGGAGAGGGAGGGCGGTCAGTCAGCAAAACCTTTCTCTAAAGGGCCAGATAGTATTTTAGGTTTTGCCAGCCATGTGGTCTCGGTCACAATGACTCCACTCTGCCATTGTAACATAAATGCAACCATAAACAAGATGTAAACAAATGGGTATGGCTGTGTTCCAATAAAACTTTATTTACATAAGCAGGCAGTGAGCCAGAACCCCGGCTCAGGAAGCTGGGGACCCAGAGAAACCACTGAAGGTCTGTGAGCGGGAGAATGACATTATAACACGACCAAAGCTGTGTATTTGGAAAAGTAATCTGGCCACGTAGCCACGCTAGGATAGGAGGAAGTGGAGTTGAGTGTGGAGAATAAACCGCCAGGAGGCTGTGACAGTGTTAGCGGCGAGAGGCCAGAGTTAGGATACTAAAAGCATAAAGGAGAAGGCCAAATGTATGGGGCAGGGCAACTCAGTGGGTGGGGAGAGAGGGGCAGAGCCTCATGAAAAATGGCTTCTGATCTGGAGCCTGGGACCTGGTGTTTAGGGCCCGCAGGGAGAGCTTGTGAGCAACGTCATGAGGGGGGACTTGGGGGTTGACTGCCACAGGGCAGTCTGTGCACTCCGGGCCTGGGGGTACGCAGCTGGTGTCCGGACCCCACGGGGCGCAGCTGATGTGGGGCTCCGAGCAGGGGGCACCTCACCCTCCCCGGGTGCCTCCAGGCGTGGACTCCCTGAGCTGCTAGACATCTCGGAGGCTGGCCAATGCAGAGCAAAACCAGTCCCGCCAGAGGCAGGCTGAGGCCGTGCCAAGTGACCATGGAAGCCGCGTGTGTGGGCCAAATTGCTTTCTAATTACATTGCGCTCCAGACAAGACAAAACTGTGTCTCTTGAAAAGCATGTATGCGAAGTCAGGGTAAGCCTAGAGGAGGTCAGGCCTGGTGGAAATCCGGAGCAGGGAGTCAGGTTGCAGAACTCATTACCACCCTGGGGTCCCGGGAAGGGGGAGCAGGGAGAAGAGGCAGGGGTACTCCGGGAGCGACTCCCTGGAAAGGTGCGGGCACATCCAGAAGAATCAAGCACGTTTAAACGAAGGAGGTCATTCTGAAAGAAAATGTGCCATTTCAGCCCAACATCTCATCATTTCTCCCTGGAACTTAATATAATGCCCTCCTGTAAAATTCACAGTAAGAATGTTTTGTCTTGCCGGTGTCCTATGGCAAACGTTCTCCCCACTGCTCTGCCTGCGGAGAAAATTTAGTTGAAAAGGAGCCACCTTAGAATTTGCCACATTTATGTTTGACAAAGAGGCAGTTTGCTCACTGGTTACACACTTTCTCGCTGAGATGCAAACGTTGTTGGGCAGAGATTGAAAATGCTATTTTGATATTTCATGCCACTTTCTTGGGAATTTATTTTAGAAGCAGAGCAATAAGAGAAATATTCTGACTTAGAAATATAAATATAAAACTACCACTTGGGGTTATTTATTTCCCAGGCAATCCATCAGGAAATGTTGGGAAATATATTCAAGAGTGGTTTCAAACAAGATTCCAGTCAAGTGAGTAATCTTTCCATTTGCTTTTCCTATGTTACATGATTTTTTTTTTAAGGATGAAATAGTAAAAGAATTAGAAGGCACTCTTGAACTTGGATCGTAATTATGAATTTTAGACTGTCAATTTTTTAAAGGGATAAAATGGCTTTAATTAAGCTGAAACAAATGTTGATAGCGAAACCAGGTGCACAATAATTTGTTAGGTGAGTAATTATTTTTTTTACTGAAATAGAGTTGATGCCCAAGATTATGTTAGTCTCAGGGGTACAAGGTGGTGTTTTGAAATCTCTAGGGGTCATGCTATGCTCACCCCAAGTGTGGCCACCGTCTGCACCACCACATACGATGTTTATTACAACACCTGACCCATATTCCCCAGGCTGTAATACGCACAACATTTTAAATACTACTGGGGATTCCAAGCCTTTTTGGCAACCCTTGTAGTTTTTTCAATATGGAGGGTCAACCAGTCCTTATCTAGTGTCTTCAGCCCAGTTCTAGGTGGTCCACACCCAGTACGTCCCCATTCATTTTGGCGGTTGAGTTTCTCTGGTACTTGCACACCAGGTGTGCTGGCAGTACAAGTTCAAGTGGGTCCTCTCTGTGTCCTTCCCCCCAGTGCCATCACAGAGAACAGACCAGTGGAATGGCTTGTCTGGCTAAATCAGGCAGAGAGAGCAAGCATCATGGGCAAGGGGATAGGGAAGGATATCAGTTTGGTCTTCTTGCCATGCTCTTCCTGATAAGAAGTTCCTCTTCCTAGATGGACTGTGTTCAAGGTTAGTTCAGCACTTTTGAAACACCTGTCGGAACGGTCCAGGTGTTTGGGTCAAGAGCAGACTCTGCTTTAATATCAGTTCTTCCCATTTGGAGACGCACTTTGGCCTTGGGCCTGTGGAGGCCTGCCTGCACTTGAAGACACATCATGAGCCAAGTCTTGGAAACCAGAGTGCTGTGTCCCTCCCTGGGCCTACAGCCTGGTGAATAAGAACTGGACCCCAGACCAGACCAGCTACTTCCGGTACTGCTAGGGTGGGGGGTCAGTATAGTTGAGGGTGACCTGAACACAAACGTGGCTTTGTGTCTTATCAGCCTTGGTGAGGCCCCCTCCTCCTCCTGAAAGGCCTAGCACACAGGCCTGAGCGCCAATGACAGGAGAATCTTTAGTGACAGACAGGCAAATTGTGGCATCGGTGAGGTTGGCTTTTCTCTTCTGTCCCTTCTTGTGTGCCTCCAGATACCCTCTTCATTTTTCAGGGTCCCAAGGACCTTCTGTTCTTGACCACCCTTCTCCATCTCCTCTACCAATGGCCTAAACATCTCACCCTCACGTAAAAATCTGTGTGAGTCCTTGAAATCTTAGTGGGAAATTTTCACGGAGCACCTTTTCCTGGTGCTCTATTGGCACACAGTCCTTAGCTCAGATGGCAGAGTTAAGGATTTCATTTCTTGTTTAAGGATTTCAGGCAGCAAACTGGCAGAGGAGGATATATGAGGAAGATCTCTTCAGGCAGATGGCAACCCAAGTTTGGCCTCACTATATCCAAACCCCGGGCACACAACACAGGCAAGATTTGGAAGCACAAGATAGAAATCGGCTGATTCTTAGAAAAGAAATTTGTATGTGAAAAGTCAGTTCATCTGTGTTAATTTGGCTCAGTTCCATGGTTTGGACCATAGGACATGACCTGGAGAAATAGAAGACAAGTGGAGATAATTCTAAGGTCCTCCTCAACAGATGGGAGGTAGCTACCTCATTGCGGATCACAGACACCTCCAACAAACTCTGCCCCATTTCCCTCTCTGGAAGGTTCTGGTTCGGCCTAAGGAAAGCCTGAGCCCCGGTTGACACAGTTATTGTGACTGTGGCCTAGAAAGGAAGTGGGCTGCTGTGATGAGAGGTTTCCCTGGTGATATCCATCCAGCTGGCCACAGTTGGGGCTCTTCTGGGGCCCACACATACAGGATATCAGGATGTGCCAAGATCAGCAAAGATAAGACCTTTGCACAAAATTCCTCCATCCTGAGGAGCAAGGAGGCAGGATTCGGTGACAGTTCTGAGCAGCCCGGGCTTCTAACATCTATGGCCCATGGAAGTGAACTACAGTCTGGGAGCAGCCTGGTTAAAGAGAAGAAAAGAGACAAGTCAAGGTCGTAACTGAAAAACTTGGGATTTTCAGTGGTCCTGGAAGGTCAGACCATCCCACAGATAAGCTCCCTGTGGTTCTGAGGCAGGAGGGTTGCTCAGCCAGGGTTTCCCCGTGAACTATGAGTCACACCTTTTTAATCTGCTGAGCCCCACACAGGCCCAGGCAGCATCTTTATTCTCTTCTCATTGGTCTTGATGTCAAGCTTAGGGACATAATGAAATTAGAAAGAGCAACTCTGAAGGGAAAGAAGAAAACGAACTTACAGTTCAGCATTTGGTAAAATACCAGTCCTAATCGGATCCAGAGCTCTAGATCTGGCATTCCTGATCTGCCCACAGTGGCGAGGTGCTGGAGAGGGGGCGAGCCCCATCTGATCTCCCCGGGAGGCTCCCTCCAGCAGACAGTAGGGATTAAATCTCGGAACATCAGTGAGGTGGCTGGCCACTTGGCATCTCTAGCTGTCCTCTACTTAGCTCCGAGAAATACATGATCTTCCTGCCTTTGGAAGGAGAAATATCTATTGGAGCTGGAAAAACTTGGAAAATGTTCTGCCTAGTTGGGGCACTGGGGTAACTTGTGATGTTTATTCTTACAGATGGCGGGAAAATGATGACCTCCTCCTGTGGGCGGCGTTTGCTGACACTCCTCCACCAACTCTGTTGTCAGGGGACCTCTGACTTGTTCCAGAAGCTGAATGGCTGCTCTTCAGGTTCATGTTCTCATCCTCCACCTCGGGGGTGGGGGAGGGGTGGGCCTGGACCATTTGTTGTAGATCAGACTCTCCTGAGCCTGCATTCAAACAAACAAACAAACAAACAAACAAACCCCTTGCCCTCAGTTAGGGTTTTGCTATACAAAAACAAGGACTAAGAAAGTTGGGGGCGTTGAAGATGATACTTGAACTTTCACAGCAGATGTTTTTGCACTTATTTTCCCCCAGGAGGATAGTCAATGCAAATTGTTCATTTGAGCAATTTCCATCCCTTTTGGACGGCCCAGTTCCTCTTGCTGTGAAATGTGTCTGCTCCTCAACTAAATTGCATGGGATGGTTTCGAAAGGGGAAAACCTAGTTTGCATACTTCAAATTACAGGTCTGCCTTAAAGTGTGCCTGAATCAGAGACTCACACTGCGCCAGTCACAACTGACTTGGGCCCTTAGGGAGGGAGATGCTTGAGGCTTAGCAGTTCTGACACCCCAAAGAGGTGGAAGGAAGTCTACTGGCACTTATAAAAAATGTATAGATCATTATAACATGTTTTGAAATTTTAAGTGGAGCATCTCTCTTATGCAGGTGTACTGGGCATCAACACTTCAAAGCCCCCATCTCCACGCAGGCCAGGCTCAGGCCTGCAAAGGGTATCAAGAAAGAGGGAGGAATCCTAATTAGCTTTTCCTTCCTCAGCATTGAACTACCTTTCTGTAGCTAAGCTGCTGGTACTCACTTCCTCAGCAAATTCCATTTCTGTGGAACTCCAAGGCAAGCAGAAAACTCTGGAAACGGAAACCATGAAACCTACAGAGTTCCCAGAGGAAACTGGACCACCCAGGACCTTCCTAAACCCAACGATCACTGACCAAATTCCGAGGCAGGAAAATGGTCTTTGGTGAATGAGCACTTCTGAGGTCTCGGAACGTTTTCCTTTGACTGCGAACATTAGGGCTCAAGTTTTTGGTTTTGCATCTGGATTGGAAAAACAAAAAACATAAAACAAAAAACAAACAAGGGGTATAATTTTCTCCGCCGGAGAACAGAGCAAAAGGACAGTGACTGTCCCAAGTGCTTCAGGGCCACGTTCCTGCTCCTCGTCCAGCTGCTTTGTGGTTCTCTGGTGATTCTCACTCTTTCCAGCCACCACACCCAGACAGCTGCTTCGCAAATGTCCCCCCACCCCACCCCACCCCCAGCCCCATGCTGGCCCTCCAGCAGCTCAAACACACAGACTTTTGGTGACAGGGATTTTCAATTTAGCTGTAACGTTTCACTGTTTTTCTCAAGTGGATAAAACGTCTTGACTTCCTTTGTTTCTAATTGAAAACATATGGGCAGAGGATGAGCGCTCCCTCATGTTACCTCTGCATCAGAGAGGGTGGCCTCATGGCATCCCAGTTTGCCTGTGACCAGGTTGCTGGGCAGTTCTGAACAGGCCACCTGATCTCTCCGCAACCTGAGAGGAATACACGCCTTGTTGATTGGTGTCCTGTGCTTTTTCACTGTTGGGTGATATCGAGTGGTAATAAAAATGCTTTAGAAGCAGCGCTGTGGGTTGTCAAAATGCCCATCCATCACCATAAGCAAATTTATGCCATAACACTTCAGGTCCTTAGAAGTAAATTGAATAACTGCAAAAAGTGTCTTTGAAATAAAAGGGAGAAGGATCAAGTAATAGCCTGATCCAAACGGTCAGTTAACTACCCTCTGGGAGTGGAGGTTTTTTCCTACTTGGGAGGCTTTAACTCTGTGAGTGCAGCAGCGCTAGGAAAGCAGAGACTAGGAACATGTTTCTATGCTACCAAAAGGCAAGCTACTAGTTATGTTGGGTACTTTGTGCCTTTTCAAAAAAAAAAAAAAAAGAAAAAATATATATACATGCTTTCAAACACGTCATAGTTCCTGCGTAGCTAATGCCAGGCTAATCTTTCCAAATGAATCAGTGTTCAATTAATGTAAGCTGTTTTCAGATCTATTGGGGACAAATGATAATCATTGGAGGAGAAGGAGCTAGCATTTATTGAGCACTTACTCTATGCCAGATACTATGCCAAGTGCTTGGATATTAGCTAATTAAATCCACACAAACGCACGGACTAGGAACTCACTTCCTCCATTTCAGAGAAGACGAAATTGAGTTGCAAAGACATTAAACAACAACTGCCCAAAGTCACATTGCTTGGAGGAGACAGAGCTAGAACATGAATCTGGGCAGTGTGGCTTCGGGCTATAGTCTTAACCACATGCTACGCTGCCTCCAGGCTTCCTATGCTAGTCTGAGGGAGGAGCCTTGCCAAGTTAGCATTCTGACCCCCGGGCCATTCATTGACCTGGAATCCAGTAGTCACTCAGGAAACGCTACTGTCCTCTCCCATCCTTTCCTGTTGATCCTGTCTTCCAGACATAAAGGAGGATATATTTTCAAGAAAGAATCTTCAGAGGGTCAGGAAAGAGTAAGAGCAACCTCTAAGAACAAAGAAAGAGGTTTTTTTTTCCTAAATCGCATGAGGATTTAAATAGGTAGAGACTTTGTCAGTTACACCTCAATAAAGTTACAAAAAGAAAAAAAACCAAAGTTCATTGCTTAAGGTAAATTAAAAAAAAAAAAGTAAAAGGGTGGAGCCTTTCAATATTTCTAAATATGTGAGTCCCAAAATGTTGACGATAGCTGCATTAGATATTTTGGTAACGATCTTTGTCAGAGTCTAAAAATCTAGTCATCCCCCTCAGTGTGACTCACCAGAAATGTGCTCAAAGCTTCTTGTGTTTAATACACATGGAAAATAGCACAGCCACCTGCTAATGGAAGCCCCCTGAAGTGGTTCCCTGGGGATCCACAGGTGACTATGTTATTATATCTTCCTGGGAGTGGCTTTTTTCTTTTTTCTTCTGGAAGGAGGTCAGAAGCAAAGAGGAAGTTTCCATCCTAGGACTTCCTGACTCGGGATTGAAATCTATTCCAATTCTGACCCCTTGAGCCCGAGTCCCCTGAAAACTGTCCCCAAGCTTCAGCAGACAAGCTCAACTGCAGGCAGGACGGAGGAAAGAGATGTTGGCAGGAAGGGTCAGAAAAGGGACTGGCGCTCTAGTCACACATCCTGGCTCAGCTGGCTTCTTTGCAAATCACCGCTGATAGGCTGTTGCTCTGAGCTTCGTCTGTCATTCATGACCATAAACCTGAGGCACATTTGGTTTTATCAGGATAAATATTGTGTTTTCCATGGTTTTGCTGATGGTCATCCATACTCAGCAGAGCCTGAAAACCATGAGCTGGCCACCCCCACGAGAATGATTCCAAATCCCAGTTTCCACTGAAGGAGACTCCAGCAGTTTTTCGGGGGCTTTGTGCTTGTGGACTTTTTGGGTTTTGTTTTGTTTTTTGTTTTGTTTTGTTTTGTTTTAAACCGGTTTGCGCCGTTCACAGAGTCCTAAGGAGGACTTTTGCTGTGAGCCCTGGCTTTCTGGGCGGCGCAGGCCCTCCACCACATCCTGCCTCCCCACCTCCTCCTCCCCTTTCCCAGCTCCAGAAGCCAAGATGGGAAGTCTCTCACGACCCTGTGGCTTGGCCGGGAGGAAGCCTGAACTTGATACAGCTGGCTTTCCTGGGGCCTGGTGAGAGCATTTATCCCTGAGTCTGTGCTTCTTTGCTCACCTATTTTTAGACGGCGGCAGCAGACCTTCCTGAGGGCTCCCACACAGGTCTCTTTCGGGGCGGGGCGGGGCCGTGCCCGGGATGCCCCCCCCCCGCCCCATGCCAGCGGGACTGCCGCACACCTGAACAGGGATCCGGGCAGCAGTTAAATGTGGTTTGCTTTAACATCAAAAGGAAGAGAAATAAACACCCTAAACCGACTCCCTGCCTTTCTCCCAAGAACAAAGATCTGAGTTTTCTCTTCTGCTTCAGCAGACAGCCATGGAGGCAGGGGCCGAAGACCCGGGACCTGGAAATGCACTTGCAATGAAGGGGCAGGCAGAATGGCTGGCCTGTCATCTTTGGGACCAGCTCAGGGCCCTTGGGCCACACCTCAGCAGAGAGCTCCCTTCCAGCCACCCTCTTGCCACCTGCTCCATGCCACGCAGGCTCCCCCTCACCAGACCACACCAGTCCCTGGGCTCTGGCACTGGCCGCCCGTTGCCTCGGTGGAACTATCCTTGATGGTCTGTCCTGTGTCCTTCAAGACCCGGTCAAGAGCCACCAAAACCTCTATCACCTCAGAACAAGTGAGGCTTGGCTGTCACCCTCATGTGACAGAGCAACGTCGAGGGACAGAGACATTGTATGTTTGTTAACCCTGGGAGTGTGCCAGACAGTGTGTGTGTGTTAGAGGCTGGCGTGGGGGACATGCGGGGATGCATGGCAGTTGGGACAGGAGGTGTCCTCAGGGGCCAGCTTGTGAAGCATCACAGGTGGTCCCATAGGGCAGGTGTTCAGTAAAAGCCAAATGAACACACGAACCCGTGACATGGAACAAAAAGTTGAAGTCAAGACACAGTGAAGAGCCAAAGTTGGAAAAAAATAAAACGAGTTAATTCACATTCTTGGTTTTATTTGGGCTTATAAAGCTCATTAGTTTAAGTGAGACTCCAGGAACTGACTCTATTTAACAGTTTGAAAGACTCAGGGCACCTATGGCCAGGGGAGCTGGGCCACAGGCTACAAGTGCCAGAGGACAACATAATCACAAGATGTGGAATATGCCGTCTGACTCGTCATCAGTGTCAGCCCCGCCAGGCAGAAGAGCATATTCATATCATATCAGACTTGACAATAGAAATTAAAACAAACAAAGCAGAATTCATAAGCTGGCAATGGCCTTTGCATGATACAAGCTATCACCAGTCACTCAAACGTGGTATTTGTGATGTCTGTTGATGTCTACGGATCGCCTGAGCTTACTCCCGCTTAGTCCCAGACAGGCCAGAGCAGGAGTCTGGCCTGGGAGCCTGGGTGGAGGGGGCGGGAGTGGGGTGGGGAGATAGGCAGCCTGGGAGGCAGTCCAAAAGGGGGCAGGAGCAAGCTGGAGAGGCAGTGGCAGGTGGGGCTGTGTCCTTTCTGAGGTCAGGCTTCTAACTGCCCTGGCACACCGCTCCCACACCTGTGGGCTCTTGATAAAAAGAACATGTCCCCTCCCACCCCACCCCTGTTAGTGCTGTCTCTGTCCCAAAGCCCGATTTTTCTCAGGGGTGTCACGCTGACTTCTTCTTCCCTGTCTAGCTTCTTTGGGTGGCTGAGCCCTCCTGCCCAACACTCAGATTCCACACTTTCCTGACTGCTTCTTTGCTGACTCCCCCATCAACCCCACACACCTTGCCCCATGGGAAAGCCATGTGCTCAGTCTAGGTGCCCAGGAGTTGCCATCTGTGGCCTGGGGGTCCTGGGTCTCCACTTGACTGACAAGGGAAATCAGACGGGCATGAGATGTGCTGTAAAGCCAACACCAGAAGGCAGGGTTTTAGAGCCAAGGGTAGAGGCCCAGTGACCAGGTAGGTTCAGCATAGAGGTTCAGTGTTGGCATGGGGGCCAAAGTAGGCCTGACCATATGACTGGGACCAACCCCTCAGGAAGGGACAGATTCACGTGGCCATGAGCATGAGTGGTACGCCTGGCCCTGGTCAGGCACTGTCTGCCTTCAGATGACTCTTTGGTCTGGGTGAGGAAGGACTCATGGTTATGGTGCCCCACAAAAAGGATCTGAGTTCTACAGAATTCTGGGAAGACCACTAGAGCAATGGTTCCTAACCCAAGGGTGTAATCAGAATTACCCTAGAAGTTTTGCCAAATCCACACGTCAGGGCCTCACTCTAGACTTGGCAAATCAGAATCTCAGATGGGTTTGAGGTAGGGTGGGCAGACACCTATGATTTTAGACTCAGATACAACTTGCCACTCCTTCCGCCAAGGTGGGTACCGTTATAGTTCTGCCATGTTAGCACAGTTGCTCCCCCATAATAGAACTAAAATAGTGTGTGTTAAATGTTTAAATGAATGAATATGTGAATGAATGAACAAGCACTTCTGGTGACTGAAAGAATTGTTGATTCCGTCAACAGAAACGGGGAAAGAACCAAGGTTCCCATAATAGATTTTAACTACAGTTGTAAGTAAGCCTTCCAGTTACCCATTCATAAGCACAGCTAAATATGACGACACTAATGTGTATTTTATCGACTAGGGTGGCTCAGGAATATATGGTATTACTGAGCAAAACAGGGATTTGTATTAACATCATAGAGGAGAGTGTAAAATGAAAGAAGGCACTCTACCTAACTCACAATTAATTATATAATCTGAGGCTTAATTCTGGCTTTGGAAACAATGGGAACCGTAATTACATGTCTAAAGCCCAAAATGGAATCCCACAAGTGTTTGACAAGCAGAACATAAGGATGATGGAGTGGTTTACCCATGAGCTTGACCACAGGGCAACCCTGGTGAGTCACGATTTCAGGCTGTGGTAGGATTTCTCATTATCCTCCATTCTTCTATGGTGAGTATATTGAGCCCCGACCACTTGATGGATGGGACTCTGTTTGTGAATTCAGGCTGGCCTGCTGTCTTGGCGGATCTGACCCCGTATACAGAATAGCCATGCAAATAAGCATGGGCCTCCGGCCAGAAAAAATTAATTCAGGCCTAAAAGCAATCAAGTAAAAGGTGTCAAAGGGCAAACAAAGAGGGAAATGTGACTGGGAACACCTGGCCTCCTAGTTTTCAGGTTTCCCTAGCTCACCACCTTGTGATTTTTTTTTTTCTCCTTTGTCACTAGAAAACTCACAAATGGAATAGTTGTGAAAGTCTTTTCCAAATACTTCCGGGATGAGAAAAGAAGTTCATGTTGAAAGTTGAGCTGAGGGTTTCAGAGAGCAGCCCCCCCCCCACACCCCCTAGTCAGGTCTGAAGGGGCCTCTGGGCCAATCCTTAGTGTTGCTCTCAGCGCTGTGTTGTGTCTGGATAATTCTTGCCACACTGGGTGGTTCTAGTCATCTGTTTTATGCTGTTCATCTGTCCCCCCTCACTGGACTGGAAGTTCCTCGAGGCTAAGAATCCTGTTGGTCTTCCCCACCTGACTCCCAGTATGCAGCACAGACATTGGACAAATACTCATTAAATGAATGGATGATGCCACGTGGGGATCCTGCCCCAGCCTTCTTGTGACAAGAGAAGGCCGTGGGGCTGCCGGGCCTCCCTGACTCATGGTTCACAACACACTTGTCCTTCACAGAGCGCCCTGCTGGCCCTGCGGTTCCCATGCCCCCTCCTGCTCTGCCCCAGGATGCTTGAACACTCCCCAGCAAGCTGCCTGGTGAAACATCACCCTGAGACATGGAGAAAGAATGGCCAACCTCAGAAGGAAGAAGAGGTAGGGGCTGATGCCGAGGGTGGCCTGGTCTGGAGAGGCGATGGTGAAGAGAGAACCGGGAAGGGAGTCCCAGACCTGGAGAACGGAGGGGCTGGAGGTGAGGGAGTGGGCAGAAGGCCAAGGTTATGGAGAAGGAGACTGAACGCTGAGGTGCCCTGTTCCACAGAAGAGACCACTGACCCGCCTTCCATAGGGGCACAACTGACAGTAACAGCAGTAGTAATAACTAATAGTCACTGAACTCTTACTACGTGCACCATGCAAAGTAGCCTCCTCGGGGGAGGAATTGATCCATATGAGGGTCTGGTAAGTGTCAGAGGTTAGAGGTCAGAGAGCTTTGATGGCCAGGGTGGTATTGTCACCAGAGAGCTAGGAATGCCCCTGGTCTCCATCCATCTTTCCTCCTCCCATGAGGCTGGTGTGTAACGACACACGAGGGGTGTGTGTGTAATAGCACACAAGGAATAATGGCAGAACGGCAATCAAAATACCACTTTATTGTTATCTCCCAATTGTCCCCAACAGAGATCTCACTGGTTAAGCTGGGTCGGACCCATGGTTTAGACTTAAGGCCAAAGAGACCACTTAACTTCCCCATCAAAACAAAATTAATCACAGGCTAGCAAATTAAGAATGTCCGTAGAGCACACCTTGACCTTGCTGACAAAGCCAGTGTCCTGGATGAGGTCGATGGGAAGAGACTGCGTCAGCGCGCACCTTCAGATGATTGTGGCCTGGGTCTCGCCGTGCTGTGCTCTTCTGCGGAGAAGTCTGTCACACAAGGAAGGGGCAAGGCCAGGATGCAGGTGGACCGACAGAAGCATGAAGGCACATGAGGGAAAGCACTCCTCCCCTATGTTAATAATAATGATGATGATAAATGTTTAGATGAAATAATTTTCAGAGTGCATTTAAGTGTATTGGTCAATTTTTTTTTCTTAAAGATTTTATTTATTTATTTGAGAGTGTGAGAGCATGAGCAGGAGGGAGGGGGAGAGGAAGAAGTAGACTCCCCACCGAGCAGGGAGCCCACTGTGGGGCTCGATCCTAGAACCCTGGGATGGTGATCTGAGCTGAAGGTGGACACTTAACGGACTGAGCCACCCAGGTGCCCGTATTGGTCAGTCTTTATAACTATCATCTTAGGTAGCCTATTATTAGCCTTGGAATAAGCATACTATTTAAGAGATTTCTCAAAGATCACAAACCTAGAAAGTGGCGGAGATAGGGCTCAATATCAAGAGGGTGAAGCCCACCAGCTTTCTGTCTGCCACACGGGTAATTAAGTTACGCTGGCTGGGGACACGAGTTGGATGTAAAGGGAGGGCCTGACCTGACACTGTGCCAAGGATCCCAGCCAAGCCTTCTCCTTCCTATCACTGGCTCTTCTAAGTGTGTTAGCTCCCTACTCTCTCTTCCTTGCTGGCTCGCAGCAGAGGAAATTCTCTAACAGGCTATACCTTTCCAATGTATAATTATACATAATTGAAAATTTTTCCAACAATGGGTTAAATCCCAAACATAGAGCTTGGTCACTAGCCTAGGATTCATGGCAAAAGACACCATCTAAATATATTGGTAACTTACTGTAAATAAAATAGCATGGTCTAGGAGCGGAAACGAATCAGATCTAAGAATATGGTTATTTATCCCAACACAAAGAAGTCATTTCAAATTATTGAGAGAAAGCATGGATTTTGTAATAAATGATGATTAAGTGACTAGTTAAAAAGCAATTCAGTTGGATCTTTATCTTACTTCTTGCCATCAACATATAGATGCGTCAAATATTTAAGTATAGAAAAAGCCACACATGTACAGTATAAAAACATGGATGAATGTTCTTACAGTCTTGGAATGGGGAAAGGTTTTTTTTTCCACCCCAAGATGATATTGATTCAGCATACAATTTTATTATTATTTTTTAAATTTAAATTCAATTGGCCAACATACAGTACATTATTGGTTTCAGATGTAGTGTTCAATAGTTTATCAGTTGTGTACAACTTTAAATTTAAATAGCATTTAAAGAGAAATAATGAACTGGGAAAAAGTAATTGCAAGCTGTATCACAGACCAAGAGTTATTATCTTTACTATACAGGAACTCCTATAAATCAATGAGGCCCATAAAAATAGGAAAGGATACATACAAGCTTTTCACAAAAGAAGAAATACCAAACATATGAAAATATACTAAACCCTTACTAATGAGTGTGTTTACTCACGAAATACAAAGAATAAGAAGACTGAGAACACAGTGTTGGTGATGTGCCGGGCAATGACTATTCTCAGACACTGGTGATTGGAACGTAAATTGGTGTCACTTCCGGAGAGAAGGTTAGTCCATATACATCCCAGTTTAAATATATATACACTAACTCTTCGCCCAAGATCGCCAATTCAAAGAATTTATTCTTATTATGTTAAAACACACGTACTCTAAAATTTATGATTTTAACCATTTCTAAGTGTCCAGTTTAGTGGCAATAAGTTTATTCACACTGTTGTGCAACCATCACCACAATCCATCTACAGCACTTTTTTTTTAATCTTTCCTAAACTGAAACTCTGTCCCCATGAAACACTAATTCCCCATTCCCCCAGCGCACCCCGCCCCCGCCCTCGCCACAGCCCTTAGCAGATAGGTTCTATTTTCTGTCTGTCAGAATTTGACCACTCCAAGAATTTGTTTGAAGGAAAGAATTGTGCAAGAGAAATATGTGTGTGTGTGTGTGTGTGTGTGTTTGGACGAAACATATATTCATTCCAAAAAAAAAAGAAAAATAGTTCTGAGGACCTACTATGGGCTAGGTGATGAACCAAGTTCCTTGTCTTATGTACAAGTTGTGACCCAGAAAAGGAAGGTCCAGCACAAACAAGCGTGTAAGCAATGAAGCATTAGATTTTTACGCTTTTATGAAGAAAATAAATAGATGAATGTGATAATGATTGTGGAGGGTCCTTCGAGTAGGGCAGCAAGGAAAAGGTGTCTCGGGCACTATTTACCATGAAAAACAAATTAGAAAACTCTAACGGGCTAAGCGACATCCCCGCTAAGGCTCAGAGCCCACCTGGCCGGATGTCAGGACACGTCAGTTCACTGCAGGCTCTAAGAACCTTCCTCAGAACTACCTCTGATCATTCAGTGTGCCTTCTGGAGACTCTTCTCCTGGAGAGAAAGAGTTTCCAAGATTGGGGGGTAGAACTAACCCAGCAGGGTACACGCCAATGCTGCTTTATTCCGAGAAGGAATGTGTAGATGACAGTTTCAAGTGTTTGATGTCCAGCCCCTCCTAAAACGGTAAAATAGCAGCCGGCGGATCAAGAGGCTGATCTAAATCTTCTCTCTGTGGTTTTACTTTTGTTCTGGCAGCCTGAGCGATGCTGGAAAAAAATTACAGTGTGCGCGCGGGAAACATACTCTTCCCTCTGTCTTGACTAACCGACACACTGGGGAGCGCGAGGGAGCGAGGGGCAATGGTGTAGGTTCTGCTGTAGCCGAAGTACATGGAACAACTCAGCTTCGAGGGCCTGGCCTGCCCTTAGCCCAAGGCAGGAAACACTAGGGGAATGTAACACTTTGCTGCTAAGTAATACCATTGGAATAAAAGCATGTTTTGGATGACTTTTGGCTTTAACTTGGAATTTTTGTTTCACTGGCTTCCAGAAAGAACTTTTTTCCCCACCTCGAGTTCTTAACTTGTATTTCAGAAGGTTTTGTAGCTGTATAAATGTGATCTATATAAAGTGGCCTTGAATTAAAGCCCTATGTCCTCAGAGTACGCTGAAGAAAAGATTCAGGATCTCCGTTTTAACAACAGACCCTAGGACGGCAGCTTTGTATACAAGCCACAGGCTAGAGACCTCGCTTGATGACTTATTAGCTGTGTGTTCTTGGGTGGATTATTGGATCTCTGATTCTGTAAAAAAGGAGGTCACCCTATGACTTACTCAGAGGGCTTTTGCAAGGATAAGGCGCAAGAACTTGAAAGGCACAGTGCTAGCGCACGATAAGGCCGTCTCCTTTCCTGGGCTTCATAACCAAGTCTGGCATTATTGACAGAGTAGAAAAAGACGAAAATGGAAACTCAAAATTTATTTTTGTCCGAGTAACTTGGACAGGGTCTGACTGATTTTCCCCTGTTGGCTTTGAGCCGTACTCCTCCCGTGCGCCTCCTAAGCTGAATTTCAGCATGAATTGAAGCATTATCTTCAGCTTCAAAGGGACTTAAACTAACCAGAGCATCTCTAGATAACTTGAGACGGTGCAGGACACTCAGACCCACGGGAGGGGGGACGGTGAAGGGGGCCCTGCTCAAGGATCTGGAGATGTTTTAGCTGCGAGAAGACTCTGAGGGGACTGAGCGTTGTCTCCAAATTCTTCAAGGATAATATCATGTGGAAGAGAGATTGGGTTTATTCCGCGTGGCTCTGTTAGCGGAGACAGATTTCAGTCTTAAATACAGGAAAACTTTATTTAAAAAAAAAAAAAAAAGATTGTCAAGGACGGATGCTATCTTCTCCGGTAGAGAGCTCTAACAGGATTCTATCACAGCATAACTGATCACTCCCTGGGAATGGTGCAGGGAGTTCTGTAACAGAAAAGAGCTGGTTCAAGTGCCCTCTAGGGTTCTATCCCAGGTCAGGAAGACTGTAATTCAGATAGCAACATTTTGGGGCAAGAACGTCCAGAACAGCCATGGCGAGGTGTAAGGCACATACAGGTGCGCACAGACTGTTCTTATGTGTGAACTGTAATCTTCTAAAACAAAGGAATGTCATGCACAGTGAAAAAAAGGGCTTTTTAACTGCTGGAAATGGAAATGTTCATACTTTAGACTAGCCTATCCTATTTTATAGGTTCATGCGGACACGGGAGGCCAGATGAAATGAACCAAGATCGTAGGCATTAAGTTACACTTTAATTTTATCTTTTTTCCCCTGTGATTTTGACACAAGTGATTAAAAATGAACCTGGACCTTTGACCTACTCGTCTGTTTCCCCCTCCCCCCCATTCACCTGTGAACCTCTGCTGATTGTTTCATACAGCCTTGGTCAACTGCTTTTAGCAGCTAAACATTAAAGCCACTGAGCGCATAAACAGGAAGCTGGTGTTTAGGTGGGAGTTCCTAGGAATTTTATACTACTGACCACAGAGGCCAAGAGAGAAAGGAAATAGGAAAAACAGTGTAAATACCTGGGTGACTAATGACTTTGCACCGCTTAGCTGGCTTTTCTGAGCATTTAACGGGGAGTCTCTTCTAGGGGAAACACCCTGAAAAAATTTCAGGACCCTCCGCGGCTTCGAAGGGGCAGACCCATGGGTGTTTACTGCTGGCGGTTCGTTGGTCGGTTTTGTTCACCGACTACCGGACAGAAAGATTTTCTGCCGATTCCTCCAAGGGATCGGCTCTATTTGCATGCGTGGTGCAGACATTTTGCCCAGAGAGCCGGGGTTCCCAGGGCTCCGATTGTAAAGGATTGTAAGGCCACCCCTTCCCTCGTTCACATGGAGAGCGCCTAAGAGGATTTAGAATCAAGTGGGCACATTTGCAGGGCCTTGTTCTGAAGAGGCAGCTGGAGCGCGGGCCGGCCGGCCTGGCGCAGCCAACCGCGGGTCCCGGGGGACTGCATTGTCCTCCGAGGGGCCGCCACGGGGGCTCCATTGTGCACGGAGCAGGCCTTTTTCTCCTGCCCTCTGTCTCCCCCCGGGCCTCCTCCCCCACCCCCCACGCAGACTTTTCTCTCAAGCTGCCCGGATCCCCCTGCTGCCGCATTTCCAATGCAGAGAGGAGCGGGCAGGGCTCCGGGCTGGCCATCTGCACGCGGAGATTGACAGCGGCCCCGGAAGGTCAGTGCCTCAACGATTTCTGTCTGAACAGCAGGCCACCCAGGCCTCCCGAGCAAAACAGGGACATCTGCTCCCCTTAATTTAGAACACTGGTTCCAATTTCATCGGAGCCCCTTGCTTAACGCCGCGCTCCGGCTCCGGGGGAGGGGTCGGGGAGGGGCCGAGCAGACGCGCCGCCCGCCCCAGCTCCCCCGCTCAAGCAGCTGAGTCGGGCGGGGGCGGGGGTCACCCACGTGACCCGGGTGACGTCGTGCGGGGGAGGGTAAGGGGGGCGGGCGGAGGGTCGCGCTGGTTCCCCCCCACCCCTCCGGTGCCTGCGACGCCCGATTCGTCCCGGGTCTGCGGAGGCGCGGGCTGCGGCACCCGGGGAATGGGGTCCGTGGGCGGCCTGGGGGCGGCGATCCGGCTCGGAGAGGAAGGTAGTGCAGCCCCGCCGCCCCGGTTCTCCGGCAGTCGGAGCTCGGGCTGCCTCAGCCTGGCTGGGAGGAACACGTGAAGGGGCAGGAAAGTTTACTGCACCGGGAGTGAGGAATCTAGCTCAGCCCTTCCTGGTGCAGGTCTCTGGGCCGGCAGTTTGAAAGCCAGCGGTCACGACTGCCCAAATACCGCCTGGGCAGTTGACATCGAAAGTCAGCCTGCTTTTGCTGGTTCATAGTTCGTGAAAGAACCAGAGACTTGTATTCCTGATTGTCCGCCACTAAATCCTGAGCTCCTTGAACACGAGAACCTGCATCTTAGGCATCATTGCGTCTTCGGTTCCTAACACAAATGTTTGGAAACTCATTACCATGTGAAGTGGAGGCGGACATATGAGCACGAGTAGAACTGTTCTTTCTTTATATGACAGAAAACCTGGTGGAGAATGAACCTGCGTACACAGCTCGGTATTAGTTAATTACTTCCCTCCTTTCTTCTCTTTGCTCCTTTGAATGTGCCTGGATATTAAGGATAGCATGCGAGGGCCAGGGATAGGAACAAACACGACTCAGCCCTCAGATGTGGCCACTTGGGGAAGGGTGCTGCTGCTGCACCGGGACTCTGGGTGTTAAGTGCAATAGTGGGGTGTCTCGATCTAGCCTCCAGAGAGAGCAAGAGGTCTAAGTCGAGTCTGAAGGAGGAGTAGAAGCTTCCTGGGAGAGGGGCCCTCCACCCACACAAGTCCCTCTGCATGGACTTCCCCGGACCCTGTTTACCTCCTGCTCGTTCTTAAGACCTCAGGTGAAATGTCACTTCGCCCGCGCCTGCACAGACCCACATAATATCATCCTGTTAAGCGGTCCCGTGGCCCAGCACGGCTCTCATGATGAACACAGCTGGGCACGGTTTACGGTCTCTGGTCCACTCTAAGCTTCTTGCAGCAGAAACTGGCCTACTCTTCGTGAGTAGAGTCTCGACCTCCAGCACAGTGCCTGCCCCACCGTGGGCCCTAAATATTTGGTGAAGCTCTGAGTAATCAGACATTCTTAGGGAGAAACCCATTCCTGCATTTTCTGTTGTGGAGGCCACACCGTGAGTACCACGTGGGAACAGAATGACCTTTTAGAATGTATTATTTTGTAGAATTCGGCAGCGCGGTGATTTCAGAACCAACTTCTGCAGAATCAGTGTGAGGTTGGTGCTCCTCAAAAAAAAGCTACCATCGTGAGATGAGTTTGGGGGACACAGGAGCACATACAGCGTACCGTGTGCGCGTGCACGGAGTCCTAACCTGGACTGCTTGTTTACCAGGAGCCTCTAGTAACATTTCGCAGCTGGGGGATATGGATGAAGTTAAGTGATAACTTTGTTGCCGCATTCCCCACCCCCCCACCTCCAGGCCCTGGGAGGTAGAAGGAGCTGCTGTGGGGAGAGCTCAATGAGGTTCATTGGCCAGTGTGAAGGTTGGCTCCTCCCAACTGGTTTCTTTGTTACATCTTGGACATAATTGTTCCATGTTTGGACGGACCAGAGAGAATGCAGGATGTGGATAAAGAGGCATGGGTGGCATCGTGCTGTCTGAGCTGGCCCGCGGCTCTACTTACCACATCTTAGCTGTGTGATTTTGAGGCAAGTCCTTTGCCTCTCTGTACCTCAGACACTTTGTGAGTAGAAATGGTGGTGTCTAATTTACGATGTTGTTAAGACTTTAAGAGCTCTCATGTGTAGATAGAATTTTCCTGATGGATATAAATTTTATTTAAGTGCTAACAATTAGTTAATTAAAAATTAAATATCTGACCTCTAATAGGTTAATTGAACTAATTAAGTCTCCTGTCGGTGGAGCAGGATCACAGAGGACCATGGCCTCAGGGAGGAATTTTTCTCTGCTTGTTGCCTTCTTAGCTCACATGAAGTGTTCTGAGCATTCATCATTACTTTTCCAGCTAGCATTCTAATTCTTTAACGGCATTTGCCGAGCTCTCCCTCTAAGTATATTTAAATTGTAATGTCATTATATTTTCTTCTCAAACAGAAGAGTGGAACAGCTGTATATCAAGATTCAGAAGTTTTGCCTATAATCAATTTTCCAGGACTGACTCAGTAGCCAAGTGCTAAGTTCCTTAGCAACAGGATTATGATCCAGAAGTCCATATTATTTTAAACAATAGAGATCTTCTTACAATGAAAACGTGAATAGGATCTGGTCCCGATTGTTGTAGATTAATTTGACTATGAAAAAATCAATATTGGATTCTCAGAGAAGAAAGATGTTCAGGGCCTGTATGTCAGAGCACAGTGTAAAAATTTACATTGTTTTAAAATTGCACTTAAACTCTGCAGTGTAAAAGAAAGCTGCTTCAATTGTGCACTGTGCAGTGGCTAACTGAACATAATTTAAAAAAAAAGAAAGAAAAGAAAGTTGCTTCTGGGAATCCAAAGGTACTCTGAAAATGAACTAGAAATGATTTCTTACCTGTGTGTATAATATCAACACTTTAACTCCTTCAAGTCTTTCTTTTCCATGTAGAACATTAACTTGGATAGAGTTTGCTAGACTAGATGTTTGGAGTGAATCTGTTTTCAGATGTAATCTTCGATGTACTCATGAAAGCTTCATATTTTGAAAGAGGGAGCAAACGACATACTTTTTAAACGTTGCCTCTGTTCATGGATAGAGTCCCCATGCTCAGAATGGAGCTTGGCCTATATATCCTGCATCACTTAAGTCTTACAGGGGGTCACGACTTAGAGATCAGAAATTTGCTCTAGATCAAAAGATTCTGTCTAAAAAGAGGCTTCAAAAAAAGTCGCTTCTAGGGTTCCATTTCTCACCTTTGGGGATCCCCTGCCCATTACTCCAGCCATTGATTCAGGCTCTGGGCAGCCTCGGCTGGAAGGGGGTGCAGCCTGCCAGGGACTTGCCCCGTGCCCAGCCTCACGCCTCTGCTGGAGTGTCCCATCCTCCCTAGATATTTTCTGACCCACATGGGGCACATTGCAACAAAGCCTGAAACACAGGGGAGTACATTGTGGGAGCAAACCTTTGACCTACAAGGCATAAGTCCTAATAGATCAATGTTTTCCTTTCTCTCCCCAAGATAGACAGCCCCGAGATCGACAGCCCCGAGATGTCTTTCCTACGACTCAGGCAGGACAGAAGGAGCCAGTAGCCACTTGCCAGCAGCCGTGACTCATCCTCATGCTTGGTTTTCCATCCTTCTCTGTTCCATTCTCCCCATCCCTCTGCCTCTCCGATCACACTCCACAGTGCAATATTTACACTCCTGCCCTTGTCCTAGGCTGTTGTCTGGGAGACCAAGGCGAAGTCATTTTGGCATGACTCTTTACCAAAGGAGTGATAGTATCTAAAAGTCTTCGCACACACAACTCCCCACCCCCCCCAATCCCAGCCCTCTCCTCACTGTGAGCATCTCCGTCCAGTTATTCTGTGAGATGGCTCATGGCATCACTTCTCTCCTTCCTCTGGATATGGCGGGGCTTAGTGGGAGTGAGGAATCCTGGCTGCCTCTGCTCTGGCCACGGCGGGACCCAGGGAGAATTTTGCCATCTGCGTCTGGCAACTGGTCAGCAGCATTGGCCCTGTGTTTTCATCTGCTAACTTTAACCTGGCTCTGTTTAATTTTTCCAATCTGTATTTTTAACTTCCTCCTAAGTTTCTCATTTGTTCGTTTTATCTTGGTCTATTTATGGATTTGAAGAGTATAAAGAAGCAAAGATTAGTGTGCGTAGGCCCTTAAAAAAAAGTCATATGGCCCGCACGTCCCAAAGTCATGTATCAGACTCTTACCATGTGACAAAGCTTTGAAAATGATAAGAAAATCATTTTTTCATGAGTAGCAGTGAAAAAATTGTATCATCTTCATTGGAGACCATTTAATGCATTTGTTTAATCATTAATAAGCCTCTAGATTCATACCCTCCATGCTAGGGACCTGCCAAATTGGTACAGTTTTTTATGGATGCTGTGCTCAGGGCATGCCTGGACATCACAGCCCAGGGAAGAGACCAAGTTTTGCATAAGTTTTGCATCTTATGCCTCCACCATGAAGAAGGAAGTGAAAACCCGATGAGTGCATTTGCATTCTGGAAGCAGCATGTTCCACACCTGGGAAAACAGCTTCAACCAGAATACATTTCAAAGGTTAATGAGCTTTGAGAAAGGACCAGAAAAAGGAAAGGTTCTGCATGAGGTCTGGGTTGTGGTACTACCCCTCAGGCCATATAAGCCAAGTGAGCTTCTGATAGCAGAGGTATCAGTGCTGGGAACAGAGGCCATGTGGAGTTATTGGCAAGCCCCAGTGGAAAAGTCATGATACAGACCTCCAGGATTCTGGAGCCCAGCTGTACCATTGGCAGAAGAGAGCTCTACAACTTTCTAACAATGGCTCTTACTTGCTATGGGGAAGCAGTAGAGAGGGAGCTCCTAACCATGGGACACCACCTCAACATGTGGCCGAACCAACCCATCTTGACTGGGTTCTGTCAGAACCACCACCTCATATCAGTGGGGTAGGCCAAGGAACAATTCACTGTAAGACTGAACTTATGGTGCTTCTGGAATTAAGCACAAGAAGGACTAGGGGACATGGCCAAGCTGCGCAGGGGCTCCATGTTACCCACTGTTACTGGACTGGGACCTCCCCATTAGCTCACATCTGTGACCATACGGAGGACCCTTTATGATCAGTTGACTGAAGAGGAAAGGTCTCAAGCTTGCTGGATGGGCCAGATCTGTGTGGCTGAAAACAACGATTGCACCACAGCCCCATTCAAAGTTGGCCTTGAACAACAGTCTTCTCGGAAAGTTTTGGGTGTCGTCCCTGGTCATCTACTTTGTGTTGAAAGAGAAGTGGCCTGAGGTTAGACTTGTGGGCTGCATAGCAGATGGCTTGACCAAATGGGCAGGAACCTAGAAGGAGAAAACGGGCAGATTAACAACCAGGAGGTCTGGAGTAGACATGGCTCAGACCTGTAAGAGGGCATACTGGGGGAAGATCTTTGTATTGCCTGATAGCACTCACAAGAGGGAGGCAGTAAGTATGCAGGGAGACAAAATGATTGGCCAATTAATGACACCCAGCTTCTGTCATCAGCCACTTCTAGTATTGGCACAACAGACACATGAATAGAAGAACCATGGTGGCAGGAATAGGGGCTGTGCCTGGGCCCACTAGCCTGGACTTCCACTTACCCAAGTTTCTCTAGTTCATGGTGCTGCCAAATGGCTAACATTCCATTAGCACAGAGCGATACTGAGTTCCCAATATAGCACCATCCCTTAAGGAGACCAACCTGACACTCTGGCGGCCTGCCTACATTGGCCATCTTCCAACATGGAAGAAATAGCAATTCATTTGAACATGAATAGAGACACATTCTGGATATGGATTTTATATTTCCTTCTCTTAGGCCTCAGGTAGCACCACTACCCAAGGCTTAAATGGTGTTAAATCCACTGTCATGGAATCCAATATAACATCACATCAGATCAAAGAACACATTTTTTCAGCAAAAGAGTTGCTGGAATGAGCACATGACTCCACCATTCTGTCTCATACTATACATCTCGAAGCTGCCAGCCAGCCAGAGCGTAGCTTAGACAGACCTGTTGAAAGCTTATCTGATATGCCAGCTCAAAGGCCATACTTCTTAGGGTAGAAAATCATTCTTCAGGATCCAGAGGAGACCTTAAACCAAAGATCTTTAAATGCCACTGTGTTCACAATGGGTAGGATGCAGAAGTCCTGGAACCAAAGAGTAGAGGCAGAAGCAGTCCTACTGACCATCGCTCCCGGTGACCTACTTGAAGAATTTGGGCTTTTCATCCTCACAAAATTGAGCTCTGTGAATTTTGAGGTCCTGGTTCTAAAGCGGGAAGGGGTGGGGAGTTTCTAACAGGAGACACAGTGATTGCCTCTGTGAACTGGAAGTGTGGTTGGTCCATATTAGTTGGTCCAATGCCAGCTCCTTGCACCAAGAAACCAACAGGCAAGAAGAAAAGTTGCTGTCTTGGGTGGGATCATTGAACCTGGGCATCAGGAAAAGGCAGGAAGATACCATTATGTACAGGGATGGGAAGAATAATGTAGAACTACATCACCTATTTAGGTACCTCTTGGTTTCCCTAGTCCAACTTTGAAGGAAAACAGACCACAGCCTGAGAGAGGCACGATGGCTAGTGGCTCAGACCCCACAGGGATGAGGGATCAGTCTCATCACCAGGAAAACCACCAAAGCTCAGTAGAGATGCTTGTTGAGAGTGAGGAAGATCTTGAGCGGATAACAGGAGGGAGAAGATGTCATCCTGAAAGCAGCTACAGCATCAAGATCTATAATCCATCCCCCTAACCTTCCTTTGTTATATTCCCACTAAGAACTCACTGGTATCTTGGAGGAGCTTTTTCCAGAACCTCTAAGAAGAGGAGGATCCAAGGGCTAAGAGGGGTAGACTGTAGTGGATACTTTGATGCACCACCCAATTCGTATTCGAGAAGATTCCTGTTCAGGAATGAAGGTCTCATTCCCAGCTGCTAGGAGTTCTGTGAGAAGATGGCTCTTAGCTCTTAGTCTGTGGGGTTTGCCTCAAGTAAGGAAGACTGCCTGGTCATCTGAAGATCCCACTGCCTCCCAGGGACAACCTGCATTAAATGTCCCTTGTCTCCTAATTTGGAACAGCTTTAAAAGGCTACCCCTAGTCCAGAGCTCCATGTGGGTTGACTGATGTTTTCACTGAGACTGCACTACGTCTCGACTTCTCTGTTAATCCAGCTTTTCCCCTCCCCCTTCCCAGTTGATCCCAAGAGCACTCCTTAATAAACAGCTTCCTAGGAGCACGACCCACAACAGCCAGTACAATTTGGGTTATTACCAGATAAAATAGTCTGTGTTCGAAGGCTGGGGAGCCCTGTGGATAAAGAAACTTCAGCAAAAAGTAGTCGATTTTATTAATACCAAACTGTAATTATGAGTCTCTTGCTCGTTGCCAGTTGATTTTGATCAAATATACATACACGTAAAAAAGCGTACTCTTTGTGAGAATTCATTCAATCTGGGCATATCTCACTTCGGATGCCAGATTTCCAACTCTGATTTCAATTCTCTGTTTGGATTTTAGCCATTTTATATGAGAGAACGCATTTCCCCAGAGCTAAGTAGTTGCAGACATTCCTCAGAGTTTTGATACGTGGTCAGAAACTTGAGGAGAATCTGCGGATTCATATATTCATCTCTAGAATCCTAAGGGTCGGTCGGTGCCTCTTTTGCAGGCCTGGTTTGTTTTTCAGCTCTGTCCATGCTTGAAACTGGACCACACTGATAAAGCAAACGTTTAATAATTCCGATATCTGCCGAGCTTTGCATTCCACAGGCAACTGTAGAAACTTAAAAGCATGATTCATTTTTATGAAACTCTCTAAGTCTTATCCTGGAATTATGACCTTATATTCACCCTATAGTAGCTCTCTAAACCCTGTGGAGGTTTGGGGGAGCTCAGGGCAGATCAGGAAAGAGGGATCAGTGTGTCCCCCAGCTGCTGTCTGTTTGCTCACGTGTTCCTTTAATGCCGAAGTGCCTGGACAAAACATCGAAGCAGATTTTTCTTTGGCATTTCTTGTTGCATCAGCAAGAAAGTTCCATCTTGGGAGACTTGGGGAAAAGAACAAGGTGGTTCCTCTGAGTTTTGTCATGAGCAAAACTTATGGATCAGAGGAAGCAGTTCAGAAAGCCTCTTTAACAAGTTTGCCCAACTTAGCACTCTAACTGTGCTACATAGGATAACCACCCCCCACACACACACACAACTTGTGTACAGTCTGTGTACTGAGTGTCAGGAGGGGACAAGTATAAAGGAAATGTATGCTTGATCATTTGCTGACACTCTTCATGCGATTAGCCTGAATGGTCATATTTGGGGGCAAACTCTTCCAATAAATGATACAGTGGAAGTTGGGCAGACATGCCTCTTTTTTTGTTTGTTTGTTTAAGATTTTATTTATTTATTCGACAGAGAGAGAGAGATCACAAGTAGGCAGAGAGGCAAGCAGAGAGAGAGGGGAGAAGCAGGTTCCCCGCTATGCAGAGAACACTGAGATCATGACCCGATTGGAAGGCAGAGGCTTGACCCACTGAGCCAACCAGTCGCCCCTCCTTTTTGACTTAAGTAAAGAACGGACAACTTTTCCCCCTTTTTATATGATCCTTCCGAGGCAGGTGGACTAGGTTTTCCATTCGCTATCACATGTCCCAGATCTTTTACTGGAAGGGGCACGTGGGCTAATCCGCCGTGTGATGTTGACGTTGCACGTGGTCGTAGTTGGGTCACGCCCCCCCCTTCCCTCCCCCCTTCCTACCAGCCCCAGCTCAGCCCTTCCTCGTTTGGATGATCCTGGCAACTCTAAAAGTCTCGTGTTAGAAGGAAGGTAAGCCTTCCTCATGCTTCCCAGCATGGAAGCTAGAAGTCTCCGCTTAGAAGGAAGGTAAGTAAGCACAGGCCCCCTCATGTTTCCCAGCTTGGAAGCTCGGGCACGTGAGGGTCGGTAGGGGTGAGAGTCGCAGAGCATGGATGCATCAGGTGGACACGGCAGGAGGACACCAGGCGAGCCAGGCAGCTGGGGCAAGCGATGTAGCCCGGGACTGTGAGATCCTGAGTCAGAGCTCACATCTTTTGGGCCCACATGCTTTCCCAGTTAGGTTAGGTCATCTCCCTCGCATGGACTTCCCAATTGATTTAGCCAGCAGGGGGTGGGAGAGTGTGTTATGAGAATATTGCACCCAGCCCTCCTGTTTGCCTCATCAATATGCATTTCGATGTCAAAAGATGCAGTAGTACTTTCCCTCTTCCTTTCAAAACCACCTGCACTTTCCCCTGGACTTATCCATGGAAGAGGCTACTGTTGAAAATAATAGTAAACTTTTCTAGTGCTTTTTAGCTCTGACTGGCCATTTGATGGGCCCTCTCCGCCCTGGGCTTCCCCTTTGCATCGCGCCAATTGTAGCGCCTCCTGTGTTCACCCGTGCGATGAGGTGGCGCCCCCCACTTGAAGTTTCTGACTGGAGAGGCCGACTCTCCCCCCCCTTACTCAGATCTAAAAGAATGTTCCTCAGTGTCTTCAGGTCTGTTGTGCACTCGAATCTAGACTGGCTTCCTGATGAACATGTGTAAGCTCCACACAATCTTTATCACCACCGTTTCCTTGGCCGGCAGAAACAGTGCTGGTTCAAGGGCACCCCTCATATCTTTGTGAGTAAGTGAGGGCTGCCGGGCGCGCGCTGGGCTCTGAGCATGCAAGTCACAGAGAGATTGCCCCGCGGGAAATCGGAGCCGGGGATGCTGGGAAGCAAAAAGACTGCTGTTCAAACAGATCATTTCAGTACAACATCTTTAAGTGCTATGAGTGAGGGGTGGCGATCAGGGAAAGCAACCCAGATGACGTACGTCTACGCAGAATCCTGAGGACAGTAGAAATTTACCAATCCATCTACACTCTTCAAGCTAACGACGGGGCCATTTGCCATCTGCTCCCTTTCCTACCCTTATCTTTTTAATCTAAGTTCTCCTTGTCCCCAGCCAGCCAGCCCTTCTGTTCCAGGGAACTAATCTACTTTCTGTAACCCCCAAGGACTGGCTGGACACTGGCCGCTTTCATCCACACTAGCCTTTCTCCGTTATATCCCAAAAGATCTTCCTCAAACCGAAGGGCTCTAGGCAGCCTTCCCTAATGAATTCTCTTCTGCTCCCTTTATTTCCCTTCTACTCAGAGCTGAAGTTTTAGCTTGTACGGTCTGATTCTAAGAACTCAGATAAATCACACCGGCGTTGGGCATGATTTGGATGTCAGTAGACAAAAATCACTCAAAGGTGTCAGGCGTCTCCTCAGGTAATTTTACAAGGCAGGAAATGTAGTGCTTGCTGTTTTGCATCCCAGTGTGGAAGCCAGCACGGTAGAAGGCGCCCACCTCCTTTGCCCAGAGACTCCTGGTGTCCTCAGGTCAAGACTTAGTTCTCTCTATAAATCTAGCACTGTTTATAGATAGGAATATTTGGGGAGAAATCTGGAGGGGAAGTGTGTTAAAATGGGTTTTATAACCACTATCAAATTTTTATATTTGACTCCCAACTGGGTTATATATTCTTTAGGAATTTTCCATCTCTGGGTCCATATAGAAGGGTAGTTAAAGGAAATAAAATTATAATAATAACTTGATAATTGTGTACAGAGCTTTACAGTTCGCATCCAAAGGAAACGTCACCTCCTCTGAGAAGCCGTCTTTTGTCTCCCGGAGAGTTGTTCCCCCCTTTCTTTGTGCTCCAGCAGCTCTCAGGAGTCCTCCAGTGTGGCACCTTCTGTGAAGTGCCCTCCTTTATATTCCATGCCTGATTCCTCCTCAATGAAATTTCTTCGAGAGTTCGGAACTTGGCTTTTCCAGTTACACGCCTCTGTGGTCTGGCTCCTGACAAAACTCAGTATTCTTTAAAAACACCTAATAGATAAATAAGTGAATGAATGGATACCGAATAGATGAATATTATTTCTGTATTAAGGGCTTGATCAAGGCTTGTTATATTCCTCTTTGATGGTGATCGAATTAAAAAAAAGATAATAAGAGCAGTTAATCTCGCTGATGACCGTGGAAAACACCTTTGTAGGAAAAAGTTTGGAGTTGTCGGTGAAATTCTCTAAAATTTCCCAAGAGTTCTTTCATTCCCAGAACAGATACCGATGAGTTAGTGGTGCCCATTTGCGCCCTTACATCTGCAGAGTAGGGAAACTGATTTAATTAAGTCCTGTGTTTCCCTAAAAGTTAGAAGAGAAACCGTGTTCCAGGAGTTTGAGAAAAAAAAAAAAAAATCACAGAACAAATAGTTACCGTGTAAATTATGGAGTATTAGACGCTTCTCGAGTATTTTCTCCTTCGTGATTAAATGTTAATCTCTGAGTTATGCACTGTAATAATAGATCCAACTGAAAAAGTGTTTCTGGCCCTAATGCATAAAATATGTGCATGCAATTTGAAGACTGAAAAATGGCACATTCTCGGGGGGTGAAGGAGATGAAGAATGGTCTGAAAGTCCCTGCCACTCTGGGGAAACAGAACGTGATTATCTACAAGGTTAGCTGATTTTAAATACCGATTGCCAAACTGTTCAATAAAATATGAATACTTATTATGGCAATCCATATCACATGTTACATATCCTATTTCGGGGGCGACGTGCGCCTTCTTAAAGGAACAGGCACTAACTAGGTAATGTCAAACATTATAAAGTGAGTGGAAATGGAGACTGAAGTTCCCCTTTTCCTATTGGTTGCTCTGCCGGACTTTAACCTCTAAGAAAAGACTAAAACTATAAACAATTCTCAGTATCCATGGCAATGTGCATAAGAAGGTAATTATTTTTTCTTTACATTTTTAAATTTGAGAGTTTAATAGTGTATTATATGCATTGCCTCAGGCCCACAATTCCTGCAGTTGGTCATTAAGTATCAGGAAATGCCCTCTCTCCCAGTCATTATTGCTTAAATAAAATGCCACTTATAAGCCTGGTGAACAAAAGAGCTACAGTGTCTGTGTCAGGCATACCTTGACTCTTTAGTGATTTGGCATGGAGTGCACAGAACCCCCAGAGCACCTGGCCCAGGAGCCAGGCTTGTGTCCCAGGAGCAGCATTCACAAGGAAGCCTTTTTACTTATGGTTAATGAAACTCGAGAAACAGCTCCTTCCTTCAGGTGAACACACCAGAAGAAAAGCCCTAAACCCATGTTCTCGTATTGTCCACCAGCTGCTGTAGGAAGGCTGCAGGGGGCCAAGGGTTCTGGGTAAGTCCCGCATATGTTAATTCCATCAATATTGTGGAGAACAACTCTCTGAGGTTGAATTTTGGAAGTTTCGGGTTTCTACTATTTAGTTTTTTGGGTGGTTTTTTTTTTTAAGATTTTATTTGCTTATTTGACAGACAGAGATCACAAGTAGACAGAGAGGCAGACAGAGAGAGAGGAAGGGAAGTAGGCTCCTTGCTGAGCAGAGAACCCAATGCGGGGCTCGATCCCAGAACCCTGGGATCATGACTTGAGCCGAAGCGAAGGCAGAGGCTTTAACCCACTGAGCCACCCAGGCACCCCATGTACTATTTAGTTTTTTTAAGGAAGACCCATTCACATGGAATCCAAGCATTGAGAAGGTGTAAAGGGAGAATTTACTTAACAAAATCTGAGGTATGTTTTACACAGGCAGAGTGATTGACTCGTAAACCAGAAAATTCAGTCCAAGTTAAAATCAAAACTCCTTTCCCTGGCTACGGAGGCTCCTTTTCCTCGGCCAACCCCCACCCTCCGACACCTGGGTGGCTTATCCCAGACAGGGGCCAACCTCACGGCTTCTCTTTGCCTGCAGAGGCAACGTCAGTAAGCCTGTCCCCAAATGACTCCTGCAAACAAAAGGAAAAATCTGTGCTGAAAACTCAGGCTAATCTAGGAAGTTCTAAATTTAGATCAGACTTTTCTTCCAAGACTTTGTTTGTAAATCAGTTTTGGGAACCTGGAACAAACATTTCCCATGGAAATGTTATAATAAATGTGACTATGCAAATTGAACCCCTACTGGAGGTGAAATGTTACACATTAGCCAAAACATTTTTTTATCAGTTGTATTTTCTCGATCTTTCCCAACTGCATGATGGATTAAATGGGCTTTTGTGGGCTGGTGTAGGAGGTAGACCGCCATGTGCAATGGTGCCTGTGGGAAATCAGTCCCCACTCAAGAAGCTGATGGAGAAACTCTCCTCCTGCTGCCAAAACTTCACAGAGAAGAGAGAATTCCCTCCGTGGCTTCTAAGATGCCACACACAAGTTAAGAAGGGGCAGACTTTTTAATGTAAGGGACATTCATAAATTTGGTGTCTGTATTTTAGGAGCTGCTGGCACTTAATCTAGAAAGTATTACAACTGTGTTAGGCAGAAGGTGAACTTGACAGAGTTTAGACCAGGAAGTTGAATAAGGAAACATAAACAGTAAAGCAAAATATAGAACCAAGATTTGAACAGAGATAGACACTGGAACTAAGAACTTCATAGCAGGGTTATGAGCAAGACCAGTGTTCCGGTGCCAAACAAGGAAATGCAAAACTTCTTGACCAGAAAAAGTAAAGAAATTTGAGAGCAGCAAAGCAAAGGATCGTGATGCTGATCGCGCGAGCTTTCTATTCTTCTTTTGTTCTTGTCTGGGTTGATTCTAAAAATTATTAAGTCCTGAACAGTTTAAGCTGTCACAAGGTCATGTGTCCATCCCACTGTGCCTTCATGTTCTACATCCTGGCTACTTGCCTCACCCCACAAAAAGCTGTGAACAGCAAAGGCTCTCATTCTAGACAACTCCCCAATTGTTTTTGCTCCCAAATGGCAAGAGAGATAAACAATTTTTTTCAGTCAGAATGAAGGGTGAGGTGGGATGTGGGCAGAGGAGCCAAAGATGGAACCATGATCCATGCAGAAGAACAGGAATCATTAGTTTAAGGGATTGTCAGGGGCAAGGGTCCTTTTGGAAGAAAGAGAGAACACCATGATTCCTGGGGAAAGGAACTGAAGTAGTGGGCCAGGAGGAAGGCAGAGGAATTCTGTGTGAGATGCGTGAAATGATGTTTGGAATCTTCCAGAAAAAAACAACAACCCACAAACAAGAGTGTATGGGATGAAATCACATGTCTTATAGTACCAAGGAAGAAGCAGAAGGTAAATTCTTAAGTAAGAACAGCAATTGTGGGACTGACCAAGATCTCTCCAAATTGCCAAAATTGGGAGTCTGCCTGGTTTACCTAATACCGAAGGTGTCGGGAAGTCTCCCATGCTCTCCAAGCTCCTCAGGAGGGATTTGACTTTCTGTTCTCCTCACCATGCAGTTTGGGCATCTCTGGGGAATCTGTGTTTACATGTCCAACTCCACCTGGAACCCTGAAGAACCACACCAGCTGGGGGAAGGGCCAAAATCCTTAGGCTTTTGAGGAAGCTGAGAGGGATTCAAACACTGTGTATTTCGTCATCACACACATCCTGTCATTTGTTGGGGGTGCAGTTTGTTCTAACTGCCACCACTAGAACAAAATGGCAGATGATAGAGATTTTTCAAGGCTCTTTGGAAAGTGTTTCTCCAGGTCAGTTAAGAGAAGGGTCATGCCATGTTATTTTCACTGCACCAAAACAAAAACATGGCTGTCCATGAAGATGCTATTGGAAGAGCACGGGAGCTAGCAATCTGATGGTTGGGATAGAGTGAAAGCATAAATTAAATTACATCAATGGTAGGAGACTTTTCCCGCTCTTCGAGACCTGGAATTTTGAGCATCTGTGGGACTGGTTCCAGTCTCATTTTTCAACCCTTAATATAGAGACTTAACACTTTCAAATATGTTAATTTCAGAAAAACACTTCTTGCTACTTAGTTCCATAATCTCTTCCTGGATGAATTAAGTGAAGAGGAATAGGAAAGTCAATTTAAGAAATAGATTCGTTCCAATCTAATGAGATGGTTGGAAGTCTGACTTGGTGGGAACCCGTATGCCTCTGGGATGTCTGCCACAGCAGCCGTGCCCTTGTGGCCTGCTAAGTTCTCAGCTCCATGATATTTGGAAAGGGTCGCTTGGACAACACAGATCATAAAGAAATATATCAGTCTCCTGAATGTTCAGCCCAGAAAGTTCAAGCTCAGGTTAACACCCTACTTGTCATCAGGATCAGAAGGTTTCTCAGTTGGTTTTTTGATGCTCTGACTCATTTCAAAACAGGCTCTGAGTTGGGTAAGAGGGATTATGGATTCTATCCTGTTGGTTATTTCTGCAACTACATTGCGTTTATTCATGGATATCTTTAGAGAAAATCATTTGTAAAAACTTCACTGATTTGCATACATCGGAGGAAGATCTTTCTGGAATTGCTCTGTGTCTGGATTTTGAGACAATTTTAAGCACACATGAAGTTTAATTGTTTTAAGTAGTTCCACTTGACCATTAGACTTCCCGAAGCAAATAATTGAGGGACCGCGTCAACAAGGTAATATAAATGATTTGTCTTCGTACATCCACCATTTGGTTGTATTCCGCATGTGACCTTGGACTGGGCTTGGGTTACAGTCCCTTGGCCTCCAAGAATCACAGATCGTCAAGAGGCAGAGAGGGATGGAGAGCTCATCGAGGCCGTGGGCACACTTTACTGTAAAAGAGCAGATAGTAAATATTTCAGGCTTTGTGGGCCATCTGGTCTCCATCACAACTATTCAGCTGCCTCTGTGGCACGAAAACTGCCATCGATGATGCAGAAATTAAGAATTGTGGCTGGATTTACACAACTTTATTACAAAAACAGGCCACACGTAGGATTTGGCTTGTCGGTTTTAGTTTGTCAACCCCTGATCTAATCCAACTTCCTCACTGACAGATAAGGAAAAAGGAAGCTGAGAAGATTGGGAATTCCCCAGAGTCACTTGATGGTTAGTGGCAAAGCCAGATCCCAAACCTAGAAATTCGGTCTAGATTCCAGCCCCATTTCTACCATGACACACTCGTTCTGTCTCACTCGTGAGGCTGGTCCTGTCCTCGAGATGACATAGTTTGAGTCAGAAAGCCATGTTTGAGGAAATTATGCGCTAGCAACAATTCAATTATTTGATAAAAAGCACTTTGAAGAAGAGATTTTTATAGGTGACTGTCACTAATTATTGACATTACTCCCAGGGCCAGTGTTTTGTTTAAAGACGGCATCAGGAGAGTGACAAATTGAAAGATTGTTATTTTGTCATAGGTCTCATATTAACATTTTTCACTAGAGTTGGTGTTTTTTTTTTTTAAGATTTTATTTATTTATTTGACAGACAGAGATCACAAGTAGGGAGAGAGGCAGGCAGAGAGAGAGAGAAGCAGGCTCCCTCTGAGCAGAGAGCCCGATGCACGGCTTGATCCCAGGACCCTGAGATCATGACCCGAGTCGAAGGCAGAGGCTTAACCCACTGAGCCACCCAGGCACCCCTAGAGTTGGTTTGAGTAAAACTAGCAAACTAAGGTTTCCAATTTACCAAAGAACCATCAGCCCCCAGAGCAGAAGTCCTTACCATGGGATTCAGAGGGTTAATGAGTCCCCAAAATTCATACAGAAGTGTCTGTGCATGTACTTTTTTTCGTCAGGACAGGATACACAGTTTTCCTCAGAGGGATTTTTTTGACCCCTCAAAAAAGTTTCAGGGTTTCAGATGATGGAAGATTCTCGTCCCTCCAGGCTGCCTGAACAGTCTGTCTGAAGAGGGAATGAAGACCCTCCAACCAACCAAGTCCCTTCCTCACGGGCATCCTCGGTGACAGGCACTCCCGATGGTAGGTAGCTGGCCACCAAGAAGGCCCAGAGGAGAAGGGGAAAGTAGTCAGTTTGGCTAACACAGGTGGATATAGTGTATAATTGTGAGACAATTTCGGCTTCAGGGGGTCAGAGACAGTGATGCTCCAGGTCAATGGGCAGCATCATTGCAGTTTAGGTTATCAGTTGGTTCAGGGAAAGACTTCAGTCGATGACTAGGTACATGAGGTGAAATTCAACTCCCAGAAGCTAACACGTGGGCTTCACTCCTGACAAGATGGTGGAATGAGTTGACCCACCCACCCCTTCAGTTCCAGACACAGAGTGACCCTAGAGGAAATAGAATGGGGAAAAAATTATGTTGTTGGTTTTTTAATACAAGTTGATTTCAAAAGAAGTAAATGGAAAAGCTCTCATGTCTAAAGCAAAGAGTGAACTAAAATCAGAATAGTTAGCTTCAGCCAAAGCAACAGCAGCCCAGGAGGTGAAAAGCCAGACTTTTCATTCCCATGCATGGATAAGAAACAGGCCCCTGAGTCTACTCAAGTTGACGCATGAGAAGAGGCAGAACTCTTGAAGTGCTGTTGGTCTGTGAGATGAGGCTCAAGAAGACTCCATCCTATCACCCAGATAGGTATTAAGGAAGCTTTCTGTCCAGCCCAGTGCTCTAGGTAGGAGAAAATGTCTACAACAAATAAAATTAAAAGCCAGCTTTGCATTTCGTGCTCAGGGGTGAGATCTAAATTTACATTACACACGTGGATCCGGACTCCCTGCCTGAGGAAGAAATGCTCCAAACTGAACAGTGCTTGATGTCCAGTGGATGCCTGCCCAGAACCAGGACAGACACCTCATTGCCCATGGCTCACCGATTCCCACACAAACAAGCCCTCGACTGTGGATTAGCTTCTACCAGAAGATTTCACCTACACACTCACACACACACACACACACGTAGAAACAAACACCACAGCAGAAACAAAAACCACAGAGATTAAGCAATCTGGTAAAGACTATAAAATAAACATTTTAAAATTATAGAATAAGGCGTAGAACCCACTAGAAAAGAATACATTAAAAACAGCAATAACAAAGGCTCACAAAACTCCACAGAGAAATTATAGGAATGAGAATGACAGCCGTTATCACGGATCCCTAAAACAACAGTTCTCGTCCGTGAGGCGCACTTCCCTGAACTGGAAGGCCAGATCTGAGGGAACGACTCGGAGGGCTACACAGAAAGTGGAATCCATTTTGACTAAGTGCACGGAAGCCAAGGACAGCTCAGGCAACTAAGGGCTTTGGCAGCAAGACCAACTCCAGCACCGCCCCCCGCCCCCCCAGGTTCCCACCCTGCCAGGGGCTCTAGTTCCTCTCAAGCCTCGTCAGAACGGCTTCAGGAGGGTGGTGGGCCTGAGCCTGAAAATCCAGGGCTTTGGGAGCAAAGCTTGGGAAAGGCGGGCCATCTTCCTGACAGGTCTGACGTACCTACCTATCCTCTCAAGACTGTTCTCTTCAAAGGTTAGCTCTTTCCTTGAGAGAAAGAGAGGGAAGTGTCTACCTGCCCTCCAGTTTCTTCCCAGGCCTGGAATCCTCTAGCTGAGGAGAACCTTGCCAGGGCTGGCAGAGAGCTGTCAAGGGTGGCTTGCTAAAGGCTACACTGATCCGTGCTTTCCTGAGTAAGGACTGGACCCCAGGAGGAGGGGACATAGTGCAAGGCCTGTGGGAGACTTCATCAGGAGCCTTGGAGAAAGCGGCCTTCTCCCCTGAGCAGAATACATAGCAAAAGGATGAACAGCAGGCTCACTCAACAGACTCCTTCTGTAAAGTCCCTGGCCAGCAGTGAGTCCCTGATCTCTGACTCCCTACTGGTCTGGTCTCTAAAAACTGGCTGCTGCCTCCTCCACGTCTGCCTGACCCTCTCTAGTTCACACCTCAGTAAACTGTGACCCGCATTCTCCTGCCTGCCCCTTGCAGGCCTGGTACGCAGAACACACACACTCCCCGTGGCCTACGCTTCGATCTAGTCCCGAGCCCTGGCTGGGCCAGAGCCCACAGACAACCCAGATCCTGAACAACAGGATCTTTCCAGAAGGCAAACCCTCCCTTGGCTTCTCTGTTCCTAGGAATCAATGCTTTTTCTGAGAACTTTCTGACATGTAAGAGCATCAGGAAAAACACACTAGCCACAGGGGAGCCTGGAACAATTTGATTTGGAAGCTGGAGATAAATTTTCACAGGCCCCTTACTCAGGGGAACCCCAGAGAGCCGCGGTTATTAGCATTTTCCTGTAATTTGGATAGCACAGCTAATGGCCAAAGAAAATAATGCCATTAGCACTATAATGATGGGGCAGGCTCTCGGCAGACAGGACGCCCATTGACTTCAGAGGGACCTGGGCCCCAGGTGACATTCAAATGCCCTCTGTCTCCTTTCCTTGCTCATCATGTACCCGTTCCAAAGCTGAATCAGCAGCGCGAGCCAATTCTGGGACAAAATGAAGACCTTTGTTATCTGAAATTACTTGTACCATCTAACTCCTGATATAAAGCAAAATGTCTCTTAATAAAATCACCTTGATTTCCATAAGTGTGTAGTACATCATCACAGTGCTGGTTTTATTAGACCACTAGACCCTCAGAGAGTGTTAAAAGACTGGGAGAAAGGATTATCCATTTAGGAGGGGAAGCTGAGTGTCCAGCTTTCTACCAGAAATTGAATCTTGATTCTGGAGATCTGAACAGACATTCATTTTAAATGATATCTCGAGACCAAATTTGTAGTCAAGATATCCTTTACTATAACCCCAAATCAAATCCCAAAGAACCACCCCTTTACCCCCAATAGGTTACTTCTAGCAAATTTATTATGAGAATAAAATATTTTCAAGTCAGCTTTTGCTCCTTTGTTAAAAGTCACAAGCGGGAAAATCACCTGTTTCGATGTCCTTTGCACTCTGCCCCATAAAGCAGACCCCATGCATTCTGGATCCGGGCTGCAGTTTTAACGTGTGTGTGTGTGTGTGTGTGTGTGTGTGTGTGTGAGACTCATTTCCTGGGGTCTTCTAGCACCAGCGAAGACAGGGGCCCCAGGGCGATCGGGACGGTGGGTGGGATGGAAGGAACAAAAACATCCTCTCTGTTGAGTGCCCTCCACGGAGGCAGACACTGGCAGTGAGGCAGGGCTGAGTCCCAGTTCTGCCACTAATTGGCTGTGTGACTTTGGACAATCACTTAACCTTCCTGTGCCCTGGTCCTCTGATCTGTAAATTGGAAATGCTAACAGCCTGTCTCATACAGCTCTTTCAAGGATCGCTGTATAATCCCCGTACGGCACTATGCTAATAAGTTAGCGATGTGAACCTTCCTTCATGTCCCGAGCAAGCACATAACACCACACACCCAAGAGAGGAATCCCTCCTAAATTCCATATGCAGGAGGAATCCTTTTATGGCCCTGTGGCTGCTAGGGAAAATAGAGACATTTCCAAGAGAATTTGGGCTTTCTTCGCCGAAAGGACACGTTTTTATTAAACAAGAACAGGTCTTCTGAGGACTGAAGTTGTAGAGCGGGGACAATTCAGGCGGAGCTAAATGCAGGCTCTCCTGACAAATGAAGGTAGGATTAGCACCCAGCTCACACGGTTACTGGAGAATGACATAAAATAGCCTACATGAAAGTGATTAGCACGGTGCTTGGCACAAGGGAGGCACTGGAGATGTTTTGGCTGTGCGTGGGCCTCAGGCTCCCATTCACGGTGACTTCTCGAATGCTCAGCAGACCCCATTGCAGAGGTGGTTTTCGCTGGTGAGGAATCAGGGAGCCTGAGCCATTACATGAGACTTTTATAGCATGTGCTGGAACCAGGGCTGGAGCCAGGCCATGGGGCTCCGTGGCCAGTGCTTTCTACGGTATGCCTCTTTGTGCCTCATCTTGGTATTTTGAGAGTGTGAGGGCCTCCTAACCTCCTCACTGCAGTATTTTTGCAGTGTTTCCTTCCAGCCAGCGAGGTAGACACCATCCACTTGACTGTGTTGCCAAGTGAGCTTTCTGACCTCAGAAGGTGTCTCTTTTAGCGGCTGCAGAGGTGTTTTACTAACTAGAGTTAATGTCCACGGAGGCTCATTGGAAAGCAAGCTTATGGGGGAGGCCGCAAGTAGAGATGGGGCTGCTGGGAGCAAAGGGCCAGGGAAGCAGGGGAAGGCTGGGCAGGTATACGGCACTGCGAGGCATGAAAGCCTCTCCAGCTGCAGAGGTAGGCGATCCCCAGATGAAAATCTAGCCTTTTTTTTTTCTTTTTTTTAACTCCTTTACCCAGAGGGGATGCCCTGCCAGGCCTTGGATCTCTTCCTTCTTGGGTGGGTTTCCCTGTAAATGCTGCTGAGGGTTCCACACAGTAAAGCTGTGGGGAAGAAGCCAGGAGAGAGGAGGCCCCCTGAGCATGAAAGAGGGGGTGGGGATTAAGCCTAAATTACAATGTTCAGAGGAGCACAGGGACTCGGGCCTAACCTCTAAAGGAATGTACACTTTCCCTTTGGACAATTAAATAAATTTCTGACTGGTCTTCAGGCTTTCCCCATGTGCCCTTCTATGGTCTGCCCTCCAACAGCCGCCCGAAAGATTCTTTTGGCACAGGCCCTGTCCCTCTGCTGCTCCCAGCTGGGGTGACCAGCCCCTCCCAGGCCTGCCCGTCTTCTGGCCTCTCCTCCTACCTCTCTACTCTCATGAGCTCCAGCCTCAAGGCTTCCTGCCTCCTCCTGATCAGCCATGCTCCCTCCCCCTTAGGGCTTCTGCACCAGCCGGGCTCTGTGCTGGGAATCCTCTTCCCCCCTCTACACCTATAAATCTCGCATTAGATTTTCCCTTCCTAATGAACACTGCACCACCCCTGGCCCTCCCTGTCTCCTTACCCTTCCATTTTCCATAAAACCATTCATTTTTCAGCCCACAATTCACTGATTGACTATATTTGCTGTGTGACTTCTCCCACTGGAATATAAACTTCCCCGGGGGTGGGAACATCTTCATCTCACTGACCTGTCCCTAGTGCCCATGCCATGCCTGGTGCGTGCTGAGTGATCAGGTGGTCTTGGTTGGGTCAATGGATGCAGAAGTGATAGCCCTCGGTTACGGACTGTGGCTGCTCCAAGGTCCCCAGCATCCCATTCATGTTGGACACTACAGATGCCCACATCCACATCCAGGCTTCTGGAGGAGAGGTTGGAAATGCTGGGCAGGGAGCCTGGCTCTTGCCAAGCCAGCTGAGAGGGTTCTCATTTCAGCCAAGAGCTGCAGCGGAGACCTAGTCCTCTAGGCTTTAGACGTGAGGTGTGGTGGAGGACTCTGGGACAGGATAAAAACAACCAGCAGCCTACGGTGGGGGCAGCAAGGGCTCACTCAAAACCCCTCCACTGCCTGGGGAAGGTGACCTCAAAACTTTGGCCCTAGCACTCAGCAGGGCTATTCCCGGTTAAGGGCTTTAAGGCTAGCTGGGAAATGATCAAGGCAAGTACCTGTTACATAATTTGCAGGGACAAGTCCAAAATGAAGATGTGGAGCCACTTGTTTGAAATGTATTAAGAATTTCAAGGCATGTCTCTGGAAAATGGGGACACACGTGCTGGGGATGGGTGGTGGTGACCCCTTCAGCTTCAGCCCAGAACCCACACCCGAAGATGTCTGCTGCCTCCATTCTGAGTTCGCTCCCGAACAGGACTGAGGCCTGATCCACCAGACTTGGAGCCTTCTGTTGGTCTTGGTGGGGGAACTGGGGAGCTCACAGATCCCTTTCAGTGGAAGCCTGATAAGGAGACTGGCCCTCAAGCCTGTCCACCACCCCACCCCCCACAGCTTAGTGATGTCCTCATCCTGATAGCATTAGCAGCCCACTGCTACTCTCCAAGATGGATACCAACCGGCGGGCCCTGCCCTCAGGAATACAGACTTGCCCCAAGAGGCCACCTCTGAAGACCAAGCTTGGGGCCTGTAGACCTTGCCTGTGAGTCAACCTAGAAACATGGTCACAGGACTTAGAACTCAGCATGGCATTTGAGAAGCAGAGGGCGGCCTGGCCATGGAACTTTGTTCTAGTCCATTTCTAACAGATCATGAGCCTAAGGGCCCTCTTTCCTAAGGTCTGAGGCCCAAGAACCTCGAGAAGACAGTCTCCTGGTATTCTTTCCTTTCAAGAAAATTTTTGGTTAGCAAAAAAGATAAAAATAAAAATAATTTTTAAAAAATAAAATGTATGAAGAATTTCAAGATGGCGACAGCAGAGCATTAAACAATGCACAGGGCCCTTCTGAGGACTGACAATGCAAATGCCATTTCTCAGATCTCCCTGCCAGAAAATTCCCCACAACAAACACAGACCACTTATGCCTCAGATGGGTAGCACGTTTCTCCTTGAGGAAAGCAACCCAAGGCTGCAGTGGGCGAGGGTTCCAAAGACTCTATCTGTGCAACTAACCAAAGGACCTGATGTTATGTTGCAGGATGAGGGAGGGATGAGGGATGGCAGAATGAGGCGACATCAAAGGTGGCATCTGGGGCAGACTGGGTTGACCTCCATGAGAAATGAGCAGCCATGACTCTGGAGCACTCTCCATTCAGAAAGGCGGCCGGTGACCAGCAACAGGTAAGTAAAGAGACGAGCAGTGAGAAGAAATAAAGCCGAGGTTGAGTTGTGTGGCTGTGGCTTGTTAGGCTGGGAAGCACGGGGCTCTTTCCACACGAATCAGCTGAGAAGTTACATTTAAGTAGGCATCCCTGGGTAACAGATACTGAGGGGGGTTCTATCACCTTACATTTGGATGGCACTTTACAGTCTAAAAAGTGCTTTGATATGCATAATGGTTTCAGCGGACTCTCTCAATAAGCCTACTAGGTTAGCTGATTATTGTTTTCCCCAGATAGGTGGACAGACTAGTCCAGGTTCACGGAGACAGTAAAGGCCACGGAGAGCATGAGAACTCTGCTGCCTTGGAGTCTAACGCTTGTCCGTCCCTTCCCTCCATGATGCTTCTGGGAAGCCACTGGTGGCGGCGGCCATCTTTCCAGAGCTCGTGGCCTGAGACAGACGGACAAATGCTGCCCAGGGCAGCACAAGCATATGGCAACACACTGACTAATTGCCTCTGACACACGAATATCCCGCCGGCACAGCAAAAGCCACAGTGAGCTCCTAGGGCTACAGAGGGTTAGCTCTCCTCTTCAGAATATGTAGATGTTCAGAGGGATTGGATGTCTCCCTCATGCAAACATTGCCTGAACCGCTTTTTGGGGTCAGCCGATGATTGTCAACTACAGATTAAGTAAAGCAGAATACAGAGAGGCTGCCCTGAGTGAGGATGCATTTTAAAATGGCCCATTAACCTCTTACCAGAAGGATTCCTTCCTTCGAAGCGTGTTGGTGGTTTCCTGCCCTAAAAGGCATGCAGACGGTTTGCTAAATCACATTATTATGCACAGCTAACTGCTTCGCAAAAACTGGTTACCCGCGGTTGCTCAGTCAGTGGGTTTGAGTTAAATACCTCAATCATTAATGTTTTCTCTAAAAATTAACAACTGCAATTAGCCCGTATTAATGAAACAATCTTGAGTTCTTTTTTTTTTAAACTGAAGCTCCATTTGAGACACACAAAAAAGAAAAATGCAGCTAAAAATCATTTCCATTTTAGACCAGACACATGTTAAAAACAGCTGAACTTATTTTTCCCTCTTCAAATTCTGCAAAACTCACCCCCAGGTTTACTCTCTATGCCAAGTTTCAGAGCTGAGCAAATTTTTATGGTCTAGTTATAAACCCTAGAAAAACAAGGTTTATAGGAAATGTTGACACAACCTAACTAAAGTGGTACGAGCTGACACCTCTATATTTTCAATTTGGGGATTTCTACTGGGAAAATATAAACGCTAATTCAGCAAAGGAAGCCAACTGTAATAAAAATGTTGTAGTCTTCCTGTTCACCCCATGAAGTTCTACTTCAAAAGATGCCAGTGCAACGTGGAGGTGAGTTAGAATTAGTATGCCCAGGATGCAGGACACCTGCAAATAGCTCAGCCTCCTGATTCCTATAAACTTTGCCTGGGAATGCATGACCTCACTGTGAGTCATGGCTGCCCACTGCAGCCGGGTCGGAGAGGAGCTGGAAGGTTCCAGGTCTTTACGCAAAAGGCGTCTACTATCCTTGCACTGTGCCCCTTCCCCTCTGCCATCAGTAGAGACTAGAGCAGGTTTTTCACAGACCAGGAGAGCAAGTCTCTGAAACAGAGAGAGACCAAAATGTGAAAAGTTGACCAAAGACACATGGTGGACATTGATTTCTGAACGAGGTGGGCTCAGACCGAGACCAGTAGCCATGCCAGGGGGACCCAGGTGTGAAGGCACACCAAAACATCAGGACAAAGAGCCAACGACAGTTCTGATTTCCCCGATCCCTCTAAACAGCCCAGATGAGAAGCACATGTGTTCCATATTTAGGCTTGGTTTTTTGTTTTTTTTTTTTTTCCTTCTGAAACAGGAGGAGATGGGAGAAAGGGTGAAGTTTGACTCAGGTCCAGAGATAAAGACTGACATACACAAATGGACCATAATAGGGGGCAAAGCGAGTTAAGCTGAAGTAAATGTTTGAAAATCCTCAGCTAGGTAGACTAAACAGTATTGGCCCAGGAGCCAAAAGACCCAGCTGTCTGTCCCGGCGCTCCCACCAGGGAAATGCGACTCCAGGCAGCCTGCGTAGCCTCCCCTGGTGTCTCTGTTTTGTCATCTGTAAAATGGAGGCCAGCCTCCATTACGTGATGGTGGTGACGAGTGAGTAATGTGCCTGGAAGCGCTTTGTGAATTTTAAACTGCAAGATGAATGGGAGTATTATGTCGCGTTGATTGCATTTCTGCTTCGGAAAACCGCGTCCGGAAAATGGAAATATTTTGAATCGAGGGACAAATCCATCAAGATAAAGGGAGGAAAAAACCCTTCCTAACATATTTGTAATTGCTTTTAGTTCATCCTAGAGCTGATTTGGAGGGCCACTTACCGCTGACATCTTTGCTTTTGTGCTAAGTCTAATAGTCTACTAAAAAGGCCATTTGGGTCACACCCCAATTACCATCACATATGTCTAAACCCCACCGGCTCACGAGGGACCACTAAGTTACATATCTTCATGGACAGAAAGTGTTTTGGAGGATGATTTTTTTCTTCCCAGGTTTCTAAGTCTGTTGGCAGCATTTTCCCAGAGTGTTTTCAAAAGCTTTCACAAGATATCCTCACAGCACTGGCAAAAAAATATGAAGCATACTTTAAAGGCTAATGCTTAACTTCAGCAGACCCTGATTTTTTTTCAGGTTGAAAAGGAAGACAGTGAGTTTCTGGATGTACCTGTCAAGACTAAATGATTGTTCATTTCCTGTGAATTGGGAATAACGTAATAACATGCAGCTGGGGAGCTAGGCTGCATTTCTTGCTTTTTCCTCTTCCAGAAGCTGGGTCCCTAACCAGCTGGGAAATATTACTGTATGAACGTGCTGAAAAACTGAAGGGAAATGAAAAGAACAACAACATTCTAGATGTCAGCAATCAGTTTGATGGTCTTACCTGTACCAACCTGAAAGGATTTTAAGAGCAAAGGTTTGCAAAGATTAATTTAATTTAAAATGAGCTCTTAGGAAAAGAAGAAGGAGGAGGAGGAGGAAGCGGAGGAGGAGGAGGAGAAGGAAGAGGAGAAGAAGAGGAGGAGGAAGGATTTCCAAAGTCACAAAAATCTTTCTCTAGAATGAGCTGATTAGAATGAACACTGTCACAATTATGCATGCCAATGACTGGGTAAGTTTGAGAGAAACAATTTAAAATAATAAAGTATTTTCACCCAAGAGAAAAGGATTAGTGGAATTAAAGTATCCATGTCTTGCTAATGCAGTCATTACCTGGCACAGGAAAAAAAAAATTCAATGCTGAGTTTAAAATTGGAATTCAGCAAAATGTAATCTTGGGCACTTATTTTAAATGCACACTTATATCTTTTAGGATAATAAATTTTGTTCTGTGTTCCATTAGCCATTGCACTATACATTGTGATTATATCAGATATTAGATGTTGAGAGATGGAGCCAATGTTTCACTTCAGGCGACTCCTGTTCCAACTCATCATCATGATTAATTAAAGAAAGAGGAGGAAGGATGGGAGAAGAAGAGGTGGTTGGATGAGTCAGGTGGCCGGCTTTTCCTGGGGAGGTAAGGAATGCAAGGAGAGAGAGGCCAAGATAGAAGGAAAGTCCCTGTCAGTGGAAAACTTACAGCATCGCTGCCCATTGCACCCAGACTTATGTTGGAAGAAAAGAAATGTGGGGCCTCCAGAGAATGTGGCGTGGGGGTGGGGGGGGGCGCGGCTCATCACCCCAGATCATCATGTGTGTGCGGTTCTTGAATCTGGCTCGCTGTCAGAATTACTGGGAGAGATTTCAAAAATAGAAGCAACTGGGTCCCATCCAGTCCTGGAATAAAGTTTGTGCATGACATTGGTGTGTTTTTAAAAAATGTTATGTTTTTTAAAAACCCAAACCTACAATTTATTCTGAATGCTGAGCCAAGGTTGAAAACCAGGGGGTGGGTGATAGTTGGAAGAACCCTGTATGGTGAGTCTGACAATAATGCACCTTATCTAAGTCTCCGTCAGTGTTTGAATCCAAAGAAAGAGTTGTATATCCTGATGTAGAGGAGACTGACATTGGATGATGAGGATGATATTAACAAAAATTACCAGACACTCCTGGAGCAACTTGGGAACTCATCCCCTTCCACCTGGCCTGGTAGCTGATTTTGCACTTTGCCTGGGTGGGAGACAGGGTGCTCTGCTCTCAGATGATTTTATGCTCTTGTGGCCAAGAAGGGAAAATTCAGCAGTCACACACTTAGCACCCAAGTTGATGGCACTTGGATCAAGAAGTTTTGTTTTGTTTTCTTCTTAAAGAGTTGGTTGACATCCAGCATGCAGCATAGATGCATAGATAGAATATTCTATGCATAGAATAGATTTTTGGGTTTCCATGGTCCACAAGTCATTTTCTTAAACTAACACATTGTTTCTCCCTCGTCTGTGTCATTGCCTCCTGGGATTTAAGAGAGAAGAGATAGAAGACAACGACCCAGGGGGATTTCGAGCAGCAGGTGGTCCCTGGCAGGCCCCATGGAGCGAGCAGCTGGGCTGGGCTCCTGCCTGCCAGCTCCTTTCACATCACGAGAAGGAAAGGCTCCCCAGGTGAAGGACGGGAGAAGACAGAAATCTTTGGGTTGATTTCCCTGCTGCCTGAGTGAGAGCAAGTTTTCAATAACCTTGGTCTCTCGATTCAGCTATGCTGATGGAAAGAAAGCCTGATCCCAGCATCTGTGTCTGATGGATGTTTAGAGCTGGAGGTTACCCTGTCTGGGAAGACTGTTCGGGAATGGACCTGGGAGCAAAGACATTACCATGCATGATGCTGGACGCATCTGACTTACCTACTGAACAAAATTCTCATTTTACATTAGCATAAATGAAACTGCCTAGATGAGATCATTGTTTGAAGGTGTGTGATGTTATGGTAGCTGCCATTGTGGCCAAAGAACAGTGTTCAGGTGTACCAACTCCCCCTCAAATAATAGCTCACATGTCAATACCTCGTTCACCCCATGATATAAAAATATATTCATAAAAGGGTGTCATTCAGGCTTTTGTAAATTAGTAGACTGACCATTCATTGGGCCATATTTTCTTTCTTTTTTTTTTTTTAAAGATTTTATTTATTTATTTGACAGACAGAGATCACAAGTAGGCAGAGAGGCAGGCAGAGAGAGGGGTGGGAGCAGGATCCCCGCTGAGCAGAAAGCCTGATGCAGGGCTCGATTCCAGGACCCTGGGATCATGATCTGAGCTGAAGGCAGGTGCTTAACACCTAACCGACTGAGCCACCCAGGTGGCCCTTAGCTAACCTTTTAAACCAAGTATGTAGAGCCACTTTTGGGGACAAGAATGATAAATGGGTTCCACTTGAGCCCTGAAGGGCAGCTGGCTGAAGTGGTTTCTCGGAGAAAGCTGGTCTGGGCACACCAAACAACTGTGGCACTTTGATTAGTGATATCTGCCATGGAAGAAGGACCAGGTCCTGGCGCCCATTGTTTGCCATCTCTGCCATGGGAAGAAAGGGGAAATACTGAGATATGTAGCCGTGCACACCTCACTATGCACAAAGACCGTGGGGATGTGTGAAGTCCCCTGATAGCACAGTTTTTGCCAGAGTCAAGACCCAACTGACAATTTCAAATCATTCTAGATTTGAGAGCATTATTAAAACTACTTAATGCCTATCTGGGTGTCTAAGAGAGTAAGGATTATTCATTTTTTCTCATCATGTTACACGGTTATGTGAAATTCTGGAATTAAGTCTGTCATCATTATGGTAGTGAATGTCAGTCAGAATCTCCCAATTATGTAAGCGGCTCACAAATAAGCCTTTTTCCTTGAATTCCTTCAGCACTCGGGTACATGGAGGCTGGTTATTTTCATTAATTCAGTTTTTATTGCCCTCAAAGCAAAGGCCATCATCTGGTGATCATGGCGCCCGCAGGGAAGTCATAACGTCTGTCCTATTTGCGAGTTCCATCTTAGAGGACCAGTGAGGATGCAACTCTTGCAAAGTCATTTGTTTCTGGTTAACGATAATACCAATGGAAGAGCAAAGTGGGGTTATCCCTCTGGAAAGACCATGAGTGTAAGATGACTCATGTTGCAAAGAAATAGCTTTCTCATTGAATAAATGGCCTTTTCATCAGATTGTTTTAAATTGCAAAATTTAATTTCAGGTCAAAGAAAACATTCCTCAATTATGTTGCAAATAATGATGTATTCACACACATCTTTAGTATGTTTTCTACCAAAGATTTATCACTTCAGACCATTTTCATTGTGGGTTTCTTAGTTGCAGATTATTCCTCTTACTTTTCAAATGTAAGGACACTTTTCACTCTCCGTTGATTGGGTCCTTGAAGACAGATGGTTTGGTTCTGGTTATGTCATATTGCCAGGCAGGTGACTAGTCATGAAAGAACCTTCCAAGAATTTGTTATTCGTTCCCCTCCCCCTCCTCCTCTCTATTGGCTAACAAATCCATTTTCTGGGACCTTAATCATCAAATCACAGTCCCAGATTTCCAGCTGCCAGCTAACCCAGTGGGCATCTTGCTGCCTTCTCCAAACCAACATAAGCCCAACCAGAACTTTCTTTTAACTCATGCTCTTCTCCTTTTCCTCATGGGTGTTCTAGCTACAGGGCTCTTTTGTAGGGTATGGGGTGAAAGTGGAGTTTGCTTTAATTATGAAAGGAGGAAGCAGGACAAAATTTCCCTTAATTCTTACCTTGTCTTTTTAACAGGGCACATTATCTCTTCTGTTTCCATATATCATTTGTCTTTGGGGATCTCTGGGGACTGAAGGTAGAAGCCAGCACTGGGTCCTGCCTGAAGCTGTGAGGGAAGGGAGGCGTTCCTCCTTTGGGGGGGGGGGTCACCGTTTCTGAGATAGTGGCATTCACCAAAATGGAAATTTTCCCCAAAATTATGTATATGCGGAGTCTCCAGGAGAATGGGGGTAGGGCATAATTTGCTTTTATTCAACTCTAGTGGCTAGCACAATAGACCCCCCCCCCAAATAGCCTTTATTTCATATGTAGGTATTTCCAGTTGGGTAAGCACAAAGGGCTCATTTGCCTTAATTTCAGCATTTGACAGAAACTTCTTTTAGAGTTGTGTTATGACCCTGGTTGCCTGTTCCCTCTCCACTCTCGCTTATTACCATCCATGTGCCTGGTAAAAAGGTTTCATTTGCCAGACTCCCTTGTAGGTGGGGAGCGCAGGGGGCCACTGAGCTGGAAACCTATGTTGTTAGGTGGAATTTTCTCTATCGGACTGGCCATTGGCTCCCACCAGGGAGAAGCTTCTCCTTTCATCCTCTATCAGTGGATTGCTGAGTCCTTAAAACTCATCTTAGCTCAGGGCGCCTGGTTGGCTCAGCCGGTTAAGCTTAAGTGTCTGCCTTCAGCTCAGGTCATGATCCCAGGGTCTGGGATGGAGCCCTGTGCCTAGCTCAGCAGGGAGCCGGTTTCTCTCTCCCCCCTGCTCATGCTCACTATCTTTCTCTCTCAAATAAATAAATAAAGTATTTTTTTAAAAAGTGGTCTTAGCTCATGTTCTGGGACTGTGAGGCTTCTCCTTCCAGTGAGGAGTTTGATAAAGGTCATTAGGAAATGGGGAAGGACCCAGTTACGCAAAGATGCGGTGAGAAGCTTACCAATTTAAATCTAATTACAAACACATTGCCTTGGAAAAATTTAGGTATGATAAATCCAAGTGAGAAAGTTATCTGCATTAACAAGGATAGATTTGGTTTTTTAGTTAGAAAACATTAAGCACTGGGGCGCTCGAGTGGCACGGTGGGTTAAGTGACTGACTCATGGTTTCGGCACAGGTAGTGATCTCAAGGTCATGAGATCAAGCCCCAAGTCAGGCTCTGTGCTCAGCAGAGAGTCTGCTTGGGACTCTCCCTCTGCCCCTCCCCCTGCACTCTCTCTCTATTTCTCAAATAAATAAATAAATCTTAAAAAAAGAAAAAAAATAAAAGAAAACGTTAAGTACCAATAGTGACCAGCAATAGTGTCAGGTGTCAAGAGGAAAATCATGAGCAGGAAGACATGGTCCAAGACATTCTGAAGTTGACAATCTAGTGGGGAAGACATATAGTAAAAATAGTCAACCAGGGTGGAGGGGACAGCCACGCAGGGTAGGCACTGGCCAACTTCAGGAGACATTTTTCACATAGAGTGCAATAGAAATGGTGTCCCACTTCTAGGCATGACCCATCCAGCCATAGTGGTGGCGGCCCTTGAAGTGAGTTTTCTGAAGTATGCTAAGTAATTAGTGATAGAGGACATACTGTGCCATGGGAACACATAGCCCCAGCACCCAGCCTCGCTCAGGAGGTGGTTTCTTAGATTAAATGGCGTTACACCAGAGAGTTCAAGATCAGCTTGAGCCAGCCAGGCCAATAGGAAGACGAGTTGTCCAGGTAAGAAGAACAGCATATACAAAGCCTGGGATAAGGGGTGGTAAGGCCGAGGTAACCAAGGAATAAAAACAAGGGATAGTCCTTCTGGCCATCTGGAAGGCTTCTCTTTCTCACTTTACAAATCCAGATCAGCTGCACTCAGACATGATGGATTGTGAAAAAGAAGGAACTCCTCACCTCCCACCTCTGTTTTCAAAAGGTCTCCGCAACATTTCCCCATATAGTACAGTTGGTTCAAACGCTCCAGGAAGATTCCCTGCCTCCAGACAGATGGGTCCCAATGGTGGGCTCCCATTCGGGCCACCTGTTCAACTTTATCAAATGTCAAGCATTTTGATTCAGAGAAACTAAATCAATCCAATTGTGACATTTCTCTGTTTCAGGTCTTTTAAGGCTTTGGGGATTAAAAGAGAGAACAAAAGACTTGGGGGTTCAAGTTCAAAGTTCTTAGTGTGGCTTATAAGTACTGTCATCTCCCACAGGGCAGGACCATTGCTATCTTGTCACTTAGCCTTTGGCACAATAGCTGGACAGAATAGCACTGTGGAAGAAACGGACGAATGAATGAATGGTCAGGCGACCTTGCCCTGCCCACAGTGTCGCCCTTTAGACGACTCCAAAAAGAAGTAGACTGGCTTCCAGGGAGGGCAAACCCCCATTGAGTGAGTGCCTTGGTCTTCACAAGAGAGAACCACTCCCGCCACAGCTTGCTGACCTTTCGCATCCCTGGCGTGCCCTTCCCTGAGCTGGCTCTGAGAGCCCTGGCTTTCCAGTCACAACCAGTCAAGGGACATCACTTTAATATCCCTGCAACTTGACACTTCTCAGAATTTTGGTTTATTGTCCTAAAGAGAAAATCACACAAGTGTGAAAGCCGTCTGCACAGGAATATTTGCTGCAGCATTGTTTATCATAGAGAAAAATCAGAATGACCCAAATGTCCATTAATAGAGGGCTGGTCCCAGGGTGCCTGGGTGGCTCAGTGGGTTAAAGCCTCTACCTTTGGCTCAGGTCATGATCTCAGGGTCCTGGGATCGAGCCCCGCATCGAGCTCTCTCCTCAGCAAGGAGCCTGCTTCCCTTCCTCTCTCTCTCTCTGCCTGCCTCTCTGCCTACTTGTGATCTCTATCTGATAAATAAAATCTTTAAAAAAAAAAATAAAGGGCTGGTCCCATAAATTATGGAATGTAACACACAGCGGAATATGAAAGCAACCTTAAAATGAAAGGACGAGAGTCTATTGTATTTATTCAAATCTGAGATACCATCAGTTTTCAGACGCATCATTATTTTATGATACTAAGAAAAATAAATGCTGTCAAGACAAAGTGCTTTCTTGTTGCCTAGAATTTTTATTTTATACTTATTAGCACTTTTCGAGTAAGGCATATTTTTACATATACTCTTGTGCATGCATGAAAGAAAAATATAAGCATAATAAATTAATATGTGTCTGGGGGCCCCTGGGTGGCTCAGTTGGTTAAGTGTCTGCCTTGAGCTCAGGTCGTGACCTGCTTCTCGCTCTCCCTCTGCAATGACCCCTGCTCATGGGCTCACTCGCTCTCTCTCAAATAAATTTTAAAAATCTTTAAAAATTTAATATATTTCTGGAACTTCTTCATATTTAGATTCCAGAGCTTCTGAAGGCCTCTTAACTTAGAGTTGTCAATGTCCATGCATTTCTCAATGCTCTTAAGAGTGTCTGGATGCTGAGTTTCTTAAGAATGTCTGGAAGAGAGAAAGCCATGGGCTCCTCAGCGGGCTTTGCTGTTATGTAGCATCGGTCGGTTTTGGACTTGTGCTGGGGGAATATTGATAAACCATTTCAGATTTGCTCCCAACAAACCTTCTACCCTCCTCCCTCAATCATGTGGGTCCCGAGAGCTAAAAGGAAACTCACCTCTTGCTCATGGATTTTCTCCTACATCACTAGCACCCATTCTGTATGTTTTGATATTTTTGTGAACGTGCTTGCAAGGCTGCTGTGTGACCAGTGTGTCCAGACGCAGCCCCATTCCAGGAGTGCAAAATGTCTTTTTTTAAAAAGGTGCTTTTAGGGACACCTGGGTGGCTCTGTTAGTTAATTAATCATCCAACTCTTGATTTCAGCTCAGGTCATGCTCTCAGGGTCGTGGGATCACCTCCGGAATCAAGCCTTGCATCAGGCTCGGAGCTCAGGAGTCTGCTTCAGATCATCTTCCCTCAGTGCGCCTGGGTGGCTCAGTGGGTTAAAGCCTCTGCCTTCAGCTCAGGTCATGATCTCAGGATCTTGGGATAGAGCCCCCGCGTTGGGCTCTCTGCTCGGTGGGGAGCCTGCTTCCCCCCACCCCGCCCCTCTCTGCCTGCCTCTCTGACTACTTGTGATCTCTGTCTGTAAATTAAAAAGAATAATAATTTTAAAAATAATAATAAAAAAATTTTTAAAAAAAGATTATCTTCCCTCCTCTCCCTCTGCCCCTCCCCCAGGGCATGCATGTGCACTCTCCAAATCAATCAATCAATCAGTCAAACCTTTAAGAAAAAGGCATCTAACCAGGTGATTCACAGACCTGTACCCCTGGGCCTAATAATACACTATATGTTTATAAAAATTTTTTAAAAATTATAAAAAGTAAAAAATAAAAAAATAAATATAAAAAAAGATTTCTAATTAAAAAAAAAAAAGAAAAAGGCATCTTAGAATCAATGAAAAATTTTATATGTCCAAAAACATGTTGAGGAGTGACAAAATCCATAGTAAATAAACGTACGTAGTACATATACAAGTATGTATGTACATCTATTTGTATCGATATGAAATTAACATAAGGGATGTTAAATATAAGCATGAAAGATGTTTATCCAAATATCAGTAGTCTCCTCTAAGTAGTGCCATTTAAGATGATTTTATTTTCTTCTTTGTATTTTTCTGTATACTTAGCACTTCTTTTTACTGTAAACATACATCAGATGTCCAAAAATAACTTATTTGTTAAAAGGTGAGACCATATTTACGGAAAATTGCCTAACATGTATGCATTTCTACTTAAAATTTAATTCTGTATCCTATGGATAAATTTTAGGAGGTCTGCAAGGCCCCCCAAATTAAAGCCATTCCTTTTACTTTCCTATCACACTTAGCATAAAATCTGAACTCCTCCCCAGGACCCCCACACCTTGCCCCCTGCCTACAGTGATGATGTGACCCCCTCCAACTCTTCTGGTCCCTCTCTGCCCAAACCACACCCCCCCAGTCCTTGAACATCCAGACCTCTGGTCCCCCGTGGCACCCTCTGACGCTTAGCTACACGCTTAAAAAATGAGACCATGCCGACTATTTGATCGAAAACAGTCTGCCCCTCATTCTTCATCACCTCTCTCTGTTTTGTGTTCTTCAGAGTACTAATTACTGTCTGAGGACCACCTCCGTCACAGGTTTGTCGTCTTCTTTATAGTCTGCCTTTTGCCACTAAAATGTAACCTGCATGCAAGCAGGATCCCTGGCTGCCACACGACCTTGAACGGTCAGTGTATGTGGGTTAGTTCCTTTGAAAAGTAGGTACTGAGATTTACTGGAGAACAAAGGGGAGGGAGAAGGCAGGGAGAACCTTTAGACCCCAGTGCAGGTCTGATGCCAATGAAAGGAGAAAGGAATGAAGGAAGGTCAGAGTAGAAGACTCCCAGGCCTCAATACAGCTCTAAGAAAGTTTTGACCAGGTCCACGGAACTCTATTCCAGGACTCTTGCCTCTTGCAGGAATAGGTGGCCCCCTCCTCTCTGCTGTGCTCTCTCACTGACCAGCACTGGTAGCAGCTCCGGGGATGATGGCCTGGGTGGACATGGTAGTGGAGCCAGAAGGGAGGCCTCCTTCCAGCAGGAGATCGAAGCAGCTGATTCCCACGGCTGGTATAGCCTGGAACAAAGCACAGTCTTTGCATAGACGTGTTTTAAAAAATGAAGGAACACCAAGTTTTCACAAGTAGTCTACAAATCAGAAGGAATTAGAACTATTGCTCAAAAGTTTTCCCCAGAATAACGTCTACACTCGTACCACATTTTATTCCCATAGACCTTCTTATACTGATGGGGTGATGGTATTTTGTCTTCAGTCCTCTTGACAGTTGATACAAGAAACAGCGTCAAAGAACTCATTGTCTTTTTTTACTTTCAAAGGCAGTTGGGAGAGTTATCGCTGTATTACTCAGTGTGTTCTTTCATGAAGACCCATGGGGAAAAATTGGTCCCTCTAGTATCAATACCAGGAAGGGTTGTGCTTTACTTGGGCAATTGGTTTGTACATTTCACTAGTTAAATAATTAAGTAAATTAAGTAAGTGATTAAGTAATTGACAATAAGATCAGAGTTCTCTTTTTTTGAATGTATCTGCAACTTGAAACTGAACTTGTAACCCATTTTCAGCAAATGCATAGGAACTCCCATATATATTGATGTATATTATTTTAATAAATGTTGATTTTTGGATCAACCTCACTCACGAGTTAATCTTATTTTTCCCACTCTAAATCTCTTGCCCCATGTTCACCACGTACTCGTTTTTACTTTCTCTTCTTGTACTGCATTCCTTTTTATAGGGCACATAATGTTTTGAAATGTGGTAGGGTATAAATAAGTTGGTTGTTGTTTTGTTGTTTAATGCTGAGGATGACAACATGGAGCCATGATTTAGCTCCAATCTTCAGCCTCACATCCACCCCACACTCCTCTCTCACTCTGCTCTGATGATCACCATTTTCTTCTTGATCTTCCACTAGAGTCTTTACCACATTTTATTACCAAGGATTGCTTGGGAATCTTGCCTACCTTGAAGAAGAGAATGTTGATGTAGCCTATTAATTTAGCCATTTCAAAAAAGGGAAATCACTATTAATTACCAACTGTCAAGCTCAACCAAACCTTCTCCCTTATCCCCTCTCCCATACCCTCCACTGCTAACTGTGGGAGACTTTTACCATCCACTTCATTTGCTTCCAAATGGCTTATAATTTTTATGGGTATGAGTTCTTCATCATCAGAGGGAAAAAATGATAAAGACAGAGAAAAATCTACAGGTAAGTTAGCCTCTAAAAGGCTTTAGTCTTGCCCTCTCAGCCATCATTTTAATGGATTTTTGGTTTAGTTTAGTTTTGTTTTTTTTTGAAAAAGAGAGAGAGAGAGAGAGAGAGAGAATCTTAAGCAGGCTCCATGCTCAGTACAGAGCCCAACACGGGGCTAGATGTCATGACCCTGAGAGCATGACCTGAGCTGAAATTGAAAGTCAGATGCTTAACTGCCTGAGCCACCCAGGTGCCCTATAATGGAGCTTTAGAATATTACCTAAGATGTGTATACAACAGAGAGTACCAAAAGAAAAAAAAAAAGTTAGAAATTTTTTTAGTCTAGAGCTGAGAATAAAGGATCATATTATAGACAAAATATCCCGCTACGCAGATGTCCTATGTATTGTAAATCAATAAGGAACAACCAAATGTGAAAGAAAACCAAAAAAGCAAGAATATCTCTACTGAAAATGGAATGAGTCCCCTTACTAAATAGCTAAATCTTTTTATTACAAGAGTAAATGCATATGACCACTGCAACTTTAAGGGAGAATTAAGAGAATCTGATATGTGCACCATTCGAGATTCATGTGAAATCAAGAGAAGGAGCAGACATCTTATTTAGAATGATTGATGGCCCCTGCTGTGATGAGCAAGTGTGAAAAACATATGGCGCCTGGTTTTCTGTGTTTTGGCTGCCAGATGGTGCCTAACCCTGCCCCACCCCTGAACCTTCCCTTACTCCGACCCATGCCAATCCCTGCTATATCCCAAACCCTCTCTAGTCATCCCGGGCACTGTAAAGGAGCACCCCCACAGAAGTGGGGGAGGGGGACAGGGCTGTGGGAGGTTCAGGTATGAAGTACAGATGTCTGCTTTGCATATTACTGAGCAAAATTAAAAGCTTAAATTAGACTGATTTGTTTCCTAGGATATATGTTGACAGCATCTAAATGTCACATACCTGTCTCCCTAATCGAAGCTCATCTTTCTATCTTCATTGCCAAGACAGTTCCTAGAACATAATAGGCATGTAATAAATGTTTGCTGTATGAATGAATGAATAAATAAATGAATGAATATAAGATCAACAAAAAAGGAAATGAAGTGAATTTGGCATAATCTGGTCTCTGTAAATCCAGGCTTCTTCCCAGTATTCTTGAGTCATCTGTGTAATAGGCTGCTGTAGAATTTGCTGGAGAGTTACATCAACCTTCCCATTTTATTATTTAGGAATTATATATACCATTTTCCCTACTGGGAGAGCGGTGACTCCACTGGCTTCACTCCAACCTTCCTGGACTGCTCCTCTTTTTCAAAAGATAGCCCCCCAGTGGAACTGGGGTCACATTTTTAATCACTTTTCATTATTCAGATTATAATTCATCTAGTTTTACAGACCAAGCTCTCTTCAGGCTGCATACTCTTTTACTGGGAATCAAATCCTCTCTTTTTTAATATATAAATAAATGCATGTTTTTACTATGAAAGTAATGTAATCACATTACCAAGAAATCTAGAAATATGGATGAAGGGAGAAAAAAAAAATCAGTCCTGAGATGAACGCTCTAATACAACCACTATGAGCATTTTGGTAAATTTCCTTACAATACTTTTCCCTATACATTTGTTTTTAAATAATTTCATATGGTTACATTCAGTATACATACAATTATATTCCCAGATTTTTCTAGCCGACCAGGAAAGGGGAAACAACACTAACGATTTAGCAGAGAGAATTTAATATAAGAAATCAGTTAAACAGGTATTGTAGCGCTGAAGACTCTGAAATAAAACAGACTTGGTAAGTGCAGGAAGCAGCTACTACCCCCAGGGCTGGAGGAACAAAGAGAAGGGGTCAGAGTAATCAGAACCTAGAAGCTTGGGGGAGGAGCTGCAAAACTGAGACCCAGACTTCTGGGAGGGGACCCCACCTAGGGCTGGGCTCATAGTTCTGAGAGGAGAGGTGATGGACTTCGGTAAAGAGTTGGAACTGGTGAAATCAACCACTGTCCCTGGCGGGGTAACTGACGAGATAGACAGGAATGTAGGGAAGAGTCTTGCCCTTTTCCTCCTGCCCTTCTCCCCACTCCCGCCTTCGAGTCCCCTCCAGCGCCCCCTGTTGGTGGGATCTAATAGGGAACCGGTGCGCAAAGCAGAAATGTATTAGTTTGCAAAGTTTGATCTAGCTCTAGCACCAACCGAGCAACGCGGGTTCCAAGACCGGGGCCAACAGCTTACTCACCAACACATGCCTTTTAAGCTTTGTTTTGGTGGTTACTACCTAGCCTATGTTTTAAATGGCCTTACCATATTTCCTAGAGCAATTGTACCTCATTTACTTGACCATTTCCTTACTGTTAAACATTCCACTTTATGGCCAAGATTTTGCTTTGGAAAAGTCAAGATGCAATGGAAATTGTGCATTTGGTTTTCCCTTCTCTTAGAATAAATTCTTCTAATACTCTTTCTGTCCCGGGACAGATGAAAGCGGCATGATGCTTAGAACACATTGACAAATGCTCTTCAAACCAGCTGTTTCAGCTTGAGCTGCCACCTCCGGCTTACCCAAATAAAGCTTGCGGTGCTGTGGTAAAGCGACCCCGCCCACAGACAGTACAGGTGACCCGCGCCATTCAAGACATCGCCTTCGCTCCTCCAACTTCACGTCCTCATTGCCTAAACCAATAAACAGACACTTTCTCTATGTAGCTTACAGCAGTAATGATCTGTGTTAACACTCTGGCTAACATCCTAGACTAGTATATGGTGATTTGACCCAAAAACCTTTTGGTATGGTTCAAAGGCCATCTCCGTTGAAGAAGCTTCTTTTTCTCTTCTCTCTTCACCTTTAATTGTTCTTTGAGCTCATGCATCCCAGGAGCTCAGCTCCCCTCATAAGAGCAGAAACTAATCAGAAGAGTCCTACCTAAGTCTTGATCCCAGCTTTCCCAAAGCCACGGGAGTAATGGGTAGAAGCTGGGATCCATTCAGTTGGTAAGCTCGAACATAAAATATAAAGAGCTTAAGGTAAATACAAAACTCTTTTAAAAAAAATTTTTTTTAATTTATTTATCTGACACAAGCAGGCAGAGAGGCAGACAGAGAGCGGGGGGGAAAGCAGGCTCCCCGCCAAGCAGAGAGCCTGATGTGGGACTCGATCCCAGGATCCTGGGAGCATGACCCGAGCGGAAGGCAGAGGCTTTAACCCACTGAGCCACCCAGGCGCCCCAATACAAAACTCTTGCCCGACTCTATGCAAAAGCCACCTTACTGTCTCCAAAGCATTGTGAGTCTTTATGACAACAGTAGGCATTAACCACACTATGGGATATCACTCGATTCCATATCTTTCTAATGTTCTTTGTATGAATAAATTCACAAATCAAAAAAATCCTTTTGGAGCTCAGTATTTAGAATCAGAAGATGCCATATATATATATATATATATATATATATATATATATATACAAACACATGCTACAGATCTACACAATACTACCGTGTATCTACACACAGATTTGTACATACATTTGTAAATTCATATTCACAAGATCTTCCTTGGAGAACTAGATTCTGATAATGGATGACCATTTCCACTTCCTTTAATTAACTTTAATAAGACAGATTTCATGTAGCAGTTTGTTCTATTAAATCTAAGTCATCTCCTCTCAGCTCCCAAATTTATGACCCCTCATTTCAGCACACCTCCTACTTATCAAAACCAGGAAAAAGATGGCACATGTTTCACAGTGACTCAGGGTGCGCTGTAAAGATTTCCTTTGTTCCATCCCTTGGCCCGGCAAGGTCCATGGAAGTCGGTCGGGTGCTTTGCTTTTCTCTCAGGGAGCAGCCTCAACATGGCCCAGGGACCTTCCTCAGTGGGAGATGTGTGACAGGGTGTGGGGTACAACTGTCACAATTTTATGGTCATTCCCAGTTTACATGGTATTCAACAGCAGAGCCAGAGATCGGGGAGAGGAGACCATATTTGTGGCCAGCATCAGGTTTCAGGGCTGGTGACCTTACCCCTTAAAGATAAATAAACAGAAGAAGCAACATTTGGAGCCAATTTTGAGGGACAGTCACCATTCTGCAAATATGTGGTTGAGAGGAAAACCAGGTCATGGGAGAAAACAGAAGCTAATTCACAGGCAAGCCCCCGGAAAGGCCTAGAAAATGTGGCCGATGCAAATGCAGGGTGCTTGGGATGTGAGTTGGGAGGGAGGAAAGGCAAAGCAGGGGTGACAGAAGAATTTCGCAGAGAGGTGAACACTGTTCCTCTGTTGACAAAGGACTCATTCTAGTGACACTCTTTGTTGTCAAAAGCACTGTTATCAGAAGCAAGAAATGACATAAGGAACCTAAGAATGTTCTTTGGGATGACGGCACAGAGAGGATTATTAAGAAAAAAAATTCTACAGTGCTTAGGAAAATAGAATGGAATGAGTTGCGATGTGCTGAGTGTTTGGATAGTAAATATAATGGGAGTGTTGGCTGTTATTGTTAGCAGCAACATCACATGGGCCAGATGAGGAAAAGGCTGGAGGAAGGGGAAAGGTTCAGAGGGAGGACAGAGGATGGACAGCAGGCGGAAAGGCGTCCAAGTACGCATCTGTCTTAGGTCTCATGGGGTTCCAGGCCACAGGGTAAGTTGATAAGAAAGCCGGCCAAATATGTGCAAGTTCTGAAAATAGGGCTGGCGGGGGGCCCAGGCAGCCCTGAGCCGGTCCTCCTCCCGGATCTCTGGAAGAAGTGGGTCAGAGCCTACCGACCTTTGCAGATCCCCTACTCCGGTCATACTCAGAAGATAATCAATCTGCTGGCCTTCTACGGTTTCACCCATTCCATCCGCCAGCCCTCCTTCCCGCTGCCTCTCGTCCTTCTAGTTTGGGACACACACTTTTGTTCCACAATCGAAGAGGAAACATCTTAAAATGTTAATCCTCATAGTAGCATCTTGCCTAAAACTTAGGTTCACTGGGTGTAATTAATCCACGTGTTGCTGTAACCCCTTCTTACTGGAACCTCAGCAGAGGGGTAAAAAACCAGGGCTTTGGTGTCAGACAGATGTGGATATAATTCCCAGGTCTGCCCAGTTGCCCGTTACGGGACTTTGTACAAGTTGCTTAATCTTTACGAGTCTCAGTTTTCTCATCCATAAAATGAGAATAATAATAATACTTTCCCGGGGTGCCTGGGTGGCTCAGTGGGTTAAGCCTCTGCCTTCAGCTCAGGTCATGATCTCAGGGTCCTGGGATTGAGCCCCACATTGGGCTCTCTGCTTCCCCTTCTCTCTCTGCCTGCCTATCTGCCTACTTGTGATCCCTCTCTGTGTGTCAAATAAATAAATAAATAAATTCTTTAAAAAAATAATAATAAGGGGTGCCTGGGTGGCTCAGTGGGTTAAAACCTCTGCCTTCGGCTCGGGTCATGATCCCAGGGTCCTGGGATCAAGCCCCGCATCAGGCTCTCTGCTCAGCGGGGAGCCTGCTTCCTCCTCTCTCTCTCTCTCTCTGCCTGCCTCTCTGCCTACTTGTCTGTCAAATAAATAAATAAAATCTTAAAAAATAATAATAATAATAATACTTTCCCTTTGGGATTGTTGCGAAGATTGAATCATCCAGCACAAGTGAAGGTGTTAGGGCGTGCTACAGCTCCACATGGGGGCACAGCCATTGCTGTTACTGTTCCTAAGGTGAGTGGTTTGGAAAGCAGAATGGTGCTGAGGGGAAAGGGGTAAGGACAGGAATAAAGACACTGGATTGCCACAAAGTTGGCCTGTTCAACTTCAGCTTTGCACAATGGCATCCTGTGATGGGAAACAAACTTGGGTCATTCCGCTCTGTGGTGCCCACCAGCATTGCTCATGTACCTGATGAGCAAAACTTCATTTTATTTTTTTAATTTATGTATTTATTTTAGAAAGATAGAAGAGAGGGAGGGGCAGAGGGACAGGGAGAGAGAAACTCAAGGCAGACCACGCTGAGTGTGCAGAGCCCAGTGCAGGGCTCGATCTCATGACCCTGAGATCGAAACCTGAGCCGAAACCAAGAGTGAGAGGCTTAACTAAGCCCCGCAGGGGCCCCAGAGCACAGTTTCATTTCAAAGGAGTTTTGGTGGTTAAGATGTGGAGGCCTGGTGAAGGGAAGGCATCAGATTTTAACCTTTGGGCCTGCTCCCTTCACTCTCAAAATTCAAAAGATCTGTGTTTCTGAAGAAATTACTCATTCAGATTATTCAATGGAGTAAATAGTGCTGTGAACCTCTATGTGAGAAGGCCTGTTCCCACAGCACGCGGCTGGCCCCGATCCCAAAGGCACCCACATCCTCCGTACATGTGCTCCCGGGCTACATCCTGACACACTTGCCTCGGTCCGTCTTGCCAGCCACTTCTCTTCCGCAGCTGCTCCTGATTGTCCCGGGTCGTGGCCCGAGACCTGTTTCCTGCTCCTTTGACCTGTGGTCTGATATGGTTTCCATCAGGCTGACCTCTGGCTTCCTTCCTCCGCTCCATTTATCGCTTGTCCTCTCTCACGTGGTTTCACGGTGGCTCCAAGCCAGGCGGCACGCTCCCCTTGGTACTGGCTCCCGGGCCAGAGCACCTTGCCTTCCACGGTCACTCTGCCTTCAGGAACGGAGCCCAGACCCACATCTCCTCTTACCCTGCAAGAAATGAGTTTTGAGCCACTTTCAAGAACTGGCTGACGTGAAGACTTTAGAATTTGGCCATCACTGAGTACCAAAATATGGATCATGTAGCTAGAAAGGCCACATGTGCACGAGAATTGATTTTCTCCAGGTGTACCCATGGTGCGCACCAGAACTCCCTTGTATAATAATTAGAGAATAGTGACACATCGTAGAGCTTGGCATGTATAGTCGTCAACCCAATACTCAGAAAATAATTATAACTGATCGATTGGGAAAGGGTAACATAAAGATGACTTTAATGACTTTCTATCAGATGATGTAGTATCCAAGCCAGGCCCTGTAAAATGGCTTTCCGGGCCCCCTGTCCACATCCCAGCATATGCAGTATTTTCTGAACATGTCTGCTTTTGCTGATGAAAAAAAGTGAAGCCCGGAAGTCAAGTGCTTACCCAAGGTCATGGCTTGTAAATGCTGGAGTTGAAATTTGAGCCTAGGTCATCTAGCTCCAAATTCATGCTTTTGATTCCTGCATTGTGTTACCGCTCAAAAGAACCACTTCATTCAAACATCTTGCAAGAGTCATTATTTTTATTTTTATCAATATTTTATTGATAAAATATTTTTTTATTTCTATTGATACCTACTCTACAAGCTGGGTGTGAGTTTATTGGGCAGGTGGGGCTGCCTTACTCAAGGTGGTTACTGACTGTTCTCAAACGCTAAATGGATGAAGCATTAAGGAACCAGATATGCTAGGAAGTGAGCCTTTTAAATCAATTAACCCAGGCTGGGTACCTACAAGCCGAGAAAGAGTGGACGTTATGTCAAATGTTTGATAGTTCAGGGTCCTAACCTCCTATCCATGTTTGGGCAGTGAGACATAGAAAAACCTAGAATTATCTGTCCCTGGCTTACCAGAACCTTCAATTATTGGAATTTTTTTTTTCTTTGCCTGGTCTTTTCACAAAGAGTTCACTATCAACAAGACACTCTGAGACCCAGGCTGTTTCTTTGTTTGTTTACTTATTTATTTTTAGAGCAACTTCCAGTGGCTGCCTTGAGTTCATATAATTTGGCCCAGCTTCCCCCATCCAAATGGTCTTTAGCATGAGGACTATTTTGTCCTCCATTTTATCTTTGGACAACGTTTACCAAGTGAGGCAAGCAGACAGGAAGGCTTGATGGGTTCCCAAAAGTATTGGCTCTGAGAAAGGGTCAGTATTATTATCAATATCAATATTATATTATATTCCCTGAAGTTACTGGTTGAATATATCCTTACTGTTAATCAAAATTTATTTCGTTTTATGAGTATAATTGATAAGAAAGATATTTGGCATACTTATTGGATGTTGTGTGGGCCCAGGTTGCCATGGATGTCCCCTTTGTGAACCTGTTCCATGACAGTGGAGAGAGCACACAGCTTAGGGGTACTCAGCTAAATGGTGCGTAAGGTCAACTGAATTCTAACACCACCTGGCTGACATGGCTGAGCTGAGTGATGTGAATGAACCAAAACTATGTCAGATGATGGGCACCTGGGTGGCTCAGTCACTTATGCATCTGCCTTTGGCTTAGGGTCATGATCTCAGGGTCCTGGGATCGAGCCCGGAGTCATGCTTCCTGTTCAGTGGGAAGGCTACTTCTTCTTCTCCTACTGCCCCCTCCTTCCTGCTCATGCTTTCTCTTTCTCTCTCAAATAAATACATAAAAGAAAAGCTGTGTAAGATGCAACCTTACAGATGAGGATGGCATAGCTGACCACAACCTAAAGCAAACTAAAGAGCTATAACACCATGGAATTCATAGAAATGTTCTCACTCAGAAATGGCAGCCTTTGGCAATGTCCCGCCATACCCTTTGCTCAGGTCCATGGTCAACAACAGTACTCTTTCCGCTGGGCCCTGAATTAGCCTTAAGAAATAATAATGCTTATAATGATACCTACCTCCTTCCCTTGCATTTTCTTCTTGAATGGGACAGAAAAGACTGGAATCACAGCTACCAAGCTTGGAATAGCCATCAGGCCATGCCGGCAAACACAAGCATAAACCATCATGTGTCAGTGATGGAGAAGATTGAGAATTTTGGTGGGGTGGGGCTGTTTCCAAGTATCCAAGGTTTCACGCTATGCACTTAAAAATTTGTTGTGGCTTCATTTGCATACTTCTGGAACTTTATTGTTAGTAGGAAATCATTGCAACCCTCACAACTCATCCCAACTAGGTTGTTAGGACACCTCCACTGAGGACAGCAGCTCTGGAGGCTTAAACTCCAAAGACTATTCCAGACCAAGGGGAAGGAACAAGCTAACTGAATACACCACCTTAACACATGGAGAAGTGACTGACCCAATCCAAAGCAAACTATTCCCTTCCCTCCACGTTCCTGAGCAGCTGTGTATTTTCTTCCTACACTTAGATGCTTACAATTCTTGGTTACCAAGTCAGTTATGACAAGTAGGAGCCAACACGTTGGCTTTTTCGTTTATAGACACCCTTCCCCACCGCACCCCCCACAAAAAAAAATATGAGTAAGGCAGGTGTGGCTGTCCTCCCTGGCAGCTTCCCATGTTCTTACCCTGTGCCAGGCTTAGCAACATCTCAAAGCACTTCCCTACCATCTCCAGGAGAAACTTTACTCCACGAGGCTCGGTGAAAAGTGAGACACTTCACTGAAGTTTCTTGAGGCTTGATGTCTGCCTTATCTCCACAGCCTAGCACAGAGCCTGGCACACAGCAGGAGCTCAGCCAAGATGTTCAAACAAGTGAATTACTTGATGAACGAGAAATCAGTGAAACTCTCATTGCACATCTCTGCTCCCCTTCCAGCACTTCTCCTCAGTCGCAGGTGGCCTCAGCTTGCTCCCCTTCCTTCCCCTTCACAGATCCAAGCAAGGCTTTCCTGTTCCCAGAACCTCCCCCTTCTCCCCCCCATCCAACGCATCCTTTCCCATGCAAGCTGCAGGCTCTGTCCCACCCTGCCGTCCCCACACCCGCCACCTCACTCTGCAAAGGGTCCCCTTTAAGGATCCTCCTTCCTTCGAAGGCAGCTAAAAAATTGTAAATACCCAAGAAATTCCCTCCTGCAAACAAAATTTTCCTCTCACTCATGTATTTGTCATTTTCCTTCTCCTCAAAAGGAGTAATCTCTTTAAAGGCAAAGGATCGTGCTTTTTACTTGTAATTCAAGTGGTCCATGGGGGTCTGTGTGTTGGGGGGAGGGTGACTATCACTATCATATCCTGCACAGGGAGGGCTCTTTCAATACTTTGGGTCTCTCAGAACACTGCCAACACCACAGCCTTAGAAATATTGATACTGTTTATAAATACAAGTGTGTTGGCAATTAGAGGGAATTAGGTTCCAACCTCATTTCCCAGGAGACAGAAGGTCTATTCAAGGAAGTGGGATCTGACAGACTTAGAGTAAAGAAAACATGAGTTTGCCTTTCTTAAGACCATAATCTAATCAGCATAAACACATTAATTTAGGCAGATGTTGTGAAATCTCTCCAATTCACTCCAGTCACATGCAAAGACAAATACAAAATTCCCATTTTGTTAGTTTTTATTCTTTCCTCCAACCTCTTCCAAGCCTTCCCCACCCTTGAGTCCTTTCCTGCCCCCGGCCCCGTACCCCATACATCTGTATCTACGTGCGTGTATGCCACGCAGAAACAGGAGGAAGATGTGTTAAAGTTGTCAGAGAATTTAACGCAGTCAACACTGTATGATTTATGGTTGAAAAATCTATTTTTCTATAATGATTTTCTACTTAAAAAGCCAGTTCCAATAGCTCAGCTCCTTTTCAAATGCACTTTGTGTGGTAATATTGCCTATCTCCATTCCATTCCTTGGAACTTAATTTTTATTTGATTTTATTGACGCTGCTTGATTGGAATGTGTATCACTTGAGCCCCCACGGAGAACTGAGCAGGTGTGAGTAAAGCAAAACATCTTTTGTTAATAGAAGTACACCCTGGGAGTTCATGGAGATGCTGTAATTTCGATTGCTTTTATGAAAATTCTGTAAATTCCCATGTTGTGAATTTCAAACAGAGCTTGGGAGACCAACGGTCTTTAACACAAGCCAAAGATACAGTCATTTCTATGACTGAAATAAATGTTCTGCTTTCTTTTTGCCAAAAAGAGAAATTCAGGTATTTAATTAGAATGTTTAAACTGTAGAAAATACATTAACTTGAGTTTGGCTCTCATCACTAAAATGGAAATCTTACTGGGATCACCCGACAGAAAGGTGACTTTGGATTTCCTGAGTCATTTCTGAAGCATGAAGGATCACTCATCCCACTTTCATTTGGGTCCAGAATGACTTTGCAACAGCATTACCCATTCCCAGCCTAAGTCCTATCTAATTTAGGAACCACGGAAACGGGAACTGGTCCCCCAAACCTCTCAGCTTAAGAGGGTGATGTATTAATTCTCTGCATCAGGCCTCTTGGATCAGCTGCCACAGAGAATCCAAGGGTGAGGCCAAGTCCAGCTTTCTTCCTGGTTTGGGGCCAGACACATATGGTGTTGCACTCTCCCAAGCTGGAAGGAAAGACGTAAGCTTGGTATATTACAAAATTGCATGTGTCATTAGAAAAAGATGTCAGAACGCTTTATTTAAAACTTTGTTTTCTCAGGTTGTATTGGCCAAGTGTATCTTGGCATGGACAGCGTAGCTTCAAAAGGTCCAAGATGCATAGAGAGGTTCACATAGCTGAAGCCATTACACTCGGTTCTTTGGCACTAACACCTTTTCCCCCTTCATTCTTGCGGAGGAGTAAAGTGATAACTGAATTTCTATTAAGAATGTTCTCTTCTCCTGGCATCCGCGGGGTCTCTCCTTGACAGGATCATTTATCTGCTCCAACAAGACAACGGGAGAGTTCACCATCGTGTGGGACTTCAGGGGACTTCTTGGATAAGGCCTTTGGAGTCAAAGCCTTCACCGTTCTGGGACAACTTTCAGAAGAATGATCTAGCAGTCTGCCCCGGTAAACTTGCCAAATTGCTTGGACTTGGCTAGAAACCATGGCTGCTTGAAGGCCTTTCTTTCCCCTGTAGAGCCATAGAGTATCACTTGACAGGAGCTAAGCATACTCATGTGATGTGTCTGTGGGTTTTTCAGGCTGAGGATAAACTCCTGCAAAGGACCTGTTTCAAATGACATCCTTGCATCCACTTAGTCCCGCTAAAACAAAGGTCACCCATGGAGAAACAGATGTGCCTTGTTTAAACATATGCCCTCATGGTTTCATATGCTACTTGACAACTGGCTGCAGAAGAAAGAAGGGCTCTGATTATTTTTTCTCCAAGCTTCACCATCAGGCTCTTATGGAGCACGGTTGCTCTTAAGTGCAAAGATTCTGACTGATTCATGGATGCTCCCATACAGCATACTAATGTCTCTGGAAATACTGCCCCAATGTCTAGTGTCCCGGGAAGTTCCCGGGCCTTGCCAGTTACCACAGCACAAAGAAACTGAACTGGGCTGGGTTGAATATAGTCATGTCTGTCCCCAGAACCTTGCTTCCATGCCAAGCTACATTACCTCAGCCGTTCAGAGTTACCGCAAACAACGCTGAAATTTCATTTTGGTCCCCTTGGCCACGGTGTGTCTGAACATTGGCTAGTCCTGAACATATCTTCACTCCTGTACTGCCCATCATGGTGTCCCACCACACTTCCCTCTCCAGACAAGCCATGGGGAGGGAGAACCAGGGCTCTAGGAAGCTCAGTGATGAGTGTGTTGAGGCTCTGGGAGAGAATCAGGGAGCTAGGACTGTAAGAGGACATTCGCGTGGGACAGGAAAGCCAAGATGGTGGCTGGCTCCACCTTTTATCCAGGAAAGGAAGAGATGAGTTATGACTTCCCATTTCTCTAGTATCTCAAATATAGGAAACAGCCCACTTAACCACCCAGAGCCTATGCTAGTGAGAGCTGGTGTTCTTCAGCTGTGGAGCTCATGCCTGTCTCCTACTGACTGCAGAAATGCTGGGTTGAAATGTTTTAAAGAACATGGTCCACAGATTCACATTTATGCCTAATTATCATGCAACAAAGTAATGATTATGTGTGCTGGGGACGTTGCAATTGTAAGGAGGGTTTTTGTTTTGTTTTGTTTTGTTTTAGTTATAATACTGTGGCCTGTTTGTGGATGCTCAGTCTTCATAGTTCTGGAAAATAATTGGATCCTTGTTTTCATTTATCATCCAGGGACCCACATGTCTAGATAATAAAACCTAAACCAGTAGTTCTCCAATATTAACCTATAGAAGAATGTTAAAGTTTTCTAGTATTGGTTAAAATGCAGATTCCTGGGCCTTACCACCAGAAGATCAGACTTTCTGGGTCACAGCCAGGCACCACCCTGTTGATTCAAGAATCACCTCCAATATATCTGAGTTCCAGTCTGTTCTGTTGCATCCTCTGTCTTTCTCATTTGCCTCATCCTTTAACGATATTGAGCTGAAATTGGTAAAGCTGCGTGTTTTTTACTTTGTTACATTATTTTTATTTATAGATACCTCAATATTTTCGGAAAATGCCCTCCAGAATCTAAGGTGGGATTTCAGATCTCTTTTCCCTGAGCGAAGGCTCAACGGACTCCTCGGTCTTCCCCCACTTCCTAGAGGATGGGAATAGGGACCTCTCAATTCCCAGTACTTAGCGAGTAGTTCCTAGAGAAGGGGTTCCCTGGGGTGGGATGGGAAGGGGGTCGCTGTGGGGGCTCAGCTTCCAGATGGCTGTTCGCTAGGCTTCTTTGCCTTGAGTCAATTAATTCTTTTTTGCCACAAGAATTCCTGGGTTTGTCCCACTGCTTTGATTTCCACTGTACCCACCTGTTTCTTGGGATCAAGGTTTCTTTCCTCCTCTGGCTCCTAAGCCTTGGGATCAACCATAAATACCCTCCTACTCTCCAACTCCTGAAGCAAGCCACAATCCTTTAATCCTTTTGAAGTTGGAAACAGCTGGAAACAAACTGGGGGTAAAAAGGGCAAACAGAGACCCACGGATATTAAGTCCTAAGTGTCCCAGTGCACTTTGCTCCTTCAGGCTCCTCATCACGTCCCTGGGGCTGAGAGGCCCGGATGCTAACCTGCAAGCTCCTTGTTCTTCCGTGGCCCTCCCAAAGCCCCGCAGCTCCAGCGCCAGGGCTTAGCTCCCTCAGCACTGCTGCTCTCCCTGGTCCACAGTCCCGCTTCCTGTTCTGGTTCATTTATTAATTTCATGCTCCCCCCACCCCACATCTCCAGGAGAGAAGGACCTCGGGACAATGCAAGTGATAGATTTCAGGATTCCCAAAGAACCCCAGAAAAATCCCTTTATATTCTAGAGAAACCAACCAACTGTCCCTACAGGATCTTTTTTTTTTTTTTTTTTTTTAAAAAAAAAAAAAAAAACAAAAGTAGGCTACGCACTCTTCCTCTCAGGAGCCTGGGCTGGTATGAAAGCAGGAAATGCTCAGGACTTTCCGGGCTGGCCTCTGTAAGGAAGGAGAAGTGGCAGGTGACAGCACCCCAGTGTGCTAGACCTGGGAAGCTGTGCTGTCCATCCAGCACGCTCTCCTCTCCTTCCTGCTTCAGGTAACAAAACACTTCCTTGCGGCTTCTCCCTCCTCATTCATGTCTCTGCCTGTGCAAGGGGAAGCCTGGTCTGCCTAATTCAGGGCTCACTGCAAGCCCGAACGCTGAAGGGCGAAGCCCCAGGTCCAAATGTGGCCAGGCAGCAGCAAAGGCGATCTTTTTTGCTGTGCAGCCTCCCAGAGGGAAAGGCCTGGGCTCAAATCCCAAATTTAGCCCTTACATGACTCCGGGCAAGTCATTTGATAATTCCGTGCCTCGGTTTCCTCCTCTGTTAAAAGTGAGGTCTTAAAAAACCTACCTTATGTTACTGGGAGGATGTGGTGGGTTAATCCACAAAAAGCATTTAGAATTTGCTGGAACATGTCAGGTGTTGTCTAAGTAGTAACTTGCCTCCATCAGCCTCATGTCTGTGTTTCTTTCTCAGTTCCCTCCCAAGTCCCCACCATTTGAATTCAAATAGATCCCAAAGTTCTCTTTCAGATCATCCAAAGCAACATGTTTCTTAGTCAATGGCTTTGCAATTTTTCCAAAAGTGCATTAAATTTCTTAACACCATTTTGGCCACATTAGATAAGCTACAATGCAAATTGACTCGCGTGCAATTGATCAATAGGAAATGAAGTTCGCAGGACCAGGAAATGGCATGGGTTCATGATCTTTCTCTGGGCAAACGGCACTGTTAGAGCAGCAATAGAACCAGCACTTCCAGCAGGAAAGGAACAAGTAAACAGCTTGATTACCACACCAGCACTAGGAAACTATAAATGGGATTTTCAGGAAAACAAACATCGCTGGTCTCCAGGGTCCTGTCCCCAGAGAAAAGAAGACCCACCTGGGTGACTGTCATCTTGGGGAAGGTAGCAGAGCCTTGGGAGCCCCCTTTGGCAGACCCCAGCCTCCCCCACCTGCTCTGTGGCTGCCCAGCCAGCTCTGTTCTAATGGAAATGTTCCCAGCACTGCCCTGGTTTTTTGCTGTGGCATTTTCTAGACTCCCTGAGAGCTGCCTAACTAGGCTCTTGAGGTTATTGTTCCAAGAACCAATTTTTGTTTTTATACCGCTCCGGTTACAAAGTTGCATAGTTTCTAGCAGCCTGCTCCAACCTTATTTCTTCAGAAACTCAGTTACTTAGCACACCATTTGCCACACCATAGTTTTTGTAAGGAAGCACATAACACATTAGAGCAGAAACAACTGTATTGTTATCATTACCTTGAAGACACATTTCAACACTTGATTTCAATGTGTCTACATTATCTTTGTAAATGGATTTCAAGTCCTTACTTTACGCCTTGAAATAACCGAAAGGAAATTTAGATGGTCATTGGCCTGGAAATGAGATGATGTTCTAAATACTTTTCACCCTGGGCAGCCCAGATTCCATGTTGACTCGTTTCTAAGATCAGCTGGCAGCATTTAGACTTCAGTTTCTGAGCTGCACGATGATCGTATGTTTACAGAAGTGTTTTTATTTTACTTTTATGTCCTCTTTGCTCACTGTCATAGTTTCTCTCTCTCCCTCTCTCCTTCCTTCTTTCTTTCCTTGTTCTTGGGGAGGAGGGCTGACTTTGTTAAAGCCTGTTTCTTAGTGGCTATTTTGTTATCAGTGTTGTCAACAGGATACATCATGCTAAGAGAATATTTTATATTCTTTGAAAAAGAAATGAAGAAAGATACGCCATGTTAATGATATGAACTTAGGGATATCTCTCAATATTCACACATCAATATTACCTTATGTGATGTGAGTCATTTGCCCATGATGATGTTATCAAATCAGAAAAACTTAGCTGGTGTTCATACAGAACATACCTCTTGCTACAAAATATATTCAGATGAAATCCTTGCTATCACATTTATGGAATGCTTATTTTCTTTATATATATTATTTAATTTAAAAATCATGATAATAGCTAACAAAGAGTCATCAATGCTGTTTTAATACTATCTGCCAAGTATTCATCTTTCAGTGATATTAACTTATTTTTATATTTATATTTTATATTTTATATATAAATATAGGTATATATTATATATTATTTATATACATTTATAAGCAATATATTATTTTATGATATAAATATATTTATAATAAGTATATGTATATATAAATATGTAATATAATATACATCATATTATATTATATATAATAATATATATAATATATAAATATATTTATCATAAGTATTTTATATTATATTATAAATAAATATATTACATATTGTATTGTGTATTTATACTTATGTTATATTTATGTTTCAGTCATATTAACTCACTCTTATTTCAGTGATATTAACTTGTTTATCCTCAAATTGCCCCCTTGCAGATAAAGACCCTTACTGTGCTTATTTTTCGGGAAAGGAAGCAGAGGCACAGAAAGGCTAATGTGCTTAAGGTCATAGAGAAGTGATATGTGGTAAAGCCAACATTGAAAACTAGGCAACTGGACTCAGGAGCCTGTAGGATACACATCCCTGGCCCTTACCACCATAGCGAGGAAAGAACTATCATCCCCATTATATAGTTAAAGAAACTGAGGCTTGGAAAGATAAAGTACTTTGTCCAAGGTCATAGACGTTCAGTGGTAGAACAGAGATTTGAACTAAAAACATAAGTACTTGACCATTTTGGTCTTTCCTGAATTTCTACACTTCTCTGTTATCTCAGACTCCCGTAACTACATTAGATCCCCTTGTCTCTTGAATATTTTTGAGACTTCAGATGGAAAGGCTTCAGTGCTTTTCATTTACTACTTTTGAATTTGTATATTTATCACTTATTTCTAAAGTGTGTGTAGAAATAAGAATATCAGGTTTAAACAGGAAGTCTTTAGTAAACAGACATCAGTTTAAAAGAACTCTCAGAAACATTCTCAAATGTGCCAATACTTTTTTTTTTCCCCATTTAAAAAGCCTTCTGAATGAACTTGGCAGAAGACTGGCTGGACCTGATAGCTTTGAGACTCCTTCCAATTTCTCTTTAAAATTCCCTTGAAGATAGACAACAAGATTGGGATTAGAAACTAAGGCTGAGAAGACCACATGCAAAAGGCCAGCCTGATTCTCCACTACCTGCATCACTCCCAGGGTTGTGAGGAGGAGAACATTTTTTTGGATTGAAACTCACCCTGCAGCCAAACCCAGAATAGGACCGATGCTCCCCAAGGAGACTGGACAAGCTTCTGACTCACCATTCTATTGTCGTGATACACCAGCTTGGCACTCACAAATAAAACAGACACATTGTTGACTTCTGAACTAGGAAAAGCCAGATTTCTGCCTCCCACCTACCAATATCTCCTTTTTATTTTCATCAACTTCTTCAGCCATTCATCGATGACCAGAGTGGCAGCTGAAGGTGGGGTGGAGACAAAGGATGGGACGAATGAGAGAAACAACTTAGTAGCTCCCATTGGAAGAAACCATTTTCAGATAAAGGGCATGAATTTCTGAGAAGAAAAGGGGTAGGGTTAGGCTGAGAAAACCTGACTGGAGTCCAGGAGATCTGCCCTTGGTGAATACTAGACTTTATAAATTGAACTGGGTTCCACACATTGGTTATGTTCTCCAACCTGGTTAGCAGAGAGTGTTTGCCAGTGTCCAGACCTTTTACCTGGCCAATGCATCCTTCCTCAGGCTCTGTGGGCTGAATCCTTCTCCAGAGTTGACAGGACCTGCCTTGTGTGGAAATACAGGGAAGATAAGGCCCTTTCCCCAGAGACGACGTTCAGCCAGTGACCAGCCTTGTGCCAAAGTTCAGAGCCTTGTTCAAGATGGGTCAGCGCTGAGCACTGTTTGATACTCCATAGTTCCCGATGGGTTCAAGTTGAGACTAAACCTCAGCTGAAACCATGGATTCACCTTGCTTCTTCCTCAGCCCAGCGTGGGTCACTCCCATCCTCGTAAGTTTGTCCTGCAGGGGCTCTCACTAAATCACAGCATGGCAATCCCCATCTCAGGCTCCGCTTCTGGGGACACAAAGCCTCAGACAATCTACTAAACTGATTAGTAGCAGTTCTAGGGACAGTGAATATCTTGTAAATAAAGGTGATACAAAAACCCTTACAGGGGTAGTTTTTTTCTTGTTTTAGAGGTGTCAAATTCAATTCCAAAAAATATGGAGCCAGTGTGGCTCTTGAAATATATTGGTGGCTCTTGAAATATATTGCCAAATTATTTTTTATAAGGTTTGTCCCAATCGTCCTACCTCCATCACTGTTTCACAGTAGGAGTAACAACCAAGCAGCCAACACTAGAAACCAGCGATATTCCAGACTATTAAGGTTATCATCTTCCTGTAGTTGTTATTTCTGTATCTTGGATTGCTAATGAGGTTGAACATTTCCCCATATTTGTTTACTCATGGTAGATCTTTCTTAAGTAAATTTCAGATCTAAGAAGAAAATTCCATGCCAGGTTTCCAAAAGTTTGACACCATGAGATTAATGTCATTGTGCGTGAGGGCTTTTCAGTTCCATGTAAGACAATTCCAAGTTTAGAAACTGGGCAAAATCATCAGGACTGTTTTTCCTGTGTAGAAAGGTTAAAGGAAAGCAGATGTGAAACTAGCCTCAAATCCCTTTTTTCACATGGTATTATTTGTCAGGGATGTTAACTCTTGAACCTACACACAAAGGAATATGGAAGAAATAGTTTAATAGTCATTAAAATTACATTTCATGTCATTTTATTAATAAAAACAAACATCCGAAGTATCGCAATCACGATTGTGATAAATGACCTCATTGGCTTTCCTCTCTCAGCTTTCATGGCAAACTTCCTTGTTTTCCTGGTTCCATGTCACCCCTTTTCTTCTCTTCAAGTGCCCTGTGTGTGTTCCCCCAAATTTCTCACCTTTAGTGTTCCCCTGTTATTTCCTTGGCAATTTATTTACAGTGTGAAACTATCAGCAGTGATTTTTTCCAGATATTTCCATTCCACTCGTGAGTGTGAAATGCATCAGGGTTCTCCACAAATACTCCCACACTGATAGAGAACTTCGCAATGAGGACAGAATCTCCCTGAAAAGTGTTGCTTACTAGGAAAGCCCACAGAGATCAAATGGGTGTTTCTATACAATTCCCACATCATCACCTGACCACTGACCTGTTTGTCAAGACAGCTTGTTCTCCACAGGTTTCCATGCTTCCTGTGATGGGAGTAAAGCAGAAGTTGTTGGACAAATTCGGCCCAAGACTGTTTCTAGCCTATATTAAGACTTTAAATTACCACTTGCCAATATCGGAAAACTGGAAGATTCTGTATTCAACTTCTAGCTTTTCTTAAAAAAAAAAAAAGATGATAATATTAATTCAAAATTCGCACATGAGAAGAGTCTATAAAAGCCTCCTAATGGCTCCCCCTTTAGATGAGGTATGTACTTCTGGTTTATTACAGTTCCCACGGCTCCCCATTGCCTTAAACCTCATATTTCTTTGCCTCTTTTCTTGATACTCTTCTCTCCATCCTTCCCTTTCTTTCTTTCTTTTCTATTTTTTAAATATTTATTTATTTATTTGAGACAGAAAGCAGGAAGAGGGGAAAGGAAGAGGGAGAGAGAGAGAGAAGCAGACTCCCCACTAAGCACAGAGCCCATTGTGGGGCTTGATCTCAAGACCCTAAGATCAGGACCTGTGAACATGACCTGAGCTGAAATCACGAGTCAAGTCGGACCCTTAACTGATGGAGCCACCCAGGCACTCCCCCCTCCCCTTCTATACATGCTTTTTCCCTGCCTGAGATTCTCTCCCCGCATGCTCCTGTCAACTTACCCCTCTGTACAGTGCACCCTGTTCAGTTTTAGAATCCTATTTGGTGTCACCCCTTCTTGTAGCCTTTCCTGACTGCCCACTAGCACCACTACCTAGTAAACCATTAACTCCTCTCTCCATACTCTCTGTGACGGGTATACCCAGGTGTATTTATCTATTAATACTGGGCAACCAGTGTATATTGAGAAACTAGCATGCAACAGACCCTCTGAGAGGGGCTGCCCATAGAAAATCAACTCAAATATGGCGGTGGGAAGCATGGAGGGCCCAGTTTATGGAAACTGCTAGAAGAAAAGGTTGAGCACAGGGTTGTGGAGAATATAGGAATGGCTACTCCATTGCAGTTCAGCTTTCTAGAGCAAGTGAGTTACTTGATCTGACATTTGAAGGACAAGGAGGAATTAGCTTAGCAAATAAGCTGAGGAAAAGTGAATTTCAGGGAAGGAAAGCATAATCTGAGGAGACACATAAGCATAAAATACACAGCGTAGACAGGGAGTAGCAATTAGCCCTGTATTGCCACAGATGATAGCGCACCCCTGACGTATCAAAAAATGAGACAAGAATCACTTTAACGTACTTCCTTTGTTTGAGACCATGGTTTCTTTTGATTCCATTTTAAATGGGAGAATGAATTAAACATCACAACTAAAATAAATAAAAGCCATTTTATTTTAGAAGAAAAATTTAATTTTTAGCATGAGGCCTACATTTTTATTCTTTGTTGTGTGATTTTATGTGCATATCGAGCCTGCTATTGAACTTTCTTTAGAAATAAGACTTTGGAAGCAAGACCACAACATAGGCCATTTTTAACACCAAGGTTCTCATGCTACTTTGTTTTCATAGCCAGAAATATAAAAATTAAAGAAAAATGTTTCACAACTAGAGTGAATGAAAATTGGATCCGGGCATGCAAGGCCTGCTTACTTATTTTGGGTAAAAAAAGAATGTATCTTATCCAAAAGTTTTCCAAATTATTTTCTGGAAGTTACAGCTAGATCAAATTTGATTCCCCAAATCTCTTGGGGATCGTTTGGCAAATATAATATGTTAGCGAGTAAAAATTTCCTTCTAAACTTCCAAATGGAATTTTCTGCCACAATATCAGAAAAATATTACCTGAATTTATCTTGCAGGCAGGCTAAATGACATCTTACATTTTTCCTTTGGAATCACTTTCAAGAACTAAGTCAGAAAAGAAGAGACCATTTTTTAACGATTTGCTCTCCTTATAGCTGGATTTTGGTTATAACTGCCTGAAGTATATTTAACACACATTAATATTGGTGTTTACCTCTTAAAATGTCAGGTTCTATAAACAAAACTCTAGATGTACCTGCCAAATATGCCAAGTACCAATGAAAATTATTACTTCTGAAAGTTTTAAGTAATTGGTAGTTTCCTTGATGTTCTAAAAATAAAGCCCCTACATTCTTCAGCCAAATATCTTTCCTTTTGATAACTAATAAACGTCAGGATAGAACATAAGAACTTTGTCATGAACATCCAAATAATCACAAAGTAAAACATAACTCTAGTACTTTTCATGGGGCCAACTGAATATTTTCATGGGGTCTATGAAAATTTTCCATGAATTTTCCATGAAAATTTTCATGGGGTCCATGAATAATTCTCATAGATTGCTGGGTAGAGTTTTAGGTGTTTAGCAGTGAATAATTCTCATTTTCTTCCCTCCTGTGGAATTCTTCACTATGAGCCCTGTGTTGCTGGAGCAACATCAATGCACATTCCTATCAAATTTTTTTTTTAAAGCTCATTTGTCCAGAAGAATTTTGACAGGGCTTCAAAGATATTATTAGGCTGAGTTGTAGACCAAAAGGTTTGAGAAACAGCTTCTTTTCTTCTTTGCCATCCTTAACCACAAGTCATGCATCAACACATGATGCTGGCCAAAGTTTTGAGGGGGCAGTCATAAGATCCATGAAACTAATAGTAACCAAAGGCAATGATTGGATCTTCTGCAAAATTCAATGTGTAATATCATCAAGCTAGACATTCTAAAACCTGACTATAACAAGGACAATTCTGGAAAAGCTTCAAAAATCCTCTCAGATGAACTTTGGGCAGTGTTCAGAAACCATAGTTCCTGAAAATTTCTTCAGCATTGTGTAGCTTGGTCCTCCAGTGATTAAAAAGGCTACTTTGTACAAACTCTTTGCAGTTATTATGGGTTTTCCTTTAAATGTTTTCTGATATTATTTAATAGTATATGCTGCAGAGAACTGCACTCTAATAATAAAGGCTACCCGTATAAAAATAAGGTTTATGTGAATTTGATTTAAATATCATTAAAGCTAGGATAGATGCAATATGGTTGCTTTGATTCATGTTTTTAGGTATAACACACACCAAGGAAGTTACACATTTGTTTGCAGTAAACCTAGCCTTGATATATCTGTGTTCTTGCTGCTATCTTCAGCTGCCTTGTAGAAAAAACAATTTTTTTTAACAAAAATATTTTCAAGACTGCCAAGCTAATGTGGAAGACTAAAGGGATGTTGATAGCAGAAGATGGCTGCCTTCCTGAGCCCAAAGAGCAAAGTATTTGTTCATTCTATACATAAACTTAAGTCAACATCCTAAAACATGCCACCGTTTAATGGAGACTTAGACAAGATTTAAAATATTTTCATGATTCTCTGATTTTCCTGATTTGCTGTTGGAATAAACTCCATTGTCAAACAATACTGAGATACATGAAGAGAAAAGTCATTCCCCTAGTCTCCTTACAAACACATCCCTCTGATGTAAATCAAGCTGTCTATCCACCCTATTCTTCATACTCCTACAAACATACATATTCATATTTATGTTAACACACATTTAGTGTTTTTATTTTACAGTAGTACTGTCTTTCACATTTTCTTGCAACTTGCTTTATCACTTAAGGGTTTCTCATGGATGATCCAGCTGGTCCATCCACAGACATATAACTCATTTTAAGGAATTCAGTTCGAATTAAAATGTATTAAAATGGAGAAAGAGTTTTTAATCATACTATATTTTCATCTAGTTACATGGCATAAGTTTTCATTTATCAAGATTTTATGTCTTCCAAGAGAAAAAGTTCTTCATACAGCTATTATAATTTTTTTGTTAAATTTATATTGTTTTTGTTTTTGTTATGAAAAGGTGTGTTTTATTTTCTATTTATAGCTAACTGGTTATTGCTAATATGGTGAATTTTATTGAGGGTCATTAGCTATTCCCTCTATGGTAAAGAAGATTATACATCCATGCTTATTAGGTATAATTTGCAATACCTTCTTAGTGATGAAGCACACTTCCTTTTCCCAATTGGGCTGGCCATATGACTTCCTTTGGCCAATGAATGTGAGTGAACATGACATAAACACATCCGAACAGAAGTTCTAAATTCAATTGTGTGATTTCACTTGGCCTCTTGAGCTTCTGGTTTCTGGCATAAAAATGACCAGGTAGGAGCTCTTCAGCCTAGATCCTGGAATGAGAATGCTTGTGAAAAAGACCTGCAGCCAACCCATAGCTCAGAGTAGAATAGCAGCCAACTGTCAAGAACTGTGAAAGGTCTCATATTTTAGCTACTTTGAGGGTAAGATGGTACCTTGCTAGTTTCATGGATACTTCCTGGGTCAGAGACAAAAGCTATTATAACAAAAGGAGCATCCAAATGTCAGCATGATGTTTTTCTTCCCTGAGTCTCCATTCTCACATTGGTGATGTGAAGGGGTTCAGATGGATGCCTAAATGCATAGTAAGTTGCATTACAGGAGAAAAACACTGAACTTGAAAGTCCATCATTTCATGGCAAGCAGTAAGCAGCTTACTTTTTACCCCAGAGGTAGAAATTATCTCTTCCCTCAAGGCTGTCTGCTGCAAACACCCCTAAGAAATGGCTGGGTTAAAAAGTGATCAGGGACTTCAAGATCCAAAAACATGTAGAAACTTGAGACTTATAGAGCAGCGTTTCCCAACTCCAAACCTCAGCCCCGAGGTAATGTCAGTGAGAAATAAATGTTTGCTATTGTATGCCTCTGCAATATTAGGTTTGTTTTGTTGCACAGTAAAGTGAACCAAAGCAAAAAGCACAGAGAAAAATCCATTGATGTTTGTATATTTATCTTATATCCTGCCACCTTACCTAATTCTCTTACTTAGAAAAATAATTTACTGTAGTTTCTTGGGTTTTCTAGGTATAACATCTTCTGCATGTAAAGTGACTTCTCCCTTTTTTCACCCAGTATTTATACTGATCATTATTAGTTTTCTTATCTTCAGTATTAGCCTAAATCTCCAAAACCAGTTTTGAATAATAATGATGACAGTAAATATGCCACTTATTAAGCTATTTTGTCTCTTAGTTCTCGGCCTATCCTTTGATGCTTCACTTCTGATGCCAGAACTGGAACTCTGCAAACCATGTTTTGCTTTGCTAGGTGGTTCCCTGTTAATCTCTGCAGATAGAGGTACTACTGGGAGATCTCAGGCTGGGGAAGAAAGACTTGTTCCTTCCTATTTGTTTTCTGGGAGCTTCTTATTTGCTCCCCATTCTTAAGGCTGTCATCTCACCAATGCCTCTTCATCATGGTAGCAGATTTCCTTCCAATAGCAGCAGGAGAATCCCATAAATGGTTTTCCAATATGTGCAGAAGCCACCTCATTTCACTCCCCTGCCCTCACTCAGAGGTACCAGAGGTCAGAGTTTCATTTCCACAAGGACCTTTCTCCAAGCTTCTAAGTTTTCATAAATCCAACCTCTCTTCTTCTTTTTTTTTTTTTTCAACCTCTCTTCTTGATCCCATTCAATCATAGGATGGTAGGTTCTCTCTGTAATTGCTACCTCTGATTCCAAGTTTTCTCTTTTTAAAATTACTTTATAAATAATTTGACACCTAATTAATAATTCCTCCTATTAAGTTTTTTCTGCAAAAATAACTGGTGTGATTTCTGCCTCCTGACAACCTCTGATTGATAAAGTAGTCAGGCATTCCTATTTATTTTCTGATTTTAATAATGATAACTGAAACCACTCACCTTTTAGCATGTGGTTGCTGGGTTTTGGTTAATTGCTGCTGAATTTTATCAAATGTGTCTATTATATATTGACATATTGACAAATACATTTTTCTTTAATTGTTAATGTAATAAGCTAGGTCTTTTTCATAATGTTGAATCTTCTTTATATTTCTGGAATAAATAGCTAACACTTTTGTAGCACTTCCTACATAAGAACTTCCAATGCATAGATTCACTTAACAAACCTACTTGACCATGGCTTATAATCATATTGCCAAATATGAACTGCCAAATGTTTATTTAGGACTTATATTTATAGCTGAAATTGAACAAAACTTAGAGTTGTATATAATGTATTGTTATTACTTGTTTCCTACCACCTTATTGTCTCTATTAAACTGAAGATCCTTGAAAATCATGCCTTACTGATATTTTTCTCCTATTCTGTCAATATCACACAAGACCATATGACTGATAAGTGCTACATGAATAACCACATTTAAAAGATCTTAAAGTAAGTCTTCTCTTTGGAAAATCAGCATTTACTCTGTAATAAGTTTTAATTTTACATATTCTAAAATATAAGAAATTAAAATATACAACAATAGATATATTTAATATTAATTCAACTAGATCTTTCAGGGCATATGTGTTCATATTAGAACACTGAAATTTTGTAAATTTTTGCTGATGCTCTCTCCTTAAACAGGTTTTCATAGAGTTTTTAAATTTTCCAACACTTAATAGCAATAATTACTTTTGCCTACTTTTGAATTACTGTGTTATGTTATGTAGATTATATCAACATTATTTCTCTTTCCAGAAGATTAAAGACAAATTAGTAAAAGACATGCATCAAAGATTCTTAATGTATGAAATCATTTTAAACAAAATGCTTTTTGTTAAGGTCAAAATTGGATTTCCATGGTTTGGGGCTTCAGGGCTTCTCCTGCTTTGCTCCCACAGATTCAAAACTGGAACTAGACATCGAAGGTTATCATGTTGTTCCTGTAAGGTACTAGCTAAAAGATTTGGCAACTATTTCTATGACTTAGCTTTGCTTGGATTTTTCCCAATAAAACAACCGTTAATATGTCTTTGTAATTAAGTTTTAGGACAAGATATGTTATTATTTATTTGTGTCTTTTTTAAATTGCATTTTAAGGATCTTCTGTGTGCACAGCAAAATACTGGTGGACAGATAAGTAAAAATGTATCCTCTATCACTAAAGATCTTGAAATATAAGGGAGAAATCATACACAGACTCAAATTTTATATAGAAGTATTAGTGTAGGACAAACTTTTTTTTCAATCTCAATAGCAATAGGAAGAAAAACCTATCAAAATTAGAGGAGCACATAGCAAAAGTGGCCGTCTGAGGGTTTTCTCCCTATTTGTTTTTGTTATTTTAATTCTAGGTTCTAATTTTATGTGGTTTGGGAGATGATTGGGCATTTTGTAATAATAATCCTGAAGGCTCTTTTTCTCATGTTGTCATGTTATGTTTGGGTGTAGTAATATAAAAGATTATAATCAGAACTTTTTTTTTTTTACCATTATGTTTGTTTTTACCTTCTCTACTTTTCCAAAGTTTATAACTCTAATTTTCATTGTAAGGAATGATTAATATGTATCTTTTTACTAAAATACAGTGTTATAAAGTTTGGGCTGGATTTATTTAAGAAAAGACTATTTTACTTTATTATGTAGTCTGAAAATGACCTCAAATACCTCGTACCAGTTTAATTCCGTTCGTATACCTCAGCTTTGGTGGTGTGTGTGTGTGTGTGTGTATCATAATCCTGATGATGGCAAAAAGCTACACAAAATTTTGAAAACCACAAACATGGGGAACTATTTTGATGATATTCATCTAATCTTAAAACTAAATTATGTCAAAGAATTATAGTTTGATTATATTAAACACAGTCTATATTATTATCTTATATTTTTATCTCAGTTTTTACTTTCCTTCTAAATATGAGATCTTTCTATTCAAAGGTTTTCTGGAATTATGATTTAAAGACAAGGAAATAAGACATACATATAGTTTATAAGGTGTTAAGTGACAAACATGGAAATCTACTTCAGGAAATTAAAATGGCAACTTGGAGGAATTAGTGTTTCTTTTAAATTAGGTTTATTAAGAAATATAAATTGTCTCATTCACATCAATTACACGATATTTAAAAATATTAGAAAATTTGTAGTTTAAAATGGACTTATAGAAAAGGTTTGTTCAGTTTTTCACCAACAGTCTGGAATGCTAACCAGAGGATAAAATATAAAACACATTATCTATTTTTAACATAATGTTATCAGCCCCTTTATTGTATTGCTTACTTATTATACAGTTTTTTTAAATATTTTTTGTTTGTTTGGTTGATTTGTTTTGGTCCTTTAAAAAATGTTGATGCCATTTTCACAGGGAGAAAAAAAAAGCATAGACCAGATGGAGAAAAACGATGTTGAACAAATGTTAGTGGAAAATTACTTAGGACACTTTCTTGGTTTTAAAATTGAAGTTGACATCTTTGAGTTGTAAAGTTTTTTTGTTTTGTTTTTTGTTTTGTGTTATTTAAACTGAAATCTCTAAGACTTTAGGAAAACAATTGAAGTCAGGAGATGATCCTGAATGTGTAAAGATAAAATATGGGGAAAAGGATGAAAAGAGAATAATGGAGAAATTTCAACAAATGTCTTTGTTCCACAGCAACATCTTTTCTGTTTTGCAAATGTCTTTGCAGGTGCGTTTCCTATCTTGCTTTTTTGGTTAAGGAAGAATGTTTATCATTTTCTGAATTTACCAGCAATTGGTGTGTGCTGAGGGCTCATTTATTACTTACAAAATGTCGCTAACCCACTCCTGTCCTCTTAAATTTAAAACAGCTGCTACCCACTGGCAGGATCTAAATCTTAACAGAGACAGAATTCCAGATTCTCTGTATGCCTGTATTACACTATTGTTAATAATAATCTCTGTCCGTCAAGGTAACAAGGGCACAATGTGTGTCTATGCACATCATTTCTCTCAAGTATATAAAAAGCTAAGGCTTTTATTTTGTTAATAAAAACTCATGATTTAATTAAAAAAGAAACCTCTGATAGTTGCTGCCATTTGAAGTCCTATAATTTAGTTTTGCTTGAAGCACTGTATCTTTCAATGTTGTTTCCTTTCTCTGCAGTTATTATTTTTTAATATTATCTATGAACTACAGTGGCTTATTTACTGAGAGAAAACAGCAGAGGGGTCCAAGCTAAAGGTTAAAAGGCAAAGCAAATTTGGAAAAAGAAACATATTTTTAAATTTTTTATTTATAAATTTATAATTTAATTTTTAGAAGACATTTCATAATTTAAAATTTGTAATCCTCTCCACATTTATTTGGAAAGACAGCTCCAACTTTTTCAATGAATGCTTCACTGTTGAAAACATGAATTTTGACGTAATCATTAAATACCTGGATTTTCAAAGATACACAGCTTTTTTTTTCATTTTTTTACTTGTTTTTACATTATCTTACCGAAAAGAATAATTTTGTTTTTTCCTCCTAGATTTTTCCTGCAGAAGAACTGTTCAATTTCTATAAAGGTAGGTTCATCTGTTTTGAAAAATGCTAAAGCTTATTTTCATTTATAAGATAAATCACTGAAAGAGACAGTGAAGAATTCAAAAGGTACTTCATGTTCTACCAGAGTGAAATCCAAATCATTCTTCTCCACAGTGGATTCATGGTTTCCTGCAAGATAAGATCTCATCCTGTTAAAGACTTCATCTCTGAAGAAAAGAGAACATAATTTCTCAAGGGAACTCTAGTATCATAATTCATAAAATCAAATATATCAATAAGCACAGCTCTTATTTTAAAATAGTCATCCAAGTCTCTGGAAACTAGAGTTTAATGCATTGATGTTACATTGTAATATGCTATAATAATATAAATACATAAAACAGAACAAATAGTTGTTTAATTATTAAAAAGTTTTCATTCTCATGAATAAAATTAAAATGCCAGTAATCCTTAATTAATACATTTAGAATCCCTTCCTTAGTGATGAGAATTAACTTTGCAATTTAATTTGACACTTCACGGTGTGAAAAAGAAAGATAAAAAATAAGCCTCTTGGGAAAGGGAGGAAAATTTCCAGTCTCTAACCAGCCAATCCAATTTAATCAGCTCTTTCTCCACCCTTCTCTCTTTCTTTCTCTTCCCTCCTCCCACCCACTGAAAGCATTGGTGTTTCCACCTCAAGCCTTTCCCAGTCCCCCCCCCCTTTTTTTTTTAATAAACAGAACTAACTTTAAAGATCTGTGGTTTGAATTTCATTTCATCTTGAAGTGTTTGCCTGGATTTGTTTCCAGCCAGTATGGTAATCCAGAATCTTAAAAAGATTGAAAAAATATATAGCCTCTATTAAAGATGATACATGACCTTCTAGATATAAGACACATGAACCAAATATGGCAAAAATTTCCAAATATTTAACACTTTTTTACAGTGCCCCACTTAAAAAAATGTATTGAAAATCTATCCACGATGGCATGAGACCCCGGATTCAGTCCCTGCCTACAGAAGTTCACAATTTAGTACAAGAGTCAGATAGGCAAACAAATACATTTCAATATTAGATAGCAAATTCTTACATAAAGAGTTTTATGGTGTTGTGAGGAAAAATACGAAGGCTTCCCAGAGGAGGTGACATCTGATCCAAGGCAGAACAGAAGGGTAAGCAGAAGGTGGGAAATTTATCGTTGGCAGAGAGAAGTCCACATGCAAAGAAGTGAGCAATGGGGAATTGGGGGATATAAATATATAAAGTTGTTTGAAGGACAGAGTCAATGGTGGCAGAGGAAGTTGAGGAGAGAGAGATAAATTGGAGCCAACCTATGAAAGCCTTTGTATGTCCTATAGGCTAAGGACTTTAAGCAGAGAAATGACATAATCAGCTTTAAGATGCTAAGAGTTCAGGCTCTCTGAGAAATTGTCACACAAGGCCTGAGATTTTCATGCAGCAATTTATATAGGGAATAATTTTGGGAACAGTACCTGTAAGAGAGTAAAAGGGAAGAGGCCCAAGAAAAGGGGAAGTTGGGCCTCGATGCAGATGCATCAGGGCTGCAACTGATCCCATGGAGCCATAGTGGCCATTCAGAGTTGTCCTACCTTGAAGCCAAGGCCTCCACTGAGAATCACTGAACACAAACTGACCCCAGGGACGAGGGATAGCCTCGGGCAAGGCTGATTTCTGCAGATGAGAGCAATTCCTGGAGAGGGACACAGCTGTGAGCCATCACCAACCAACATGTCCAGAAGCTGGAACAAATGTCTCCATTCAGAGGAGGGATCTGAGCAATGTGTCATAGAATCCACTACAGAGAGAGACTTTATGGGTTTTTGCTGTTCTTGGTGGTGGTGGTGGTTTATTTTTTTAGCCTAAACCTGACCATAGTGAGAAGGATGGCCTTGAGTGAGGAAAGGTTAGTTAGGAAGAGTTCAGATTGAATTTTGTGGGGTAGGGTGGAGGGAGATAATGTCAGAGATGATACCAAAAGTACTATGGTAATTCAGCTGGGGAAAGATAGTTGTCACATAAATGGCGCTGGAACAACCTGAAACAAAAGCAAAAATGAACTATTGGGACTTGATCAAGATAAAAACCTTCTGCACAGCAAAAGAAACAACCAACAGAACTAAAAGCAGCCTATGGAATGGGAGAAGATATTTGTAAATGACATATCTGATAAAGGGTTAGTATCCAAAATCTATAAAGAACTTATCAAACTCACTACCTAAAAAACAAGCAATCTGGTTAAGAAATGGGACAAAGGCATGAATAGACACTTTTCCAAAGAAGACACCCAGATGGCTAACAGACACATGAAAAGATGCTCAACATCACTCATCATCAGGAAAATACAAATCAAAACCATGATGAGATACTATCTCACACATATTGGAATGGCTAAAATTAACAACACAAACAACAGGTGTTGGTGAGGATGTGAAGAAAGGGGGAACCTCTGGCAATGTTGGGAATGCAAACTGGTGTAGCCACTCTGGAGAATAGTATGGAGATTCCTCGGGACGCCTGGGTGGCTCAGTGGGTTAAGCCCTGCCTTCAGCTTGGGTCATGATGCCAGGGTCTTGGGATCGAGTCCCTCATTGGGCTCCTTGCTCCGCAGGGAGCCTGCTTCTCTCTCTGCCTTTCTGCCTGCTTGTGTGCTCTCTCTCTCTTTCTAAAAAAAAAAAAAAAAAAAGAATGAAATCTTGCCATCTGCAATGATGTGGATGGAGCTAGAGAGTATTATGTTCAGCGAAATAAGTCAGTCAGCGAAAGACAAACAACATATGACCTCACTCATATGTGGAATTTAAAGAACAAAACAAATGAACATATGGGAAAGGGGAAAAGAGAAAAAGGAGAGAGGGAAACAAACCATAAGAGACCTATAGAGAACAAACTGAGGGTTGATGGAGGGTGGTGGGTGGGGGATGGGCCCAATGGGTGATGCATATTTAGGAGCGCATTTGTGATGAGCACTTGGTGTTTTATGTAACTGATGAATCGCTGAATTCTACTCCAGAAATTAACACTGCACTCTATGCTAACTAAAATTTAAATAATAGTAAAAAAGAAACTGGTCTACTTTACATTACAAGAGCAATATATTTCAAATTTAAAAAGAAGTAATATATGCTTTAGAAGTAATATATGAAAGGAAAATTCAAAGCAACTTAGTGTAGAATGGATGTCTCTTTCCCTGCATGTTTTTGGTGTGTATATAAGTAAAAATGTGGTTAGGTGCCCATTCAATCGGATAGATACGGCAGGAATGAAAATTTTTTTTTTTTAAAGATTTTATTTATTTTATTTGACAGAGAGAGAGAGATCACAAGTAGGCAGAGAGGCAGGCAGAGAGAGTGAGAGAGGGAAGCAGGCTCCCCCCCAAGCAGAGAGCCCGATGCGGGACTCGATCCCAGGACCCTGAGATCATGACCTGAGCCGAAGGCAGCGGCTTAAACCACTGAGCCACCCAAGCGCCCAGGAATGAAAATTTTAAAGTGAAAAAATTATTTTTGCTTCTATAAGTAAGAAGATACTGATAGCAAGGAAAATCTCTAGTTAGGAATATACTTGACATTTTTGTCAACTGTAAGAGTCAGAAACCACAAATATCTTTCTGAGTTTCACCATCTTTATCTGGGGTTCTTCAGGTATCATCCTAAATTTTTACTGATATCACCTCTCTGTTTTGTATTCACTCTAAAGGGTGGCTTTGTAGTTATAATCAGATAATAATTAGAGCACGAGAACAATATAAGACAATAAAGTATTGTTTAAATATAAGGTATTTTCCTGCACATATATCAGCTTTTGTCACATCTACAATTTTGTTCCATGAGATTTGAGTCCTAAGAACCATCATATGTCTTTAATTCTTCTAAATTAAATCCAATCTGATTTAGCTTCCATACTAGAGAGGTTGAAAATGCTTGCTATCTCTCTTTCTCTTTGTCTTCCTGGCTCCTATTCCTTCTCTCAGGGTTGTACACAAACCCAGAAACGATGGGGAAGAGCCTCAGATCTTCAGTGCCTGATGGCTGCCACTTCTGGTCATCCTGGCCCAGGGGTTTCTGTCATCCATTCACAGTTATGAAGCCTCATACCTCTGCATCATGCTTGGCCTCAGGACCCTCTATATAGAATCCTAGGCTGAGGTCTAGCTTCCCTGGCACACATACTCCTAAGTGAACCCCTGACAGAACCTACAACTGGTGTGAATCCCCTCTCAACAACCCCATTCTCAGCCCCCAACTATCTGTCTTCTTCCACCTTTGCAGATGTTTTCTAAGTATGGATCCTGGACCTGTGGCACCTGAGGACTGTTTTTCATTTTATAGTTTGTCAGGCAACTCTACTGTGTAACCAGGGTTTAGAATCATTGTTATAGATTTAAGAATGATGATGATGACAGAGATGTTGAGAATATTCATAATATAAATACATTTTAAGTATTTAAACAGTTACAGTCCAGTACAAATAAGTTTTAAGGGAATTTAGAAGAGAAATCGATTGATCAGTTTCTTCATTTGCTGAAAAAAGCTTCTTTGAAAAAGGGGGATTTGAGGAGTACTAGCTGCAGAATATTCTGGAGCTTCTCCTTCCTGCATGCTGAGGGATTACTGGAGCTAGGCTGCCATCTTGGACTGTAAGATGACTGGGAATGTAGGTCATGCATGATTGAACAACAAGATAGGAAGAACCTGAGTTTCTGACACTTGACATGGGCAAACTGGCCCTTGGATCACATATATCCAGACGTTTTTTACACAGGAAAGAAGTAAGCCAATCCCATTTAAGCCTGTTATCTTGGGGTTTTTCTGCCATTTGCAACCAAGGTCAATAGCTGTATCTACTACATGTCTAAACAAGAGAATCTCACCAAAATAACAAACTGATGAATTACTCATATTCTTTATAACCTCAGAGCTTAAAGTATAATGTAAAAGTGACTGTGACTACCGTTTGTGGTATAGAACAAAACACAAACCTGATAATTAACGGATATGCACTTCCCTTCTCCCATGTGTCACGAGAGAACTGTGAGGCCTGGGAAAGAAAGTTGCATGCTGGGTAAGTGTGTATTCTGTGAGTTAGTCAATACAACAGTCACACATGCCAGGCCATACTGTGAACCCGACTGTGTATTTTGCATTTCAGTTTCTCTTAAATATTTTTCTCTTTTGTTTACACACCAAAAAGCAATACAGTATTGGAAAATCCATAATGCACAAGAATATTTCTTCTCTAGAAGAAAGATATAAAAATTGTGAAAACTCTATTTATAAAGGAAAATGTGACTATTGGCTATCATTAATTCGCTTACAGCATTACCGAATTTCTGGGCAAAGCTGTTCATTTTTAGGTTTTATGATCCTTCTTAAGCTAGAGACTTAAATGATCAAGCCCTTTACTTTCAAGATCTGTCATAAACTCAAGTGCCTTTAGGGGCCAAGTGGGTAGGTTAAATAGTCCCCAGGTGGGGTTATGGGAAAATGGGGAACATCTGTGCCTCTGAACCAGGCAGCTTCACTCCAGTGATGAATGCCCTGGGTGAATGGATGGCCAACATCATCGGAGCTTCTGACTTTTTGGAAGAAGTCAAATGCTTGCTTTTAAAATGTGTTATCTCCTGATAGTCAAGTCAAAAACATAAAAACATAAATCAAAGGATTTGGTGAGCTGAGTATCATCTCCAGTTTAAAGTCTAAACACAACTGGATCTGCGTTTGCCAAATCAGATTTTAAAATATTGTTTTGATTTGGCCTTAGTATAACTGCTTTAATTGGTTAAAAATTGTGTAAGCCCAACATAAAGGGTAAGTAGTAAATGGCAATTTGTCAAGTGGAGAAGAGATGTGCTGAATTAATTGCCCAGGGGGACTGTCACATACCTTTAATGCCAGATAGAACTTAACTAGGACAAAACTCAGAGGAAGTTGTGACTTCATTTTCCCAGGCTAGTGAGGTCTTAGGGGTAACCACAAATTTTGGTCATAACAGTCTATGACTTTTGTCTCCTAGATTGCACCTACCTGTAACTCTGTCAGGGAGATGACATTCCTTCTTCAACTGACTGCGGGAAGTCTGTCAAACGTTTTTTAAGTGCCAGGAGCTACATTAGGTGCTAAGGACGCAAAGTTGAATAAATCCTTCTCTGTCTTCAAAGAATTCACAGTTTCATGGGGGAGAAAGAAGCACAAACAAATGTAATACAACACACTATTTGTTACTCAACTGAAGATGCCAGCAACTGTAAGATGCACCATTAGTTTTTGTACCTCTAAGAAAAAATTAATAGTTGTCAAGATTGAAGGTTTCATTGGAGAGTACTCCGCTTTAGATCCAAGCTAACGCTCAGTTAATGTTGGCAGTTATTAGCAGAGGTAATTAATGATAGAACTTGAACTTGAAGAAAGAGTAGGTCTTTTCCAAGAGATAAGGGATAAAATAGATTCCAGGGAGGAAGAACAGGATACACAAAGACCCAGAGACCTGTTTCTGGAACATTCTGCCTGCTGGTTGTGCCGTATAGTAGGTTAGGTTTTTTCCTTGAATAATTGTAAATCTTTTTGACACCCTCTTCTTTCTCCTGCATCTTCCTCCCCTACCCTTCAATCTCAACACACACACACACACACACACACACACACACACACACACGCAGCTTGATTTTTTTCAACTTTATACTCAAAAACAAGCACCTGGCCCTGTACTCAATCATGAACTTGGCTCCTGAGAGAAATGACACTAGTTACTTGTCTTCCATTTCCCTCCTCACTCCCCCATTCCACCCTCTTGTTGTTGGGGGAAGCCTTTGTCCAACATCTTTTGTTTAAGAGGATTAATTGCCAGCTCCCAGTGCCTGTCAGTTTCTTTCAGGGAACTTCATGCAAATAAGGCTCCAGGTGGCCTGCCCTGATTTCCCAGAGTTCCCCCAGGGTAACACTCTATTAGGACATTCACTACAAATAACATTTGTTGAGCCCATTAAAGGCTCAGAAAGTTACTGGACTTGCACAAAACTACCCAGTTAACAACAGAGCTGACCCTGATCGGTGTTTTGTTATGATATGCTCGCATCATCATTCTGAATGTTTTTTCTCCTTAAGGATTTTTCTTCTCTATTAACACAGTGCCTCCTTTTAAAAAAACAACTAGCATCTTGAGTAAGAAATCTAGCCAGTCTTTAAATTTGAGTTCATCTGTCCATTAATTCCTCCCTCCACACACAGTTCCTGAGTCTCAACTTAGGGTATGTTCGGCTTCAAGCAGAGGATTTGAGGTTGAACAAGACCAACATTGTCCCTACCCTCACAGAGCTTACAGTCTAGCAGAGAAGGAAATGAAAATAATTTTCAAGGCCAAGAGCGAAGATAGCTTAGGGAAATTTCAGAGGGAGTTCCTGCTAAGAAGGGACTGAAAGGATGGAAAGAATTAGCTAAATAAAGGGGTTGGCGGGGAGAGCTGATAAAATGACATTTGAAATACTTTGCAAACTCTGTGCCAGCAGACCTGTGAAAGATTATGTGGTTCTTAATCACACATACTTCTATAGCTCTCCAATCTTTGTCTCAGGTCTTTCTTCCACTAAGCTCCTTATCTCTGCTCCCTTTTCAGAATGACCTCTCTTTAATTCTGTGTAACTCTTGGCTTCTCGATGCTTACTATACTGTCAAGTTATTATACTTTTGTGCTTGTGCTGGAGACAGGAGCCTTTCTGGATATAAGAATGACCTCATCATTTGTCTTGATTGCCTGGAAAGAGACCTCTCAGACCAGATCTTGGAGCTGAGACAGATGCAAGGGGGTTACAGAGTCAGATTTGGTTTCTCTTGGTCTTGATTCTGAAGGAAGAAATATGCATAGAAGTCAGGCAAGGGGTGGTTGTAATAGTGTTTTTCACACTTTTTTCATTGAGACCCATAGGAAGAACTACAACAGCATAGCAACAAATATGTGTGTGTTCTGAAATAATGGTTTCCCCTAATTTATGCTTTTGGAAAAATTACCCTTATCACATGCGATACAGCCTGATATTTTATGTTTTGGATTCTGATGAGGGTTTCTCAGGGTGGTAATCTATTAATGGTTACAAAATCAACTCAGTGGGTTATGATGAGCACCTTAAACAATGATATAGGAGTATCCATGCAAAGACAGGTTGTGGAATAGTGAAGAAGATACCCATGGTATCAGTCTTTGGGAGCTAGAATTTATATATCTTGGACCTTCTGAGTCTGTTTCTTACATTGTTACATGAAACTTCATATAGATCAGTGGTTATGGCTGTGGATTCTGGAGTATGGATTTAAATCTTGACTTTGCTACTTAGAGGCTGCAGAATGTGACATACTTAGCATTGGGAACCATGTCTTGTTCCCATGTCTTGTCTTCTGTGTCAAATGGAGATAATGGCAGCATTTATCTCATCCAGTTGCAAGGATTAATGAGATAATGCAGGGTTGGGTACATATAAAACCCAGTAAATAGTAGCCATTGTATTTCCACCTTTTATTTTTCCCAAGTAGTACAGTTAAGGTTTTCTCAGTTTGCAGCGTAGGACCAAGGGAAGAGTTCTGAAGTAGAGTGCTCTGGGGGCTAACTTGCTTAAGGGCAGCAGATACTAAAATGAAAGAACCACCAGTGGAGTGCTCTCTTCGGCAGCATATATACTAAGAACCACCAGTGGAGACTGAAACCCCAAGGGCCAGAGTGGAAGCCCTTAGTCCCCCCCGTGCTAACCACTGAATGTCTGGGGTTTTATTTTCTTAAAGTAAGAAGTTCTTCTTAGAGTTCCTCTCTCTAATACCAACATACTTTTGACCCTAGCTCCTGGCTACTATTTTTTTTTTTTCCTGGCTACTTATTTAGATCAGATTCCAGTTTGTCACAGGAACTTGACAGAATCTGAATGTGTATATTCCCACAAATTTGACATTCCCTGAAGTTCCTCTTTGTTTGGGTACCCTTTCTGCTTGCCATTCTTTTCTTGGCCACAGTACTTCTTTCCTGCATCTAGCAATATAGGAAGTCGGAAGTGTTTGTTTTTGTTTTAAATATTGGGGTAGCAAAGGAAAAAACATACTGAATAATAAGACATTTGTTTTCTCCCCCCCCCCCATCTTATTGAATATATTTGTCTTCTTTCTTGTGTTCCTGTCTCCCGCACAAGCTCAAAAGTATACTAATAACTTACCAGTATGGTAAGCATCCAGAAGCTAAACCATCTTAGAGAAGCAAATGTACTCTGTGTTAAAAACGTTTAAAGAACTTGATGTATACTTCTTAAAAACGAGAGATGACATTTACTTGTGAAACACTCCCATAGGTATATCTGGAGTCTCAAGAGAATTCCGACTTTTGGCATGATACACATAAAACATTTTATAGGTATGTTAACAAATGTACAACTTAAAGTTTTCTTAAAGTTGCTGTTTTCCAAAGAAAAATATAAATACCATTTTTAAAAATATGTAGCACTTTTAAAACGTGCTAACTTTTCTATAACTCTGCTCCACAGAAAAATACTTTACTCTTAAAATTATTTACACGTTTCTTACATCATTTGATAATAAAGATCATCATTTGATATAAAGATCTTGTATAATATTAACATAAATATATGAATATTACTCAAATCAGAAACTGTTCAAACTTTAGATTTTTCCTGAATAATACACATACTTATTTTTAACCCGCTTAGATGTCAAGAGTTAAAGACTAATATTCTCCTGTAATCACTCGTTCCTATGAAAATACTACAATATTTTCAATGAGAGTGTAAACAAACCATTGTTTCAGGTTTTATTTATACTGGAGCTGCCTGGCAAAATCCCATGCCTGATCTAACAACTTGTCCTGATTCCAAATACGTTTTTAAAAGAGATTCTTCCCCTCTTCAAAATTTCCTCCTTAGGGTCTATTTCCAAGGCCTGTTTTTCCTATTATTTTCCCCCCAAGACTGATTTGCGTGAGCCACTTTTAACCAAAACGTTTATTTTGTTCCCTGCTTCTGTAAGTAATGTAGGAATCCTATAAGCCAGAAATAATCTCTTACTATATCGGCGTTAGTTCTTCGAGCCTTCATTTTCCCTTCTGCTGTGCTATCTTTGAACACCAGAACTCGTCGTCAATAAGAGCATAAAGAAGAGCAGAGACCCAGGGCACAGGAAGGCATCATCACGTGAGCGGGAGGTGGTGGAAAGTTCACACTGGCCAAAAAGTGTACATAATTTGTTTACACAGACCACCGTTAACTAAATTTAATAGAGGTGAACGGTAACCTGTAAGTAGCTTCACTGAGCCCAAACGGGAAATCCAGTAGGAAGGACACACTAAAATTTCCTAGCGGGCGCCGGGACAAGGCGGCACAGGCAGCGCCCGCTGGAGCTCCGAGCGAGAGCCGGAAGGGCGGATTCGAGGGGAGCGGTCTAGTCGGCGGGGGCGGGGCGGAGCCGAGGCAGGTCCGGTTGGGGCGGATCCGGGGGCGGGGCCAGGGGCGGGGCCGGGTGGAAGCGAGGACCCGTGGGAGAGCTGACTCCTCCCGCCCGAGGGCTTGCAGGCACCTGGTGCGGAGCAAATGGTTGTTTCCACACGTGGAACTTTTAATGAACACGTGAGGAAAGGAGGCAATGTCTGCGGAAAATCTACCTCACAACCCTGGCGTCCGACTCCAGCTCCCAGGGCGACAACTTGTTTGCTGCGCTCCCGAGGGTGGGGGAGGTGGTGGGGTGGGGGTGTATGTTTACGCCCCCTTACATTGGCGCCCCCGCCACAGGTTTTCGGCGAAAGTCTCTCAAGCAGTCCCCGCCCTAGAAGGCGGCCACACAGGCCGTGTGCGCCTGCGCCTAGCGCCACACGGTGGGGGGCGGGGCCGCTGAGGAAAGGGGCGTCTCTCCCGCCGTCGCGCACGGGGCGGAGCCGTGGGGGTGGTGCGGCCCGGCGCCCAGCGGCCTGACCTCCCTGAACGCCGGGTCCCGTGACGTCACCTCGCCGTGACGCGCACGCTGTAGGAAAACTGTAAGTTTCTGAGGATTCCTGCAGCTCTCTGGGCCTGCGGGTCTCGCCCTGCTGCTCGCATTCCCGGTGTCGGTGGTGGCTGCGGGCGTTTGATTCTTGGGCGATCGGGGAGCCGCCGAACGTGGTGAAGGGACAGGTGCCCGCCCAGAGTGGGAGCGCGCCCTCTGGGGCGGGCGGGACCGGGAGTGCGAGGAGGCGAGGCCGCGCCCCGCGGGGGCAGGCCCGCACTTCTCCCCTGGGGCCGAGAGGGCTCTAGGGGCTGGCGAGCGAGGAAGGGGAAGCAACGGGGGAAGTCCAATGGGGAGCGACCCCCTTTTTTCCTCTTCCTTGATGAAGGGGCTTAGTTTCCCCTTCAGCCCTGGAGTTTGACGTGAAGTCTGGAATGGAGGGTTTCTTCAGACACTCCACATCTAGGCTTTCTTTGGGATCCTGCAAGTGACCAGATCGCTGAGGACAAGCTGTAAAGATAACCACCTGCTGCCTCAGTTTCCTTTTTGTGTAAAATGGAGGTGACGCTGCCTCTGGCCTAGTTGTCATTCTCACAGAACCGGGAACATTGTGAGAGCATATGAGGTAACACAAGCATGTAAACTTGCTAGGTGAAAGCTCAGAAAGACAATCGTTATTCTGAGAATGTGCCGGCCAATGGCCATTTAACCAAGGTCTTGTACGTAGGGATCTTTTTCAGAGTTTGCCCCCTCAACCCCCTCGCACCCACCCCCCAAATGATCATGGACAACACTTGAGTCTGATGGGTGACCTAAACTGTTGTTACTGAACTTTGTGGAACAGGGATCAAGAAATGACTGGTGCCCTTATCACAGTGTTCTTGACAAGTATGAAGTCTCCTTGGCTGGGTTTTTCAGAGAAAGGTTTTATCATGTTGGAACTAGTACATTATACTCAACATGGATACACTGAGTTTTAGGGGTTGTTTCTGTGTGGACTTGGAATATCCCATTGTCATATCTGACTTTGAATGTTTTGGCTTGCCAAGGGTTAGTACATTATTGAGGAGTGAGTACTCTAATACTCTCAAATTTAGAGGTAAGTATTTGTTAGGAAGTTTGGAGGGAAGACTGTTGTACACATCTCAGCGAGTATTTATTCCAGGGATTGAGAGGTCACATTTCTGTAAAGTCAGTTTATCCTTCTTTGAGAAGCCTTAGAATTAGAAAGCAGGGGTGCTAATTTTGGTTCTACCGGCTAATAGTTTTGTGTCCAAAGACAAGTCACCCAAATTTGGGATTTCCTTTTTTGGTCTAAATTGGGAGATGATGGTGTATTTGCTGTTGTTTTTTCAAGGATCAAAGGAGATCACAAGTTTAAGAACAAAAGACTAAGTATGGTCTTGTTATTAAGAAATTCCCATAGGTCTCCTAGCCTGGATAAGAAGTATGTTTATTCAGAAGTCAGGTTCTGAGTCAGAACCAGAAATAGAGCAGCAAACAAGATAGTCCCCAACCTGGTGGAGCTCATTTTCCAGTGACTAGGCTGCAAGGATTAAGTACATAGTATCATTTCAGAGAGTGACTAAGTACAGTGAGGTAAAGGAAGATAAGGGAATGACAGTGGGGGAACAAGGTAGGTTGTTTTAGATATGGTCTGTAAGGGAAGGCCTTTCGAAAAGGTGACAGTTGAATCAACTGAAGTGAGAGGAAGAGCCTGAGGTAAGAACATTTCAGGCAAGGATCATAAGAGCAGTCAGCACTTAACGTGGAGCTTACTAATAAGTGAGGCGGTCTTCTAAACACTAAATTTTTATACCGACCTTATGCTGTAAATACTAATACCTCCATTTTTATAGAAGAAGAAATTGATGCACAGGAAGCATTGCCCAAGATTGTACAGCTAAAATGTGATAGAGACAGTATACAAATTTGGGCAATCTGGCTTCAGAGTCTCTGCTCCAGATGACAGTCCTTTAGAACAGGAGCAACAAAGAAGCAGTGGTCTGAGGGGGAAGCTAGCCTGAGGTGGCCAAGGCAAAGCAAGGTGAGTGTTTAGATCACTGCAAGGGAGAGGGAAAGTGGTGGCAGATGATGTTGGAAAACCAGGCCAGATTATGAGGGCTATGGTGAAGTAAAGGTGTGATTCTAGGTGTGATAGAAAAATCACTGGAAGTTTTATATCAAGGAAATAGCATTTGATTTTACTTTTATTGGTTGCAGAATTAACTTGAAGGTCATGGAGTGGGGGAGGGTATCAAAAGTGGAGAGGTAGGAGGCGTGGCTCTACCGTGGAGGAGAGCTGCTGCTGTCTTGGCCTTGGAGAAGTAGTTGCAGAGATGATAGTAAATGGTCAAATTCATGACAAAATTTGAGGGTAGAGCTACTGGTGTGGATTTACTAAACTGGAGAGTGAGGAAAAGGAAAAGTCATGACTTCCTAGGTTTTAGGCTGGAACAACTGGGAGAACAGTAGTGCTATTGACTGAGCAGGTGGAAAGGGATTTGGTGAGAAAATCACAAATTCTGTTTTGGACGAGTTTTAGATGCCTTGTAGACATAGTAATAATACTAGAGCTAGTAGTAATAGTAGGCACTTTGTAGGCATATACTGTACTGGGCAGGGTTTTAAGCATTCTTAGGTATATTAATTAATTTAATCCTTACAACGGTTGTATGTGCTAGGGATCATTATAATCCGCATTTTGCAAATGAGAACACAGAGGCACAGAGAGGTTGAAAGTGACTTGCCTAAAATCACCCAGCTTGCGAGTCACGGAACCAGGATTCAAAACCCAGCAGTCTGGCTTTGGAGTCCCCACAATCAATGTCTGTAACGACCTGTAAGTCAACTTGTTGAGTAGGCAGTTGGATATATGAATATGGAACTCAGGGGAATGGTCAGAGCTGGAGATTCACATGTATATTTCTGAAGAGAAAGCCTGGTTTTATTCCTCACCTAAACCTTGGTTAGCAGTGGAGAAAAAGAACATGGGCAGTTGGGCTGTGCTGACTGGACTTTTAATTCAGTTCACACAGCCAATATCCAATATCCCCCTTCCATGAAGTTCTGTGAAGGTGAGGTCTGTATCTTTTTTACTTCTCTGTCTCTAGTTCTTAATCCAGTGCCTGCCGTGTAGTAGCTGTTAGGGATGACTTTATATGTGGGACATTTGGTTAAGTTTTGGGAGTTCAGGGATGAATATACATAGCACTCTCCTTGGAGGAGCAGTCTGAGGAAAAACTTTTTGGGAATAAAACGAGAGTAGACCAAATGCATAAAAGCATGCTGATCATTTCATTCTGACCTTTGCAGCCCCCTCCACCCTGTATACTGGAGGGATGGGGCAGGAAGGGGTCAAAGGAGCAAAAGAATGCCTAACCAATTGCACAGTGAATTTGAGGCTCCCCAAGAGTCCTCTTCAACAAAAGAATTACTCATAATCTTGCATATTTTACTGTATTTGCATTAGCTTTATTTGGCAAACATATAATTTTTACCAAATGAAATAAATTCTGATATTTTAGTATCATTGTGGAGTGATGAGATTTTCCAATTCTATTACCTCAGTGTTGACAGGATTTACTAGTGAAATAAGGGAGTTGGCTTGAAATGTTGCAGCTTGCATAATACAGAGTGATGGAGGGGCTGTGTGAGGTATTTAGGCAGGTTTCCACTGGTTTAAGTGTATCACGCCAAAGTTCCACATGTTGGAGTAAGTTTCAGTTTCTCTGCTGCTCGTCTTTTTAACACTGAGGTATTTTTTTTTGTCATAGAAAGGGGATCTGGTGGTATATGTCATTGGTGGAGTTATAGATGACCTCTCCCATCTGGAACATTGTAGAACATGGAAACTAGAACAATATGCACAAAAATTTGTGTCTTATTTCTGTACATCTCTTTAAGAGTATACTCTAATGTCAATACATTTGTCGTAATTTTATTACTTCCTAACGTATTTCAAATTTGAACCATTAAAACATTTTATAGAATTACACCATTGTAGATTTTGTGATTAATTTCAGAGTTTTTTTTTCTTACAACATATAAAATATCTTATTTAGCTTTTTTAGCTGTCAGTGGGATAGTTGATATGAATAACCAAATCCACCATCACTCTAAATGGGAACCCTCCACAAATAGAAATGCAGAAATGTGCCATTTCATTTTGCAGTTAACAGAACCTTAAGTCCCCTACCATGGCTTCCCTAAGTTTAGTAGGGTTGAAATGGATTAGTATTTCTTTATCTACAGTTGCAGCTAGCTTTCCCAGGAATATCAGATATTCATATATAGTATAAAGTATCTTGAAGGGGCTCCTGATTGCTCAGGCTTTATGATTTTTTAAGTTCAGGCTCAGCGAGGGCATTGTTTGATCATTGTTTAATTGTGCTAGAACACTCCCAGCAGGGTGGGCATAATGGTTAAGTTTTCCTGTTTGAAGACAGGAACCCCTCTTTCTAACACTGACCATTCTAGATAACTTGTAAAATCCAAATTCTTTTAAAAATCTATATTTACATGAACAAATTTAGAAACTACTAGTTAAGAATACAAATGCAAGTGTCCAGAAATTGTTTCTTTTAGAAAATTATTTATCTCACCCACTGATAACATGTAGTGGGCACTAAATATTTTTTAATATTTAAATGTCTTATAGTTTCTTTTTTTTTCTTTTTTTTATCTTGTAGTTTTTATTAGTCTATTCTGTTATTACCTTCAACTCATATATGTATGTGTGTGTATATATATGTGTGTATATATAGTGTGTATGTGTATATACACATTATATGTGTATATATACATATATAGACACACACAGTGTACTTGCAGTAAGAGCTGAATACTACTAGTTTGTGTACTTTTCTTTAGCATTGTAAATGTTTAAATATATTTGAATAATGTAAACACTTAAGTGTCACTTAAATTTGATTCATTTGATACATGGTTACTTAGAAATTAAGATCTTGAGGCTTGATTTTTTTTTTCCCCACATAAATAATGACTATTAATTAGTAAGGCTGGGTGGAGGCTAAGCTTTAGTGACAGATTAAACCAAATTATTATCCCAAAAGAACATGCAAGAAGAAAATTCTTAGAGAGGTTTAAGCAAAAACTACATGGTGATGGAAGGGATATGTTAACCATAACTCCCTACCATAGCTATAATTCTTAAATATTACTATCCTACAGACAGCATTCTTTTCTTTGGTCCTAGCAAAGTTGCTAGCTTGAAGCTGCATTCTACATAAATGTGATATAAATACTGGAATATATGAAACTATGGATTTACCTCAGTGATTCTCCACTGGGGATGATTTTGTTCTTTCCCCCAAGTCACTCTGGAGATATTTGGCAAATGTCTAGAGACATTTTTGGTTATTACAACTGTGTGTGAGGGCATTGTACCTGTCATGTAGTCGGTGGAGGCCAGGGATATTCTTAAATATCCTGTAATGCACAAAACAACCCAACAAAAACAATTACCCAGTTCAAAATGTCAGTACTGCTGATACTGAGAAACCTTCTTCCTTACTATTTTTGGGGTTTTTTGTTTTTGTTTTTGTTTTGTTTTGTTTTTTTTTTGATGCTTTGGAGGTTGAGGCAGTAGTTGTAAGTGGCAAACACCTGACTTGAACAAAAGATTGTGTTCAACTGCTTTGAGTTGGAGAGCTGAGCCAATTTGGTTCATTTATTGCAAGGAAAACAGTTTTTGTACCTAATAGCCATGAATTTTTTTGGTTGCCAATATGTCTAGTGTTTTTGGTTTGGTATTTAGCTATGAATATTTTTTCTTAGTAAAATTAATTTGGGCATTATACGATTCTAGGTTGTAACAGGTTTGCTAGTATAAATCTCGTTCATATATTGAATTAACTATTTCACAGTTACATGGTTGTTTATATATTTCATAAATACTTTCACATTAATTTTTATATGTGATTTTAATGAACATCCCATGGAATGTGTAGGACATGCATTATCCTCACTACTTGCCAGATGGGGAAACAGACTTAGATCAAAATGACTTGCTATATATATTATAGCAAGTTAGGGCAAAAGCAAATCTAGGACTCTGCGAGGTTTTGATGCTTAGGACATTTTTAAAGTTACTGGTTGTCTCATTTGATCTTCCTGTCTTATGAAAACTAGGAATTTACTTAAGATCACCCAACTCATAATAAAGTTTTGACTATTTTTACTGACCTGTGCTGCCTCTCTGGATACCCTCTAATAAAGAAATTTGACAGTTTCTGGATAAATTCACCAAATCCATTCTTAACCTAACTAAGTAGGTCTCTTGACACTGTAAGGGAAGAAAAAGTCTCCATCATCTTTGGGTCTTGGTCTGGGCCTAAGTAGTAAACTGATACAAGACAGATTAGCAGTAGAAAAACATACAAACTTCATTAAACTTATACAGGGGAACCTTCGTCAAGACCCAAAGAAGTAACCAAAACGGAACCTTTTACACATTTTAGGCAAAGAAACAATAAATTTGTGAAAAACTGACAGGTTCCAGAAGAGTCTGGGCTAGGGGTAGTAAATGGTGAAGAAGTAAGGAGAAGATAAGATTTCTTTGTACAGGTTTCTCTGCTCCCAGTTCCCTATCTCTGGTGCTAAGAATGTCTTCCTTCCTCCTGGTACAAGGGAGGATACCTTTCACAGGGGAGTTTTTTACTTTCAGGACAAAAAAAAAGGAGAGTCAGAGTGCCCTTGCACCTGCTGTTTTTAAGTACCTTTGATTCAAAATAATCAAAAGGCCAAAGTGGCATATTTGGGGGTGACTACAACACCTAGTTAGATGTTCATGTTGTCACTTGAATCAGTTGGTAATTCAGTGTTTGTACTGTGATTGGAGTTGAGTGGGATCTTTACTCAGTTTTGATAAAGCATAAGGTAGTGCTGCTTGCTATGTAGAATTTATTTTTTGAGCACACTCAGGTCCAAAAGCAGTGTGAAGAGATGGCTCTCAGCTGTATTTGAGTATACTTGGGTGAAGTAACCTACTTGGCATGATTCACTTGCCATTCTGATAGAGGGATTTAGATTTAGAATAGGATTTCCATTCATTCTAATTTTTAAATTAGAAACCATGTTATTCTCTTTAGCCCTTGCCATCTTTTAGTCACATTTGAGGCTCTCTTACTTTCCAAAAGAATATCTACTCAAATATTTGATGAGTTATTATTTCATTTGAAGATTATTTGATGATATTCAGTTCTTGCTGTGAATTTCAGTGATTGGAAGAAAAATTTTAATACCCAGAAGTGGAATTGCTGGGGCATATGGGAGTTTTAGTTTTCTTTTTTGGGGAGATCTGCACACTGTTCTCCACAGTGGCTGCATCAGTTTACATTCCCAGCCACGGTACACAAGGGTTCCCTTTTCTTTTCTCCGTAGTCTTGTCAACATTTGTTACCTCTTGTGTGTTTGATGATAGCCATTCTAACTGGTATGAGGTGGGATCTCATTGTGGTTTTGCTTTTCTCTAATGACGAGTGATATTGAGTGCCTTTTCATGTTCCTGTTGGCCATCTGTATGTCTTCTTCAGAAAAATGTTTATTCTGATCCTCTGCCCATTTTTAAAATCAGACTGTTTGTTTTAATGAAGTATAGTTGACACACAATGTTAAATTAGTTCAGGTGTACAAAGATAGTGATTCCTCAGTTCTGTATATTGTGTTGTGCTCACAGCAAGTGTCACCATATAAAACTATTATAATATCTTGACAATATTCCTCATGCTGTCCCTTTCATCCCTGAGATTTACTCATCCCATAACTGGAAGCTTGTACCTTCCATTCCCCTTCACCCATTTTTACCTATCCCCGCACCTCCTGCCCTTGTGGCAAACAACAGTTCTATATTTTTAGGTCTGTAATTGGAAATTTTAATGTTTTCTGTAGAATAGAATACAATAGAATAGGCTGGATGTGGACAATTGATAGTATGAAACTGTGGGTCTGGGATTAAGAAGGGAAGAAAAAAGACCTTTGTTAGTGCATTTGTATATTGGGCCATGAAGGATTATAATTATATTTAAAAAGTGAAGATTTTCAACTTTCCATACAACTGACTTAGCATAAAAATATTTTTCTTACCTCCATGAAGAAAAATGCTATATCCAGGTTAACATAAAATTTATAGCATTATTGAGGGGAGAGACCACCATTAAGTATAACTGAAACAGAGCTGGATTTCATATTTGCTAAGGGAGGGAGAGCTATGCTTGCAGAGTAAAATCCTCGAAACAGGCAGAGATGTACTTAGATAGGGTTTTGAAGAAGCATGGAGTTTTAAGATTGGCTTACTTTCAGTGAGACAATTTAGGGATTGGCCAACTTTAAACTTGGACTTTAGGGACTGGCTGGCATTGAGAAGCAAGGGTACAGAAGCAAGGCAGTTACTGATCGGCTGACTTTCTCAGCTGAGGGCTTAAGTGGAAATGTTGACTAGAGTTTAAGGATTGATAGATTGGGGCATATTTAAAACTGGTTCTGTGGTTACTTGTTCCCAGCTTGGAATAGAGCCAAAGAATAATCTTTTCCTTTCTTTTGAAACTGGAGAATAGGTACTTTTATTCTCCATTGAAATTTATGTCAAACATTTATATTAGCAGTTGCGCTAATATATACTTCTGATTTTGCTTTTCTTCTGAAACTTTTAAAAAAAGAAATGAGTGCTGTGAATATCATTTGTTTTCTATCTACCAGTCACAGGATTATATGTTATTTGGGACCCAGGCTGCTTCAAGGATTATTTTTATATATAGTTAAAAAGGTAATACGTTATTTATGGAAATACTTTAATGTTTTAAACACTGTGGTGAAAGCTATTACTTTTATGTCTATTTTTCTCTCTTGTGGGAGTGTGTTGTATCATATGCCTGCCAAAAGCAGTCTTGATGGATGTTGAATTATAGATCTAAAAGTTTATTGTTTTTGCTGTTGTTAGAGATACATCTAGAAGTGATGACTTTTTGAAAGTTAATTAAGGATTATTTTTATCAGCATTTTAGAAGGTTAATGATTATAGTGTATGTCTTTTGTATAAGGTAGGCTGAATTATTTTAGTATCTTTGAATCATTTTACCACAATTGTAGTACCATTTTTATAAAGTATTTTGTTTTAATTCTTATTTTATAATATTTTTATTTAGAATGAAATCAAGAGGTATTCACAACGGTTTACTGGAACTCTGACAAAAAGTAGATATTTTTCTAAAGTGATCTCTCACATGATATTTTAGTTTTAAAAATGTTTTCCTTCGAGATGCTAAGATAAACTCAGAGGGCATTCTTTATATTAGAAGTTAGAGAAGGCAAAATCAGTTTTTGGTGTATTTTCTTTGTTGTATTGAAGTTTTATTAAAAATATCCTGTGTACTGTATTTACATATGAAATAAGCTCATAGTACTTAAAAAAAAGAATGGGTAATGGGTATTGTCATGTTTATATGCAGCCGGTTTCCTTTCTTAACCTATAGCTTGTGCTATCCCTCTCTGCCCTCTAGACAAGTATTATCCAATGATAAAGCTACATTTATGAGTTGGATAAAACATTTTTATGTGAAAGCTCTTTGCAAATGTGAAGCCTAATTCTTGTATTTGTTCACAGTCCAAATTTCTGACCTGCTACGATAGTTAACCTTAAGAGCTTAATCTCAACCCAGTACTAAAATTAATATTGTTTATGAAGCACTATTCTTTAATTACTAAATGATACTTAAACATTTTTATCCTCAACATTTACATTTTATAAATTTATACTAAATAGATACTTAGATTTTCTAGGAAAAAGATGTCTTTGATACCTGAATGTGGTTACTGGGATTACTTATGTGCTATTATTTATGTGTATGAAATAATGGATTTGAAATGTGGTTTTTCTCTGTGCATATGCAATAAATAGTTGGGCTTTTATTGCCCAGTGATATGATCAAAAAAAGAATCCTGAGTTAAATGATCTTCTGTCATAACAGGAAAAAAAACATTATCTGCTAATATAACAGGTATAAAATGGTATCTCATAGTTTTATTTTGCATTTCTTTCATAAGCAGAGAGGTTGGGTTTCTCTTCATTTACTTGTTAGCCATATGGATTTCACTGTTAGTTGTCAGATTTAGCAAGTAAAAACATAGGACAGCCTGTTAAATTTGAATATTAGATAAACAAATAATTATTGAATATAAGTATATACCCTTGCATTAGTTGGGATATACTTATACTAAATATCTTTATTGCTTATCTTTAGTTCAAATATAATGGGGCATTCTGTATTTTATTTTTTACCTTCTGTAAATTATCTGCTGCTGTCTCTTACCAAATTTTTAATTTCATTTCCTATCTTCTTGTTATCTTAAGGAGTTCTTGGCATATACTGGATATTAAATGCTTTTTTAAAATTTAAAAAAAAAATTTTTTTTGAGGTTGCAAACATATTATTCCAGCTGTTTACTTTATAATGTTTTTTGTTGATTAACAGTCCTTAATTTTGATGGAGTCAATTCTTTCAGTTCCATCAGAATTTTCCCATATTGTTTATACTTTTGGGATCTTCAGAAATCTTTTATCACTCTAAGATCCTAGATATATCATCCTACTTTTTACTTCATTAGCTTCATAGTTTTACCTTTCACATTTAGGTCTTTTATACATTTGGTGTTTATTTTAAGGGAAGAGTATTAGGAAATGAAATGAGAGAGGTAATGGAGGGAGCAGGTTGCATGGGGATTGTAGGCCATTGTAAGGACTTTGGTTTTTATGCTCAGTGAAAGAGGAAGCCAGTGGAGGTTTTAAACAGAGGGTACCACAGTCTGAAATCTGAAATATGCTTTTAAAAAAATTTCCTGATGACTCTTGAGAATAGATTGTGTGAAGTATGACAGAGACTGTTGTTACTTCTTCTCTGGTATCTAGGATATCCTTTTCTCTATTCATATCTGAATCTCTCTTAGAGACTGTATTTTCCAACTTCCCCTGACTATAGGAGATTGTCTATGTGATTAGGTTTGGGCCAATTAAATGTGAGCAAAAGTGGTATGTGCAACTTCTGGGTTACTTTCTTAAAGATGAGGTGCTAGTCCTGTTCTTCTCTCTGTGCCATACCCCCACCCCCCACCCTGACTAGACAAAAACAACTAGAATGACAACAGCTGCCTTGAACCCAGAGGTAGACATCCTGTGATGTGGATGGGAGAGCCATCGCTAGTCGGCCTAGGTCCCCAGATGACCTTGTGGGACAGAACCAACCACTGCTCACCCTCCCCTAAGCACCGCCCTATCTCTGTACTATTTCCAGGAAGAGAATAAACTTTTTTGTTTGAGCCACTGTTTTTGTCATTGTTTTATCACAGCAGCTTTCCCAATACCTAGTTTAGTGCCAAAATTGGTACCTGCAGTGGGGTGTTGCTGTAATAGCTAAAATGCATGGCAATGGCTGCGTGGTTGGCCAGCAGACAGTAGGCACCATGTTAGAGGCTGGAAAACTGGTGACCCTTGTTACGCTATAGCAGAACCCTTGCTGAAGCTGTCACTTCTGATAACTTGGAAGGGCATGGGTATGTCTGTCCAGTTTGTAGCTCCAGGAGAGTGGTTAGACTGCTAATGTGAGAAGGTTCACATGAGTTGATTAGCTGCTTTAGCAAGGAAATGCAAGAGGGTGTCAAGTAAGAGAACAATTAGCTAGTTTGCCCTTAGAGGTGGGAGGGGATATAAATTTGCTAATGAAGTTCTGTGTGCCCATAGCCTATGCTTTGCACTGACTAAAAGGACAGTAATACGGGGTTTTGCAGGGCTGGAAAAAGTAGTTTCTTTTTCCCAAACAGCAAGAGGTTAGATTTGTTTTTAGGAAACTTTGTCAGATTTTCTTGGCCAGAGAAAAGTGGAAGCCACGCTAGGCAAGGATCATATTAAGGATTTATCTTGCCACCTGAACCAGTCACTTAAGCTAGGTAAAGCTCCAGTTACAAACACAAAGTCTCCGTAGGACAACAAAGGTTTATTTCTTACTTATGACATGTCTATGGCTCTGTTCCACCATCCTCTACCACTCTAAGCCAAAGGAATAGGCGTTTTGGGGCCATTGCTGTTCTGTTTTAGAGGGAAGGGAGACATGGCAGAAGCAGCTGCTTGGAAGCGGCATGTGTTACTTTTGTTCATCTTTTATTGGCCAAAGCTAATCGAGTGGCTGAGCCTGAAATCATTCAGGCAGAAAGAACATTTTAGGTCACATGGCTTGTCCCTATGTGAGTCGGGTGTGGTGGTGGTATAATCATCCCACCGTCTGAATCAGATGCTCTCAAGTTAGCTAACCTGAAATCAAGGGAGAGAGGGATGCATCTGCCTCAGAGGTCAGCTAATAATAGGAGGACAGAATTGACAAGCTTAGCATCTACCATCAGACTAAATTTTGAGTTGTGGTCACTTTCACGTGGCACTGACCTAAGACAAAGAGACCTGTGGAGGTTTTGAGAGGATTATATTGCCAAAGATGCCACAAGTTTAGCTTGCCAAAACCTGTGATGGTTTGCCATTGTTTGACAACTAAAGCAATCTTTGACCCCCAAACATGTGCCCCCAGGAATAGGCTGTTAGTTCTCTCCGACCTCTTTCTTTGGGAGCACTTACTTTCTTGTGTTCACTTCATATATTGCTGGAAAGGATAACAGAAGACAGTATCTTCCAGAGACAAAGCCAGGCTCCAGCAGGCAAATGGACAAGGGAGTCTGTCTCCTCCCTAAGATCCCCCTTCCCCCCAACCCCACCCCAGCACAGAACCTGAGTTTAACCAAGAATCTTGCTTCCTGGTAGAGTGGGGACTCTCTGCCATTTCTGTCCAGCAGTATTTCATCATTGGTAAGAATAGTATTTGCCATTCTTTTCAGAATGGAAAACTTAATTGCATTAATCTTATTTGTATTCTATTGTACATTGGGTGTAATGGTGGTGGTAGAGAGCAAAGTTACTTGTCTGTGAGTTTGTAGGTCACTGGACAGGGGACAGGGACACAATTGGTATCTCTTGAAGAGTTGTGTATCACCCAGAGATCTTAGACTTTGAGCTGAATCCAATAACTGGGTTATCCCTTCAGGTTATCCCTTTAGAAAAAGAGAGGAATGTTTCAGAGTGGGAAGAAGGATGCACTCCCACCTCTGATATTTGCTGTCACATAGCTCCGATTTCTGAGGCTCCTTGTAGCCAGAGGAGACCACATATCTTAAGTTTTGGCTATGGATGGGAGTGGAAGTGATGTGTGCACATCCCATTTGTATTAAAAATCAGCTGTCTGTCATATTCTTTTTGCCCCGCCCCCATGGATGACTTGTGGTTGAGCCAGCTACCATCCTACAGACAAGGGCAGTCCCCCAGGGAGAGTGGCAGGACAGGAGAGAAGGAACCTCAGTCCCCATGACCACTACATGAGAGAGAAGTGAACTCCTCTTTTGTTGGTGTCGCTAAATTCCTGGTCTTGTTACAGCAGTTTAGCCTATTTCTTGGTTAATACAGATGGTGGTGATGAAAACAGGAAACAAACATGGAGAATTCAATTTGGAATTGTTTTTAGTGGTTTTTTTCTCACGTGAAGCTTTCTGTTTATATATTATTTCTGTGAAGGTTTAGCTTTCAAATTATCTAACAAAGAGTTTAGAACTAAACTCCTTTATTTGAACATCATTCCTGTTGTGATTTTCTTTTTATTTCATATGCATAACATATTCTTGTAAAAATTTTGTGTCCTGATATATCCATGTGCTGTCCATTTTCCTTGTTGCTATAGAGTTCTTTCACTTGTATAGTTATTGTTGTCATTCAACATTTGGTTTTTACCATTCTTGTCTTACTGTTGGCTATTATGGACTGTATTGTGTCCTCCCAATTCATATGTTGAAGCCTTAATCACCCATGTGACTATATTTGGAGATAGGGATTTTAGGGAGGTGATTAAGGTTAAATGAGGTCATAAGGGTGATCCAGTAGGTCCAATAGAACTGGTGTCCTTATAAGAAGAGGAAGAGACACCAGAGCTCTCTGCCATGTGAGGATCCAGTGAGAAGGCAGCTATCTGCAACTCAGGAGGAGGGTTTTCACCAGAACCAGACTATACAGGCACCTTGATCTCGGACTTCCAGCCTCCAGACTGTGAGAAAAATACATTTTATTATTTAAGCCACCCACTCACGGTATTTTGTTATGGCAGCCCAAGCTAAGACAGCCCAGGTTTTTAACTGCCATACCACACGCAAGGGGCTTTTCTCAGATCACAGTCAACAGCAAAGCAAACTGCAAAAAAGAATACAAAAGAGGAGAACACCAAGAAAGAGTAATGTTACTGAAGCCAAGAGATAAGTATTTTAAAATTGAGAATGCCAATATTAAATTGACAGGTCTAATAAATTCTGAGTGAATTTTGAGTTAAGAAGTCATTCGTATTTTGGAGAGAGTGTTGTGTTTCCACAAAATCCAGATTGCAGAGGTTGAGTAGTGAATTGGGGGTGGTGGTGGGAGGGGTAGAAATAATGAGTTTAAGCCCTTTTTTCAAGACGGTTGTCTGTGAAGGGGAAGGCGCAACTAGGACAGTGGCAAGAGAGAGAGACATCGCATCTGGGGGAGTATGTTAGTTTTTTCTGTTCATTTGTTTTATAATGAAAGAACTTTAAGCATTTCTGTACAGTGGTACAGTGGGGAGGGGGGGAGTCTTAAAGGAGAAGTAGAAAGTTTGGAAGAGGAAGGTGGGTAAATGATGGCTTTGGATCCCCTAGGAGGAGGGATGGCTTGAGTTCTGGAGCTTGGTGGAAGGTTACCTTCGGGAAGGATGAGGGACATCCTTCCTCCACTTTCTCAGGAAGGAGGTAAGGGTGCGGTTGTTGGTCAGCAGGGGTGGAGGAAACCAAGGGAGTCTGACCTAAGAACCTCTCTTGGTTCTGTGGAGGTAATGTCATTTGCTGAGTAGAGGGAAGAATAGGAAGTTTGAAGAAAGTGATGGAAGTTTGGAATTGATTCTGTGAGATGTGAGAGAGGGAGTTGATTGGGAGCCCACAAAGAGACTGATGGGCAGCGGCAAGCAAGGGCCCTGTTGAGATGGTCTGAGACCATGCATTTGCAGAGTCTCTGCTCCACTTGGTTGGGGCTTCTACAGTAGCAATCTCTAGTATGAGTGTGGGAGTGGAGAAGATTGGTTTAGGGGAAGGACAAGCCAGCCAGAAAGCTAAGTATAGGCAAGAGAGTGGGCAAAGCTGGATGATCAGATCCTAGGTTTATAGTGGATAGGAAGTGAAGCTTGGAGCATGGCTGATGGATCAGGAAGAGAATAGAGAGGGCATGGGGAGAAACTGAAATCTCGAACATATTAAGACCAAGTATGATTCATTCATTCATTCATTCATTCAATACTGAGCATTTATCTTCCAAACACTGTTCTCTGTGGTGTGGCAGCTTAGATCAAAACAAGGTCCCTCCCCTGCTGGAGCTGGCTTCTAGAGGGAGGTAGATAAACATACATATACATGAAAATGTTAAAAAGAAAAATGAAGGATAAGGGGGTAGAGAGTGATGCAGATGCTATTTTAAATGATGTGAACAAGAAAAGGCTCTTGGAAGAGATGCCCTCTGAGCTGAGACTGGCATGTGGTGAAGACATAGCTGTGGGAAGAGCACCCCAGGGTATGCCAGAGCCCTGGCCCAGAGCTTGCCTAAGCAGTGGCCAGGTAGCTGGGGAGCATAAGTGAGGAGGAGAGTGGTAATTACCGAGGGCGGGCATGCTGCAGGACTGCAGTAGGATCTGGGATTTTTTCATTCAGGTGTCCTGAGAAAGCCATTGGAAGGTTTGAATCAGAGAAGTGACGTGATCTGTTTTACTTTTCTGAAGGCTCACGTTGGCTGTTCTGTGGAGTTTTGATTGGCAATGTCAGGTAAGGGATTGAGAGAGCTAGAAGGGTAGGGGATTGTAGCCTGTAAGTAGCGGATTGGAGTTTAAGATTTCAGCAGTTGAGTCCTTCTGGGTGAAGGATCCCATTGCTGCTCTTTTTAGCAGGCACACCCACTCCACAATAGGCATTATTTCCAGTGGATAAAGGTCTGACCCTGACCTTTGGCTTCTGCCGCACCCTTTCCTGTTTTTAACTCTGCCCCTCACCAGCTTCATTATTCATTCTCCCATTTTGTCCCTGCCGGTCTTTCAGATGTGATGTGCCCTGTTGTCTGCTGAGCTAAGACTTCCTCTAGATTTAGATATACAGACCGTTTCGTCAGAGTCTGATTTTAGTCGTTGGACAACTTCCCTGGAAGCCCAGGATGTAAGACAGGTGAAAGTAGGGGAAATGGAAGGCTGCGTGCTGTGTTCCGCCCTCTTAGGGCGGTTCCCTGACTCCCTGAAGCAAAGCCCAAGCCTTTCAGTTCACTGTGTGGAAGAGCCCCGCACTGGTCTGTGGCTGCTGCCTTCCTTGTAGCATGCCATCTCTGGGATCACCTTGGGTCCCCCTCTCCAGGCTCAGCCTGTGCTGCCTCAATCTGCAGGCACTTAGCTGGGCAGAGGGCACTATGCATGCCCTCCGATTACAAGGTGGTGTGCAGTGCCATTCAGAGCTACCAGTAGGCGTGGTACTCTCTTCCCCAGTGGTAGTTTTACTAGCTGTTACTTGATTTACTGAGCCTGCACAGCAAAACTGAATGTAGTTCTAATTATAAACCATCTTTCTCAACAAATTCTTTTATTGACTCTAATTAAATATGCTAACATTTTTAAAAAAATAAAATAGATATATTATAGTTTGGAATAACATTTCTGGAACAAAACACAAGGCCAAGAAATGTCAAGTTTGTGAGGGCCATTTAGTGCTATGCCTTCAGTCTCCGGGGGCTATTTAGTCCTTCTGCTTTGCCTTAAGGATACTTTGATATGCCAGGTTTGAACTACCTTTTTAGGTGGTTGGGTTTGTAATTCTGTATTTTTGTTCTTATGTTTAATGGAGCTATTATAACATTTTTATTCACATGGGGTAGGAACTGGCTATGATATAGACCTTGAGCCTTCAGGCTTTTCTGGTTAAAGGTAAAAATATGAGTATTTTCCTCTTCTACTTGGATTTCCTTTTGACAGATGCCATTAAAGTAAACATGGCTGCATCAGAAAAAGGATTTATAAGAACCAAGTGGTGGCCTAGTGAGGTCAGTACTCAAACAAGGTTATCCTGGGCCACAAAGTAAGTTTGACACTTTGGATTAAAAAATGGGATATTCCTTGCATTAAAATCTGTAATGTTTCTTCTTGAGAGTTGAGGGTAGATTTCTGAGCACTAAGAAATTGATTTAGCACTCGGGATTTTGTATAACACTGCCACATTATAAGGTTAATGAAGGACTTGGTCATGTTCACTGATGCATCCTGAGCACAGCACCTGCTACATTAACATATAATAACTATTTTTTGAGTGAATGAGTGAATTATCTGTGATATAACTGTAGAAATAATACTGTCTGGTTATTGATATAGACAGCATCAGGATTGAATGAGGGCACCTTTCTGGGTATGCTGTCAACACTGTAGCCATGAATATATGGCCCCTTTAAACTCTGTAAGCTTTTTTTTTTTTTTTTTTGAGTCTGCCAGTTGTCAAGTCTATTTAATCATATAAAAATGCCAATTCTACCAGTAAAATGGGGATAGCAACACAGACTTTGTTTATTGAGTGTAAGTAGCTCCACTAAGATTAGATGAGGTACATAGAGTGGGAGAAAATACATACATGCAAATCAGTTATCTGACAATGGACTTGTATCCAGAATTTATAAGGAACTCTTACAACCTGGTAATAATAAGAACAACATGATTAAAAAATGGGCAGAGGACCTGAATAGACATTTCTCCAAAGAAGACTTGCAAATTGTAAATAAGCTCATGAAAAGATGCTCAACTTCATTAGTCATAGGGGTAAGCAAGTCAAAATCACAAAAGATAGCACGTAGTCAAAGACAGATAATAACAGGTATTGGTAAGAATGTGGTGAAATTGGAATGAATGCTCATACATTGCTGGTGGGAGGAAAGGAGGCAGCCCCTTTGGAAAACAGCTTAGCAGTTCTTTAAAAGCTTAAAACATAGAGTTACCGTAGGTTACCCAGCAATTCCACTCCTGGGTCTATACCCAAAACACACATCCACATAAACATTTATACACTAATGCTCATAGCAGCATTATTCCAGATAGTTAAAACACAGAAACAATGCAAATGTCCATCCGCTGATGAATGGTTAAGCAAAATGTGGTGTATTATTCACACAATCCAATGGGATATAATTTAGCATGAAAAAGGAAGTGCTGACACATGCTACAACATGGACAAATCTCAAAACATGCTAAGAAGTCAGATACACAAATTGCCCTATGTTGTAGGACTCCATTTATATGAAATGTCCAGAATAGGCCAATCTATGGGGGCAGAAAGTAGATTAGTGACCAGGAAGGGTCATAGAAAGGAGATGGGGAAAGACTGCTAATGCAAAGAGAGTTTCTTTTTGGGATAATGGAAATGGTCTAAAAAATTATTTGTGGTGATCGTTTTACAACTCTGTGAATATACCAAAATCAGAGAATCATCTGCTGTGAAGGGGTTAATTGCATAGTATGTGAATTATATCTCAATAGAGCTATTAAAAAAAAGAATAAATGAGGTAATGTGTGGGAATATACTTTGAGCTACTTGAGAAGATATTATTGTAGTTTGACTGTGAGGCCTTTAAATAGCAGCAGGATGACTTAGATATTTTCCCTTGCTTGCAGGTCTTTGATTTTTATGCCATGACTCAACTTTATAAGGCTATAACTCAGGAATATAAAGTATTGAAAATGTTGAAACATTAAATGAAAACTGCTTGGCTTACTGTTTTTATTTAATAGGATTTTCTGAATCTGTTAATTAGCAATAAGTAGAATGTCATTAAGGAATTAGGTTTTTGAATCGTAAAATTTTAGAGCTGGAAGAAACTTTAGAAGTCATGTATTCTAGGCCCCCTCATTTTGTTTTATAAGTGAGAGAAATGAGTCCTGTAGGGTAACTAAGGTTAGCTAAGATGTCTTAGGTCACAGCACTGTGTAAATTCTAGAACTGAATCTTGACTACCACTGGTTTTGGTGCTGTGATGGTATTAGCACTAATAATATTAATAACAGCTATTTAAACATTTCCCATATCCTAGGCATTCAGTTTGGCACTTTTTACATATATTTTCTTGGTTATACAGATACGGAAGTTGATTCATTTTACCTGGTGTTAGTTTCCTATTCTTCTGTAACAAATTAAGAGAAACTTCATGGCTTAAAACAACACAAACTTATTATCCTACAGTTCTGGAGGTCAGAAGCCCAAAATGGGTGTTACTGAGTGTTGGCAGGACTGCATTCCTTCCTGGAGGTTTTAGGGGAGATCAGTTTTCTTGTCTTTTCCAGCTTTTAGAGGCTGCCCACATTCTGTGGCTTTTGGCCCTCCCTTCATGTACAGATCAGCGGTGGTGGGACAAGTCTCACAGGCAGTCTTTTGGTTCTGACTCTTAACGCTTCTCTCTTTTCCCTTTAAGACCCTTGTGGTTCCTGTGGGTCCACCTCGGTATTCCAGGATAGTATCCTTATTTTAAGGTCATTTGATTAGCAATCTTAATTCCTGGTTGCCATGTAACATAACATATTCACAGGTTCCAGGGATTAGGATGTGGATATTGTTGAAGGGGATTTTGTGTGCCTTCTGTGTCTGCCACATTCTGTTAAGTAAAGAGATTTAGGATCAGAGAGGTTAAGTAAGTCATTCAAAGTTGCGGGGCACCTGGGTGACTCCGTGGACTAAAGCCTCTGCCTCCAGCTTCGGTCATGATCCCAGGGTCCTGGGATCGAGCCCCACATTGGGCTCTCTGCTCAGCGGGGAGCCTGCTTCCCTTCCTCTCTCTCTGCCTGCCTCTCTGCCTACTTGTGATCTCTGTGTGTCAAATAAATAAATAAAAATTTAAAAAAAAAAGTTGCAACATGAGCAATGAAAACACCAGTATTTTAACCCATGACTGTTATTTAGCATATCTTTCATGATTACACGGTCTTTCCCACAAATGCTCTTTCATCCTGGTCTGGCAAAGTAAATAGGACCCTGAGCAGTGTTCAGATAGTAAATAGCTCTTTCTTGCTAAAGTAAAATCACATTTACTTTAATAGTATTAAGAGAGATTATATTAATATGGAACAATTAAAAGCACAATAGAGGAGTATATTTATTGATATGGAAGCATGGTTATGACTCATCAAGAATTTCAGTTCATTAACCCCCTCCCCCACTCCTCTTTATTCATTAGTTCCCTTCTGTCATCAGTTCTTCCTTATCCAGTCCTAGCTGCCCCAATTCAAATTGCTCTTCTGCAGATTCCCTTATGCCTTTGCACCTCTTTGATCTCTCCCATCTGGCAAAGCCAGAGGGCTGGAGGAGCCCAACTACCTGCCTGTTGGTTTCACTTGAGTGATATACCCTGCAGCCTCACTTACCTGGCAGCCCTCCCATGTGCCTCTGTTCTCTTATGCCCACAGCACACCTCCTCTATTCTTTCAAACCTTACCCAGACTGGTGTCACTTGCCACCTTAGCTGTTTATCCTGAAGTGGACGACTATTGAGCATTGCTTCCTTTCAGGAACACTCTTCTCTGGCCTTTGGCCCACCACCCTTTCCTGCATTGCCTTTTCCCATTCTGGCTGACCCTTTTCAGTCTTCTATGTTGGTCCTTCCACTTTTACCTGAGCGCCGGAAGAGAAGCTCCTCAGGGTCTCTCATTTTTCTCACTTTGCGCTTTGGGTTTTAAGGCATCTCAGCCTTAGCACCTAGTGACATTTTAGATGGGGTCCATTTTTGTTGGGGGGCTGTCTTGTGCACTGTAGGGTGTATAGCAACAGCATCTCTGGCCTCTACCTACTAGATGCCAGTAGAACCCCCTCTATCCCACAAGTGGCAAGCAAAAATGTGTCACACATTGCAGAGTGTCTCCTGGGGGGTCAAAATCACCCCCAGGTGAAAACCATTTAGCCTAAAGCTCTTGCCTGAAGATCTAAGAATAACACCTTTCTGGCAGCTCCACTGGAATGTCTCCTAGGCATCTCATACTTAACATGACCAAAGTGGACTCTTGTTTTTTCTTTCTGGTACGCTCTTCCTCCAGATTTCCTCATTTCATTTATGGCCTTGAACGCCATTGGAAATACTTGGCTTTTATTCTGAGTGAATTAGGGAGCTATCAGAGGGCTTGGAGCTAAGAAATGATAGATCACTGTTGAGAAGAGACTACGAATTATATATAAGGTTGAAGCAGGAAGACTTGCTAAGAAAGTGCTATGGTGGTACAGGTAGAAAGATGGTGTAGTAGCTTGGACCAGGGTGGTAATAGAGGAGATGGTAAGAAGTGGTATCTTTGGATTAAATTTTCAATACGGATATCCCTGGGAAAAAGAGTGCACTATATTGTCATGAGATTAGTATCTTAGTGTGATTTGTTTATCAGGTATTTGCTGAAAACTTGCAGGAAACATGTTTGGGTGGATCAGAGCGAGAACAGTGTAGCTAAAGCCCAGGAACTTGTGGGGATGTTACTTGAATGACTTCAGGCCAGAAAGGGTGGTAAAGTGAGAGTCCCCATAGGTGGAATAAGGAGGACATCCAGTAAAGCCAGGTACACTTCACAGTCTTCCCTGGGGCAGGCCCTATCACTGTGAAACAAGTACCCAAGGCAGGGTGGATAGAACAAACGGAAGTCAGGAGAGATACCTTGACTAGATATTGGAAGCAAGTCACCTTGGGCTATAAGCTAAACCGAGGTGGCCATTGGCATTTGAGGTGGACATTTTTGTTGTACAAGATTGTCTTATATGTAGTCGAATACTTTGGATCTCTGGTTTCTCACTGATAGCAATGTGTGCTCCCTCATTGTGACATCTAGAATGTGCCCTTCCCCCTCCAATTTCCAAACTCCCATGGGAGTCAGATGTGCTCAATGGCAAACTGCTTGACCAAGCCATTCCTTTGTAATTTTAAAATTGCTTGTCGTAACATCAAGTCAAAAGGCTATGGCATGCTAAGCCCTCAAAGAAAATGCTGGTTATTTCTAGTTTTGGGGACATAGAAGGTATAGGAATGAAATGTTGCCAGCACTACTTCAAAATTAGCACTGGTTTTTATTACTGATGTGTCCATTAAGTATTTTGTGTCCTTCTATGTGCCTTGAAATATTAATTCTTATTTCTTTCATAGAGGGTGTGGGTGCTTCAGGGCCATCTCTAAACATAGTGCATAGGACACCTGCTCCAGCTGTTCTCTTCCCAGTATCGATAGGTAAGGGAATTTGAATTAAAAGGAATGAAGAGTTTGTATACAAACTAATTCCCTAGCTGTATTTTGGCAAAGGGAATGGGAGTAGGATAGAAGGAGGGAGATTAATGGCTATTAATGGCTATGAATGTTTTTTACATCGTATCTTTATCAGGTCTAGCTGGTATCAAGAGCTAAATATTTTTAAAATCACACTTTAGAAAATTCAGTAGAAGATAGAATGTAGGTGCACGTGAGGGGCTTAGTTGGTTAAGCATCTGACTCTTTATTTTGGCTCAGGTAATTATCTCAGGGGCGTGAGCCCCACATGAGGCTCTGCACAGTGGGGAGTCAGCTTCTCTCTCTCTCTTCCTCTCCCTCTGCTGCTCCCCCCATGCTTGCTCTTGCTCTCTCTCTCTCAAATAAATAAATAAATCTTAAAAAAAGAAAATAGCATGTGACATTTATCAGATTTGTGATAACTCAGTAACTCAGTGTAATAATTCAATACTGGAGCAATGAAAACCTCACCAAGGAATTGGTCAACAGTGTGAATATGTATATAACATTTAAGACTTACTCACAATGGAAAAATCATGTAACAGACTGGGGAAAATGCTCGTATCAAGTGTGACTAAGGGTTTGTATCTGTAATACCTGAAGAGTTCTCTTAAACTTAATGAGGAAAAAAATATCAAGGCTTAGTCCATAAATGGACAGAGAATTTTAATGGATGAGTAATACAATTAGTAATCAAAAAGTAGGAATATGTTCATCATCACAGGTAATCAAAGAAATGCATTTTAAATCTACATTGAGTCACCCTTTCTATTCTCTTGAAAGTACTGGAAATTAAAACAAGTTCCAGTTCTGGTGATATATTAATAAAGTGGGCACCATTCACGTTTGTTTCTTGTGCTATACTCTCAGTCACTTCCTGTCTCTGAATGTGTGTGATTTTAGGTTCTTATGCCTTGTCCATATTGCATTTTTCTCCCTCTTCCTTCTGACCTCGTGTTCACTTCTCATCCTTTGAGAGTGGCAGTCAGATGGGAGAGTCATTCAACCCCACTTAGCACTGCTGGTGAGCCATATTTGATTTGCATTCAGCATGCCACTGCAGTGCTGGGTATTGCTGGGTATATGGGTCAACCCCTGCCACTTGATTAGGGGTTAGGGGTGGTCAGCTGTCTCAGGGCCTGGCACACAGAAGTTGTTCAATAAATTTAGAACTAAATTAATGAAATTTGATGAATGTTTTAATGAACTACAGGTATGTCAAGATGATAAAATAATGTGGTCACCAAAAGTGTAATTATGAGTGTAATTTATGGCAGAATTTTATAACTGAATACAAAATGGTATGTTTAGTGTGATTTAACCACCTTTGAAAAGTAATATGCAAAGCTGAAATGTTAATGATTTTAAATTACAGATAATAAGTTTCTTTATTAAATAAAGATAACTTTTTAATCTTTATGATAAAATATATAATTTTTCAAGTCAACTGGCAGGCCTGTCTCTCTCTCTCCTTATCAAAAGCTAAACTCTTCTTCTTGTCCAATTATCTGGTTTAACTATCAGGAAACAGGGTAGACCTACCCAGATTGTGGGCTAACAAGGGTAGCTGCATTTATGTGACTGTGAATTAAGTCTTTAAGCATATTTAAATTTTTACTATACTTGGATCTATCTAGCTTGAGAGGTATTTTTCTTTTTCATTTTATTTTCTAAATGAATCCATCTTATAGATATATGGTACTTAGTATTTTATAGTTTATAAAGGCATTCATGTTATCAGTGAGAAGTTCTACAGCTTTTGATGATGTCAGATATAAATGGTAATTGACTTCTTTTACATTTTTTGAGTATCTACCATCTGTCAGTGACTGAGATACAGAGTGCCTTCAGGGAAGTCCTTGTCTGGCAGGGAAGATAGGCAGCCACGATCACGTGATGAACATATGGTGGGGAGCAGGGGGAGGGGGAAAGCAGTTATTTACCAAGAAAATTGGCAGGATAAGATGACTTTTTTTTTTTTTTCCCAGTGAGTTGATTCTTGAACAGGACTTTAGAAGATGAGCAAGATTTTTGCCAAAAGGAGAAAAAAAGGAAAGCATGAACAGAAAGGGGGAGGGGTGGAAGTACATGATGTGTGCAGAAGCCATTGAAAGACTTTAGAGAGTGATATGATATGATCATATTTGTATTTTGGAGAGAAAACTGAGGTCAGTATGGAGAATGAGTGTTTTGAGGAGACACAAGACGAGTGGTTCTCAGTCTTCTGCTTTTATTTTTGCATGCTTTCCCATATGTCAGCATCCCTAGATTTTGATTGCAGCATAGGTAAGATGGGTTTTATATTATGCACAGTTCTGGTCAGCCAACCATATGGCTTTTCTCAAATTCATAGCTTTACAGCAGAGTGTCTCTTATGAACTTCTGGATGAGAACCAGTGGATTAAAGGAATGAGATCGACGAAGAGGTCATTGCAATGTTCCAGACAAGAGGTGATGGGTTAAGTCAGGACAATAACAGAAATGGATGGGAAGGAATGTATATGAGACGTTTTCCTGTGTAGACTCAGTTCTTGATATGTGGGGTAGGTAGAAAAAGGAATTAGAGATTAGTGTTTCTCAGATTTTAATATGTATATGAATTGTCTGGGGGTTTTGTTAAAAGGTAAATTCTAATTTACCAGGTCTAGGGTGGGGTACAATATTGTGTTTCTAAAAAGATTCCAGGTGATGAACAACAAATACTGTTGGTCCATGGGCCAATCCTTAAGTAACAAAAGTGAGGGCACTTGAGTATCACGTTCTGGTAGCCAGATGGTAATGTCATTATCTGAAATGGAGAACATAGGAGAAAAGAAATACTAGAGTGAAGTCCTTATGGGACATTCAGGTATAAAATTATGGACACCTGGAAATTTGGATTTTTAAGACAAGAGACAAATCAGGCCTAGAGATACAAATTGGGTAATTAGCATTTCATTGATTGTTGTAAAAGCCATAAAAATGAATGAAATTACCTTAGCCTAGAACCCTCTAGTTCCATCGACATTGTTGCAAATGGAAAGATTTCATTCTTTTTGATGGCTGAGTAATATTCCATTGTGTATATATACCACATCTTCTTTTGTGTATATTTACCACATTCATCTGTTGATGGACATAAGTCATTGAAAGAAAGACAAATACCATATGATTTCACTCATATGTGGAATTTAAGAAACAAAACAGATGACAGGGGAAGAGAAGGAAAAATAAAATAAGATGAAAACAGAGAGGGTGGCAAATCATAGGAGACTCTTACCTATAAGAAATAAACTGAGGGTGGCTGGAGGAAAGATGGGTGGGGAGATGGGGTAGCTGGGTGATGGACATTAAGGAGGGCACATGAAGTAATAAGCACTGGGTGTTGTATGCAACTGATGAATCACTAAATTCTTCCTCTGAAACTAATAATATAATATATGGTAATTAAATTGAATAAAATATTAAAAAATTTTAAAAACCAAAACAAGCACAAGAATGAATGACATTACCTATAAGAAAGAGATAAAGATAATATTAGAATACATACTTCTGTTTGCTAGAATTTTAATGCTCTATTTAAGTTACTTTATGCAATACGGAAGAAATTGGATAGGTAGCCTCCTCTCTGTGAACAAATTGTAGGTATAAATTCAAGAGTGGAGAAATCTTTGGAAAACTGCTTCATCTCCTGGTAGTGACCATAGATCGGGTTAAATATTCCATGGGTCAGGTTAAAAACAAATTGAAATACCTGTGTATGTAAATTCATTCATACAAACAAATATGTATTAAACATCTTCAAAATACCAGCTACTCATCTATGTTTAAAAGAGTAGCAAGTAAGATGTATCCTCCAAATATGGAGATTATGGGGAGGCTAAGCAAAGTGATTACAGTACAGTGGGAGAAATATTGTGGTGAGGGGTGCAGCAGGGACAAGTGACTCAGTGTAGGGAGGAGGAACTGTCTTCTTGAGGAAGTATCATTTAAGCCCCAGAAGGCTGAGGGAGGGTGATCTGGAAGAGGTCGAGGAGGATATTCCAGCAGCGACTACAAGGAAAAAAGACCCTGCAGGTTGAAGGAGAGCAGTGTGGCCAATTCAGAGAACGCGCAGTGTGGAGAGTAATGATGAGGTTGGAGAGGTGAACGGAGTCCATGGCTAGGCCCACTCTCCTGGAACTTGGTAGAGGGCGGAGGAAGAAAATGGTGTATTTTCCAAAGGAAAAAGTATTATTCTGTCTGGGTGTAATTCAAACAATAGTTTTTTGTGTATAGTTTTATAAGGGTTTTATAAACTGGCCCAGTAACGGAATGACTTACAGTAACATTGTTTCTATAGGAAAAATGTTCGGGGCTTCAAAAACTCTTAAAATTCAACTTCCAATTTTGTTTTTCACCATTTGGGGACTGGTTGGATAGACATACAGTTCTAGTGCTTTTTGTTATTTGTGCTCAAATTGTACTTTCTCTAGTGTTTATCTACATGGCCACAATGTTGATTTTCCACCCCTTGATATGAATCAAAGGTATCATTCCATAGATGCAGTTGAAATGTTTTCTTTCCTTGAACAGATTTAGAAAATATATGGAAATAAAAATAGAAATCTTTTTAATATATTGTTTGGTTTTCAGAGTGTTCTTTGAAATTAAGGGTTCCCTCTGTAAACTTTATTGTGGTGTATAGTGTTATATACCAAGAAAGTTTGAAAAATGAAACTGACCTGAAAATTGTTACAAATAGAAAGTAGAAGATTTTAGTATGATTTCACTGTGGAAGTCAAATAGAATGCAGAAGGTAAATAATACAAGGATAAAATGCCTAGCTCTTAAAAATATTTTAATGGCCATGAGCTTATCACCATTATCATCTTCATGACTATTGTTATCATTAGAAATACTAGATATTTTAAAGTACAAAAGAGCCGTTAAGGCAGTCCCTTTATAAAATAGATCTATATGAGCTTCATTTTGTCTAATAAATGAAACCTTAGTCTGAAACTCCCACAAATTCCCATGTGTCCAGTAGGCAAAGTTAATTTCACTTACACCCATCTCAGCGAAAATGTCTTTCTGTATCAGAATGCTTTCAGCTGGCAAGTAGTGGAAGGCCCAACTGAAACTGAAAATAATAAGTAAATTTTATGATCTCATATAACAAGAAATTTGGAAGAAAGATGGTTTTATCGTTGGTTCATATAGCAGCTCACTGCTGTCATTAAGCTCTCAGGATCTGTCTTTCCATTCTAACATCCTGGATGAGTTAGCTTTTGTCCTCAGGCTTGTCGCCCCTTGGTCTGAAGATGGCAGGCAGCTTTAGCTCCAAGATTTCTATCCTTATACCCAAGCACTCAAGATTGTAAGAAAGGAAGGTGTTTCTTGTCTTGAGCAGCAACAGCTGCTATCACAAAATACTATAGACTGGGTAGCTTAAACAACAAATATTTATTTAGCACAGTTCTGGAGTTTGGGAAGTCTAAGATAAAGTTTCCTGTTTCTGGCTTGAGGACGACCATCTTTTTGCTGTTTCCTCACATAGCAGAGAGAGAGCTTTCTAGTCTCTTTCTCATTTTGTAAGAACACTTAATTTGGGGCTCCACCCTCATGAACTAATATAACCTTAATTACCTCCCAAAAGTCCCACCTTCAAATACTATCACACTGCGGATTAGGGCTTCAACCTGTGCATTTTGTGGGGTGGGAAGCACAAAAATGCAGACCATAGCATTTCTTTTATGTCTTTTTGTAGAATGAAAAAAGCTTAGCAGGGGGGCACCTGGGTGGCTCAGTGGGTTAAAGCCTCTGCCTTCAGCTCTGGTCATGATCCCAGGGTCCTGGGATGAGCCCCGCATCTGGCTCTCTCCTCAGCGGGAAGCCTGCTTCCTCCTCCTCTCTCTCTCTCTGCCTGCCTCTCTGCCTACTTGTGATCTCTGTCTGTCAAATAAATAAAATCTTTAAAAAAATAAATTAAAAAAATAAATAAATAAATAAAAAAGCTTAACAGACTTCACTACCTGAATCTACGTCATATAACCCATTTCTAAACCAGTCCATGGCAAGGGATATAGAAGTCCTGTGATTGGCTTAGATTAGTCAAGATTCATGGCCCTCCAACCCTCCCAGAGAAGAACTCAATCAGATTTCTGTTTTCCAGGAAGGAGAGTGGACTGGGAAGGCAGCCACTGGTGCCTGCCTTACCTCCCAAGGCCAGTTCCTCTGCCTGGGCTGTGAATCATTTTCTTCCTTTTGAAGGACTTTTTTCTGTTAATTATTTTTTATTTAATCACCTCTTCCTGTTCTCTTAAGGCTGTATTGAAAGAAGAGTCTACATGTGCTCTCTCTTCTTATAGTGTATCCCTTAATTCTTCTGTAATCAGGATTCTGCTCCTTCTACTAATAACCTTTCCCTTCTGTCATCATCAGTGCCTACCCGATTGCTTGATTCTTTGCCAGTATTACTAGTAATGTTTGGCAAGGATAGTGGTTCTGCAGGTTTAGCAAACACCAGAATCATCTGGAAGGTGATTAAAAATACAGATTGCTGGGCTCCATCTGTAGAGTTTCTAATTCAGTAAACCTGAGCTGGGGCTTGTAGATTTGAGCTTATTTTTTGGGTACTATTGATTTTACTGATGACTACCTTCTTCCTGAGTTTCAAAACTCCAAAATTACCTCTCAAACCTGCCCTTCTTGTTCTTCCTATATTCTGTTTTATTGATAAATACCAGTGTCTTTTTTCTCAAGTAAGGAATTAGAACTCACCCTGTTTTTTTTTTAATTCTTTCTTATCCCCATATACAGTCATGTTTCATACTCTAAATACCCCACAAGTGCATAATTTTGACACCATCTCTATTGCCTCTGCTTGAGTTTGAACACTTATTTCTTTTCACTTACACTACTAGAATGGTCTCTGATGTGCTCGTCCTATATTCCATCTCAGATTTTCTCTTATTTATACCTCCTACTGTTGCAGACTGATTTTTTTTTTCTTAATGTAAATCTGATCACGTTATTCCAGAGCTCAGAATTCTTTGGGCTCCTGCACCTTCCAGATAAAATCCAGTCTCCTCCCTTGCAAGCAAAGGGCTTCAGGGTAGAGTCTCTACCCACTTGTCTAGTGTTCTTTTCTCCCCTCTTCTCCTTTACTGTATTTCAGTACTGAACTTGTCTCAATTCTGAGTTCTTTGGGGTTTTGAGCCTTTACTTGTTTTTTGAGCCTTTACTTGTTTTGAGTCTTTACTTGTTTGAGCTTTTACTTGTTTGAAACACTTCTCTTTCCCCCTTGATTGCTTTGGTAAGTCCTGCTTATCTTCTAAGACTTAGCTTAGGGATGCCTCTGCTATTGCCTCACTTCCCTGATACTTTTTCCTTTCTATTCCTGGGAACTAGGTGTTCCTTTTCTCTGCAACCATATAGGTATATAAGTGCTACTCATTTGGCCCTTAACCATTGTTCAGTTCTGCTGGTTTATTGAGTGCTTGCTCTCTCTAGACTATAATTCCTTTAAGGACAAAGATTATACTTTTCATCTGTTTCCTAATGCAGCACCTAACATGATAAGAAACGTTTGACTGAAAGTTAAGGACCGTTTTTAGTGATAAAAACTGGTTGTAAAAATCAAATCTGAAGAATTTAGGACTGGGGAACAAATAGGGGGACAGAAACACCTTACACTTCCATTGTATTTGTTCAAGATTCTGGTAAAATTCACAGTTCTTACAGTTTTTGACTGAGTAGGGATAGGGATTGTTGATAGATTATGGAAAAACACTTGAGTGCTGTTCCCATTAGGTTGACTTTTTCGTTTCCTTGAGAGAATGGATGAAATCTAGAAATAGGACTGCTGTTAAGAGTTCTTCAGCCCATTAAGAACTCTATCCAGGAAGATGAGCACAACTGATTCCAAAATTTTCTGATATATATATTTACATATATACACACACACACATTATATACATATATATGTATGTATATTATATATATGTGTATATATATATACACACACATATATATATATACACTCCCTATTTCATTGCTTTTTGAGAAATCTTTTTATTTTATTTTATTTTTTTTTTAGTGTTCCAAGATTCATTGTTTATGTACCACACCCAGTGCTCCATACAATACGTGAGCCTGGTGGTGAATATTAAGGAAGACTTTTTGATAAATTTATGCAAACTTAAAAAGGGTTATATTTACTTATTTATTTATATTATTATAAAGCTGCCATCTCTGTGATATATACATTTTATTTTTAATATTTTAAAGGTTAGCTTATTTATCCATTTTTTTGAAAATACATATCTGCCAAAAATTTCATAGTGGTTGTATGCTCTAAGCCTGCATTGTCTATGTGGTAGCCATTGGCCACATGTGGCTATTTAAATTTGAATTAAAACTTGTTAGAATAAAATTTATAATTCAGTTCCCAAATCATGCTAGCCACATTTCAGGTGCTCAATAATTGTATTGGACAAGACAGATATAGGATTAAAACAGTGGCTTTGTATGCCATATTCAACCAGATGAGCTTAACAGATATATATACAGAACATTCCATCCCCAAATACCGGGATACATATTCAAATGCACTGGAACACTCTCTAGGATAGAGCATATGTTAGGCCACAAAATTAGCCTCAAATTTAAGAAGACTGAATTAACATCGAGCACTTTTTTTTTCCAACCACAGAAGTATGAAACTAGAAATTACATGAAGAAAACTGGGAAAAAACCACAAATACATGGAAGCTGAATAGCATGTTACTAAACAGTTAGTGGGTTAATGAAATCAAAGATGAATTTAAAAAATGTATGTAGACAAATGAAAATGGAAACGCAACAGTACAAAATCTTTGGGACCTACCAAAAGCAGTTCTAAGAGGAAAGTTTGAGGTAATAAAGCCCTAGATAAATAAGCAAGGAAAATCTCAAATAAGCAATCTAACCTTACACTTAAGGGGACTGAAAAAAACCAAAGCCCAAAATTATTAGAAGGAAGGAAATAAAGATCAGAACATAAATAAATGAAATAGAGCTTAAAAAAGAAATGGACCCATGAAATCAAGAGCTGGCTCTTTGAAAAGATGAGTAAAATTGATAAACCTTTAGCCAGATTCAACAACAACAAAAAAAAGAGAGGACTCAAATAAAATTAGAAATGAAGGAGGAGAAATAACTGACACCATATAAAGGTCATGACATAACACCATATCAAGGTCGTGACATCATGAAATAATAAAATATATATAATATATATGTTATAATATATAATATACCATGTATTTTATATAAAGGATTGTAAGGACTACTATGAAAAATTATATGCCAACAAGTTGGATAACATAGAAGAAATGGGAATTCCTAGAAACATATAATCTTCCAAAACTGAATCAGAAGAAATAGAAAATTTGAACCGATTGATTACTAGTAATGAATTGGTAATAAAAAATGTACCAACAAACAAAAGTTCAGGACCAGGTGGATTCTCAGGTGAGTCCTACCAAACATTTAAAGAAAAGTTAATACTGATTCTTCCTAAACTATTTCAAGAAATAGAAGAAGAAGGAAAACTACCAAATTAATTTTATGAGGCCAGCCACTACCCTAATGCCAAAACTGGACAAAGACACTACAAAAAAAGAAAACTATAGGCCTGTAATCTCTGATAACCATAGATGCAAAAATCCTCAACAAAATATTAACAAACTGAGTTCAGTAATATATTAAAAGGATCATTCACGATAATGATATAGGATTTATTCCTGGGATGCAGGGAGGGTTCAGTATCTGCAAATCATACAACATGATTCATCACATTAACAAGACAAAGGGTAAAAACCACATGATCATCTCAGTAGAGCATTTGACAACATTCAACATCCCTTCATGGTAAAAACTCCACAAAGAGAGGTTTAGAGGGAACATACCTCAATGTAATTAAGACTATATATGACAAACCCACAGCTAACATTATCTCAGTTGCAAAAACTGAAAGGGTTTCCTGTAAGATCAGGAGTAAGACAAGGATGTCTGCATTCACCACTTCATTCAACATATACTGGTTTCCTAGCCGCAGCAATCAGACAGGAAAAAGAAATAAAAGCCATCCAAATTGGTAAGGAGGAAATAAAATGTACCAGTTGCAGATGACATGATACTATATATAGAAAGCCCTAAAAAACTATTAGAACTGATAAAAGAATTCAGTAAAGTTGCACAATACAAATTAACATACAAAAATCTGTTGCATTTCTATACACTAATAACAAACTAGCACAAAAAAAATATTAAGGGAAAAAATCCAATTTAAAATTGCAGCAAAAATAATAAGATAATTAGGAATACATTTAACCAAAGGGATAAAAGACCTATATTCTGAAAACTGAAAACACTGATAAAAGAAATTGAAGATGACTCAAACAAATGGAAAGGTATACCATACTCTTGGATTGGAAGAATTGATATTGTTAAAATGTCCATATTACCCAAAACAATCTACAGATTTGATGCAGTTCCTATCAAAATACCAGCAATATTTTTCGCAGAATAAGAACAAACAGTTATAAAATTTCCACCTCTTCTAATTACAAATTTTTTTTTTCATTATGTACTGCTGATATTTTTAGTGATTTTTTTTTTTTTTTGAGATTCCTTAAGTACTAAGTAATACACTAGTAGTATATAATGGTGATTAAAACAGACTTACTCTCTGTCCTCAGGGAAATTAGAGTGTAATGGAGGAGGCAAGACAGTGAACATATCAATAAACTATATAATTACCAAAAAAAAAAATCTAAAATTTGTGTAGAACTGCTAAAGACCTCAAATAGCCAAAAAAATCTCGAGAAAACTTTTTTGTTTTTTGGTTTTTTTTTCTGTTTTTTTTTTGTTTGTTTGTTTGTTTGTTTTTTTAACCAAGCTTATGATGAAGCTTTGTGTTTGGAAGTTAGAAGATGGTGGTTGTACATTATTTCATTTAGAAAATATAAAAACTCATTTTGTTTTGAAGCTAAGTGTTAAACTGGAATAACTCTGATACCCCAGAGAATTGTTCCCTTGACATTCCTTTGTTGTTTAATTCTTTAGAACCTTATTAATTGTTTTTTTTTTTCATCCTGAGAGATTAAACAGTAGACTTGTTAAGAAAACAAAAATGAAACTGAAACCAAAAAGTTTTTTTAAAAAATCTTGAGCAGGAAGAACAAAGCTAGAAACATCAAAATCCCAGATTTCAGGGTGCCTGCGTGGCTCAGTCAGTTAAGCATCTGCCTTCAGCTCAGGTCATCTCAGGGTCCTGGGATCTTGCCCCATGTAATGCTTCCTGCCCGGTAGGGAATCTGTTTCTTCCTCTTCCTCTGCCCTGCCCCCCTGCTCATGTTCTCTCTGTCTCTCAAATAAATAAATAAATAAAATCTTTAAAAAAAAGGAAAATACTAAGGAAAAGAAAATACATTTACAGTACTGTATTTATTTTTAAAAATCCACATTAAATGGACTTGTGCAGCTCAAACCATGTTGTTCAAGGGCTAAGTGTCACTGGATTTTTAAAAAATATAATCTGATGATCTCTCCTTTTTGATTGGGTTAATATGTTTACATTTAATATTATTGATATGATTGGATTTACATCTGCTCTTTTGCTTTTTGTTTTCTGTAGGCCTCATGCTTTTTTGAAAAATTCTCTTGAATTCTTTTAAATTTAAGTGACTTCTTTTGAATTAAGTGAGTATCTTCCACTGTGATATTTTGAGTCCCTTAATCATTTTTAAATTATACAACTTGAGTTTTCTTAGTGTTTGCTCTAGGTTTTTAAAATATACATTTTAACTTAGAAGAATCTACTTCTCATTTTTACTTAAATTCAGCAAAATAAACTTTTCTCCTGTATAGCTCCATTTTTCTCTTTCCCCACTTTTTGCTACCATTATTGTATGTATTATGTCTATGTGTTGTAAAACCCCAACCATATATTGTTATAATTTTTATTTTATTTAATTTCATGTCTTTTATTATTTATTTATTTATTTATTTATTTATTTTCTTATTTGAGAGAGAGAGAGCACACAAGTGAGGAGAGGTGCACAGGGGGAGGAAAAGGGACAGGCAGACTCCCAGCTGAGAATGGAGCCTGCCAAACTGGGCTCAATCCCAGGATCCTGAGATCATGATCTGAGCAGAAGTCAGACACTTAACTGACTGAGCCACCCAAGTGCCCCTTATCTTATGTCTTTCAAAGAAGCTGAGGGAAGAAAGGAGAACAAATACATATTTGTAGAGTTGATTATATTAGCCTTTCTATTTTGCATTCTCTTCTTACATTTCTGTGGATTTGAGTTTCCATTTGGTGTTATTTCCTTACCCCAATACAGCTTTCCTCTCATCTGCTTTGTCTATGTTGTTATTGCAAATATATAAAATTTATGTTATTAGGCCATCAGTATATTTGTATGTGTATTGTTTTATTGAATTACTTTCTAAATCAATTAAGAAAAGGGAATTAACTGAATTTTCTATTTCATGTATCTCCTTACACCAGTAGAAAGCTGACATCATTTAAGTTTGAATTTCTTCTGTTAATAGAACCAGGAAAGTAACAGCTGTCCCTTAACTTTGATTGTATAAACAAGATAAATTTTAATTAGAATTGAGAGATAAATTTAAAGAATAGTCATTTGATCTAAATGAAAAGTCATGCTTTATAGAATAATACATAAAACCTCTCCATCTGTTTTTCTTAAATTGGTCTTTGAGCTAGTCATAAGCAGGGGCAGCAGCATTAAATACTTCCTCCACCTCCACCCAGGACTGAAGGAGTTAATCATCTCTAGCTATTCCTGTCTGAGTGCGCTCCCCCCCCCCCCCCAAAGCCTGTGGCTTTGAGTATTGTCTTTGGGTTACTGCTCAGGGTCTTCCAGATTTAACCACATGTTAGATAGGCAGCTGGGTTCCCTGCACTGCATCTCATACTGCTTGACAAGATAATGGCAGAACCTAAAAGTGAAAATTCAGGCTTATTAATACTGCTACCATTAACAACAACAAAAAAAGGGCACCAGAATAAGAAAAATATAAGAGAAATAATAAATTTAGTGGGACACTGTGACAACAGGCGTAAGCTGGGACTGTCTCAGGCAAACTGACACATGTGGACACTTAACTGGAGATGTATTTTTTCAAAAGCCTCCCAACTCCAAACTCTGGATTACTATTGTTCCATCAAAAGGCTATGCCCTCAGGGCACCTGGGTGGCTCAGGGGGTTAAGCCTCTGCCTTCAGCTCAGGTCATGATCTCAGGGTCCTGGGATCTAGCCCCTCATTGAGCTCTCTGCTCAGCAGGGAGCCTGCTTCCCCCTCTCTCTCTGCCTGCCTCTCTGCCTACTTGTGATCTCTCTCTGTCAAATAAATAAATAAAATATTAGAAAAAAAAAAGGCTATGCTCTCAATATGATTCACTTGTTTGTGACTATTCAGTAATTTCTACCGCAATTATGTACGTGGAAAAGAATGTGAAGAATTCTTCCTAGTCGGTTTCATTCATTTGGCATTTCTTTCTTTTTTTTGTAGAACATTTTCGGTTCATCTCAAAACTTTTATTAAATTTTGCATGCCTTCACTTTTAAACTAAAGACATGTAACATATTTCCCAAATTATTCTCCCTTAAATTAGTTCCTTTGTTATCTTAAAAAAGAATACAGTAATTAAAAATGAAATTTGGGAATGAAAGGAAGGCAGTTTCTTTATATTTATTAAAAATGGGTTATTTGACTATGAGTATAATAATACTTTACATTCTATTACAGAATTAATTAAAAGGATTTACTGTATGTCTGTGGCTCTTTACCGGAACCTTGGGAGACTGGTAAGTGACAAGTATTTTTTGCAGAGATATGTCTGAAACATTAAATAATTTGATCTCATAGGTTCCTGACAAAGTGACTTACCTCTTTTTCTCTTCAGTAAAACATTAGTAGAAATTCATATTTATATAAGTCTTCATGGAACATTTCTCTAGGATCCGATAAGTCATATTTCCATCTTAGGGGAGGGTTATTTTCTGTCATATTTATAAGGAAGACATTTAATAAGACACACAAGTTTGGCACATTCCCGAACTTAAAGCACTATAAACAAATAAATTAAATAAATAAAATCAGTAAATGCTATGTGGTATCTGGATTATATCTTGCAACTGCAAAAAGCCATTAGCGGAAAAGCAGGTGAAATACAGATAAAATGTGCAGCTTAATTAATAGCAGCAAAACAAGATTAATTCCTTAGTCTTGCCAAAACCATGATTATGTAAGATGTTAAAATTGAGTGAGGGTTATACAGGAGCTCCATGGTATCCTTGCAACTTTCCTGTAAATCTAAAATTATTCCCAAATAAAAATTCACTTAAAGCAGAAATAAATCAAGGTTGATTTATTTGAAAATTATAGTTTAGAAGTAGCTTTTCTCTGTAATTGTTTGAAAAATCAGAGTTGTTACCTTTTTAAAAAAATCTAGATTCTATTAATAAAGATGCAAGGCATATGTGACTGTGGGTTTCATTTTTTAGTTCGTAGGAGGCATGGGATTTCAGTTTTTGGATATTGGCATGGTGTTTGTGGCCATCTTGTTACACCTGAGTACAGACTTGCTCTTTGATTCTTTCAAGGTGCTTCTATGCTTTTTGGTAGTTTAGTACAGAACTTTGTATTAACATAAGCACTTTCCCTATGCCCTGCTTTTTTCTTTTTCTTCTTTTTACTTTGATGTACTATTGGAGGCCAAAGGCCAGTGATGGGCCTCCATTTTGGAGTTGAGACCCTCTCAGTGTATGTTCAGTTACACCTCTGTGAGCTTCTAGGTCAAGTACAAGACACAGTTGACCTATTGTTAAGGAGTATGAATAAAGGTGAATATAACTCTTAAATAGCCATTTCTGTAATTGACCTAAAATAATTGATTGCTGTCAGATAATAGAAATTCTCAGTTTCAAAAATGAACTCTAACTGTATAACTCTTTTAAATTTCTATAAATATTAAAAGACTACAAGAATGGAACTCTGTAGTTTGCTGAAACTATTACATAAGTTTTCATTAATAAAAGTAAAATAGCCATGCTGGTCTTATAAATGGTTTCCTGCTTCTGTTGCCAACTTTAATGATTTTAGTTAAACTTAAATTTCCTAAAGGGAAATAGAAATATATTATACTTAAAGGATATAGACATTTAAAATAACAACAAGCCTGAGTGACTATTGTAGAATAATTATTAGGCTCCGAGATTTCTGTTTTGCTTGGTGGTATTTATTCATCAATCTAATGTTAGTAGAATTGACCTCTTTACTTCTTAATTGTGTAACATAATTTCACCAGATCTTGGTAGGGAAGTTCAGAAAAATGGAAGAGCGCTTTTTCAGGAGAAGTTTAAATTCCTTCGATCATGTAATAGTTCATATATAAACAAACAGAAAATCTCTTTTATTAATCTTTTGTACTAGAAAGCCTAAACGTGTTGTTTTTAGAGACATACTTTATCATTCACCTGTCATTTTGTGGTCATCTAATGTATAAATGAGAATACCTAATAGGTATTGAGCACTTTCTATGTACCAGGTACTTACAGTGATCTCATTTAATCTTCACAAATACAAAAATAGTTTGGAATCCCCTTTATAGATATGGCGGGGGAAGTAACACATGTCTCCAGGCTAACCCTGAGGCTTTGGTGCAGAAAGAGCAGGTCCCCGTGGTGTGCAGTACCTGCTGTTTGGTACCAGTGTCCAGGAAATCCTTAATCCATGGATACTTGGTAAACTTGAGAGAACTTTAACTCTTCTGGGGAAAAGGGTATCTGATCACACTGGGTGACCTAGAGCAGATTGCCCTGGGGTGACTAGCCTGGAGTACAATCTCTTGTTCCCTGTTCCAGCCTTGATTCGGCTCATTCTGTGATTCCCTAACATGTCATTTGTTCTCTGTCACCTGATTAACTGCTGAACACTCACTCATTGTGTGCTTCATTGATCATAAGCCAAGAACTTTTGGCAGCTCTGGGGAACATGATCTCAGCGTGCCTCTTGGTCAGTGTTGGGCAACTAGGAGTTGTTAGTTGGGGTGAAAATTTGGATCCAGAAGCCAGGGCACACGCCAGAGGCCAGAGATGTGGTAATTGAGCAGCTGACACGTGAAATGCAGCTATCCAGACTCAGTCAATAGGGCAGGAGTCAGAAATAGAGTAGGCACGTGACTTTGAAAGATTATGATGGGTGACTTTGAACTTTGTGCATATAAAATACAGTTAACATTTGAACAATATGGGCTTCAGGGGTCCTGATCCATCCCACAGTCAAATCCACATATAACTTTTGACTTCCCTAAAACTTAACTACAAATAGCCTATTATTGACAGGAAGATTTGCTAATAATGTAAACAGTTGATTAACACGTATTTTGTACATTATTATGTACTATATTCTTATAATAAAATAAGTTGGAGAAAAGAAAATGTTATTAAGACAATTATAAGAAAAATACATTTAGAGTATAGTACTGTATCCAAAAAATCCATGCAGTTCTTTTTTTTTTTTTTTTAAGATTTTATTTATGCATTTGACAGAGCACAAGCAGGGGAGGTGACGGCAGAGGGAGAGGCAGCCTCCCCTCAGAAAAGGAGGCTAATGTGGGATTCCATCCCAGAACCCTGGGATCATGACCTGAACCCAAGGCAGATACTTAACCGACTGAGCCACCCAAGCATCCCAAAATCCATGCGGTTCAAATCCGTGTTTTTCAAGGGTTAACTGTAATTCTGTTTTACTGAGAGGATAAGAGTTAACAGCTTATTCATCAAAGTGCTCATTACACCATGCAGAAATCTCTCTGTAACTTCTCCCCATTGGTTCTAGCTATATCTTTCTGCATAAAATACACCTAAAATTACAAAGTCTCCTATGCTATATTGTCTTCTTCATGGTCTCCAAAAGCTGACGTTCTTCAGGGCTTAGTCCTTGGCTACCTTCTACATTTATTCCCTATGTGGTCTCATGTGACCCCTTGCTTTAAATGCCTCCTGTTCTCCCAGATTTATTCTTAATCTGTATCTCTCCTATGAGCTCCAGGCTCATATCTATGGCTGCCTATTCAACATTTATTTGAAAGTCTAATAAACATTTCAAACTTATCATGGCTGAAATAGAACTCTTGGACTCTCCTCCCCAAATGTGTTCCTGCCCTCCTTATTCTTCAACTCAGTAAATGGTCCACACAGTTGCTGAAGCCAAAAATTAGAGGCCATCTTGAGTTTTCTCTTTCCTTCTGAACCCATTTCCAGCCCATCAATAAGGCTTATATATCCTTTCAGCATATATCCTTAAATACCCCTGTATTGCCACTACCCACTACTTCCTAATATAATACAACCTATCATCATTACAAGTTACCTGGATGATAGCAACAGACTTATAACTGACCTTCCTTATCTCTTCCTTGTACCTCTCCAGTCAGTTCTCCATACAGGAGCAAAAGTGGTTTTTTAAAAATGTTTAACAGTTCCTGTCATTTTCCTGTTCAGAACCCTTGAGTGACTACCCATCACACTCAGGATAAAACCCCAAGTCTTACCATGTTCTACCAGGCCCTGCGTGTTCTGCCTGCTGACTTTATCTCCTACCGTTCTCTGTCTTGCTCACTCTGCTCTAACCACAGTTGCCCTTTTGCAATTCCTTAAATTCTCCAAGGCCACTGGAATCAGCTAAATCCCTCTTACTTACTACCCTGCACCCTCATTCCAACCAGCTCAGACTCCAGTCTGATAGCAGCGGAGGTGGATTTAGAGAGAACAAACGTACATACCCAAGTCTCTCTAGCGCATGTAGTAAGTGAGGTTACACTAGAAATTTTGCAACTTTATTATTCCAAGTTTCTGTAATTTGCATTGCTTTCAAGTGGAAGAGGACTTGGAGATTCAGAGCAACAGAAAGACATAGCTAGAATCAATGGGAGAAGTCACAGAATTTCTACTTAGTGTAATGAGCACTATAATGAATAAGCTGGCAACAGTTACATTTACTTGCAAATAAACTGGGCTCCTTCACTGGACAGTGAGTTCTCCAGCACTGGCAGCGTATGTATCTTTGAGGCTGATCAGGTTGGTACTCCACAAGTTGTGGAGGAAAAATGTGCTGGAGTGAAGGAAGGGTCAGAGAATTGATTTTTAGATCTTTCTAACTCAGATTATATAAGTTTTTAGAATCTTTTTTTTTTTTTTTTTCAGGGCACTCTTTCTAAGTCTTCCTTAGATTTATTCTCCTGTATTTGTATTGGAAACTTTCACCAATAAAGGGTAAAAGTTTCCAATATTTGAAGAGAAAGAAGAGCTGCTTTCAGGGTTGATTCCAGTCAGATTGCTCAAGTCCCCATCCAAAGGAAATTACTTTGAGAAAATTTTCTTTCTTCCATTTTTTATTTAGATTTTATTTTGATTAATTTTTGGTCTAAAATAAGCAATACATACATACACAAATTCCCTGATAGGTTTTAGTTGTTAAACAAAAAGTTCACTGAATTGCAGAAGTAGAGAGAATAATACATGGTAATGGCTTTTTTTGCGGGAGGGTGGGTGGCAATAGCCTTTTGATTAGAGTTTACTAGAAATGGAAAATTCACCTCATAGTTTCCCTTACATTAGAAGCTCTTTGAGAATTAGTGATCATGTTTGAATGTTTCCTTGAGGGTCATGTAGCCATTCCCTTATCTTCTCTTAGAAAGGCAGAAGTAGGATTTTGTAGTAGAGAACTTTGTTCTAAGTGCTTTTAGTTACGCCTGGATAATGCTATTCATGCAAATCCCAGTTGCTTATAACCCCTGAACTGTGGAATTTGGAATCAACGATATAAGAAAGAATAATTTTCAGGGTCTCTGGATACTAAAGTACTTTATATTTGATTGCTTCTGGTAGCTAGGATCCAAATAATAGGATGGCACATCTAGAAGTTGCCTCCAGCCTGGCAGCTTTGTGTAGCACCAGGGCCTGCCCCAACCAGCATGGTGCTTGGCAGATCAATATGAAATCAGCAGTGTGATCACTATGAAATCAATATGAAATCAGCAATATATGAATATACTGTTCTAAGGAAGGCCTGAACTCCTTACCCTGATTTCACCTTGAATCTCCTATTTCTCAATCTTTTCTGGGTTTCTGACTTTGCTGCCTCCTTTCCCATTATACCTATCTCTGTCTTTTAGATTTGACTGCTCCTTCTTCATGGTTACTATGTTGACTTTACCCAAGCAAAACTACTCCTCTGATTTAAAACATACAGTTTGGATTATCTCCTGTATTGATATTCCAGTCTTGATTCGAGCCAGGGATTCTCCTAGGAGGAGAGAATAGATAGCAGTACCTCCTCAACTGTAAAGGTAACATGAGCATTACATATGTCATGGTTCTTGACCTATTGCACCTGGCAGTTAAGATTAATTTTTGTATCTGGCCTTAGCAGAAGACTAACAAATCCACATTTCTTTTAAAACTAATAATGAAGTACTAAAGAAAGAAAAGGAAGAAGCAGTTCTTAAATGTAATGCACTTTTTTCTGTCAAACTCATCTACTTAGGAAAGATCCAAGAATCAAGGATAAGAAGAAAGAGGCTTTTAAACTACATATAAATGATGTTTGAAAATTCAGACCTTAAAAATACATCAGGTTCACTTAGAGCCTCTTTATTTACTAATTTTTCCTCTTAATTGCAAACACATGTTTTCTAAATGCTTTATCTGTTTTACTTAACATGTTTTCTAAATGCTTTATCTGTTTTTACTTAACTTAATCCTCATAGGAATCCTGTGAGGCTATTATAACCCCCATTTAGCATATGAGGAAACTGTCTTGGACAGGTTACATCATTGCCCATAGTTACACGGCTAGTTTTGTCAGAGCTGGGATTCAAGTTCATGTATATAGCCACTTTTTATCTTGATCTGTGAATTTTCTTAACTCATAATTCCAGGAAGCCCAGTTAAGTGGTTTCGCAGACCAAGCAGCTTAGGAGTTTCAAATTTGAAAGAAAACATAATGACCTAGGATTCTCAATTTAACGTATTCCTTTTAACAAGATAATTACTCGAGAACACAAATATATGTACAGTGGGGTTCTATTATAATATTATCATAGAAAAATAGTTATTATGGCAAAATAATTGAAAATAATACAGAACTTCAATAATAGAAGAAATAGATAAACTAGGGCACTGCTTTTGAAACTTTAATGTATATATGAATCACATGGAGACCTTATTAAAATGAAATTTTGATTAAGTCTGGGGAGGGCAAGATTTTACATTTCTAACAAGTTCCCAGATAATGCTGATACTGATTTATGGACCCCACTCTGTGTAGCAAGGAATTTCAGTACCTTCCTATTATGTTTGTTAAGAACAGGTCTGGGACTAAGGAGAGGTAGGTACCTCACTCATCGCTCCTTAGTTCCATCCCTGGATAAGAATCATGTTTTTAAAGACTATTCAGTGACTCGTAGTTATTCTTACAACATAATGAGAAGAAAATTCAAAAATGAAATTTTCACTATTACTCAATTTGACTTAAAAAAGATATAAACTAGGTTTATGACAGCCTAGCCTTGGAGGAAACATTTGCTTCCTGCCACCCACATGTCTGTCTTCAGTCTCCCCCCAAAATCTCATTTTTTTCCTCAATAAACATGTAAACTATTTAATGGTATAGTGGGGGGTTCAGTCAGGGCATCTTCCAAAACAAATAGTAAAGGGCATACATTTTTAAGAAAAAAGGTAGAGAAATAAATACGTTTTTATGCAGAATTATGGTTTAGAGTAGAGAATCCTACTTTTTAATATTTATTGATTTGCTACTTTTAAAGCTTAAGTTTACTGAGAAGCAAAAATCTGTGCTTTTTCTGTATTCTAAACTCTGTGTGTGTGTGTGTGTGTGTGTGTGTGTGTGTGAGAGTGTGTGTGTTTATGTAAATAAACACCCTTTACACTGCTGCCTCCTTTTTTAGTAAGGTAGGCCAAGCAGGTTTTTAAAGGGAGATTGGTTTTCCTTTCAACCTTTAAAATTCAGTAACCTGAATCTAGAAGTGAAGTGTCTTTCACTATGGAGCAGGGAAGGAAGTAAAAAGGAGGCAAGATAGGAAAGTCTGATACATTTAAAATCTCATTCTCCTGGAGAGGAGGGTGTTCGGCACAGAAAGAATTCCCGAAATCCGCATGGGGTGTTCTTGAGGATTTGGCTGAACACCACACTGTGCATTCAATTTGAAACCCCCAGAAGTTGGCAAGGATAACTTGTAAAGAATGAAAACTTACCAGTTCTTTCTAAGAATGAGCCCTAGAATAAAGGTTCCTCTACACAAGTTCTAAAACAGCTTAAAACCAAGCCTCAAAAGAATCTTGTTAATCTGCAGGTAACTTTCCTGTCTGGCAGTTTAACACTCTATAAATTAATACAAAAAAATCTAGCACTCAGCAACATAAAATTCAAGTAAATTGTATCTAGTTAAGCCTTACTTGATAAACAAAGAAGCAAGAGAAAAATCTCAGAACAAGGAGACAATAAAAATAGACCCTAAAATCGCAGAGATGGTACAATTAGCAGACAAGTACAGTGAAGCAGCTATTGTAAATATGGCCCATGTAAATAAACATAATGAGAATTGGAATATCTAGAGATTTCAAAATGCAGTAACTAGGTGGAATTAAGTGCAGTTAGATCCTTTGGGAGAAAAGGTCTGTGAAAACGGTGAGAATTTATCCACGTGATAGAAAAAAGACTGAAAAAGATGAAAGCAGCTTGGTGCCCTATAAGATAAATACCATGAGTCTAACATAAGTGTAAGTGGAGTCTCAGAATTTTGGGGGGAGGGCGAGAAAGAGAAAAAATTTAAATAAATAATGGCTGAAATTTCCCCCAATTTGAAGTAAGCTCTAAACCCATAGATCCAAAAAAATTAAACAGACCCCAGGCAAGATACATACATCCCAAGGCACAGCATAAGAAAATTGCTGAAAATCAGTGATAATGAAAAAATTTTAAAAGCTGTCAGAGGGGGAAAAAATACATTGCATACAAAGGAATACAGTTAAGAATTTAGACAGCGGACTTCTAGGAAACTATTCAAACCAGAATGCAGTTTAATAGCATTTTTTAAGTGCTAAAAGATTGTCAACCTAGTATTCCATAGCTAACAAAAATATTTTAGGACATTTAGGAGGAAAAAACATAAGAGAGGAAGAGCTTTTTTAGACAAAAATTGAGACAACTTATGACCAGCAGACTTACATTATAAGAAATATTAAAGGAATTTCTTTAAGCAAAAGGGAAATGGTAGCAGATGGAAATTTGGACTATACAAAGGAATAAAGAATCCTTGAAATGTCTCATATGTCAAAAAACATAAGAATTTTTTTTTCTTTGTATTTTTTTTTTAAAAAGGTAACCCTTTGAAGCAAAAAATAATAACAGTGTCTGTCTAGTGGAGTTATAACATGTAAAAGTAAAATGTGTGACAACAATAGCTCAAAGAATTGGACGGGGAAAGGAATCATATTATTGTAAGAGTCTTAGACATGAAGGTGTAATGTGTTTTGAAGGTAGGTTATAATAAGTTAGAGAGCATCCCCTTAAAAGGTTGGAAAAACAGAATTAACTTATAAGAAACCATTGGTAAATATGAAATGAACTCCTAAAAAAAAAAATCCAAAAGAAGATTAAAAAAAAAAAAAAGGGAAAAAAGAACAAAGAACAGAAGGGACAAATAGAAAACCTGCAACAAGATGGTAGAACTATATACAACCATGTCAGTAATCACATTAAATGTAGATGATGTACTCTAATTAGAAGGCAAAGATTGTCAGATTGAATAAAAAAGTAAGAGTAAACTCTATGTTGTTCTCAAGAAACTCTTGAAATAGTTTAGAAAAAGGTTGGGAAAATATATACATATATACATATGTATATATTTTCATATGTTACATATATGTAACAGAAAACTGGAGTGGCTATATTAATATCAGAGTGGGCTTCAGAACAAATGATGTTAATAAGGTTAAAAAAGGACACTTCGTAATGATAAATGGATCAATATTTCAAGATGAAATAATAACTTTAAATGCAGCCAATATGCTACATTGTCAAAATACATGAAGCAGAAACCAATAGAGCTGAAAGAATACATTGAGAAATCTATTATAATTGGACATTTCAGCATTGATAAAAGTAATTGATTAGACAAGTACAAAGAATATCAGGAAAGATATAGATATGTGTATAACAACACTGTAAACTAATGTAATTTGATTAGTATTTATAAAACATTTCACTCAAGAAGAGCAGAGTTTATATTCCTTTCAAGTGCATGTGGAACATTCATCAACATAAACCACCACATGCTAATATATAAAACAAGTCTCATTAACTTTAAAATAATGGAAGTTATGCATAGTATGTCCTCTGACCCCAACAATTAAGTTAGAAATGAATATCAGAAAGGTATCTGAAAAGTCCTCAATATTTGTAATTACATCAAATGCTTCTAACACATTGGTTAAAAAAAAATAATAAAATAGGGAAATTAAAAGTTGTCTTGAAGTGAGTCAGAATGAAAACACATAAAAATCTGTGAGGTTTAGCTGAAGCAGAGCTCAAATATTTAACTTTAAATACGTGTATTAGAAAAGAAGAAAGGGATAAAATAAGTGATCTAAATATCCACCTTAAGAAGCCAGAAAAAGAAGAGCAAATTAAAACCAAAGTAAGTAGAAGGAAGGAAATAATCAACAAGAACAGAAATCGAAGAGATGATCAAGGAAACCAAATGCAGGCTTTTTGAAAAGATGAATAAACCTCTAGGTAGTCTAATCAAGAAAAATAAAGAAGGAGGAAAACACATGTTAGTAAGTATAATATCAGGATTGAGAGAAGGGATGTCATTACATATTCTACAGAAATTAATAGCATATAGAAGAAATACCATTTAGAAATAAGTTTGACAACACTGATGAAACAGATAAATTCCTTGGAAGACACACATTACTGAAATTTGACTCTGGAAGAAATAAAATTAGAGTAGTACCATATCTTAAAGAAGTTATATCCTTAGTTAAAACCCTTTCCATACAAACAAAGCAAACCAGAAACAAAAACTGAAAGAATTCCAGTCCCATAACTGGATGTTATAATGTTGTAACTGATGATTCCATCAAACATTTAAAGGAGAAATAATTCAGAAAATAGAGAAAGAAGGAACACATCCCAACTCATTTTAGGACATCAGCATTATGTTGATACCAATCAAGATACAGATATTACAAGAAAACTATGAACAAATATCCTCATGAACATACAAGAAAAGTTTTTAAAGATTAGCAAATTAAATCCAGCAGTATATAAAAACATGGGGTTTTCCTGGGTGTGCAAGCTTGGTTTAATTTTAGGATATCCCCTAGCGTAAGTCATCACTTTAACAGGAAAAATGGAAAAAAGCTATACAGTACTGTGAATAGTTGCAGAGAAAACAATGGACTAAATTCAAGAGCCATTCATGAAAGGAATCTCTTGGGAAACTAAAAACAGAAGGGAACTTTCTCAACTTGAGAAAAGACATCTACATATATCTTTTGCTAAAATCTCATTAATATCACAAGTTAGAATGCTTTCCCCCTAAGAAACAAGGCAAGGACGCCTACTCCCCTCCTTATGTCTGTTTAGCACTGTGATGGAGACCCCAGCCAGTGTAATAGGCAATAAAAAGAAAGAAATGGCATACAGATTGCCAAAGTAGAAATAAAACGTCTTCATTTGCATGTAACATGGTCATGTATAGAGAAAATGCTGAGCAATCTCTCAAAAGCCACTAGAATTTGTAATTGAATTTAGCAAGATTATAGGACACAAAGTAGATATACAAAATCAGTTGTATGTGTATATACTAGCAATGAAAAATTGGAAATTGAGATTTTAAATCTGTATGGAAATACAAAGGACCTAGAAAAGTTAAAAAAAAATTGACAAGAACAGTATTGGAAGTTTCAAAACTTCCTCTACTTTTTTTTTTTTTTTTTTTTTTTTTTAAAGATTTTATTTATTTATTTGACAGACAGAGATCACAAGTAGGCAGAGAGGCAGGCCAAGAGAGAGAGAGAGGAGGAAGCAGGCTCCCTGCTGAGCAGAGAGCCCGATGCGGGACTCGATCCCAGGACCCTGGGATCATGACCTGAGCCGAAAGCAGAGGCTTTAACCCACTGAGCCACCCAGGTTCCCAACTTCCTCTACTTTTTAAAAAATGTATTTGTTTGAGAGAGAGAGAATCTCAAGCATATTCCCTGCTGAGTGCAGATCCTGATACAGGGCTCAGTCCCATGACCCATGAGATCATGACCTTAGCCAAAATCAAGAGTTGGATGCTCAACCAATCAAGCCACCCAGGTGCCTCAAGACTTTCTCTTCATTTTAAAGCTTCCTCTTTAAAGCCACAGTGATCAAAGCAGTGTTGGTTTAAAGTAGACATATATATCAATGGGATAGAATAGAGAATCCAGAAACAGACCCACACTATATAGTCAATTGATTTTTTGATAATCATGCCAAGGTAATTAAATGGAGAAAAGATAGTCTTTTCAACATATGGTACTAGAACACCTGGATATCCAAAATTTTTTTAAAAATTAACCTCAACCCTTATTCTTCATATATAAAAATATCTTGAAAAGAATCATGGATCTGAAACTGAAACGGATTGAAACTGAAACTATAAAACTTGAAGAAAAAAATCACAGAAAATATTCGTGAAGTTGGGATAGGCAGAGATATCTTAGGACATAAAAAGCATGAACCATAAAAGAAAAATTGACAAATGGACTCTATCAAAATTTAAAACTTCTGTTCTTTGAAAGATATCATTAAGAAAATGAAAAGGTAGTCTTTAAACAGAGAGAACATATGCACTATATATATATATCTGACAAATGACTTGTGACCAGAATATATAAAGAACTTTTACAGCCCATTAATAATAAGAACAACCCAGTTTAAAAAATATGCACAAGAAAATAATGAATGGCCGGTGTAGCACAGGAAAAGAGATTCAATATCATTAAACCTCAGAAAAAACCCCAAATCAATACAATGAGATACCACTATATATTTGTCAGAATAGCTAAAATTAAAAATTAAAAAAGAGCACCTGTTAGCTGAAATGTAGACCAGTTGGACTTTCATATATTTTGCCATGGGGAAAGTGAAATGATAAAACTATTTTAGAAAACAGTTTGGTAGTATTACAAAGGTAAATACTATTGCCATAAGATGCAACAATTTTACTCCTAAAAATTTACCCCAAAGAAATGAAAGTCAGTTTACACACACACCTGCACATAAATGTTCATAGCAGCTTTATTCATAATAGCTGCAAGCTAGGACCATCAACTAGTGACTAGATAAACACACTGGGGTATATCCATGCAGTGGAATACTACTTGGCAATAAAAGGGGCTAAAGAACTGATACACACAACATGAATGACTCTCAGAAACGTTATGCTGAGTTAAATAAGCCGGACACAAAAGAATCCAAATTCTATGATTCCATTTACTGCCTTGGATTACTACATCAGAAATGTTAGAAAAGGCAAATTTAATCATTAGTGATAATAAGCAGACAAGTTGTTGCTTGCAGCTGAGAGTTCAGTGTAATTGACCTGGACTGGGTATGAGAAAACTTTTGGCATGATGAGTGTGTTCTGGTGGTGATTATAGGGACATATGGGTATATGTTTGTAAAATGCATTGAAATATGCGTGAAAATGCATATATTTTACTGTATATAAACTATAGTTCAATAATGTTTTATTTTTTTAAGATTATTTATATGAGAGAGAGTGTGAGCAGGGAGAGGGACAGAAGGGGAGGGAGAGGAGGAGGGAAAGAATCCCAAGCAGACTCTGTGCTGAATGCAGAGCCCTTTGCTGGCTTGATCTTGTGACCCTGAGATCATGACCTGAGCTGAAACCAAGAGTCAGATGCTTAACTGACTGAGCCACCCCGGCACCCCTAGTAATGTTGTTTTAAAAAGCATTCCACAAATGTTGAAAGTTATTTAACTAGCAAAAGATTAACTCTGTCTAATAGTAGAAGACCTCTGTATAAGACTGAAACTGAGGGGCGCCTGGGTGGCTCAGTGTGTTAAAGCCTCTGCCTTCGGCTCAGGTCACGATCTCAGGGTCCTGGGATTGAGCCCCACATTGGGCTCTCTGCTCAGCAGGGAGCCTGCTTCCTCCTCTCTCTCTGCTTGCTTCTCTGCCTACTTGCAATCTCTGTCAAATAAATAAATAAAATCTTAAGAAAAAAAAAACCTGAAACTTAGTCAACCTGAAAAGTCTGTTCAGATAAATCAGTATATACAATAGAAACAATAATACATGAATTAAATATCCTTAAACAAGGAAAGAGAATAAATGAATTCTCGGTATACTTTCTAGCCTGTGATTTGATGTATTGGAATAGAACCTTAGCATCCTTAGATTTCACTGATGTACTTTTCTGTCTTCTTAAATTGATATTTGGTAGTGTCCTTGGCACTAAGATGAAGCCAGCTAAAATGAAGTGATTACACATAATTCATTCTGGGTTTTGTTTTATTATTCTTTTGCATTTTTCTAATCAGAATATATACATAATACTCCAATGTCTCTTGGAATCTATTCTTCATTTTAGAAACAGAACTTCTAGATTTTACCTGAGCATATATATGGCTGCCCACCTAGAAACTACATTGCTCGGCTTCTCTTGCAGCAGGGTGTGACTTTGTGGCTAATAATAGTTGAAAGATGATTGTATAAGGTTAACTCCTTCAAAACAAGCTACATGTCCTAGACTTTCTCTTTTCCTTTTCTGCTTGGTTGGCATGTTATATCAGGTGTAGCAACCATCTTAGGTCCAGAGCTGGAGGTCATGTAAAGGATAATAGAGCCAGTGTAGGTCCGTGGTGATCTTGTACAGCATACCTTTCCTTGCCACCCAGTATTATAACATGAAAAAGAAAAATTTCTAACTTGAGCTACTGTATTTTTTTTTTATCTTTTTTTTTCCCAAAGATTTGTGTATTTTAGAGAGAGAGTGAGCACGAGCAGGAGGGACAGTGGGAGAGGGAGAGAGATTCTCAATCAGACTCCACGCTGAGCGCAGAGCCCCACACAAGGCTCAATTTCATGTGATCCTGAGATCACAACCTGAACCAAAACCAAGAGTTGGATACTTAACTGACTGTGTTCGCAGGCGCCCCTGAATCTCTTTGTTATAGCAGAAAGTTTATACACTAATTCAAAGGAAAGCATTTAAGAATTCTGTTTTTCTCTGTGTACTTTTTGGACATATCCAGTATATTTTAGGGGGCAGTCTCAATTAAGATAATTATTTAAGAGAGTGTTTCTCAAAGTTCAAGTTACTCTTAAACTTTACATACTAATTATTAATAAATTGATATATAGGTTTTCTTCAACTTACAGTGGGGTTATATCCTGATAAACCCATTGTACATTGAAAGTATCTTAAGTTAAGTTGACAATGCATTTAATACATCTATGCTACCAAACATCGTAGCTAGCTCAGCCTCCCTTAAACAGGCATGACACTTATATTAGCCTGCTGGGCAAAAATCCTCTAACATAAAGACTGTGTTATAATAAAATGTTGAATATCTCATGTAATAAATTGAATGCTCTATTGAAAGTGAAAAACAGAATGGTTGTATGTGTTTTAAGACTATTGGTCATTGGGACGCCTGGGTGGCTCAGTGGGTTGAGCCTCTGCCTTCAGCTCAGGTCATGATCTCAGGGTTCTGGGATCGAGTCCCGCATCGGGCTCTCTGCTCAGCAGGGAGCCTGCTTCCCTCTCTCTCTGCCTGTCTCTCTGCCTACTTGTGATCTCTCTCTCTGTCAATAAATAAATAAAATCTTTAAAAAAAAAAAAAAAAAGACTATTGGTCATTTACCCTCATGATTGTGTAGCTGACTGGGAGCTGTGCCTGCTCAGCATCATGAGAGTTCAGTGTTACTGTTACCAGTTTTTCAGTGTTATGTTGTTAACCTGGGAAAAGTCAAAACTCAAAATTTGAAGTACAGTTTCAGCTAGAATTATTTATCTGTTACCAACGTTTCTATAATTTTTTTGTCTAGTCTGTCAAAGGCTTAAAGATATAAATCATTAATTTATTAATTTTTCTTATATTTGTATCAGTTTTTGGTGTAGAATGTGTGTTAATGTATTATTTGCTTTCAACATCTCAATTGATAATTATACTTTTGTCAGAATAATATGACTTTCTTCCTAATTTTTTCTATGAGCTTTGTGTTTTAGCTGACATGAATATTGCTACCTTATTTTATATTTCCCTATATGTCTTTATACTTGCTATGTTTGCTCTTTCTTTGTCATGTCTTTTAGATATTTCCTAAAAGTAGAGTATAGCTAGATTTCATTTTTTAACCTAGTGAGAACCTTTGTCTTTTAAGGATATTTTAAATCATTTATATTTATTGTCAGAATTGATCTAATTGGTTTTACTTCATTGATCTTGTTTGAAGCTTTCTGTTTTAAATTCTTTTTTGTTTCCATTGTGTTTTGGACTTCTTGCTCTTTGATTTAAAGTTTATCTTTGTTTAATTTGGTTTTGATTTTTTCAATTTATGGGAACATCTCCAGTTATTTACTAGTCTGCTTGTTTCTAAGATGTCCCTGTCATTACTATATAAGTAACACAGGGCATGCACTCACATTCTCATTAATGTTTGTTTCGTGAGAGAAGCTGTCCTTTCACTGCTTTGAGTCTCTGATAGGCTGTTAGCCTATCTTGAACGTTCCTTGTCATGAGAGGTTACCAGCTCCGTTCCCTTTCTATAATAAAGAAGCTTGAATATGGGGCTTTCCCATTTTTTTCACATTATACTTAAAGACTATTTAGGGAAGGAGGGTCTTAGATAGCACTCAGTCTTCTCTTGGAAACAGTGTGGAAAAAAGAAGCCTGTGGCAGTTGCTAGGGGTAATAGCTTTAAGAAAATAGTGATGCTGCAAAGTTATTTTTAGAGTTATTTTAGTTATTTTCGTTCATGTGTGTGTATATATATATGAATGAATGACAAGACTTCCATCTTGTCATATATATATATAGATATCTATATCTATCTATCTATATATATATATGTTTATTTTTTTTAAGCAGATAATTATGTGGCTGGCCTACCAAGATGTAGGGAGTGAAGTGAAACTGAGAACAGCCTCTCCGGGATTGCGGGTTATAGTGAAGTCTCTTGCCAAGAGATTCATCTTAGTGTGGTATGTGGACGGCATAAGGGCCGAGGAGGCAGGAAGGCCTTTTTTTCCCCAGCTTTGGTTCTCTGTTTTTCTTTGTGACCATGGCAAAACACTCAGCTTTTCTGGGCCTCAGGCTAGATCTATGAAATGAGGAAGATGACTCTCTGAGATCCTTTCTAACTTTAAAATTCCATGACTGGCCAGGACCCCAAGGATAGCAAAGAAGTTTCCATTTGACAGCAGTTTTATTTATAATTTCATTAAGCAAAGAAATCAGCTTAATTTCATCTTGCAGAGTCAAGAGGAATAAATCACTTATCTTATTGCTTTGAGTGCAGAGAGTTAGAAGAAGGGATCATATATGACTTGTGTGTTTATGTTCTGACCTAATATTAGGTAAGTGACACATGCTGTGCTGGAGATCCCAGTTATAACACGTGGAAGTAGTCTTCTCATAGAATGACTTAGAGGAATGTGACATCACTCCTTTTCCCTGAGAAAATGTGGAAAGATATTTATCTAGACTCCCAGAAGGTGATTCTAGGAAATGTGCTTATCTTGAGATTGAGGGTGCTGGGAGGTGGGCCCACTGGGTGATAATACCCAGACATGAGGCTAAAGGTCATACTGAAGGTCTTTCATTGATGAGCTCCTGAGTGGTCCAAAGGCTGCTGGCACTGAATTCATGTTTCACAACATCAGCGAGAGGATGCTGCCCAAGCCAGCTTTTTGTCATAAGCTAAGCTGGACATGGTCACAAGCAGGGTGGGCAGATAGAATTTTGAAATAATGAACATGTCAGAATGGTAAGAGAGCGAGATAGCAGTGCTGACTGAATAAAATCTATACAGCAGTCAAAGGGTGATTCTTTTTTGAAGAAAGGCTTTGTTCTGGCTCGGTTCTGGAGGCTGAGCCACTGACAAAGGCTTCATCTGGGGCAGCACGGAAAAGATCATGCGAGCAGACATCAGTTGGCTTCTCTTCTCTAGTCATCACTTTGCGGACTTTCATTTCCCTCTCTACCAAGAGCTGGGGAAAAAGGAGAATTGTTTCATTTCAGAAATGTGTTTTATTCTAGTAAATAAAGACATGTCATAAATAAATCCAAGTAAAATACAAATAAGTTAGAAGCTTGGATAAAAAATGCAGGTGATAGGCTTTTATGAAGTGCCGTTGTATGGTAGGTCCACCTAGGGATGTGGAGGTCAACATTCAGTGGCTTCTGTCCTTAAGAACCTAACCTGAGTAAGGCAGATGGATAAATGGCTAATACTTTTTTTTTTCTTGATAGAGGAAGACCTTTGTTATTGGTAGTAACAACTGGAATTCTAGACTCTTCTGTGGGACACAGGATTCCTCTTCTCTTCAGCCTGTACATAGAAGGGTACTGTATGTCATTATCATGCAGAAGGTTATTCACCTTCTGCTGGACTACCCGGGTAAAGAGTTGCAAAACACAGCTTCTTCACAAAGGAATTAATGTCATGGCCATGGGCTTTCAAGGTTAAATTGCTTAGACTATGTTTCATTGTTTCTGTAGAGCATTTGCTCTATGCAAGGCTCTGTGCTAGATGTTGAGACTACAAGGTTAGATAGAATCCCTGTTCTTAAGACATTTATAGTCCAGAAGGAGATGAGTAAATGGATAAGTAGAGCCCAGGATACATGGAGACATACAGGAGGGAATAAATCATTAGAATGCACAGGAGAGAATGATGCAGGGAACTTTGCTTGTGTTCTAATAGAACTAAACAGTCTCAAAGAACCTATTTCTTTAATGGTTATAGTGAGCTGCGCTAAAAGTTCTGTTTCTTTCTAAGAGCTATACATTTCTGATGTTAGGGATAATAATAACAGCCAAAAACTTCACAATGTTTTACTCTGTGTCAGGCATGGTTCTGGTGTTTTATGTATAACCAGTTAAGTAATCCTTACAGTCGTCCTATAAGGTAGGTATTGTATTAACCTAGAAACTGAGGCACAGAGCACCTGAGTAACTTGACCGATGACAATTAGCATGAAGTAGATCTAGGCCTTGTTTCCAAAATCGATGTTCTTAACTACTGTGTGAAGTTAAGCTGTCTAAAATTAAGAGAGTTGACTACTGGGGGAACCATTGTACATTTTTGTAGGTCCAGCAGCTTAATATTAAAGAGTCCACAGCTGAACATCTAGGAGGAAAAAAAAATGTCAGTACATGTGCTTCTTATTTTCTAGAAATAAAGCTGTATATTATTATTATTATTATTATTGGAATTGCCCTGTGGCAGCTACAAATGATAACTAGAATACTTTATTTGAAATTATAGGAAAATACCTTTTGATCAAATACTGTTCCCCATTAATTTATAGAAAGAGGCTTTCTTGAATTTTGAATATATCTAAAGAGATTGCACAGCCTCCCACAATCCCTGAATCCCACAGCTCTTTGAGATGGGGATTTCCTATTAAGCCCAGTGTCTCCTGGACAAGGAAGAGGCTACTTTCTCTAGTGTTCATCTATTGAAATGTTGGTCTCTTTTTTACAGCAGTGGAGGCCTTTAATTTATAAGCTGGATTTGTAAATTGAAGGGCCCAGGCTGGCTGGGTCTGTGATGCATGTGGGTTACCTCCGTGCCTGAACCATAGGAGGCCCGCTATTTGCTGCACTGAGGGAGTTAATAAGAGCTTTTGTGACCCGGTTTGCCCACAGTTTATGGGCTCAAATCTAGATGATCTGAAAGAAAAAAGAATGGGATGAAAAAGTCAAAGTTATGGTTGTAAACTAGAAGGAAAGTTAGAATTTTAAAACCAGCATCGATATGGCACAGACAAGAATTAGAAGTTATAAAGAGCCTAGGAAGAAAGATTTTTAATTAGAGCAGCACTCAAGACATTTGAGATTGTTATGATGATTTTAAATAGGCAACTCTGTGGCTTTAAAAAGAATCAAGGACTTGAATTTCTGTCTGTAGTTTATTAAATGTAAACAGAAAATTTAAAGAGAAAAGGTAATCTTTTTATGTAAAACTGTTTTGATTTATGGCTTCCTGGACTTTGAAAGACTCCTTGCCCCTTGATTAAATACATTGAGTTCTAAAACTTAATAAATATATTTTTTGTGTACCAGCAGGTATTTTTAATATAGCAATTAGAAGTATCATTAGGAAGATTATTGAAAGCAGTATGTAACATAAAACTTAGATGGTAATCCTAAAGAAAATGAGGTTTCAGACATCGTTTGGATACATTACCTAAAAATAGAAGTAAACTTTTCATGTACTACTGAAATCAACTATAGGAATGAAGATAAGATTTTGTGTAAAGATATTTTCTATTTTGCTTTTTAAAAAATTAATTTTATTACCTATCAAAGTTCCCTTTGACCACCCCCCCCATCCTCCCAGAGGTCATCATTTTGTCATTCATTCATCCAAAAAGTTTTTTTGAATATTTATATGCATATGTTTTTATACATAGAACAGATATTTATGTTTTGCATAGATTTAAAAAAAAAACAACCCGTGGAATATATTGTTTGCTTGTTCATTTTAAATATGGCCTTCTGTCATGTTTTGTTTTTAATTCTTCAGTAATGTTACTAATTACAGCTGACATTTATTGAGTAGTTACTTTGTTCTAGATGAGATATTTAGCATTTTTCATATAATTTAGCTTAATAATCTTTATAATAAGCTTCAGAGGTGAGTAAAAATAGTTGGTTTTGTAGGAATACATTTTTACCTTCATTATACCTCATATTTACATTAAATTACTAATGCCAGTAGTTTATCAGTCTTTAAGGCTTCAAAAATAAACGTGAGGAATAATCTGTACAAGTTGGTAAGAAAATAACTTTTAGTTCTGTTAGTTTTGTTACTCTTGCGCAGTCAGCCTTTCACTACCAAGTCCCCAGAGGGGGTGTTTTTGCTAAGCCAGAAGGAGGGAAATGTGAGGGGAACTCCTGCTCACCTTTTAGGAATGCAGAGGTAATTTTTGTCATATTTGACTCATTCTCAGTGAAGAACAGACAACCCCAGACATTCCTCACTAGTTAATGGTTTTAAAAGTCCTTGCCTGTGATGATATCCTTATTTTGGGGAAAGTTGTAGGTTACAAGACCTAGGTGGAAGGCTGTTTGTTTTTGGAAGATGCTTCTCCCTGTGCCCTTAGTCATTCTGGTATGAGGAACAGAGAGAGGCTGCTGCAGTGGGAGCTTGGACAAATTTTTTTTTTTTTTTTTTTTTTAATGGGAATTGGTAGAAAGGGAGTGATAGTGAGTGGATTGAAAGGGAAAAAAAGGTTGTGCTTATTATGTCTTCCCTGATTTTGGAGTTTGGAGGAAATTTTCAAAATTTCATGATAAAATAAAGTGCTTTTAATGAATGAGATAGCTTTTTAGGAAGGTTTGAATCTCAGCTCTGCTGTTTAACTAGTTGGGTGATCTCGAAAAAGCCACTTTCTGCTGTTTGAATCAAATGATAATAACATCCACTTTATAAAGTTGTAGGGTTGAAATTATATAAAATGTTTTATATATTGGGAGGTACTGTACAAATGTGCAAGTATTAGGTGATAGTCTTACTATTTTTATTATCATTAACTCTTGTCAAGGCTGTCTACAGTTTGCCTCTTTTAACTATATTGCCTCTGTTCTGAAGATTTAACCTTCTTGTTGCTTCTATCCTTTATTACTTGCAAGAGAGAACTATATTAGGGCTCTCTTATTTTCCAAATAGAAGAAGCGGCCTTACTGCTGAATCATTTAACAAATATTGAAGGCCTAATATGTATCAGTCAGCATTTCTTTAGGCCCAATTTAAGAACTGAAAAGATCATTGACAGTAACTCAAAAGAGGAGATATGCTGAAGGTCCCAGTAATCATCATTTCATTGTCATTATACATTCATGTTCACAGACATTTTTGATCTTTTGTCTTCAAGATAAAAGTAAGCAAATATAAATTAACATCTGTGTACTTAAAAAAGTGTAATTCTGTTGTAGTGCAACATTGTTTGAAAAAAACAATCAAATTATCTTGCTGTGGTTTCTTTTTGGTTATAATACTTAAATTATTTTGAGATCCCAAACAACATTCAGTGGGGATATGAAGTGTTTATGTTTATCAGAACAAGACATGGGTGAATGGTGGTTAAGAAGTGCTAAAAGTAAGCTCTTGTTTCCAGATGGGGAGGTGGTTACACTGAGTTTCTATTTGGTGCCCTTCAGGGTCCTCATTTAATGGGGAACTGATCTTTGTGTGAAAGCCCCCTCAGTTGTCTGGTTTCTTATTCAGAATTTGTGTATTATTTTGCTCCCTGTCATCCCCCTAATGCTTCTCCTAACATAAAGGTTAACATAAACTCAGAGTCCATGGAAAGAACAAGCACCTTTAACTTATTGAAGAGTTATCAGATTGCCTCTCTGGGAGCCATAAGAAATCAGTTGTTTAAGGCAACTAGGAAGTCTGCAGTTTAAATCTCATTTGCCATTTGACTGATGTGCCATTTATTATACAAAAACACTACTGGTATAGGCTGTTTCCTGAAGAAGAGACGTGTACTTTGGAAGAGGCACTTTGCTGGAAAAAATAAAATCCTTTGGTTTTATTGTTCCTCTTCTGGATAGTTCTAAAAAGCTTTTTACTTTTACTGGTGGTTTGCTTTGTCATCTCTGTTTACTTTCATTTATTTCTTAACCTACTCTTTGTGGCAAGCCACCTCTATCCTGAAGTTATACCAATGAAAAAAGTTAAACCTTATTTCAAAGTGATCTGTGAAATTCCATTCCATATTTTAAGCTTAGCCCATTGGAAATATCACTTTTTTCTTTCTTTATTTTTCTGCCCCACCCATGCCCTCAGTGTCTGAGGACCATGGATAGGGTTTGTTTGTTTGTTTGTTTGTTTGTTTTTAATTAATCTCTTTTAAACTAACCTGTCTATGGAAACTGAATATTTCCCCTTTTCTGAAAGGAAGGCAGTTGTGTAAGAATAGCTTGTGTTCTTGAGATCCCGAGCCAGGGGTCTCTAGAGGAGTCTAGGATCGCACGTTTGCTTTTCCAGATTAGAAACAAGAAATATTTTAATTTGCCTTGACTCCATCTAAACTTTTTTAATAGAATTCAAAATTAGTTGACTTCTCTGAGCTTCTGGTTTATAATGCCGAAAAACTTCTACATAGAGCAGATAAAGGATGGAGTAAGAATTTCTGATTCGGTTGCGTATTATTTATTGTGGAAAGAATGTTTTCCCTACAGACTGACTAGGAACAAGATGTTTAAACATAAGCCAGGGTGGAGACCTATTTGTTTGGTCAGCTTCAGAGGAGCCACGTTTCCATACTTGTGATGCGTCTGCCAACTATTCTGTCCCCCCACCCCTGCCTGATTCTTCAAGTTTCTTTGGAATTTTTACTTAAGGCTCTGTTGGATAAGGCAGTGATACAGTGCATACGTGGCAATTAGAAAGGCTAAAGGCAGTTTTCTGGAGCAACATGATTTTAGCATGTCATGAATTTTGGCTGGGCTGTGAGTGTGTGTGTGTGTGTATGTGTGTGTGTGTGTGTGTGTTTATATAAAATGGCTTCTTTCCTTTTTCCCAGTCCCCCTCTGCTGTTGGTCTGTGTATTCACATAGCTGGATGGCTGCAGGAGTCCATTTATCACAGGCAGTAGGAGGGGGTATGGAGATATGAAAGGGTTACTGTTCACATTTCCTGTGTAATTCCCTCTGATCTTACTGAGCTGTAATTTCTTTCTTGATGTTAAACATTCCCAGGCTCCTATAACCTTCTAGCCTGCTTGCTCTGGCCAAGTCTGTCCCAGGTGATCATGTAGGCGAACCTCTTGTTTTTAAAGGCTAGAAATCTCTCCTTCCTTCGTGAGATAGGCTACATGCTCATTCCTTTGCAATCCCAGAAGAAATCCCTGTGATTTAACACAAGAACAGAGCATAACCTACTAGTTTTAAAAATCAAATTTAGTATCCAAGTGTGTTGTCCAGTTAACTGTGTAGGTTTTAAAATCTCCTGATTCCTGGTTTAGTGAATTTCTAGTTAAATGAAAGCCCATCCATCTGTTAAAGATTGCATTCTTCCTTCTTAACACACTTGAAAAATGGGTTCTGATTCTAAAAGTAAAACTTGTCTCTACCATGTTACTTTCAGCTTGCTTAATTGCTAGATCATTTTAAGTTGCCTCAAATGCAAAGCTGCTTAACTGAAACTGCCACATTTCTGCCTCGGTTCTGTTCAGGTTGTAGTTGAGCATAGGGAGGCTACTGGTACTTGTAATTTTCTCCTTTTTCTCTGGTTTTAAAAGTATATAGCAGCTCATTTTTATTCCGCAATTTTTTAAATATACATTTTCGTGGTTGCCAAAAGGTTTTCTATTTTTGCCTTTCCCCTTAAGTTTTAGAGAAGAAAATGCTGTGCTCCTGTGAAGCCTAAGACTATGTCAGCAGCTGCTGGTGAACTGATAGGGGCAGGGGGTCCCTGGGCCAGCACTGCCCTCATTGTTAGGTAAGGAGTGTTTCTTTAGACAGGGCTCTGGGGTCAGTTTGCTTGTGTTGCTAATAGCACATCTCTGTGTCTTCATTCTACAACTTGGGAACCTTAGGGTTTGGGGACAGACTAGAAATGAAACAACGTCTCTTGGAAGGAGCTTCTAGGATAATTTAAGCTTGCTGGTGTTTAGGCTGAAGTAAACTATTTGTATTCCTTAAAAACAGTGAGATAAAATACTCTTTATGCACCTTAACCATGTGTAATACGGTTTTACACAGAGGTGGGTAGATGAATTTTTAGATTGATTCTGTTTGGATTTGCCTTAGAGAGCCAACAGGAATGGTTGAGATTTCTTTTTTTTTTTTTTTTTTTTTAAAGATTTTATTTATTTATTTGTCAGAGAGAGAGAGAGAGTGAGCACAGGCAGACAGAGTGGCAGAGGGAGAAGCAGGCTCCCTGCAGAGCAAGGAGCCCGATGTGGGACTCGATCCCAGGACGCTGGGATCATGACCTGAGCCGAAGGCAGCCGCTTAACCAACTGAGCCACCCAGGCATCCCATGGTTGAGATTTCTCATTCACCTTTAGTTCCCCTAAACGAAAAACAAAGCCTGCTGCGCCATGGGCTTTCAATAATGGTTTGTTGAATGAGTGAATTAAACTGGCAGATTACGTCTGTGGATTCTTACTTGTTCTGTATATGCATTATTATGTGTATGTCTAATAATGTTTCACTCACCCTTTTGTTAGTCTCTAATGATAGATCTTGTTCGAAGTCCTTTGTTATTTAGCAGTTAATTCTCAAAAAAAAAAAAAAAAAAAAACAGTTAATTCTCTCAAAGCATTTTGTGCCCAATTCCATAAAAGTGTTGTACTCCTGGCTGGTCTAACCACACCACTGCTATGTCATAGAAAACAATGAGATTTAGTTGTAAGTTACTTAAATTATAGATAGTCTGTTAACATTTCCTAAAACTGATAAACCTGTTCACTGTTCTCATAATGGAAAAACACTTACATTTTCTCCCAAGGACTCTCTATTCCTAAGACCATCATAAAGCACTGAATAGTAATGTCAGTCATCCACAAATACTTACTAAATAAATCTAAAGTCTTTTAGACATTTCAGTGAATAGAATACATCCACTAGTCAAGTTGAACAGCAACTTAACGGTACATCAAATGTGGGGATGTGCTAAGTGAGCGGCCTGAATGAGACTCATGTAGCTTAGTGGAAGGAAAAATCATTTTGATTTGAGAGTGGTGCGAGATTTCATAAAGGAAGTGTGAGTTGGGTACTAGACAAATAGTTGGGTTTTAGCTATAAAAGAATGAGGCTGTTTTACATTTATAAATACTGGTGTTAGTTATCACACTTCCTGTTCCCAACAGCAATAAAGAAACAACAGAAACAAAAAAGCTTAAGTATATGATGGAGCCTTTTCTCCATTGGTGATTTATTTATTCCTTGTTTTTTAGGGAAGTACAATTTCAGAATAGCTTCCACTAAGGACATACAACTCTGTTAGTTATCGTAAGGATCCACTTCAGTAAGAAGTCCTCCCAAATTAAAATTTCAGAGGGAAGACAGGATATATATTGAAAAATTATCATTCATGATTATACTTTGGTGTTAAAGGCTTCATCCAATCTCAATGGCAAGTTTTTAAGAGACTTCACTGCTGATTTATACCTTGATTTGAAGTCTGGTGTATAAGGAGATAGATCCAAATTCACTGTTTTTTGTTGCACAGATATAGGTAGCTATAGTAACTTTGTAAAAATACAACCTCACAGCAATTTTTTATTAACCTCTTCAAGATTCTTCTACAATAAAGCAAATACTGTAATACTATTCCAAACAAATCAGTTTTGTGAAGCAAATTAAAATATGGCTAGAATTTACATTGAGACCCTTTGATTGTATTTACTTGTTATTACTCACTATTAAAAGCAAACACTTTAATCCATTTAATTTTAGAGCCAAGCTTTTATCTCTAGTTTTATTCTTTTATTTCATAAACAGCCAAAGGAAAAACAATACAACAAAGAAATGAAATCAGTTTCTCTAACATAGTAAAGATAGAATTTTAAGACAGTTGCCTGACTTTACTGTTTAGTCTTTTGGCCTTAGCATATTTTTGTGACTGCATGCACATCTCTCCATATCCTTATTTGTTCACCTGTTGCTGCCAGTGTGATGATGAATGGAAACTATAACCAATGGTTATTTCCCACACTGTATTTTTGCCTCAGTCTTTCAGGATATCACAAAGTGACCCATGATTAAAGAGTTTGGTGGTCAGCTAATTTTATGAAAGTGGGAGCATCTCAGTGAATATTGATATTTCATTTAAGCCAGTATTTCCCAAATATATTTAACTTCGGAAATGCCCACTGCTTGCCTGCTTGCCTTCCTTTCTGCCCTTCTTCCTTCCTTCCTTTTAGCTTCCTTCTTTTCTTTTCTTTTTTAAGAATACCTGTTAAAATCTCCCGTAGAACAGGTTTCAGGAATCATTACTATGAAGGTTATACACACAGACACAGACACACACACATAGGCACAACACATACACACGCAATTTAGGTCTGTTGCTTATGTCCATTTTTCTCTTAATCTCTACCTTTTCTAGAGTATAGGATGGGATATAGAAGGAAAAAGAATAATAATGCTTAAGTCTTGCTAGCTATTCTGGTATTGTGTGAGTGGGAAAGAGGCTCCTTTATAAAACAAGATTTGAGATTGGTGTGAAGATTTCAAGAGTTCTTACTCTCTGCATTTTATATAGCTCTGAACAAATAGGAGTTGACCAAGCATAACAGAAGTTGTTTCTGGGGAGAGGAGAAGGATGGATTGGAGGTAAAATGGGGCTTACACTTTCCACTATACATATTTCTGTTTTGTTTGAATTTTTTCCTTAGTGTAAATTTTTTTGGTAAAAATTTTAAGTTCCTTAAAAATAAGGAGTGAAGTAAAAGACCTTACTAGTTGAAAGAAACTCTATAAAAAGAATTGCTTACTCTAAGCTTTTGTAAGTAGTAGCCTCTGGTGCTTTCAAACTCACTTTGTTTAAAAAAATACCAAAAATCATAAGCCATTTTTTTTTTCAGAAACAAGATTATATGAAGTAAGGTAAATCTGTCAGATGAAATTAATATACCTTTCCCTTCCTACCCCTGTTTTTTTCAATTGTTGCTATAATTCACTATGCCATCATTCTCTATTTTTGTGCCAGGTTAGGGACTGTGTCTTATCTCTGTATCTTTAGTGCCTAACTCTGCATCATGCCTAATACTTAGTAAGCATTTGATAAGTGTGGATGTGGGTGTTTGTTGCGGGAGACTTAATACCATAATAATAATAGGAAAATGCATTAGTGCTTGTCACTTTCAGATCTTTTTTATTTTTTAATTTTTATTTATTTATTTATTTATTTGACACAGAGAGAGAGATCACAAGTAGGCAGAGAGGCAGACAGAGAGAGGGGGGGAAGCAGGCTCCCTGCTGAGCTGGGAGCCTGATGTGGGACTCGATCCCAGGACCCTGAGATCATGACCCGAGTTGAAGGCAGAGGCTTAACCTACTGAGCCACCCAGGCGCCCCTCACTTTCAGATCTTAAGAGGAGTATACTTTTTTGAAAACATCCTTAAAATATACTCTATTTTGTTTTTGTATTATATCTGTCTTCCCTTGGAAAGAATTTAAGATAGCATTCATTAGTACACGTAAAATAAAATAATGTTTTAAATAAATGAATGAAATAACAAAGTTGGAGGACTTTGTTACTTCCCAGATTCAAAATTCAATGTCAGGTGACGGTAACCAAGACAGTATATCATTGGCGTAATGATAAACTTTCAGATCAATAGAGTGGAATTGAGAGTCTAAGAATAAACCCTTACATTTTTGGTCCGTTGATTTTTTTTTTCTTTTTTTCTTTTTTTTAAAAGCTGCTAAAGACTATTCAATAAACAAAGGGTCATCTTTTAAACACATGGTTCTGAAAAAACTGGGTATCCATATGCGAAAAAATGTACTTCCTCACAAAAACAACAGTACAAAAAATTAGCTCAAAATTAATTATGAACCTAAATGTAAGAGTTAAAACTATAAAAATCTGAAAGAAAGCAAAGAAGAAACTTCATGACCTTGGATTGGGCAAAGAGTTAGTAGATATAACACCAAAAGCATGAGACATAGAGGAAAAAAAGGGATAAATTTGACTTCATTAAAATTGCAAACTTGCCTCAAAAGACACTGTTAAAAAACTGAAAAGACAAGCCACAGAGAAAATACTTACAGATCATATCTGATCATACCAAGAACAGTATCCAGAACATATAAAGAACTCCAACATTTGAATGATGAGAAGACAGACAACCCAGTTAAAAAATAAGCAAAAGAATTGAACAGGCATTTCATAAAAAAAGACTTAAATGACTAATAAGCACCTGAAAATGTGCTCATCGTCATTAGTTATTAGGAAAACCCACATTAAAAACACAGTAAGATACTACTCCATGCCCACTGGTGAGGCCGCTTGTCAAAAAAGACACATAATATCTCCTGTCTAGGATGTGGGGAAACAGGAAGGCCCAGACATTGTTGGTGGGAATGCAGAATGGTATACCCACCTTGGAAGACAGTTCGACCATTTCTTTAAAAATTAAACCAACATGGGGAGCCTGGGTGGCTCAGTCGTTAAGGATCTGCCTTAGGCTCAGGGTATGGTCCCAGGGTCCTGGGATCAAGCCCTTCATCAGGCTCCCTGCTCAGCGGGAAGCCTGCTTCTCCCTCTCTTACTCTCCCTGCTTGTGTTCCCTCTCTCTCTGTGTCTCTCTCTGTCAAATAAATAAATAAAATCTTTTAAATGAATAAATAAAATTAAATTAAAATAAAAATGAAACCAGCCTAACATATGCATTAGTCAGGTTTCCAGAGAAACACTCAATAGAATTTGTCTATGTATAGGGACAGATTTATTTTAAGGAATTAGCTCATGTGACTGGAGGTTTGGTGGGTCCAGAATGTGATAGGGGAGCTTGACAGGCTGGGGACTCAACAAATAATTGCAGTTTGAGCTCAAAGCTAGTCTGCTGGAAAACTAGGAAGAGCTGATGTTGCAGATGAAGTGTGAAGGCAGTCTTCTGGGGAATTTCCTCTCCATTTGAGAGGTTAGCCTTTTGTTCTATTCAGGCCTCCCACTAATTGGATGAGACCCACCCACAAAATGGAGGCCAATCTGCTTTACTCAAAGTCCACCAATTTAAATGTAAATTTCATGCAAAAACACTCTTCAGAATAATGTTTGACCAAATATCTGGGCATTGTGCCCAATCAAGTTGACACGTAAAATTAACTATCACACCATAAAACCCAGCAATTCTACTTCTCAGAATCTACCTAAGAGAAATGAAAACATATTTCCACCCCAAAACTTGTTTGCAATTGTTCATAGTACCTTTTTTCATTATAGACAAAAATGAGAAACAATTCAAATGTCCAGCTAATAAATGGATAAACAAAACATGGTATGCCCATATATTAGAATACTCTTCAGTAATTGATAAATGAAAATACTGATATATGCTATAATATGGATGAACCTCAAAAATATTATGCTAAGTGAAAGATGCCAAATTCAAGAGACTAAAAATTGTATGATTCCACTTGTATGAAATATCTAGATAGAGCCAATCAGAGGAGTTTGGGGGGATGGCAGCAGGGGTTATTGCATATGGACTTAGGGGGTATTGAGGAGTTAAGGGAATGTTTTGAGATTGGATTTTGGTGATGATTACACACCTCTGTAAATTGACTAAAACATTAAACTGTATACTTATAACAGGTGAATTTTATGGTATATTAATTGTACCTAGTATTATAAAAATAACAGAGGTGATAAAAATGGGACAAATGGACCAAGGGCAGGACACACAATGCATCTCATAAAAGCCCCTTTATTTCCTTGAGGGGGTCACAAATTTTACTCTAAATTTTCTAAAGAGACCATTCTAAGATGAAATGTTTTTACTAGTGTTCACAAGATCAACATTTATCAGCATTTTAGGAGAAACCTAATAATTATAACTCAAAGAGAAATGTATCATTTTATTCATAGTACAGCATATTCAACTCTGCCCTCAAGAGCATCCCTGTAGTAAATAACTGAAGACTCTTTTCTAGAACTATTTCTTAAACCTCTCTTCAGTACAGTCTAGTGGCTTAACATCAAAGGCACTTCACTGAATACTGGGTGAATTGTAATGCTGGGCGAATAAGAAAGAGAGTGGTAAAAGGACAAAGCCAAGAATGCTGCTCTTTGGTGGTATGTCTTAGTCCAGACATGCGGTTTTATAATAATGAATGGGTGTACCAAATAGATATGCAGCAGCTCCGCAGAAGCTTTTTTGTAAAAACTGAGTAATGGTTAAGTTTAGCATTTTACTCCCTGGCAAGTACCTGGAGTATGGTAATTCTCAGTTACGGGTTAGATATGGAGCCATTTACTTTAATAGCTAGATTGAGAGTACGGTTGGCATCCTCTGGGGATGCTGGGGAGCCTGAGGAGGAAAAGTATCAGAATAGACTGTCTACCATATATGTCTAGGGGTAGCCTGGAGAAATATGTGCTGATGGGTTATGATTCTCCCTGAGAAATCATTTTGGCTGTTCTCCAGTGTTTAGACCAAGGGATCATTCAGGCTCTGAAGACAGTATAACATGGCCATAGACACTAAACTTGGAATAGTGTGGTGTCCATTCTAAATTTTCAAAAGTGATACATAGGTGTTGTAAAGCATTTCTGACAATTCAATTCATATATGAAATATAGACTAAATAGAATAAAAAATTAAAGACTTATTTCTTTTCTCTAGTCCCTTATTTTCCTGTTAATGTGTATTTAAATTGTTTCTAGTTTTTAGCTGTAATAAGACTATGGTAAACATACCGGCATAGGGCACTCCTCCATTTAAGTAAAGATTTGAGTGCACACGTACATACTTACACAATTACATATACATACATGCATACATACATACATGTATATGTGTCTATGTGGATGTGTGTATACATGTATATATTATCACTTTAGTAACAGCTATTATCTGTTCTGCATTTCATAATTTATTTTAACATACCAGTATTTCTTTATTTTATATTTTAAAATCACTGCTTTAGACCACTACCAGTATTTGATTTTATATTTGTAATTCTGGTCTTGCTCTAATCATGAGAAAGTATCTAAATAACCATTTGTTAAATTAACTAAAGGATAACCTGAGCATGAATCTTTTGGCTTGATTATATATGTACAATAGTTTATTTAGTAAGAAGAAAATGTTAATTGCAATAACTTAGTTGAAGTTTATGTTTGGAGAATTGTTAATTTGTTAAATTGTTAAAATGTTAATTGCAATAACTTAGTCGAAGTTTATGTTTTGAAAATTGTTTATTTTATAACATTCCAGAGAATGTTGGCTTTTTTTATCTTCAAAGAATAATTTTACCTTGTAATTATCTTTGTACATTACTTCTGAATAATATCTAAGTTTAGGCTTTTGCTTCCAGTTGGGTTGTAGAAGGTGGTGACAGGACATTGTGGCCCCTGTAACAAATAAATTACAAAAGTCATTGTTGTGATGATCTGTTATTACATAATAAATTGCCCCAATACTTAGTGATTTAAAACATAATTGTTTTATAAAGCTTATGATTCTGTGGATTGGCAGTTAAGATCGATCTTAGCTGGGTGATTTTTCTGTTCCATGTTGCATTGCATGAGATCACTAGATAGTATTTAGCTGATGGGTGAATTGCTTTAGAGGATCTAAGATATCTTTACACATGCATATGGTGCCTGGGCAGACTTTACATGACCTTTCTAAAAGCATGGTAGTTTTAGAGTGGTCAGACTTCTAACTTTTGAGACATTTTATACCAGAAGTAAACTGATTAGATTGAAGAGATCATTTCCTCACTCTACCTGTCTAATAATGGAAAAGATGGGTCCTATATGGGAAAAAATAATATCCACTACAGTTTTATGTTTGTCACATTCACAGTATTAAGAATACACTAAAAAGTTATGTAAGATGTAAAAAGGAAAAATCAATCCAAGGAAGAAGTAAAAGTATACTTAGATCCATCAATGACATTCTAAGTAAGAGTTAATCAGACAAGGATTTTATCAGTTATAAATATGTTAAAGGAAATAAAGGAAGTGGTTAAATATGGAGGAAAAGACAAAGAACAGTAACAGAAAGTTGAGATATATAAAAAAATACTCTAGAGCTAAAAAATACAATATCTGAAATTAAGATTGGATTTTAATAGTAAAGTAGACACAGCAAAAAATAAACTAGAATTAGTAATCTCAAAGAGAGTTCAGTGGGAAAATGTACAAGCTTAATCACAGGGAAAAAAATGTAAAGAACAATATAGGATAAGAGATATATGGACTGTCATTTCATCTAATATACATATAATTGGAGTCATAGGAGACGAAAAGAAGCAAAAACAATACTTGAAAAGATAATAACCAAAGATTTTCCAAGCTGATGAAAGATAGCAATCTACAGAGTCAAGCAATACAGAAATCTTTTGGACCTTAGGCAAGATTAGTATAAAGAAAACCACACCTAGGTACAACATAATGAAACTTGAAGAAACCAGATTGAAAATCTTAAAATAACCCAAGGAAAGAAACCACAGTAACTTCAAAAGAGCAACAATAAGATTTATGGCAAACCGTTCTACAGAAATTTTTAAAATTAGAACACAATGGAATGACATCTTTAAAGTTTAAGTACAGAAAGGAAAAATATTGCCAAAAAAAAACTTTATGTCCAGTAAAAATATTTTTTAAATGAAGGCAAAATAAAGATATTTTTAGACAAAAGATGGGAGACTTTATTACAGGTAGCACCAGAGTACAATAATGCTAAAGGAAGGTATTCAGTCTGAAGAAAAATGATCCCAGTTGGGACCATAGAACTTTGGGAAAAAATGAAAAGCATAAATATGTGAGTAAATATAAAAGATTTGTGCCTATTTAAAGCAATAACAGTATCTTTCAGGCTTAAAACATATGTAGAAATAAAATAAAACAATAGAACAAAGGGCAGAAAGGTGTAAATGGAGTAAAACCAATGTTTTTGTCTTGTATACGAAGTGGTAAAAAGGTAGTAACTCAAGGAAGTATTTGTAATGTCTAGGATAATTGCTTTAACGAAGTACAAAGGTATTTGAACAAAAAGCTAACAGAAACAATCCTAAAATTTATATAGAACCACAAAGGCCCAGAAGAATGAAAGCAGCCTTGAAGAAGAAAAGCAAAGCTGAAGGTATCACGATTCCAGAATTCAAGTTAGATTACAAAGGTCTTGTTATCAAAACAGTATGGTAATGGCACAAAAATAAACACATAGATAAATGGAACAGAATAGAAAACCCAGAAATAAACCCACAACTATATGGTCAGTCTTTAACAAAGCAGGAAAGAATATCCAGTGGGAAAAAAATAATTTCTTCAACAAATAGTATTCAGAAAACTGGTCAGCAAAAGAATGAAACTGGACCATTTTCTTACACCACACACACAAAAAATTCAAAATAGGTGAAAGAACTGAAAGTGAGACCTGAAACTATAAAGTCCTAGCAGAGAGCATAGGCAGTGATGTCTTGATTGGCCATGGAACATTTTTCAGATATGTCTCCTAAAGCAGGGGAAATAAAAACAAAAATTAACTATTGGGACTATATTAAAATAAAAATCTTCTGCACAGTGAAGGAAACAATTAAACTAAAAGGCAACCCGCTGAATGGGAAGAGGTATTCACAAATGTCATAGCTGATGGAGAGTTAGTATCCAAAATATATAAAGGACTAATACAACTCAACACCAAAAAAACAAGTAATACAGTTAAAAAATGGGCAGAAGACAAGAACAGACATTTCTCCAAAGAAGATATCCAGATGGCCAAAAGAAACTTGAAAACATGCTCAATGTAACTCATTATCAAATGTACATCAGAACTACTTTGAGGTATCAACTCACACCAGCCATAATGACTAAAATAAAAAAAAAAATTAACATATGTTGGCAATAATATGTAGAAAAAGGAACCCTTGTGCACTGTTGGTGGGAAAGCAAACTGGTGCAGCCACTGCGGAAAACTATATTGTATACCTGAATCTAATATAACACTATATGTTAACTACATTGGAATTTTAAAAAAGCTAACAGGAAATAAAATGCAATAATAAACATTTATTAATTAAAAGAAAAGATTAGGTGAAATGAATTGAAACAAGTTCTACACTAAACTCACTTTCCATATAATTTCCTTCAGATTGATTTCCATTTATTCAGTTTACATAGCTTTTGTTGGAGTTTGAGTAGGCCAATTAAATACACCATCTATTCCTTCTTCCAACTTCTGAACCCTTTGAGAAGTAGACATAGCTCAGAATAAAAAATATCAACTTTATCTTTGGAGAAACTGGGTAAAAGAGTGTGATTATATCTCTATGGAGTCTTCCTGCATATTCAAAGTGGATTGACTTGACTTGCCCTGTTGAGTTTGCTGTATGAATGAGAAGAGAATATATGTAGTTTTGGGCTGGCAAGGTCTAAGAGAGAGCGAGAGATTGGTGACATATGTGGCCCATCTTTTACCCTATCTCACCAAACAGATAAAGCAGAAAAAACGAGTGGTGTTTTGTCACTTGTCATCCTGGGTGAAGCCCTACTCTTAATCATGTTCTTTTTTCCAATGAGTCAGACCTGTCTTACTCTCATGGAACCCACAGTTCCACTACTGGCCTACTTCCAGTTCCTCATGTCATCTGGACCCTCTGCTCTATTTTGAACAGAGTTTTATAACTTTGATCTTTCCCTAGAACTCTTCTTCCCCGTCCTCCCTAGAAATTTAAACTTGGCTTTTGTGGACAGTCCCCCATTTGTTTTTATTTGTTTGTTTGTTTGTTTGTTGGGGTTTTTTTGCATGGCCATCTGAAGAAAATATATTGAATTTTTCTAATTCTAGATATTTAATATGCAGTGTTAAATTAATTCCGGGTGTACAATATGATCCAGCACTTCCATATATTACTCAGTATTCATCAAGATATGTCTGCTCTTAATCCACTTTATCTATTTCACCACTCATTCCTCCACCCACCTCCCATCTGGTAACTATCTGTTTGTTCTCTATTTTTTAGAGTCTGGCTTTTTGTTTTGTTTTGTTTTGTTTTATTTGCTTGTCTGATTTTTCCTTTTGTTTTCCTTTCCTTTCCTTTCCCTCCCTTTACCTTACCTTTCCTTCCCCTCTCCTCCATTTCCCTTTTCTCCACACCCAGCATGGAGCCCAACACTGGGCTTGAACTTACGACCCTGAGATCAAGACCTGAGCAGAGAGTCAGACAATTAAATGACTGTGCCACCCAGGCACCCCAGCTTGTCTCCTTTTTTCTGTTTGTTTTGTTTTTAAATTCCACCTGTGAGTGAAATCATGTGGTATTTGTCTCTTTCTTATTGGCTTATCTCACTTAGCAATAACCTCTAGATCCATCCAATGGCAACATTTAATTTTTTATGCCTGAGTAATATTCTACTGTGTGTGTGTGTGTGTGTGTGTGTGTGTGTGTAGTACCTCATCTTTATCCAGTCATCTATCGATAGATCTAAATTTATTTTTTAAAATTTTTAAAGATTTTATTTATTCATGAAAGAGAGTGAGAAAGCGAGCATGAGTAGGGCAGGGGCAGAGGGAGAGGGAGAAGCAGATTCCCTGCTGAGCAGAGCCCGACATGGGGCATGATTGCAGGACCCTGGAATCATTACCTGAGCTGAAGGCAGACGCTTAACTGACTGAGTGACTCAGGTGCCCCTCAATGGATCTAATTTTAGATTTAAAGGACAGTTGATGTGTTCCTTTGCTGTCCACAGTCAATTCAGTGATTAGTGTGCCACCTTTGTGCATCAGTTCCTTCTCTCTTAACACTGCCACCTCCCCTTTCTAAGTCTTGGTATTGGTTGATTTAGAAAACATTGCTCCAACTTCCTCAATTATGTCAACATCAGACCTGGAACTGTCCTCTCCACCCCACACTATGTGATTTATAATCTGTTCTTAATTCATGTTTTTGAATTTCTGATACTCAGAACTCATTATTTATTTAACTTGCTCAGCTCTGTCAACCAGAAGCTTTCATAGATTTCAAATACTGAAAGCCCTCTCTTTTCCTTACTCCTCTGGCAATTTTTTTTTTCTGTCTTAAATTCTTAAATTCTAATATTCCTTCATTCATATACTGTCTCTGTTTTTATCTTTCCTCCCCTCCCTCTTTCAACCTCTCTATGTTAATAGATGGTCTTGCCATTGGATCTTAACTACCTCAACTTTACCCCCTTATACGCAACAATTTTTCTTTGTATTTATCACCCATCCTTTCCTTCATTTCTAATCATAGGGAAGAAACTGTTTTCTCTCTTTAACATGGCTAACTCTACCAGAGTTTTATTCCCTTTTTCTCTTGTATTTGCCACTTTCCCTCTCCATGTCCTCCTTCTACTAACATTAAAAATGGAAAAACAAAACAAAACAAAACAGTAACAACAGCAAAAATCCTTGTGTTTTTTTTAAATTTTATTTATTTAACGAGAGAGAGAGAGAGAGAGAGAATGAGATATCACAAATAGGCAGAGACAGACGGGGAAGCAGGCTCCCTGCTGAACAGAGAGCCCGATGGGGGGCTAGATTTCAGGACCCTGGGATCATGACTGAACCGAAGGCAGAGGCTTAATCCACTGAGCCATACAAGTGCCCCAGCAAACATCCTTGTTAAAGATTCACCTTCACTTTCAAACTATGCCAGCCTTCTTAGAAGAATAAAATTTGCTAGTTAATTTCACTTCTCCTTTCTCTTCAGTCCTTACTGGAAGTTTTTGCTTCTATTGCCTTCCTGAAATTTCTTTCTAAGGTCATCAGTGACTGTTAAGTGCTTAATTTTCCTTCTGCCCTTAAAAGGTAGGACAGGGCTCTCCCTCCTTTCTTCTTCCTTGACTTCACTGATGGACATCCATCTTTTGTGGAAACCCCCTTCTTAAATAAATACACCTTTTAGGGGATAAGCAAACTGTTTTATTGACTTGCTGTAGCAGGAGAGACCACACAGATGATTCTGAAGTGGTGCCTCCTTTGAGGAAATGAATTTAAGGTTTTTACTGATTATAGGTTGAGCTCTGAAGTTCTAAGGTCAGATATTAGAAGTGGGGCAAGTCTTTGGATTGGTTGATGTTTTTAAGGTAATAGTTGATACACACGACGTATGGTTGTGATTGAAAGAAAGGCCTGTTGAGGGCCAAGACACTGTGCATTTGTAACTATAACTGAATGGTGGTAGTTGTTCCAGTTCTCAGTCATGCATAAGTGATGGAGTGATTATTCTGGTTTTCACTTTCAAGCACATCTTCAGTGAATTTTTAACTTTTTATTTCCATTACAATTGCCCTGCTTTCTTATTTTGACTATGACAGTAGCAAAACAGGTCTCACTGCCTTGGGGATCTTTTCATAGTAACTCGTATTCCAAAACTAGAGCCATCATTCCAAAAATACAAATTCAAACATGTTTTCTACTGAAAAACCACTGATGGTTCCTTTTATGTCTAAAATAAAAGCTCATATACTAAATGCAGTATTCAGCCCCTTTTGCAATATGACCTGAACTCCAAATTCTAGTCCTTATCTATCTGTTGGCCTATTGGTCCCTATCTTTTCCTCCCCTCCACCCCCATTCTCACTTTTCTCTTCCTTTTCCCCAAGCTATACTCGTATTATGGAAGTATAGTGATTTATTTCACACTGTACATGTTGGCCCGTATGCCTAAAATAATTTTTGTTTCTTAGAATGTTGTTTCCAACCCTTACCTTTATCTGATTATTACCTTTACAGAGTATGTTAGGCAAAACAAAAAACTGCAGACTGGATGACTCAACAGAAATTTATTTGCTGTTTTAGAAACTAGACATCCAAGATCAAGGTGTCCACAGGTTTGATTTCTTCTGAGGCTTTTCTCTTGGCTTGTAGATGAGCTTCTTCTTGCTGTGTCCTCACATGGTCTTTCTGCTCTGTGTGCACATCCCTGGTGCCTCTCTGTGTGTCCTAATCTCTTCTTATAAGACACCAGTCAGATTGTATTAGGACCCACTTTAACAGCCCGATTTTAACTTAATTACCTTCCTAAGAGCCCTGTCTTCAAATAAGTCATGTTCTGAGGTACTGGAGATTAAGGAGTTACTACATGAACTTCCAAGCTGCAATTCAGTCCATAACACAACCTTCCCACATATTTCCTGTAGTAATTAACCTTCTCCACAATCCCATATACCTTGTACCACTTGCATGCTTATTATTATCTGCCTTGATATGGAGTTTTTCATGTTTGTCTCCTTCTGTAGTGTGTGGGTTTCTTGAGGACAGAAACTGTCTCTTACACAACTTCATCTTTCCCTGCTCTCCATGATATTAGAACTGAAGAGGGTTTGATTATTGGCTAAATGAAAGAATTCAATGTGAATCAGGCTTGAATATCTAATAATATATTTTTCAGAATTTTGAGGAGATTGACATAAAAATATATGAAAGGAATATATTATATCTCCTATTTTAGAAGTCTTTGGGCATAGCTTGAGATTTTTGTCTTACATTCTTAAATTATACATAGTCTAAGTAATGTCGGTTTTATAGGACTTTATATAACTCTTTTATGTCTTTAAGGTATAATCATATAATTGGCTTCTATAAGCTACCTATCAATTCTCTCAATTTCATTACTTCCATTACTTTTTTTTTTTCAGATAAAGATGAATGCTGTGTTTCATTCAGTACTGAAAATTTGAAGTTTTGAAGATACTTGCTAAGTCAGATCACTTCAAGTAAGTCTGCTCGTATCCATTTTAATGCCAGGTTAAGATTGATTCAACATGTAAAGAATTAAGTCCAGTACCTTTGACACTTTCTCAACTCACAAATTTCTCAGAATATCTTGGAGTCACATTATATATTGCATCATTGGTCTTGGAAAATAGTAGAAAGATGATTTCTTAGTAAGTTTCATATGCTTATTAAAAATGTAAGGTTTAAACTCTTGGTATTATTTTTAAAATGTGATTAACACCTCAGAATCCTCCTTTATTTTGCATTAAGTCTAGTCATCAGGTCCTGATGATATGCCAAACTTAATATTTTTAAAGGTGGTTTTTCCATTATAGCTAATACTATGTTTTTCAGTTTTTTGAGGCTTTGTATGGCTTTTCTAAATGACTTATATGTTTGTGATTATTGGAGGGACATACTTAGTAATGAACTAGTACTTGAACCTTTAATCAAAAACTGAGCTTTGAAAGGTCATCTTAACCACCTTCAATTAATATAATTACCTCTAATGGTCTTCTGTCTCCATTTACTCTTCCTCTATCCTGTATTCCACTGCTAGATAGATCGGCATATAGAACTCTAATACTTTTAAAATACTTTAATGGCTCCCCACTCACCACTGGATAAATTCCATGTTTCATTGCCTGGTATTCAAAGCCCTCTACCCAGTTCCTAAAAATATGCCTCATCTTAGCCAACTGGACTCTTTCCTCTTCTCTGAATTCTCATCATTTTTCATGGCTCTGTGGCTTGATGTGTTCTGTATTTCTTGTTTTTTTTCTGTGATGTTCTCTTCTTCACCCTCACTGTGCTTGTCGAAATCTTGTGCAAACCCTGAAGGCTCAGCCCAGGTGCATTCTCATCTGTGGAGCTTTCCCTGATTGCTCCAGCTAAACCACTAGCTCTCTCTGCTGACTTTATCCAGTATTTTGTTTTTATCACTATCATAGCACATTTTACCAGGCAGCTTTATAATTTGTGTTTACTTATCTCACATCTTAGGTTGTAAGGACTATAGAATCAAACTTCTTCTCTGAGTAATTTTGGTCTCTCCCAGCATTCAGCATAGCCTCAATAGTGCTCAGTAAATACTTGCTTAATAAATTAGTAATGTGCCTGGATTTTTTTTCGTCATCCTTTCTGTCTTTCATCCTTATAGTCACATATGGTCCATATTCATGGCAACTTTTCATTCCTGGTACACACTTCTGGCAAGCCTCCACGCTGCCATTTTATCCTAGGAAAATACTAACCATAGTGTAATTAACAAGACGCAGTCAGTTCTTAATCTGTGAAAGAAACTGGATTCCAGAAGTTCATATCTAATTCTGTTGTTTGGAATGCAGAAGACATTTTCCTACAAAAACAATGTTATAAATAGTGGTTCGGTTCTCAGCAAGTCCTCCCAAGACTATTTAACTCATAAGTACCAGTGCTACTTGAACTACAGGAAGTCATCATGCATGACACCATTTTGTAGAGAAATTGTAGCTCTGAGAGTGAAATCACATCTCCTGTGTCCTAGAAGCAGAACAGTACCTTTCTGGCCAGCTGGAGCAAAAGGAAAGCCTGAGCTGGACCCCTGGCAGTGGCTCAGCATATTGGATGCTCTCAGACCAGTTGTTTTTGGTTTTCAGTATTTGCATAAGAGACATTTACTGTAGGTTACTGGTACTTTCATGTCTTCTAAATTGAGGGCAAGGGAACACTTGCTCTTGTAGTCTTCTTGCAGTAGATAAGGATAGTCATCAGCTATCCTGATTCTATCCTGAGTCTTCAACTGTTTTATCACATGGATGGGTCACTCTAAGTCAGGTATTGGCAGATTAGAACTGTTTTACTACTTCTTCCTTTCCTGTGAACTTATGAGAATTAAATATATAATATGGAATATATAAATATGGAAAATACTTCTGTGTATGGGAGGAACGTGTTTATTAGGGATTAACCAACCCTGTGTTTGCTATCATACCAGGTTTTATGGACAAGAGATTCTCATTTCTGCATGGGAATACTGATGCTTCCCATGAAAAACTCATCAGTGTGTGCATAAACAATCCTGAAGGTTGATAACTTACGTTGTCAGGCTATAAGAATACACAGCATAAATTTTAGAGACTTTAATTTGCTTAGTCATCATAAGCTTTGAGCCACATGAGTGAATGTCTGCTTTATATTTAATGCTTTCATAGGTGCCAGGGGCTAGGGAATGAGAACCAAAGATATCATGAGAAGTTTACTTTCCCTCCAGGAGCCGGGAATACAGGGAGTGAAGTGTGAAAAAAAAAAAAAAGCACTCACAGTACAAACAGTGTGTTATTAATTGCCGTAAAGTACTTCATTAAGGTAACAAATACTCTTGGGGTTATCAGAATGGCAATATTATTATGATTCACAACGGTTGTAAAAATGGTGGTGGGAATTCAGTTAATCTTAGAGGAATGGCAAAGATTTAAATTTAAATAAAGAGCTAGAAGAGGAACTGACATTCCAGGTTGGATTAACAGCATGAATGGAGAACTAGAGATACAAACAAACAAATCAGCATTACTGGCTGGAACAGAAGGTTCCTTCATGTTGGGTGAAATAATAGGTGGTAAAATTACACCAGTGGTTCAACACTGGCAGTGAATAAAAGTCATCTAGAGATATTTTTAAAAATGCAGATCCCTGGATCTTACCCCAGAACTAATAAATAGAATTTCTGGGACTCAAGATGTAAACCTGTTTATCTTTCAAAGTTCCCCTAGCGGTTGAGAACCACTCCATTAGAAGGATGGGCCAAGTTTAGTAGAGCCATGAATGCCTTGCTGAGGAGTTGGGCCTTTGTGTGTCAAGCAGTGGGAAGCCCTCAGAGGTTTCTGAGCCCGGTGACATGATGGAATTCGAGTTTGCCAAGATAAATGATTCACCAACTGCATGTGAATGGAAAAGAAATAAGAAACAGCTTGAATTAGAGCAGTAGTGGCAGGGAAAACAGAGAAGGTCACATTTTTAAGGGTACTTAGATGAGTGGGAGTTGGCGATGTCAGCCTTGACCTCGGCATGATTTGTTTTATAAACTGATTATACAACTTCACCCTCATTAATTTGATCTCTTCTCTCTTACAACCTGGCAACTTAAACAGTAATTTCAGCCAGTTTGCATTTAATAGAAGGAGACCATTGTCTACTCATGTACACATCTAACTCATAATAGTAAGTGAAGTTATGTGGATGAGGAATATGACCTTTAACATAATCATTATAAAGCATTTAATAACCACCCACGTATGCAATAACACAACCCCAGTTCTGCAGGATTGTGCCAAGAGCTGAAGTCACAAATATAAGACAGCTATTGGCACATAATTCCCTAGCATGAAGTTGAAATTTGAAGAAACTTTCTAAATCATGTTATGCATTTTAATATTTTTAGCATCAGATTTACTAATTGCTTAATTTTTGTGGTAGTAGGTAGGCCTGTGAATACCTCCTGACCTTAGCAGCTCTGAGCTTATGTTTCTCGGCTGCTCACATCCACAATTAGTGGTTCTTATCCAGGCCCATACCCTCCTAGTGACAGTCATGCATGCCCCTACCTTGTCCTCACCCAAGTGAGCCAGTAGACTGGAGGTGTAAAGGAGTCAGCATTGCAGTTCTTTTGTGGCACTGACAAGCCACATGATCCTGAGGAGTGTTGCTCCTGGCTGCCGTGGGACATGACAGCTTTTGGGAGTCTCAAAAATGCCATGGGTTGAAAGTATTTCATACCTCTTGGAGATGTTTTGACTATTTTGTGTTTGGAAACAAGGGGCCATATTTATTTATATGGCAGAGAATAAGTTCAAGGTGTGATGTTTTGATGTGACCTGTTTCCTTTAAGAAAAGACTCCACATCGTGGATTTTTTTTTTTTTTAAACCACTCTTTTGGCTGTTCTGAGACAACAACCTCTCCTGTGGTCTTTGCCCATGACAGTGAATTTATTGTGTCATCAGTGTCTTGAGTTACTTTTCTTTCTTTCTTTTTTTTTTTTTTTTAAGATTTATTTATTTATTTGACAGAGAGAGACACAGGGAGAGAGGGAACACAAGCAGGGGGAGCGGGAGAGAGAGAAGCAGGCTTCCTGCTGGGCAGGGAGCCCGATGCGGGCCTCGATCCCAGGACCCTGGTATCATGACCTGAGCCTAAGGCAGATGCTTAACGACTGAGCCACCCAGGCACCTCTTGAGTTAGTTTTCTATGGCTACTTAGGTTTTCACTAATCATTCAAGTGTTTAACCAGAGAATGGGTGGTCTGCTTAGATCTAAGAGATCTTGTCAGGAAGTGAGGGAAGGGGACGGACATCGGCTGAGTGCCCACTCTGCGTCATGGAGTTTGCATGTATTTTATAATTTTAACTCCCCTTTACAAGTGAGAAGCTTCCAATCTACAGAGGCTTGAACAGTTTCTCTCACATCACAAGTTAAGGGCGGTTTTGATCGCAGCTCTGGCTGTCCTAAGGGCTCAGCAGCCTGGTCTTCCAATCCTGCATGCCTTATTTGTGGGAAAGGTCACTGCACTCAGCGTCAGGCGCTGTGCATGCAAGCTTCTTCCTCCATCACAAACAACCCTGAACAAGTTACTTAAGGCTTTCAACTTCAGTTTCTTCATCTGCCATGGGGGGGGACAAAACCGGCTTTACTGACCCTTTGAGGTTTTGTGAGAAACCTGTTAGTGACTTTCAGTATGACTTTACAGGTTTGGAAAGGAAGATTGAGATATTTTTAATTCAAGCAAAAAATAAACTTAAAAAACCCAAACCATTAAATGAGATGAACTTGGACGGATTTTGTGGTATTTCACTTCTTGACACGCTCTGCAGACTTTCCAAAATAATGTTTGTTGATTTTGCAGGCCCCAAACACCACAGTGTGCCAAACTGCATCACTGACTTTAATATCTCAATGTAGCAGAGAGAGTCCTGGCAACCTGTCAGGTACTTATTTTCTCTCACCAGCAGCAATCAGTAGTTTCTGTACCACATCAAATAGGTCTGAGCTCCGGTAGATAATGAATGAAGACAGAAGACAGATTCGTAGCCAGTGAGGACTCAGAAGAGACTCAGACTACCACATAGTAATAGACTTACTGGGCTAGAGTGGATGTTCACATTATCAGAACAATTCTTTATATTTTGGAAGGTTTTTTTTTTTTTTTTAAATAAGCCTGAGTAGTAAAGTCACATTTTATAAAACTGATTTCACAGAACTTCTTTTCAAAAATGTTTCCAGATTTCTGGACAACTTTCATAGGTTATAGGATGGTGAATACTGAAAGGCAACTATGAGCTATTAAAACCCACTCAGCGCTTCTTTCAAGTGTACATGTGAGAGATAAGAAATTTAGGGTACTCATTAAAGTATAAGTACAGCACTATGAATGAAATGGCCAGGAGCCTGGAAGTACCAAGGTCATGTCCTAGACTTACCCAAAACCTGTACCCACTAAAGCTCTAAGTCTCTTATACATCAGACTAACAAAGACCAAAAAAAAAAAAAAAGAAGAAGAAGAAGAAAGAAGAAAAAGAAAGAGAAAGGAAAGCCTTCGGAAGACCATCCGACAAAATAGAGGAGTAGTGTTAGACTCCAGACCCAGATCCAGAGGAATGTACCCATTCTGTCTTGTATTCAGAAGTGTGGAAAACTCTTCTACATCTGCCGCATTCTGTATCTTGAAGAGGGTTCCCTAGTTCTAGGGTGCTGACTTCCACATGGCTTCTCATGCACCCATGCTGTGCCTGCATCCTAGGTCTGGTGGCTGGATGACCCCAGTTAGGGCCTGGTCAAGGAGAGTGAAAGGGAGAGTGGACACAGAAAGTTAAGCAAACATGCAAAGCAGAGATTATGATCAGATTTGGTCCGCAGATGTGCCATGTTTGCCCAGTATTTGTTTTAAATGTGAATTCGTTATTACTAGTGTTATTTTAACTAGTCACCAGTTTAACTTGTTGACTGATTTAATGTACAAATCCACATTTCTGGGTTCTCATGCAAACTGGAGACCTGGCAACTTTAGTCCTACCTTTCCATGTGACGGTAGTCCGCTGGAGTGAAAAAGCAGCTTCTTGTACTAGATGGGAGGCTTTACTTTCCCATTCTCATGGCCCCACTCCTGGCTGTTGATTTTCTTTACATAGAAATAAGAAGAAAGTTAAACAGTACTAGTTCTGCCTTCTATATGAAAATTGGAGATAACAGGTTGATAGGATGGTATATTTCAGTATAAGTGAAAGACAGTGTGTTAGTTTCCTAGGGCTGTCTTGACAAAATACCATAAACTGGGTAGCTGTAATCAACAGAAATATATCCTCTCACTGCTCTAGAGGCCAGAAATCTGCAATCAGGGTGTTGGCAGGGCCATGCTCCCTCAGAGACCTCTAGGAGATGCTCCTTCCTGCCTGTTCTAGCTTCTGGTACATTCCTTAGGTCATGGCAGCATAACCCCAATCTCCAACCACCCCATCATCTCATGAATGTCTTTCCTCTGTGTCCAGGTTTTCCTCTTCTTATAAGGACAGTAGTCATATTGCATTGGCGCCCACCCTAAGCCAGTATAACATCATATTAACCTAATTACATCTACATAGACCCTGTTTCCAAATAAGGTTACATTCACAGGTACGAGAGGTTAATACTTCAACATAACATTTTGTGGGACACAATTCAACCCATAATAGGATGGCATATTTCTTTGGACAGTGCAGAGTAATAGTTTAAGAACAGAGATCAGAATGCCTGTTTCCCTATTTACAACTTATTTTCTGTGTGCTCTTGGATAGGCTGCTTACTCATCTCAGTGTCTCCATGCTCTCATCTATAAAGTGAGGATCATGGTACCTACCGCATAGGGTTGAAATGAGGACAGAATAACTTAATATGTGGAAATCATTTAGAACAGTGCATGGCACATCCTAAGTGCTCAATAAACTGAACTATTATTATCATTAATTATTATTAGTTCTTATTCATACACGATTTCTTTGCATACAAAGAGTATCAATGCCAGAAATCTGTTATTTATGATAGCACTGTAAAACAAACCATGGATGAAAGAGGAACAGTAGATAGAAATGATGCATGAAAAAAAATACTTGAACCAATCAAAAAAGAGAAGTGAGAGACACTAGAATTTTAAAAGGATATACTTTTTAGTGCAGATAAAGGAATGTAATACATTAAAATTCCTCAGCTTCTTCCTTCTTTGAGATTATCTGCCTGGCCTGTAAATGTTCTTGAAACCAATAAAGACCCAGGCAAGATCTTCAAACCCAGAAGCGTAGACATTGACCATTGGATTGGCGACCACATGGCCTTTACATAATAAGAAGAAAGTTACTCCAGGGAGAGCATCCAAGGAACACATGACTTCTAAGCATTCCTACCTATCTCCTTGGAACCATGTTATTACTATCTACCTCCTTCCCACAAATACTTGGGTTGAAAATATCCTTGTTTCCAGTCCCTGGGTCAGAGATTGAGACTGAATAATTTTTTGAATGTAAACCAAATTTTTCCTCCTAAGGGAACGAATATTTTGGGATCTATTATTTTCTTTTTCCACATAGCCTTTAGGTAAGATAACCATGCAACTTGAGTTTTATTAAAAACTGAGAGCTCTGATAGACAGGGTTTTAAGAAATGACAAGACTTTCTGAAGTACCTGGAAGAAAATTATTCTGTAGGTCAGTGGCTATAAGATATGTAATATCTTACATATCTTATCATATATTCCTCATTCTCAAAGATACTGTTACCCTGAAAACATGAGAATACTCAAATAAAAGAGACATATGTGTGTGTTATTTACGATTGTGATTTTATTTTAATAAAAAGTTGGGCTATTTAATTTTTGGCAAATAAGTAGTGTTTTATAGTTCAAGTGTTAGTAATTTGGAACATTTTGATGAAATGATGAATTCATCAGGACTTGTTTGGTTGTAAGTGAAAGAAAGCCAGCTCAAGCCAGCTTATGAAAATAAAAGGAACTTAATTATTTATAAGACTATGGTTTCCAGAGTTGCATCTGGCTTCAGGCATGGTCGCAGCCAGGAACTCAGATGATCTCATCTGGACCCTTTTTCAGCTCTGCTGGTTTCTTTATTCATCATTATGCAGACAGGCATATGATCAGTAAAATGACCACCAGCACCTTGAGACTGTTGTCTTCCTGGTTTAGCAGTGCCAACAGGAAGAGAACTTGTTGGGCCACCCATCCAGCTATCAGCCTCAGAGAAGATACGGAACAGCTCTGGCGACATGGGTGGTGAATAATCACTGTGACCCAGGGAATGGAGTATTCTGGTGGACCAGCTTAGGGCATGTTCACCAATGCTGCAACAGAGGTGCGTTGTCCAGTGATTGAGGGCCCCTGTGGGATCTCAGGGTGTGAGAGAGGCTCTCTCCAAAGGAATGAGAAGAAGGGATATGAGGGATATGAGAAGACCAAAACTGTAGTAAATTCAACCATTACAAATGGTCTGTGTGAACTAACTTAGAAACTATACTTTTGCTCTTAAGATGGCATATAAAGAACTTTCTGCCTTCTCCTATTAAAATATCTATCCCAAACAAAAGAAATGGGAAATAAAAATTCCACCTCTTTCTTTGATAAGAAGTAGATGACATCAGTAATTCTCATAAATGCGAACACAGAAAGTGTTTGATACTGTAACCTAGTCGAGAATGTGAAACCATAATTATTGTCTTTGAAAATGTGAAAAGATTTTACACAGAAAACAGTTTTTTTTTAAAAAGAAGAATTAAAAAGAAAAGTAAAAAAACAGGAAATAACTCTCAAAAATTAGAAATCTAAAGGCTGAAAGAAACTCACTGAGCTGTTGAAAGCTAAATATGAGGGAGAAATCATTAGCGGCGCAACCCAGCAGGTCCAATAGCAGCTCACTGATGCAAGAGAAAATGGGACAGAATCATTCAAGAAATAATAGAAGACTTTTCTAGAACAGAAGTAAAGATAAGCCTGAAAGTTTCCAGAGAAGAAAAAAAAAATTGTCACATGCAAAGTGTTTTGAATAAAACCAACAAGAGACTTCTCAACATCAGTGCTGCTATGGAAACATCTAAATTTGTGAAAAATTTTTTAAAGGTTTATTTATTTATTGAGAGAGAGAGAGAGAGAGAATAACGGGGGAGAGAGAGAGAGAATCTCAAGCAGACCCCCCCCCCCCCCCAAAATCATGACCTGAGCCAAAATCATGAGTCAGACACTTAACTGACTGAGCCACCCAGGCATTCTGTGAAGTATATTAAGGGGTAATTTTTATTATAAAAAAAGCATGTCTTTCTTTACCTGAGAGTTGTTGTCAAATATCTCTAAATAGTTCTCTTAAATGGTTTTTAAAAACTATTTCACTTATAACTTTCCATCATTTAGACTTACTGAAATTTTTGTATAATCTGAGGTATACCTGTAAATTTTCCTTTCAGAGATTTGAGGCATGTTCATGGTCCTTACTCTTGTTTTTCTTTTTTTGATTCACTAATTCACCCAAGAGTATGAGTGTGAACTTTTTTCCAGATACAACGGAGTTAATGTTTCTTGTTTTATATAGTAGTCCAACATCTATCCATAATTGTATAATCAGTAACAACCAATTATAATTTCAGTTATTTTTGAAACCAAAATAACACAATCACACTGTGATTGTGTTAGAAACTCACTGATAATACTAGGGTATGGGATAGCAGGACTTGTAAAATATTTGCCATTTTTCCTTTGTGCCATCATCCAGTGATTTCAAGAGACAAAGTTTGGGCCTTACTCTCTTAAAATGTTTGGCATATACACACACACACACACACACACACACACGCACGTGAGTATATATATATATATATCTATATATATATATAAAATTATGAGTAACAAAGTATCATATAGAATATTAGTTTTTTTTCTTCTCTCAATGAGGAAGACAAAGTCCTGAATAGAATTTTCTTTTGAAAATTAGAAAGGGTGGGGTGCCTGGGTGGCTCAGTGGGTTAAGCCTCTGCCTTCAGCTCAGGTCATGATCCCAGGGTCGTGGGATCGAGCCCCGCATTGGGCTCCCTGCTCAGCGGGGAGCCTGCTTCCTCCTGCCTGCCTCTCTGCCTACTTGTGATCTCTGTCTGTCAAATAAATAAATAATATCTTTTAAAAAAAAAAAAAGAAAGAAAATTAGAAGGGGCATCAAAAGTTGAAATTTAGCAGATGTATTTTGAAAATTTTAATTATTTGAAAAAATAATATTTTTGGGATTCAGCGATTATTGTTGACTATGTAACTTATATTTTGTTATGGTATCTTTAGATTAAAGTACTTCAAATTGCATTTTTGTTTTTAAAATATTCTAACTTTTAGTCTGTATGTACTATAAAAGAATTGAAATTTTTAGGTGCAGTGCAGTTTTCCCTTTCTTTTTGGATTAGTTTCTAAAGCCTAATGAAATGGAAGGTAATTGTCTTTTCCAGTTTTAAAAAAAAGTTCTATTTTATTCCTTAATGTACTATAGTGAAACCAAAATAATATAGAAAAATCAAGAAATGAAAGAGTGCCAGGATTTTTCTTGCCAATATAACTTTTTAGAATTGTGCTGAGTTGCTTTTGCTATAAAACCACACCAACTAGTTTATTATGTATTCTCTAGGTAATGACATTTTATAGAGGATTTTTGTAGTTCTTTTGGCTCGGTGAGGTCAGGAACTTTAAATTAGAATTATTAGAGCTGGAAGGCATCCTCTTACTCACTTTCTAAGTGATGGAACTGAAGTCCTGAGAAATCATGATTTATCCAGGGTCACACAGCTAATAGTGAAGGTTAGAAGAGAATCATGGCCTCTTGGCAGTCAGTTCAGTGATCTTTGTGAAAGACTTTTTGGACTTATTCTTACCACCATCACGTTATGTGCATTGCCCATAATTTATTGCTTTGGGCCCAGTTAGCAAATTACAAGTTTATGTTTAATTTCCTAAAGCTGAAGGAACATTTAGAATTAGGAATATTGACAGTGACAGAAACAGGAGATGGCAAGGATTTTTGCCCAGGGTAGAAGCTATCTCTTGATTAGACTCTGGTCCTCCTCCTCTCTAGAAGGAATTCCATTATTCATTATTCTATAGGACATAATTCTGCCTTCCAGAAAGTTCTTCCTTGTTTATTTTCCTCCAAGGTCAACTATGTCCTCCTTGGAGGTTACGTAACCTTCATATCTTTCTTTTAGTCCCTGCAATTTGACTGTGTGAGCGTTGTTTGAAGCGTGAAAGGCTTATAGGCAAGGCTTATGGGTTTTTTGTCAATATTATTCCCTCAGAAACCTAATTGGCCCTGATCTATCTTTTTGTAGTTACTTTCCTGTGCTAGTAATAGAGTGACTTACATGTCCCAGTCTGGCAGAGGGAGTTATAGTTTATACATATCTCTTGTGCATGGTAAGTAATAATTCCTTCTTTCATTCTCAAAACTATCCCAGTTTGGACAATAAATTATATGGTTACTCTAACCAAAAAATCCCAGTCTCTTATTTCTTTGCTTCCTTACTTCTGTTCTTACCTCTCTTATCTTTCAAAGGATGCTGTCATGTGGCCATCTGAAATAGGTTTCATGGAAGTAATGTACTTAGCCTGATTTGTAACAAGACTGACTTCCCACTGGTTACATGAGAAAACCTAATGGCCATTTTTGCTCAAAACTTTTTGGCCTTCTCTCTTACTGAAATCCAGAAACAATCAGTGTTTCTAATTTGGGGCCCCCAAATTTCTGGGTTCTCTATTCCCTGCCATTTCTGCTGTCCAGTCGGTTAGTTCTTGCCTGTGTACATTCCTTGCTTGTAAATTCTCAAAGAAAAGCAGCACGTAATACTGTTATTCTAGTATTCTGTTTTCCTTCTCCTTTACCCTACAGCTGTACTCTTGGTAGACACCATTGTGTCTTCGAAGCTATCTCAGGCATTTAAAAAAATTGAGATATAATTTATACACAGTAAACACACAGTAAAAACCACTGTCCCCAATAAGATATAGAACACTTCCATTACCCCAGATGTATGCTCTTTTCCAGTTAATCCCCTGCTTTGCTCCCCAGGAGGCAACCACTTTTTTTATTTCTATCACAGTTTCCTTTTGACAAACAATATTTTTACTAAGTTTTTGTGACTGTGTGACATAACTATCTTCCCATCCTTTAATCAATTTATCTCGTGCTGCCTGACTGCTAAGCAGTTGCCATGTCTTCTATATTTTCTGTTTGGTCTGTACCCACTTGAAAACTACCTGCGACAATAAATGGACTCCAAAAAAATATGATAGATTAAACCTGAGTGAAGTGTATTTATCACCAATAATAAGTGTATTGAAGGCATTCCTTATTGGTAGGTAACTTTCTGTAATGTGGGACTTTTTGTCCTCCAGGATTTGGGGAAAGAGCAGGAACACACCACACGTGCTCTGAAAAGTTCAGGTTGAACCTGAGAACTGACACTCCACCACTTGCTGTACTGACATCCTTCTGGGGAAGACTATGCACAAAGCCACACCTGGTGTAATGGGGTGGGAGGCAAGGTTTGGAAATGTAGGCTCTACATGTAGGCTAGGCAGCCGCTTCTCAGTGACAGCTCCACACTGTGACACAGGGGAAGGTTAAGTTTGGACAATGTTAATTGTCCACGGGTTAACATGGTTAATGGCACAGCTTTTATTTTGTTTTAGTAACATAATACCATATTGCTTTCCTTTTTTGTCTTTGTGTTACTTCCTTTTCTTTGTGTTACACTCTTTTATGCACTTTGAACAAACATTTCAATATTTAAAACTAAAAAAAACCACAATGATACTGCTATCTCTTTGGGAATGTTTGAAGTAAAAGCAACTAACTGCTTTTTAAATTATTCTGATGAAATTAAGATTATCTCTGGCCATCGACAGAGATAATTAAGTCTTTTTTTAAAGATTTTTATTTTAATTCCAGTATAGTTAACTTACAGTGTTATATTAATGTTTCAGGTATACAATACAGTGATTCAGCAAGTCTATATACATGACTCAGTGCTCATCAAGATAAGTGTACCCTTTAATCCCCATCACCTATTTCATCCATCCTGCCAATTCATCTCCCCCCTGGAAACCATCAGCTCTCTATAGCTAAAAGTCCGTTTCTTAGTTTGTCTCTTTTATTTATTTGTTTGTTTTGTTTCTTAAATTCCACATTTAAATGAAATCACATGTATTTGTTTCTCTGACTGACTGACTTTGCTTAGCATTATATTGTCTAGCTCCATCCGTGTTGTTGCAAATGGAAAGATTTCATTCCCTTTGATGGCTGAATAATATTCCATTATGTGTGTGTGTGATGTGAGATAGATAGATAGGTAGATCTATATATAAATAGATATATATATATGTATATATATCTATATATAAATAGATATTTAAAATATCTATTTTAGATAAATATATCTATAAATATATAGATATAGATATATAAAAATGTTGTATATATATACACAACATATACAACATTTTTATCCACTCATCTATCAGTGGACACTTGGTTGCTTCCATAACTTGGCTCTTGTTAATAATGCTGCAATAGGGGCGCCTGGGTGGCTCAGTGGGTTAAGGCCTCTGCCTTTGGCTCAGGTCATGATCCCAGGGTCCTGGGATCGAGCGCCGCATCGGGCTCTCTGCTCTGTGGAGAGCCTGCTTTCTCCTCTCTCTCTGCCTGCTTCTCTGCCTACTTGTGATCTCTGTCTGTCAAATAAATAAATAAATAAATAAATAAATAAAAAATAATGCTGCAATAAACATAGGGGTACATATGTCCTTTCCAATTAGTGTTTTTGTAATTTTTTTTTGGTAAATACCGAGTAGTGCAATAATTGGATTGTAGGGTAGTTCTATTTTTAATTTTTTGAGGAACCTCCATACTGTTTTCCACAGTGGCTGTACCAGTTTGTATTCCCACCAACAGTGCACGAGGGTTCCTTTTTCTCTACATCCTCACTAACACGTGTTACTTCTTGTGTTTTTGATTTTAGCTATTTTGACAGGTGTAAAGTGATACCTCATTGTGGTTCTGATTTGCATTTCCCCAATAATGAGTGATGTTGAGCAACTTTTCATGTGTCTCTTAGCTACGTCTGGATATCTTTGGAGAAATGTCCCTTCATGTCTTCTGCCCATTTTTTAATTAGGTTATTTGGATTTGGGGTGTTGAGTTGTGTAAGTTACTTATATATTTTGGATACTAACCTATTGTTGGATATATCATTTGCAAATATCTTCTCCCATTTAGTAACTTGTCTTTTACTTTTGTTGATTGTTTCCTTCACTGCACAGACACTTTTTATTTTGATATAGTCTCAATAATTCATTTTTGCTTTTATTTCCCTTGCCATAGGAGACATATATAGAAAAAAATGTTGCTACAGCGATGTCAGAGGAGATAATTTAAGTCTTAAAATATAAAGATCCCTGATATCACCATTTGTATTCAATATAGACTAGAATAGAGATCTTACCAGCGATGCTAGCCTGCAGAATAAGATGGGCGGTGATGGGAGGGGGAAGACGATTATAAAAGAAAAGGTATAAGAATGGAAAGGAAGAAAAAAACACTGTCATTATTGGCAAATTGGTGTAATTATCTATGTAGAAAATTTCCAAAACTCTACAGCTGAATTCCTAGAATTGACTAGGGAATTTAGCAAGGTCTTTGGATACAGAAGCAGTATAGGTAAGCCAATTACATTTCTATGGACTGGCAGTGACAACAAAAAACCAGAGAGTATAATTTTAAGAACATTTTATTCTGAAATTATTAACATTCCATGTGGCCATGCTATATTTTTTCAAAACTAAGAAATTGACTTTGGTACAATAATGTTACTAAACTATGCCTTTATTCAGATTTTCCCAGTTTTTCCTACTGATACCCTTTTTCTGTTTCAGAATCAAGTCTGGGTAGCTATATATCTTTAGTCTACCCCAATTTACAGCTAGTCCTTGCTCTTTTCTTTTCAGAACCCTGACACTTTTGAAGAGTAGAGGTGAGGTCATTGGTAAAATGGACCCCATGATGTTATCATATCATATAATATAACATTATTGTTAATGTTAACCTTGACCACTTGGTTAAGGTGGTGTCTGCCAGGTTTCTTCACAGCGAAGTTACTATAATAAATGTAATTTTAAAACTACAAAATTTACAATATAGAATGAAGTATAGAATACAATATAGATGACATTTGGATAAATCTAACAAATAATGTCTATGACCTTTATTGAGAAAATTATAAACTTCTGTTGAACGTTAACTATGATCCAATTAAATGGAGAGAAATGCTGTATTAATGTATTGGGAGACTAAATGTTGCAAAGATGTTAATTCTCTTAATGCACTTAGGATCAAATTCCTAACAGACTTGGGGAGTTTTAATGATACTACTACTACTTTTGATTATTATTATTGTTATTGTAGTTGTTATTTTGGTGATGACTGACATAATTCTGGACATAATGGAAGAGGAATGGTCCAACACACATATGAAAAGATGTGCAACATCACTTATTATCAGGGAAATGCACATCAAAACTACAATGAGATATTACTTCAAACCTGTCGGAATGGCTAAAATCAACAACACAAGAAACAACAACTGCTAGCAAGGATATGAAGAAAAAGGAACACTCATGCACTGTTGGTGGGAATACAAACTGGTATAGCCACTGTGGAAAACAGTACAGAGGTTCCTCAAAAAGTTAAAGATTGAACTACCCCACAATCCAGTATTTGCATTACTGGGTATTTACCCCAAAAAAAGAAAAAACACTAATTCGAAAGCATATATGCACTCATATGTTTATTGCAGCATTATTTACGATAGCCAGATTATAGAAGCATCCATTAATAGATAAATGGTAGTTTATGTGTGGAATAATCCACTATATGCATATACATGGATGTGATATATATATATATAATTATAAATTTTATAAATTTTATTTTTTATAAAAATAAATATTTTTTAGAAAATTTATTAATTTTATAAATCATATGTATATAATGGTAAATCATATAAATAATTATATATAATTACAAATTTTATAATTTATAAGTTTTATATTTATGTATAATTTACATATATAAATTTTATAATTTATAAAAATATAAAATGCTTATATGCAAGATATTCCCTCTTGTATAAATTATACATTACAATATTTCACTGTATTATATATATAAATATATATACTATATAAGGGGATATTATTCAGCTATTAAATCTGAAATGTGAAATCTTGGCATTGCAACAACATGGTTGGAACTGGAGAGTATAATTCTAAATGAGATAAGAGAAAGACAAATACCACGAGATTTCACTCGTATGTAATTTAAGGAAAAAAACCAAATGAGCAAAGGAAAAAGAGAGGGACAAAGCAAGAAACAGACTCTTAGCTATAGAGAACAAACTAATGATTACCAGAGGAGTAATGGGTGATGATAGGTTATAGGTGGTGGGGATTAAGGAGACCACTTGTTGTGATGAGCATTGGGTGATAAATGGAACTGTTGAATCACTATATTGTACAACTGAAATTAATATAATGCTATGCCAACTATACTGGAATTAAAATAAAAACTTAAAAAAAAAATGAAAAAGAAGAGAAAACGTCATGTGATTATGTTCACAGATGTGAAAAAAGACATTAGAAGAATTCTATAGAACATGATATTTTAATATAATTTCAATATGGTTGAATTTAATAGAATATAATTTCATATATGTAATATAATTTATAAATATAAATATAATTTCATATATAATATAATTGAATATAATTTCAATATCAGTAAGATATTGGTGCAATTTATGTTGAAAGATGGTCCAAAAATTACAGAGACACTCCTAAAGAACAAGGTGTTTTTCCTGCCTTATGTAATGATTTAATATAAAACAAATTTAAACCAGTGTAAGGATATATATGTTGGTCAGTGGGAAGCATAGAGAATTCAGAAACAGATCCATTTATATACAGAAGTTAGATTTTTCAGTGTAAGGTGCTAAGGCAAGAGATTGCTCAGATAAAAGAAAATAATACTGGATTCCTATCTCACATCACACACAAAATGGGAAATGGTTAAACTATAACTTATAAATTAATTATAAGTAAACTTAATTATAAAATTAGAAGCAGAGGGATGCCTGGGTGGCTCAGCCAGTTAAGCCACTGCCTTCAGCTCAGGTCATGATCCCAGGGTCCTGGGATCAAGTCCCATATCAGGCTTCTTGCTCAGTGGGAAGCCTGCTTCTCTCTCTGCCTCTGCCTGCCATTCTGCCTGCTTGTGTGCTCTCTCTCTCTCTCTCTGACAAATAAATAAATAAATAAAATCTTTAAAAATTAGAAGCAGAACCCAGAAAAGAAGTTGAAGAAAAAAACAAAATACCAAAGAAATGAAAACAAAATTTGAAGGAGTGTAAGAGAAAAGAATTAGTATAGAAAAATAGTGAAGTCATGGAAATTAGAAATGAGAGAAGTAAGGGTACCTGAGTGGCTCAGTTGATTAAGTGTCAGACTCTTGATCTCAGTTCAGTTCTTGATCTCATCCACACTGGGTGTGGAGCCTACTTCAAGAAAAAAAAAAAAAAAAAAAGTAGAAATAAGAGAAGTGAGCCACGTCAAATATACATTTAAAAGGTGATGTAACACCTTTAGTTTTAAAATATTAGTGTTTACAATATGCCAGAACTGCATCATTCATTAACTTCTCTCATCCTGCTGAGTTAGGTGCCAGAAATCATAAAATAATCTATAAATTATTATAATGATCTATCTACTGACAACTCAATTGCTCAATCACTTATAGAAAGCAAAGAATTGGAAACCACCTGACTTGCAGAGGGATTCATTATCACTTTGTCAGTTTGGGGAAGTTTATCAAAAAGGGTTAATTAAGATTTATCAAAAGAATATTAAAAGTTATTACTCTTTTGCTTACAGGTAACTTGTTTAACTCAAAATACTTAGAAAGGACTGTTTAGAGATATTATGAATTTTAAAACACATTTTCCATTATACAGTGAGTTTTTAGAGTAATTTTTGTCTTAACATACATCTGAAATGTATTTTTTATCCAGAACCTTGCAGCTATAAATATAGATCACTCAATTTAAGGAAAATTGTTGTCATTTAATTGACAAAGCTAGTCTTCAGTTACAAGTTTATCTTTCAAATCAGACTTCCTCTGTGGGTAAAAGTCCAACTTGATTTTTCAGCTCAAATAAATATGTTAATATATGTCTCCATGACAACCATCACACAGCTGAATTCTAATTCTAATATAGATAAATAGATAAGGCGCAGAGCCTTACTATGCGTTGCCTGGATACAGTAAGATACTGATGCCTTCAATATTTCTTTGCTTTGTGTTCACTAAAGTCTTCTAAAGTTGAGATGATTCTTTTGCAATAATAAGGGTATGGAAGATGTAACGTCCTTAAGTAAAAATACCCTCCTTACTGCTTCATTGTACTACATATCTGAACTTATAATATACTAACGTAGGCCCACATAGTCCGTTTCCTAATAAAATATGTGATATATATATCTACACATGTGTAGATATATATATGATGGGGGATAAACAAATCTTTATTGTACTACTTTCATAAAAGGGAGGATTTACAGGTTTGACAGGTTTGACATCCTGGAGAGTTTATATTCCAGGGAAATACACTAGTTGGGATTAATGGGTAGGATACATTTCTTTTGTAAAGTGAGAAAAGTGATTGTGAAGGAGAGGAGAAGGAAATACGAAAGAGGCTGGCTTAATACCTTAGATACAGGTGTATTTGCCAAAAGATCAGTAATAGAAAAGATGGAAGTTGATGATCTGGAATTTGATTACCTTAAAACTGTACCAACATATCTCCTGGAAAGTCTTCATGTAGCCCCAGAGTACCTCAATTTATAGACCACTGATACAGAAGACAGGCAGAGCAGATCCATCATATGTATAATTGCAGATATGATAACCAAGCTAGTGTGGTAAAATTAATGCTTAGAGATTAAACTTTCCTAAGATAAAAGACAACTAACATCTGAAGTTTGAGAGGGCATACTGTGTGACTGGGTTTTTATAGTAAAGTTGCTGGACCTCAGAAGTCAAGAAAGATTTTGGTGGGAAGAGCCAGGCAAATAGGTTTGAGTTATTTATAAATAGAGAAATTATATTGGCTTCAGATTTCATTCAGTGCAAGATTTCAAACAATGGAGTATACATAAAATATTTTCAAGAAAAGAATACTTAAGAAAGAACTTTTCTATTTCTCAAGCCTTTGGGTTTTCCAAGAACTAGGAAAGAATCACAACTTTTCAGCAATCTCATCCATAGGAAGGATCTAAGACAAGAAGTTTGAGAAAATCAACATGTAAATGTACTTGTTTTGCTGCCAGTTTGACTTCTTAAACATAAGGATGAACCAATAAGTTTACATGATACCAATCTCCAAAGATTAGCTCATGATGAAGTAGAATCTTGGGCATAGACTTTGCTGATAACTGTGCTCTGAGTGCTTTATCAAAAATCTTCCCCAGAAACATTTACTTTACTTTTTTCTAGGCAAAACAAATGAAATCTGTAAAAGACCTTTTATGTTTAAGTTAGAAAAAGTCTGAATATGTTTGGGTTGGTGAGAAAATAAAAAATATACCACCCCTGTCAATTTGGAACAAAACTACATAGTTTGTGAGCTGTGGTAAAAGAGCATCCTACATTCCTTTTTGAAAAGCCATCTGAAGAAGTGCGTCATATATAATTTTTCAGTTGTAAAAAGGTTCAGGGTCTAAACCAAGTGTTCTACTGCCTATACACTCTGATATTTCTGTTCTTGACTTCTATGGTTGACAGCAACAGATAAGAAAAATGGAAGACTGCAATAAGTTTATTTGCAAGAGAGCTAACAGTGCTCTCTGCTTTTCATACTTCAGCCAGCATGTTGGATATCCAGGCCGTGAATTGGGTTCTTTGGTTTGATAGTCTGGAGGCTGCCAATTCATATTTACAGAACAGATAGGCTGCCAAATAGATGATGAAGCTTTCTTAATTTTGCTTCTTCCAGAAGAAAAAAAAAAAGGTATAACGATTTCTTGAGAAGAAAGTGCCTATAAAGGAAATAAAAATCTGGATATCTAGAAGAAAAAAAAATATGGAGTCATTTTTAGCCCAAGATCAACAATTAGAAGAATGAGCTCGCAGGTGTTTTGTTTTCTACATGTGCTAGTATATATGATGAATGATGAAGAAACATTTGATTTGAATAAGTTACCTTTACCCAGATGTGTAATCTTTCGGTCTTGCTGTGACAACAGGGATAAGATTTCTTCAGAAAATGTAGAAAGAACTAACTAAAGAATTAATGAGCCTAGCGCTCTGTCTCTTACCAATGACTAAGTAGAATTTAGAGCTTATTTTGGTGAGAAAATGTCCGTTCTTCAGGCAGGTAAAAAGAGACCAGAAGCAGAAGAGTATAGACTGGCCAGTGGAATTAATAATAAAGGAAACAGGAAGAGAGGCAGATGAGGGGCAAACTGGAAGAAGAAATGATAAAAACAAAATGGCCCCCTAATACTGATGAGGCACAAAAAATCAAAGAAATCACAGAAACAACATAATGAAAACACTTCAAGTGAGTAAGAAAATAATGTTTACTGATGAAGGGAAGTTGGCTCACCAGTGACCACCAATGTAGAAATGCATGTGAAAGATACCAAGGAAGAGGATTATACCAGTAACAACCTTAATAAAGCAGAAGAAAGGCCTTTAGGAAGAGGACAAATTTGACTGAGAAGAGAATATGAAGAACGTTAAGGGAAAGCATATGGAGAAAGACTTAAAAAGAGAAGCCAAGAAGATAACAGAGTGGGAGAACCCTGAGCTTATTACCTTGTTCCACATTTACAACCAGATATCATCCACATCCAAGGAAGTAAAGCAGAGAGTGATCCGAAGACTGGTGGAACGAACTCCACATAAATATAGAGAAGAAGCTGCATCTGAAAGGTTAGGAAGGTTAGAAAGATAGAGGGAGGCTGCCTGCAAGGGGGAGGGAGCTGTGTGCATGGATAAGGCAGAGAAATGCGCTCTTGAAACAGGAAGCTCACAAAAGGAAGACTAATCCCATAGCATTTGACCAGAGGCTGAATTGGAGTTTGTAAAACGAGTGGGACTTGGAGCCTGGAGCTTTAAAAGTCAGTGGACTTAGTGTGTGAGCCAAGAGGATGAGTGATAGCTGGGTCTTTGTCCTTGAAGAGATAGCAGCCTGCATGGAGAGGCAACATAAAAACAGCAGTTTACACAAAGCCAGGGACAAACAGGAGACAGATCTATTTATATTGATTTCAGAGCGTGTTGGGGGACTTCTCTGAAAACAAGGGAGCTGGCAGGTGCCATTTTCCTCCACAGTCCCCCAGCATAAACAAAGCCACCTGTAGGAGGCAGCACTACACAGACACTAGCTTCCTAACCTGCTAGCAGGTAAGGGTGGTTCAGTATTAGCAAATCAAGCAATGTGATACATCACATCTATAAGAGAAAGGATAAAAAACATATGATCATTTCAATGGATGCAGAAGAGGCATTTAACAAAACACAACCTCAATTCATGGCAAAAACCCTTAACAGAGTAGGTTTAGAGGGAACATATTTCAACATAATAAAGGTTATGTATGAAAAACCCATAGTTAACATCAACTTCAGTGGGGAAAAACTGAGAGCCTTTCCCCTAAGATCAGGAACAAGACAAGGATGGCCACTCTCACCACTTATATTTAACATGGTAGTGGAAGTCCTAGCCATAGCAGTCAGCAGAAAGAAATAAAAAGCATCCAAATTGGTAAGGAATATGTAAAACTTTCACAACTTGCAGATGACATGATAGTATATGTAGAAAACCCAAAAGACTTAACAACAACAAAAAAAATGCTAGAACTGATACACAAACTCAGTAAAACTGCAGGATGCAAAATTAAAGTACAGAAGTTCTATACACCAGTAATGAAGCAGCAGAAAGAGAAATTAAGAAAACAGTCGCATTTTCAGTTTTATCTAAAACAATAAGATAGCTAGGAATAGACCTAACCAAAAAGGTGAAAGAACCGTACTCTGAAAACTATAAAATATTGATGAAAGAGATTGAAGATGACACAAAGAAAGAAAGACATTCCATGCTCGTGGAGTGAAAGAACAAATATTAAAATGTCTGTACTACCCAAAGCAATCTATACATTTAATGCAATCCCTATGAAAATACCAACAACATTTGTCACAGAACTAGAATAAACAGTCCTAAAATTTGTATGGAACCACAAAAGACCACAAATAGCCAAAGCAGTCTTGAAAAAGAAAAGCAAAGCTGAAACCATAATTCCAGACTTTAAGTTATATCATCAAGCTGTAATAATCAAAACAGTATGATACTAGCCAAAAATAAACACCTAGATCAAAAGAACCGAATAGAAAACCCACAAATAAACCCACAACTTTATGTCCAATTAATTAATCTTCAAGAAAGCAGGAAAGAATATCTAGTGGGAAAAGGACAGTCTTTTTAATAAATGATGTTGGGAAAACTAGACAGCTACGTGCAAAAAAAAAAAAAAAAGACCACTTTCTTATACTATACACAAAAATAAATTCAAAATGGATTAAAGATGTAAATATGAGGCCCGAAGCCATAAAAACCCAGAAGAGAACACAGGCAGTAAATTCTTTGACATAAGCAATTTTTTTTGATATAGCAACTTTTTTCTAGATATGTCTCCTGAGGCAAGGGAAACAAAAAGCAAAAATAAACTATTGGGTTTAGATCAAAATAAAAAGTTTCTTTTTGAAGAAGGGAACAATCACCAAAAGTAAAGGGCAATCTACAGAGTAGGGGAAGATATTTGCAAATGACATATTCAATAAAGGGTATCATATTCATTCTCATCATATTCAATAAAGTATCTAAAAGATAATAAAGAACTGATGTAACTCAACAATCAAAAACCAATAATCCAATTAAAAAATGGCCAGAAGTCATGAACAGACAGATACATGAAAAGATGTTCATCATTACTCACCATTATGGAAATGCAAATCAAAACTGCAATGAAATACCACCTCAAACTTGTCAGAATGGTTAAAATCAACAACACAGAAAACAACAGGTGTTGGCAAAGATGTGAAGGAAAAGGAACCCTCGTGCATTGTTGATAGGATGCAAACTGATGCAGCCACTGTGGAAAACAGTATGGAGGTTCATCAAAAAGTTAAAAATAAAACTACCCTATCATCCAGTATTCACACTAGTAGGTATTTACCCAAAGAATACAAAACTAATTCTAAGGGGTACATGTTCCTGTGTATTTATAGCAGCGTTGGTTACAAGAGCCAAATTACAGAAGCAACCCAAGTGTCCACTGATAGATGAATGGATAAAGAAGACATGAGGTATATGTGCAATGGAATATTATTCAGCCATCAAAGGGAATGAAATCTTGCCATTTGTAACAACATGGATGGAGGTAGGGAGTATAATGCTAAGCAGAATAAGTCAGAGAAAGATAAATACCATATGATTTTACTCATGTGGAATTTAAGAAACAAAACAAATGAACAAAGGGAAAAAAGGGGGGTGCCTTGGTGGCACAGTTGGTTAAGCATCTACCTCTTGGTTTGGCTCAGATCATGATCTCAGGGTCATGAGACTGAACCCTGCATCAGGCTCTGTGCTCAACATGGAGTCAGCTGAGATTCTCTCTCCTTCTCCCTCTTCCCTTCCTGCTCATGCTTTCTCTCTCTTCCAAATAAATAAATAAATCTTAAAGAGAGAGAGAGAAACCAAGAAACAGACTCTTAATTATAGAGAACAAATTGATGGTTACTGGTGGGGAGGAGGATGAGGGATGGGTTAAGTACGTGACGAGGATTAAGGAGGGCGCTTGCCATGATGATGCCTGGGTAATGTATGGAATTACTGAATCACTATGTTGTACACCTGAAACTGATACGACACTATAGTAACTGACTGGATTCAAAATTAATAAAACAAAAGGAAAGCCAAGAGGGATACCTTTTAGCGTTGGTGTGGTGATGATGAGAAATTTGATCTATTCGTTCTTAGATCCTGATAAATACAGATGTCTGAAGAATCAGATAGTGAAGGTATGGAAAATGAAATTGGTGATGCCAGGAAGAAGCAGAGAATGAGGAAAGGGGGTAATAGTGTAGTGGAAGAAGTGAAACAAACAGGTTGCAATAGAAAGAAGGCCTAGTGGGAAACCTAAGAGCCTTTGGATACAGGTCTGTCTTTACCAAAGACCACAGAGCTGTTACATCTGCTCAAAACTCAAAGCTAACTACTACTTACTTTACTCTTTTTGAAATGCTTTGTCACGATTATATGGGCCACCAGTCAAAAAAAAAAAAGAGTTGGCTTTGGAATAGTTAACAAAGAGTCCATGCTTCAAGGATCTAGATTCTAGAGAACTCTAGACAGAGGTCATCATATAGCTAACCCCCTTTTGACCCATCAGAGAATATACTTCAAGTGAGAGTGGATTAAAGAAATTTCCTGATCCTATTTCCAGCATGTATGCGCTTGGACTATATCCACTTCTTTATTTTACTGCCAAGTTGTAGAGTTCTTGTCCCATTTTTAGAAATTCTTATCTTACTATACAGAATGTACTACTGTTAAACAAAATTGCTCAGAATATGATGTATTTAATATTTCCAAAGCTAGAGTATGTGATGGAGCGGCCCTAATAAGTAATGAGTATTTTTGAATTGAGATTATCAATAATAATCCTGTTTCCCATTTTTAATAAAATTATACAGTATTTAAGAATACATTAAATAGGGCGCTTGGATGGCTCAGTCAGTTGGGCATCTGCCTTCTGCTTGGGTCGTGACCTCAGGGTTCTTGGATTGAGCCCCTATCAGGCTCCCTGCTCAGTGAGAGTCTGCTTCTCCCTCTCCCTCTGCTTCTTCTCCCTGTTTGTGTTCTCTCTCTTTCAAATGAATAAATAAAATCTTTTTAAAAATGCATTAAACAGGGGCGCCTGGGTGGCTCAGTGGGTTAAAGCCTCTGCCTTCGGCTCAGGTCATGATCTCAGGGTCCTGGGATCGAGCCCCGCATCTCGGGCTCTCTGCTCCGCAGGGAGCCTGCTTCCTACTCTCTCTCTCTGCCTGCCTCTCTGCCTAGTTGTGATTTCTCTCTGTCAAATAAATAAAATATTTTAAAAAATGCATTAAACAAAAGACCTGTAGGATCTCTACATGGGAAACAATAAAACATTACTGAAAAATTAAGGAATACTTGCATAAATGATGAGACATGACATATTCATGGATTGGAATACTCAATTAGAGGACAGTTATCTGCAAATTGATCTATAGATTGAACATAATCCCTACCATATTCACATAGGCTTTTTTTTTCCATGCAGGCTTTTTTTTTTTTTTTTTTGCATTGCATTCATGCAGGCTTTTTAAATAAAATTGACAAGGTGATTCTACAAGTTATGTGGAAATGTTAAAGATTGAGAATTTCTAAAACAATCATAAAATCATAGTTGGAGACCTTGACTTCACAGCATAATCATACACTACAATAACCAAAACAGTGTGGTGCTGCTGCAAGGATCAACAAAAAGATAAATACAGTTGAACAGAGAGGCAAGAATAGACCCACAGTTATTTGGTCATTTGATTTCAAACAAAATTCAAAGCAACCCAAGGAGGAAAGGAAAGTTTTTCAATAAATACTGCTGGAACAACTGGATATCCATATGGGGAAAAAAAATCTCAATTCCTACATTCCACCAAGCACAGAAATTAATTGAGATGGATTATATTACTAAATTAAAAAGCCGCAACTGTAAGGTTTGGGGGCAAAAAAAAAAACAGAGACTATCTTCATGACTTTGGGGGTCAGGTAATACTACTCAGCAAGAAATTGAAACACAGTACTAATACCTACAACAGCGTGGATGAATCTCATTATATTAGCTGAAAGAAATCTTATACAAAAGAATACGTACATACAGTATTACATTTTTATGAAGTTCTAGTACAAGCAACTTTTATGAGGGAAAAGAATGGAGTGGTTTGTCTAGGGAATAGGCAGGAATTGACTGGGAAGGATTATGAAGGAACGTTCTTTGAGGTGATGGTAATGGTTTGGGTTACAAGGCGTATGAATTTGTAAAAACTGATGGAATGGTACACTCAAGATTGGTACATTTTATTTTATGTAAATCTTACTTCAAAGAAAGGAAAAAAGAGCGTTAAAAATATCACAAGGAGATACTATTTTATATCTGCCAGATAGGCAAGTGTTGGCAAGGGAATATCCTGACCTCTCTCACCCTTGCTAGCGGTAGTGTAAATTAGGTCAACCATATAAAACAGTTAGTCATTATCTAATAACTCATGCATATGCCAACAAAATGATTCCATGTTGAGGCATAGAAACTTCTGTAAATGTACACAGAGAAACATGTAAGACAGTATTCCAGAAAAGTGAAAAGAACTGAGATACCCATCAACAGGAGAAGGCATAATTGTGCTATATTCAAACACACCATCACGGATGAATCTTGTGAACATATAAGAATACTCCCAATATGATTCTAATCAATATAATTTCATTCAAAATCTTGAAAAATTACAAACTATGTTGATTAAGGATACATTTCTTGTAAAGGAGAGCAATGGAAATAAATTCAGTGTATGGGATGAAGGCATGGCAAGGAGAATTAGAATTGGAATGAAAAAGCCCATAAAGGCAACTTCAAAATTACTAGTAAGGTTTTATTCCCTAAAATGGCTAGTGGGAAGAGTGTTTATTATTTTTCTTTATAGCTTGCACGTGTTAAAATATTCTTTGATATAATTGAATATTTGATAATTCCATGAGTAACAAAATATACATTTTAATATTAAATCTAAGAATTTTTCATTAGCAGTAATATGCAAAGTTAAGCCATTTATTCAAATGTTTATCAAATGCCTGTACACAGCCTGATAGGGGTGTGACATTAGTTAAGTCCTTATTGGGAGGCTACCATTTTGGTAGCTGTATCTTAAAAATTAATTTAAAAACCAGTGAGATCTAAAATGATGACAGTCTTATATAGGTCCAGCTTTGACCTCACTCCCCTAATGCTACTCCAGGGGACTTCTGAAGGCATACTTTTATGAATTAGAGTGTCAGGTAAATTGATCATTGACCAATCATAAAGGTACCTTATAATCAGGTCATGGAGAATGTGTCCTGTAATTTATTTTCTTGAAACTTAACTATGATAAAAATTCTTAGGATGCTGTGGCTAACACACAGATCTTACTGTTCTTTTGTTGAATATTAAACATTTTTGAGGTATTTATAGATTTTTCATTTCAACATTTCCTGCAAAATCTGTGAATATTTTTCATTACATCAACTTGCCAGAAAACAAAGGTTGAACTCTGTAGCTCTAATGTGGTCCTGAATTTGTAGTTTAAAATTAAAAGGGCTTACCCCAACCCTTTACTCTTTATAAGTATTCAGACATTCCTTTGATGCCAAATAATAAATTCATAGTGCTGCATATCCAGCAGGATGACAGTCTGCTTGCCTATATGAAGTACTTAAATATACCCAATTGCAATTCCAAAGCCTTATTGCTTCATTTATCACAGGAAGTGCCAGAGTTCTGAAATATTTTGTAAGAAAAGCTACTCTACTTGCATGAATTCTCACAGGAATGACCAAGAATATTATGCCAATTCAGTCCTAAGTATTGAAGTTAAGGTTCTAAATGACGTTTAATATTATGATTTATTTTCTATCCTAAACTTTATAAGGCACAAAACAAGATCCTATCCTTTCATATTCCTTTTTATTTTTAAAGTGTCTGAGTGATGATAAAAATCTAAGCTTAAGAACTGTCAGATGATTTATGATATTTCATTTATTTTTCAAAGGATTGGGGTGTCACCAGTAAGCCTATTAGAATTGTAGGTTTAAAGTTCCTCAATTTTAAAAAAGACCAGCTGCATAAACAAATGTGTTAGCTTTGTAACTTAATTCTGTGTGATTTTTTTTAATTCTTCAAAGTACCAAAGTAGGCAGTTCTTCTTAGGTCATAAATACTTGTTTATGTCATTATGATCTCAAACGTTCAAGTACATTTCAAGATCTACTTTTTAAAATATTAATATGGTTTTATTGCATTCTTTACAACCTCAAGACATTTCTTCCTTTGTCTGCTGAAATCTGCCTTTCTTCATGGGCTGACACCAACTAAAGTGAAATATAGATAAACTGGAGGAAGATTACTTTAAGAAATTGGAATTCTGTAGTCATGGATAGACAATCCAATAACTGTCTTTGAGAATGCTCTGAGTACCTTGAAGCTATTTTTTTTACTTAACTTTTAAGTTTGGGATAATTATAAATTCCCATGTAGTTATAAGAAATAATAGGCACCCAATGTTATCTTTATGCATTTTCCCCCAAAAGAGAGTACCATCCAGATGATACAGTGATACAATTCAAGTCTTATTTGGATTTCCCTAGTTTTACTTGAACTCATATGCATATGTATACATTTAGTTTCTGTGAACTTATCACATGAGTAGCTTCCTTTATCTACCACAGTCAAGAAGAGAACAGTTCCATCACAAGGATTCTTCATGTTACCCCTTTATAACCATGCTCACCTACCCCATTTTCCCATCCCTAACCCCTGGCAACCACTAATTTGTTCTCTATTTCTATAATTTTTTCATTGCAATAATGTTACATAAATGGAATCTTTGGGATTGTCTATTTTATTTAGCATAATTCCCTTAATGTTCATCCAAATAATTGCATTCATCAGTAGTTTATTTTTTATTGCTGAGTAGTATTTCATCAAAATCTACTTTGATTTTTAGCATTCACATAAATACACATAAAATGATAGGCAATTGAAATATCAGCTGACAAGTTTTTTTAAATGTTACAATTAACCTGTTATTTAAAGTTATAGGTAAGTTTTTAGTGTCCTTTTTGTTATTTAGATTGGATTCGCTTCTGCCTTGTCATACCAAGACCAGATGAATTGCTACCTGTGTACTGAAGATATATTTCCAGTAGGGGGGAAAAAAAAAGATAATTCTATGTCCTACAAATAAGTCATTTTAATAAAAACTGACAAGATTGGAGAAAATATACATGCAGGAAATCCTGTCATTTGTGGCAACAAATGGATGGATAGATCTGGGGAGCATTATGCTAAGTGAAATAAGCCAGAGAGAGAAAGACGAATGTGGAATCTAAGGGAAAAAAAGTTGAACTGATGGACAAAGTTGAAAGTAGAAAAATGGCTGCCAGGGGTTGGAGTGTCTGGAAAATAGGGAGAGGTTGGTAAAAGGGTGCAAACTTTCAGCTATAAAATGAATAAAGTCTGAGGATCTAATATATGGCATGATGTATCATTCTGAAATTTACTGAGCGAGTAGAACTTAAATGTTCTTGGCAAAAAAAGGGGGAGATTACATGTATGAGGTGACATGTTAATTAACTTGATGGGGGGTATCCTTTCACAGTGTATACATATATCAATCATTACTTGGTATACATTAAGTTACTTGCAGTTTTGTCAGTTATACCTTAAAACTGAAAAAAAACATTTGTGGTGGTTTAAATGCTTTCAAGCTTCTGGTAATTCACATGTTATCGTACATTTTATTTATCCTACAAGACCTTTTTTCCACACCAGCAAGACTTTAACTAGCTTTTTAAGGGCAGAACCTGTATATATCTAAGCAAGCTGTTCACTGTGTATACCTCAGAGGTAGTCACTAAGTAAATGGTGAAAAAGTGCTGGACATTGCAGCTCTAATGAGACTATGGGACACATTTTATTTGATCAGGGATTTTTAATAAAATTTTATACTTTTTTTACAAACCTTTGCTAAATAGATAAATGTTCTTATTTGAAGTAACAGTGACTCCCATCTTTCTGACCTACCAAGAGAATTACTTTCTCTTACCCAGTTAAACTTTATATTTATCTAGGGTGCCTGGGTGGCTCAGTTGGTTAAGCAACTGCCTTCGGCTCAGGTCATGATCCTGGAGACCCAGGATCGAGTCCCACATCAGGCTCCCTGCTAGGCAGGGATTCTGCTTCTCCCTCTGACCCTCCCTCTTCTCATGCTCTGTCTCTCTCTCTCATTCTCTCTCTCAAATAAAATAAATAAGATATTTTTTAAAAAACTTTAATATTTAAAGTAGCTGAGAAGTATGGATCATAATTGATATATTTATTCCTCTGTTCAGATTTTTTAAATTATGAAGATTTCTGTTTACTGGAACCAAATTACTCTAAGATTTTGATACTTTTTATAGTGATTCCCCTGGATATTTTCAATTCTAGAATATATGAAATTCTAGCCTTGATTTTTATACGAAAGAAAATTGAATACAATAGCTTCAGTTTTAATGCTATTAATTTAGAATTGGCTTACTAAAAACAATGTTTATATGAAATTTCTTTAAAAGATACTTTAAAACTATATATATGTATATATAAAGATTTATTTGAGAGAGAGAATGCATGCTAGTGGGGGGAGGGGCAGAGAGAGAGGGAAAGAGAGAATCTCAAGCAGACTCCTTGCTGAATGTGGAGCCAGATGCAGGGCTCCATCCTATGACCCTGAGATCATGACCTGAGCTGAAACCAAGAGTTGGCTGCCTGACTGAATGGGCCATCCAGGCACTCCTAAAATTATATATATATTTTATCATTTTTATCAAGAATAGTCTGGATGAAAGGATAATGCGTTTCTGTAAGTCTAAGTATATTTTACAAAAGCACAACTAAAGACTTGGTTTAAATCAGTGATTTTCAAAGAAGAGTCCTGTATTAGTACTAAAAGATAAAGTTCCTCTCTGCTCCCTTTATAAGATACGGTTCTCCATCCAACATGCTACCAAATCCCTGCTGAGAGTCTTTTGTACTGAATAGATTCTTTTTTTATTTTCAGTCTGATCAGATCAGTCTGATCAGTCTGGAAGTGCCTGCTACTGTTTTCACTATATTTTTGCCTCTTTTCCCACCTGTGTCTGTAGGAGGCTTTTGCCTGAATGGGGAGAAAAGAATGTTTTGGTATTACCAGATTCTTCTAAATGTGTACAGGAGAACTAGAGGAATGTGGGCTTTGCTGAAGCACAGTCCTCTTGTCTCTTCTTAAGCACCCATCAGCTCTTGCCTTCCTTAACACTAATGTTCTTCATCTTTCTCTCTAGAGATTCGTGCTGCCTGCTATCTGTAACCACTTTAATATGACCTTTCCTCTTTCCTGTGCTTATAGCCTCTGCTGAATCTTCCTTCCCACTCTTGCTCATGGTAAGCATGTTCTAGGAAAGCCTTAAGTCTTTCTGCATTCAGTGTGTCCCAGGCATGGGTAGAATATGGAGTGTTCCAGGACCTTGCTTCTTCAGAAGTGCTTAGTTGAACCTAGGGAGCCTCAATAACTAATGTGAAGAAGACCCAGCCAGGCAGACTGTGAATAAGAGTAAGTATGCCTGCCATTACCTTTATTTTGATCATAGCAACAGTTCCAAAAATCTCTTTACATCCCTGTTGTTATCACTGCCTTTTACGTGCACCATAGTTGTGTGGATATATTGTGCTGTGGCTATCAAAATTGGAAGAAGGTGTGATTTAACAGCATGGCAAATATATTATTAGATTCAGGCGTGTGGTCTGTGATGATTACTATGACTGCATAAGCCACAGCTCCTTCTATAATACCTTTGCTGTACTTAAATTTTTTCGCCTAGATAGATCATACAGTCAGTGTCATTAATTTGGGATGGAAAGCACCCTCTTATCATTAACACTACCTCTTACAAGTTTGAAAATGATTCAGTATGCAGTATTAAGAAGAGAAGTGTTTGGGGGACACCTGGGGGGTTCACTTGGTTAAGCATCTAACTCTTGGTTTTAGCTGAGGTCATGATCTCAGAGTCATGGGATGGAGCCCACGTTAGGCTTCATGCTCAGTGTGGAATCTACTTAAAATTCTCTCTCTCCCTTTCCTTCCCCTTCTGCCCCTCCCACTGTGCTCACTCTCTCTCTCCCTGGGGAAAAAAAATTTTTTTTTAAAAAGGAAAAGAAGTGTTTTTATTACTTTCAATAAGAGGATATGTGATGTAAGGCTAGATATAAGGTAAAAGTGAAGAGGAGTGAGTAGAAATAAGGACTAGGAAAAGAAAATTAAAGGAACAGTTATTTTCTGACATTCATCATTTCAGGTATTAGGTTTGGACTTTTTTGAGTTCTGTTTTTTGGAAATAGAAAATATCAGCCCAGAACCATGAGTTCAGTTAACAATTTTTTATGTACTTTGGAGTTTGATTTTTCTGTTACCAAGTAAAGATAAAGATGGCAATGATTTAGTAGCAGCTCATGGATAGTAACTGTGAGGTGCTGAGTGTACATTACATAATAATCAGAATCAAAAGTTAAGCATATCTTTGGATTTGTAACTTTAAGTAATTCCATAGTCATTAAGTTATATCCGTGTACATATACTTTGAGAAATCTTAGTACTTTACTGAAGTGTAAGCTTTTGTATTATACGGTAGTATAAAGCAAATATCTTTGTGATTTTGCTTAACAAAACAGCGTCGAGCTTTTTTTTTTTCCCCCCAAAAATGTGATTGTGGTCTTCATGATATACAAATATTGCTTTGTGTTTATCTCCTAAGTTTGAAAATTCAATTATCTTTTCTAAGAATTTGAAGAAAGTCAAGTTTTATTTTCTAGATATTTTGAGACATCACATGATAAAAACATTATATAATTTGTGTGCATTGATACAGTTGTCACAGTTTTTCAACTTGCCTCATAAGGCCTACTTTAAAATAGTCTTTAATGCATATGACTTCCCAGAGTATCAATTTCATAAATGAAGTTCCTTAATAATAAAATTTATTTTGGTTATATCAACTGGTAGGATCTTTCTTCTAGAAAATGCTTGGGCAAACTAAATTTTAGTACTAATTGTTTGAAGTAACATTTTCACATTTCTCTGTGCACTCTGTATTGATTTTTTTATTTGCAGGGTGTTTTGCAGTCCTTTATGAGATAGATATGAAATTAATTAGGAAACCTAGAACAGCTACATATTTTTCCTACTTGCTGTCCTTAAGAGTTTTTTAGAACAGATGTATTTAAGAGCAGATCCAAATTGAGAACTTTATTGTGCATACTTTTAACCATTAGGGTAATATGAAATGGAAGGATGTACACTTAAAAAGATGAGCACCCTCTTAAATACATCAGAACAGCTTGGGTTCCATTCCAACACTGTAAATTAAATAGACATAGGAGACATATATAGAACACTCCACTCAACAAGAGCAGACTATACATTCTTCTCAATGTACATGGATCATTCTCCAGAATAGACTGTCCATTAGGCTATAAAACAAGCCTCAATTAATGTAAAAAGGATGGAAATTATACAAAGTATTTTCTCTGACCACAACAGAATACAATAAAAAATAAGTAACAGGGGGCGCCTGGGTGGCTCAGTGGGTTGAAGCCGCTGCCTTCGGCTCAGGTCATGATCTCAGGGTCCTGGGATCAAGCCCCAAGTCGGGCTCTCTGCTCTGCAGGGAGCCTGCTTCCTCCTCTCTCTCTGCCTGCCTCTCCGCCTACTTGTGATCTCTCTCTCTGCTAAATAAATAAATAAAATCTTAAAAAAAAAAAATCTCAAATCAGTGACTGAACCTTCCACCTTAAGAACCTAGAAAAAAGAAGAGCAAATAGAAAGAAAATAAATAAATAAATAAATAAAGGTGAAAGCATAAATTTAAGGACTAGAGAATAAAAAAATAGAGAAAATCAATGAAAGCAAAGGTTGATTCTTTAAAAGATCTTAATAAAACTGACAAATCTTTAGACTGACCAAGAAAAAAAGAGAACATTCAAGTTAGTAAGATCAGAAATGAAAGAGGGTGCATTACTACCGATCTTACAGAAATAAGAAAGGATTTTAAAGGAACATTAGAAATAATCGTATGCCATCACTTCTTGGCCTTTTGGCTAAAATCAAGTGTAGAAATAATTGTATGCCAAAATATTATCAGGTGACTTAGATGAAATGGACAAACTCCTAAAAGACAAAAACTACCAAAACTAACTCAAGAAAGAAAATCTGAACTGACAAGTGATTGAATTATTTAAAAAGTTCCCACAGAGTAAAAAAAGCCCAAACCCAGATGGCTTCACCTGTGAAGTCTATCAGAGCTATAAAGAAAAATTAATACCCGTGCTTTACAAAGTCTTCTAAAAATTAGAGGAGAAAATACTTTCCAATTCATTCGATTCGGCCAGTATATCCTGATGCTGAAACCAGACAAAGACAACACCAGGAAAACTACAGACCAATATTCCTTATAAATACAAATGCAAAAATTGCCAACAAAATACTAGCAAACCAAATCTAGTAACTATAAAGAAGATTAGAAACAAAGGCCACGTGGGATGATTTTATCAGAAATGCAAGATTATTTTTAATCAATGTAATACATTAATAAAATGAAGAAAAGCTATGTGATCATCATTTAATAGGCACAGAAAAAGCATTTGACAAAATTGATGTTCCTTTTATGATGAAAACACTCAATAATGTAGAAATAGGTGGGAACTACAAAAATTCCACAACTCACATCGTACTTACCAGTGACAGATTGAAAGTTCTCTTCCTAAGATCAGGATGAACGTGAGGATGTGTTCTCTTGCCACTTCTATTAAGGGCATTTAGGCAAGGAAAGGGGTAAAAAAGAATCCAAATCAAAAGAGAAAACTTTTTGTATTTATAGATGGTATTATTCTGAATATGGAAAACCTTAAGGAACCAACTGAAAAAACTTAGAATTAATAAGCAAGTTTTAGCAGGGCTAAAAAATATACAATCAGTATGAAAATCAGTTGTATTTATGTACACTAGCAGTGAATCCTTCAAAAGTGAAATTAAGAAAATAGTTGCATTTATAATAGCATCAAAAAGAATAAATATTTAACAATAAGTTTAACAAAAGAAATACAAGACTTATGCTCTAAAGTTTAAAAATGTTAGAAAGTAAAGACAAATAAATCGAAAGACATCTTACAGTTTTTTAATTGAAGTATAGTTGATATGCAGTATTATATGGATTCCATTGTACAACATGGTGATTTGACAATTATATACATTATGAAATGCTCACCACAATAAGCATAGTTACTATCTGTCACCATAAAAGTTCTTATAGTATTATTGACCATATTCCCTATGCTGTACTTTTCATCCCCGTGACTTACTTATTTCACAATTGGAAGTTTATACCTCTTAATCCCCTTGAATTGGAAGACTTAACGTTGTTAAGATGGCAATACACCCAAATGGATCAACAGATTCAAAGCAATCTCAGTGAAAATCCCAGTTGCCATTTTTTGTAGAAGTTGACATGCTGATCCTAAAATTCATATGGAGATTCAAGGGACTTATAATAGGCAAACCAATCTTAGAAAAGAAAACAGGAAGACTCACACTTCTCAATTTCGGAACTTACTGTAAAGTTACAATAAACAAGATAGGGTGGTACTGACAAAAGGCTAGGCATAGAGGTCAATGGAATAGGATTGAGAGTCCTGAATAAACCCTCACATGTATGGTAAATTGATTTTCAACCAGCGTGTGAAGACATTTCAGGGGGGAAAAGAACAGTCTTATCAACCAGTGGCTTGGAACAACTGGGTATCACATGCAAGCAAATGAAAGGGGACCTGTGCCTCACATGATATTCAAAAATTAACTCAAAGTGGATCAAAGATCTAAATGCAAGAGCTAAAACTGAAACTATATAAAACTCTGAAAGGAAAACAAAGTTTGAAATCTTTATACCTTGGATTAGGCGATCATTTCTTAGTTTGACATGAAAAGCGTGAGCAATAAAAGAAAAGTTCAAAATGAAAACTTTTGTGCTTTGGAGGATAGCAAAAAGAAAGCAAAAAGGCATCGTTCAGAATGGGACACCATCATCTATCTGCTAAGGGACTTGGACTGAATATAAAAAGTATTACAACTCAGTAACAAAAAGGAACCACAATTTTAAAGTGATCAAAGGATTTACATAGCTCTTTCTCCTAAGAAGATATACAAATTGTCCATGAGCACCTGGCAACCTTGCCAACATTACAGTGATTAGAGCCACAGTGATATACAACTTCATACCCATTAGGATGGCCATAATTTTAAAAATGGACAAAAAAGATTCAGTAAGAATATGTGGAAATTGGAAACCTCCTATATTACTGATGGGAATGTAAATGGACAGCTGCTTTGGAAAAGTCTGACCATTCCTCAGAAGATGAAGCATAGAGTTACCCTGTGACCCAGCCTGTAGTACTATAGAATATACCTGTTCCATTCCTAAGTATATATCCAGGAGAAGTGAATATGGCCACACAAAAACTTGTGCACAAATGTTCATAGCAGCATTATTCATAATGACCAAAAAGTGGAAACAACCCAAATGTCTGTCAGTCGATGACTAAACAAAAGTGGTATATCCATACAGTGGCTTATTATCTGGCAACAAAAAGGAACGAAAGTACTGGTACATTCTGTAACATTCATGAACCTTGAAAACATTATGCCAAGTGAAAGAAGTCAGACACCAAAAGGCCACATATTATATGATACCACTAACATGAAATTTTCAGAATAAGTGAATCTACAGAGACAGAAAGTAGATTAATGATTTCCAGGGCCAAGCAGGTAGTAGGGTGACTGCTAATGGGTATGAGGTTTCTCTTTAGGGTGATGGGACATTCTGGAATTAGATGGTGTGGTGGTTCTATAACTTTGTGAATATACTATAAAACATCGAATTGTATACTTCAAAAGGGTGAATTTTATCACAAATATAAGTAAATGGGTATTAACTGAGCTCCTCCTAGGTCTTCTGTTATTGTGCCAGATGTTTAGGGTACCAGGTGAACACAAAGGGGTATGACCACTGCCTTCTGGAGCTTCTTGTGTATTGAAGACAGCAGGTATTATCTAAGTAAAATTACAATTGTGGTAAATGCTCTAAGGAAAAGGGTCCAGGGTTCAGTGAGGTTATTAATAGGAGTATCTGAGACTAGGTCAGACAGTTCTCCTAAGGAGCTTATCCTGCCTTGAGAACTGAAGGATGAAGCCACGTTATCCAGAAGACAAGCAGCATTACAGGGAAAGGGAACCAGGATGTGTAAAGACTCCACCAACAGAGCCATCCTGTGTTCAGGAAACTGCTGGAAAGCTTGTGTGGCTGGGACACAGAAGATGAGGGTATAGGGTGCAGGTTGAAACTGAGGAGCAGGCTGAGGTGAGACTGCAAAAATTCACGGACTTGCTATGGCGTCCAGTGGTTTTCATTCTGGGATGGCGCATTCTAATTGATGTTTTGAAAAGAGGACTGTGGCCATGTTGGTTAGAGAAGGAGTGGGAGAGGAAGCTATTAGAGTATTCAATGGTCTCTGCAGAGAATGACACAGCAACTGGCATCAGGTAGTTGGCAATAGAGATGAGAAGATACCAATGTATCTAAGGGCTGTTTAGGAGTTAAAACTGACAGGATTAGGTAAAAACCTAGAACTAGGAAGTGAGGGAGTTGTTGGACTTTTCCCTGTGAATGCATTGGAGGGCCATTGCTAAGCCAGAGAGATTCCTTCAGTATGTACTTTGCTATGAACAACTTCAAGTACTATAAAGGGATTTTTTTTTTCTGTTAAGCAATCGCTCTTTCTTACCGAAGCAGTCACATCGTATAGAAGTATGCAATTTACTGGTAGCAAATATTTGGGGAAAGTTCAAAAAGTGTTTGAGGAAACTAGACAAATAATTTTTATATGTTTTCCAGACAGGTTTTTCCTCTGGGAGTCTCTCTCTCTCTCTCTCTCTCTCTTTAAGATTTTATTTATTTGACAGAGAGAGAGAGATCACAAGTAGGCAGAGAGGCAGGGAGAGAGAGAGGGGGAAGCAGACTCTCCGCCGAGCAGAGAGCCCAATGCGGGGCTCGATCCCAGGACCCTGGGCTCATGACCTGAGCCGAAGGCAGAGGCTTAACCCACTGAGCCACCCAGGCACCCCATCTGGGAGTCTCTTTTGTCCTAGTCTACATCCTCAGTGTCTTATTTTAATGTACTTGGCCTTGCTGATGATCCCCCAATGCTGTAGAGATCATCTGTCATTTAGGTTTCTTCAGTTTGATGTAAGTAATGGAAATAGACTCTGAAATAATTTTTTGGCAAGTAACTATCTTCCAGTGAGGAATAATTGGAATGAGTTCAGTTTTAGCAATTCTTATTTCCTTGGCCAGCCAAAGTCTTAAAATGTCAGGTTCTTCAAAGATGTTTTTATTCTGCAGTTATGTAGAGCAGTAGTGTTTTATTATAATTTCTAAAAGCCACTTTGGCAATTTAAGACTACACTGAAATAAATTTTAATCTGTACCCTAAAATTGTTTTTCAAATGACCCTTGAAGATTTAGTTATTGGGCATTCACTCAGATTTGGAATGTCAGCACACAGAACCAACTGACAAGTAAAGATCTGGAAAGAAAAGAGATCATACAAATGACTTGTGATTTAAATTGTTATACTCTAACTGTTACAAGAAAGGCATCTCCCTTTTCATTAATATTTTACTGCTAATATACAAGTAATAAGAGAAACATTATAAATCTATAAAGGCCATTGTTTATAGCAAACCTTGAGGCACATTAAATTAGGAGAATCAAGGGTCATTTAGAGAAAATCATAATGACCTGCCTTTTGCAACCCTGTTCTCAGGCATTCTCACCAATGTCTGTTCTCATCAGCCAGCATACACAGGAGGGAGTCAAGAGCCATTGCTGCTAATTTTTCCATGGAAACACCAAAGCTTGAATCCACTTGACTCAAGTTTCCATTTTTCTTGCTGTCGACCTTAGGATTAGCTCTTTACTTATCAGCATTAACTGTGTTACATTGTTTTCCATACATGCTTATTTCATTATGAGTTTTAATTTCTGAAGATTGTCATTTGTTTTTCATATGTGCTTTTTCCATTGCGTGTCTTAATTTCTGAAAGTTGTCATTTGAAATGGGAACTTTAAGAAAAGAATGGGGAAATTTCTGAGGTTGGGACATTTGTGGTTAAGAGCAGAACCCAAGGCCTGTCTTGAACTTCAGCTTCACCAGATACTAGTTGTGTGAGCTTAGATAAATTAATTAACCTCTCTGTGCCTAGTTCCTCATTTGTAATATGATGATCATAAAATATATATCCTAAGACTATGGTTAGAATTAAATGAATTAGCGCATATTTAAAATGCTTAGAACACTATTTAGGGGCACCTGGGTGGCTCAGTCAGTTAAGCATCGACTTGATTTTGGCTCTTATCATGATCTAGGGTTCCTGGGATGGAGTCCCCAGTCGGGCTGTGTGCTGGGTTGGGGAGTTTGCTTGGATTCTCTCAATCTCTCTCTCTCTCTCTTCTTCCGCCCCTCCCCTGTTTGTCTGTCTCTGTCTCTGTCTCTGTCTCTCTCTCTCTCAGTTAAATCTCCTAAAAAATGTTAAGAACACTATTTGGAACACGGTAAGCTCAAAATAAATGTTAGCTGTCACCACTGTTGTTACTAACCTACAAATTAAGATATTATAATTCAATTGTGGTTGTTGTTTTTGCTGGTTTTGTTTGTTATCTGGGCTTATTTTGGTGGTGTAAGGACAAGGTTACATGGCTAGCAATTGGTATAAACCAGGTTTATTAAAGAGTTGGTTTCGGTCAGGAGTTAGTAGACTGTGGCTAACCGGCCACATTGGGCCTATTTTTATATGGCTTGCAAACTAAGGATAGTTTTTACATTTCCAAATTATTGAAAAAAAGCAAAAGAAGATAATGCTTTGTGACACATGAGATTTATATAAAGTTCCAATATCCATAAATAAAGTTTTATTGGTACACACCCACGCTTACTCAATTACATTGTCTGTGGCTGCTTTCATGCTACAACAGCAGGAAGGAGTAGTTGTGACGGAGCCTGTAGGGCCCACAAAACTGCAAATATGACCTATATGGCCCTCATACAGAAAAAATTTTCTGATGACTGGCTTGTGGGGTTGTTAGTTATATTGATCTGATGAATGAATGAACTGCCTTTTATACAGCCCTGCTTTGACAAAAGATGTAAGCTTATGTAAGAAAGCATATGACTAATTAGTTATCCTTGTGGCTAGGGAAGTTTTGTTTTGTTTGGTTAGATTTTTTTGATTTAGAAAAAGTATAACCTTCCATTTTGTTTAAAATTCTGCTGAAAGTGGATAGATCATGAGTAGACTTAATTCAGCTGTAGTAGATGACATAAGTATGGACATGCCAAAAACCATACATATTCAGTGAAAAGTATTAAGATTTGGATTTCTGTCAAGAATTGTCAAAATGGAAGTCTAGGGGTGTGTGTGTGTGTGTGTGTGTGTGTGTGTGTGTGTGAGAATATTCACCATCTTATAATTCTTACTTAAAGATAATTGAAACAAAATGAATTCCTAGAGAATCTTCTAATAAGATCATGTTTCCTGTGATAACATACCTTAAGACTGTATAGTATTGTAATCCCATTTCAGAAGTTACTTGTGGTTTGTTTGTTTTTTTTTAAGGCTTTGGCTTTGTGACTCAGAGACTAATATTCATAAGATAGCCAAACTCTGGAGGCTTTGGCAATTGTACTTAGAGAACATTTGCTTTGATTTTGTTGGACTGATGGTTTAGGCAAATAACTTTTTCTTCTATCCTTATGCTATTTTTAACTATGATGTGGATCTTTTTTGGTTGGTTGGTTACATAATCTTTATTTAGGATCTGTGTTGCCCTTGGATATCTGTGAATCTCACAACTCCTTTTATTTAGGTTTATATCTTTCAAAGTCTGTTCCTCAAATACTTCTGGAAGACTTCTCCCCCTCCAAGGTTCTGGGTCTAATGGGAACAAGACAAACCTGGACCCTGCCCTCGAGAGTTTTGAGTCTGTCCAGAAAGAGACATGGAATCAGTAGACGTATAGTCAGTTCAGTGTTGGAGAATTAAATTGTAATTAGGAAATAGACTAATTGAACCTAAACTGTGAAAGAAGTCAGAGAATATTGCTTCTTTATAGAATTTTTTTTGAGTTTTGTGCTGATTTTGAAAATCCATCCTTAAGTCTGTTACTAAGCTGAAATCATCTTAAGTTGAGCCAAAAGTATCAAAACATGTATTTTAAGAAAATACATCTAATATCCCTCTAATTGACATAGGCACAATCTACTAATTGCTATTTGTTATAGATATTAGATGGTTGATTGGTGAACCTTGTGCATTTGATCTTGACAAAAAAATAATTTATTGATAGTAATGGTCATTGTGAATTTGGAATGAGGAAAATACAGAAAGTGAAAAAAGACTATCATTTCATTTGTTCATTTACTACTTGAAAATCAAAATATCAGGGCACCTGGGTGACTCAGTCAGTTAGGTGTCAACTCCCTCAGGTCATGATCTCAGGGTTCTGGGATCAAGCCCCATGGCAGACTCCGTGCTCAGTGGGGAGTCTACTTGAGATTCTCTGTCTCCCTCTCCCTCTGCCATCCCCTGCCCCGTGCACACGCATTCTCTCTCAAAAATCAATCAATCTAAAAAAAAAAAAAAAAAAATCAAACTATCCATTTGTCTTTCTTAAATAGGTGTTTTTAAAGTGGAATCTGGGGTCCTTTCCTCTCTTTTAGGATAGTTGTTTATTGTTTTTATTATTAAAAAGATGGTAGGGATGCCTGGGTGGCTCAGTTGGTTAAGCGGCTGCCTTCGGCTCGGGTCATGATCCCAGGGTCCTGGGATCGAGTCCCACGTCGGGCTCCTTGCTCAGCAGGGAACCTGCTTCTCCCTCTGCCTCTGCCTGCCTCTCTGTCTGCCTATGCTCACTCTCTCTGACAAATAAATAAATAAAATCTTAAAAAAAAAAAAAGATGGTAATGTGGTTATATGCACTATGTATCTATCTGCATGCATACACACATGCATTCCGGCCACACACACACACAAAGTACAAAGAAAAAAGGAAAATTCTACTAACTCAAAGTCCCCAGGGCAATGGCTATTGACAATTTGATGTTTCTGTGGGAATACACCTTTTATTTTTCTAACAAGTGGGATCAGAGTATACCTATTGTTCGACAATTTGCTTCACTTAGAATTATTTCATGGACATTTTTCCCTGCCAGTATTTATTGAGAACCACCTCTCTCTCTAAATCTACTCATCCTTCTCATTGTCCTTATTGTTGATAATGTTGTCTTAAGTAGTGTATCCAACAAGGTAAAATATTGACAAGATTTACAAAAGAGCACACGATGAGAAGTCATTCTCCCCCACCAAGTGTGCCTATCTCCCAGTACTCTTCTTTCCAGAAGTAGCTGCCCTTAGAAGTTCCTTCTCCTTTGAAATCATCCTTTTATTTTTATATGCCTTTACTTAGTTAGACTAAAATTAACTCCCTGTCCAGTCCTTTATAGGGAAACTGAATGCTCAGTGAATTTACAGCAGCAACCAATTGATTTTATAATACCAGTGTTGGAGATTGTATGCCAAAATGAGAAAAGATTTCTGATTAGTGGTGTTTCATTTTTGGATTTCATGCAGTGTGGTTGTTGGAGGATATTATCTATAGGTGTATAGTGATTGCCAGCATTTTCGATCTTCAGCTGTAACTGAATATCCCCAGGAAAAGGCCCTGCATGCGGGTGGGAGAATACTGCCTCGTGTTGTGAATACAACCACAAAGTCTTGGGGAGCCCAAGCATCAGTGGCTTGCTGCTTTAATCTCAAAACTAATTGAAGGGTTTATAGCTAAACTGTGATATACTTGTGGCTATTTTAATCTAGAACCACTTTCGTTAACTTGATTCTCTCAACTCAACTTTGGTAATACCAGAGCCTGCGAAGTGGGAAGGGGGTAACTGTGGATTGAAGGAGGAGGGACAGACTCACCCCTGCCAGAGCCAACCTGGAGCTGAGAAGATATTATTATTTATTGAGGCACTTTCCTTGTACCACTAGGTCTTTTGTCAGCTGCTAATATTAAGGTAGCCTCATGAACAAATGTTACCTAGAAACCCTCTGCCTCTCTGATATACTCACAAGAGGACATGGGGTGATATGTTTTTGGGGAAATAGAAATGAACCAGATCATGGGGTGCCTGGGGGGCTCAGTCAGTTAAGCATCTGCCTTCAGCTCAGGTTGTGACCCCAGGATCCTAGGATCAAGCCCCATGTCAGGCTCGCTGCTCAGAGGGAGTCTGCTTCTCCCTCTCTCATTTCCCCTCCCGTCTCCCTGCTCATGCTCCCTCTCTCTCAAATAAAAATAAAAAGTAAAGTAAAAATCTTTAGAAATGAACCAGATCCAGTCTTCAGAGTAGCTATGTTCATAGCCTATGGCCTGAGGAGCCCTAGACTAGTACTTCCTGTTTATAGATAGTATTTAATTTTGTACAAATTATGTTCCTCAAAAAAATACACAAAAGTGTGTAATGCTGTGTAAGAAAATATTCTGTCACCAGCAAACTACTAAAACATTATCTAATTCCTTAATGCATCATTTCTTTTGACACAGATATATGTCTAGTATAAATAATGTGTATTCTGTAAATATTCTTTATTTTTTTAAAGATTTTTATATATTTATCTGAGAGAGAGAAGGAGAGGGAGAGAGAGAGCATACAAGCAGGGGAAGCAGCAGGCAGAGAGAGAAGCAACCTTCCTGCTGAGCAAGGAGCCCTATGTGGGACTCGATCCCAGGACCCGGGATCATGACCTGAGCCAAAGGCAGACGCTTAATCTACTGAGCCTCCCGGGTGTCCCTGTTAATATTCTTTAATTTTTTTTTTCCTCACAACTGAACACATATATGCCTGGGTAAAGTCCAGCATGCTTCCAATAAAGACTAAAGATTTGCCCACATAAAACACTCTGAATGATTGCCACTTCTGTGTAAATTTATGTTGCCTTTAAGATTTATTCTTTTTTGTTGTTGTTTAGAGAGAGATAGAGAGCATAAGTGGGGTGGGGGACCATGATGAGGGACAGAGGGAGAGAGACTCTTGAGCCAGCTCCACAGTCAGTGTGGAGCCTGACGCGGAACTCGATTTCAGGACCCTGAGATCATGACCTGAACCGAAATCAAGAGTGGGAGGCCTAGCCAACAGAGCCAGCTAGGCACCCCGAAACTTAAAATTATTCTTAATACTAGTATAATGACACTTACTTTTTTAAAAACTATAGTAAAAAACATGTAACATAAAATTCATCGTCTTAAGCACTTCTGACTGTGCACTTCAATAGTGTTAAGTATATTCACATTGTTGTGCAACCGATCTATGACTTTTGTCATCTTGCAAAACTGAAACTCTATACCTGTTAGACAACAAATCCCTCCATCCTTTGGCAACCACCATTCTACTTCCTGTTTATATGAATTTCACCACTCTAGATACATCTTTAAGTAGAATCACATAATATTTGTCTTTGGGACTGGCTTATTTCACTTAGCACAATGTCGTCCGGGTTCATCATGTTGTAGCAAGTGTCAAAACTTCTTTTTTAAGGCTGAATAATAGTCCATTGTATATGTACACTATGTTTTATTTATCTATTCATCCATCAGTGGATACTCACATTGCTTCCTGGCTATTGTGAATTGTGCTGCTAATGCATGTGGGTGTGCATACGTCTCTTCCAAGATCTTGCTTTCATATCTTTTGGATATTTATCCAGAAAGGAAATTGTTGGATCAGATGATCATTCTGTTTTTAATTTTTTGAGAACCCACCATACTGTTTTCTAAAGCAGTTGTACCATTTTTCATTCCCACCAAAAGTGTGCAAAGGCTCTAATTTCTCCACATCCTCATCAACACTTGTTCTTTTCTTTTTTTTTTTCCTTTTGATAGTAGCCATCTTAATGGGTGTGAAGTGACATTTCACTGAGTTTTATTTGCATTTCTCTAATGATAGATATGTGGTATTGAGCACCTTTTCATGTACTTGTTGACCATTTATATATCCTCTTTGGAGAAGTGTCTCTTCAAGTTCTTTCCCCAATTTTTAAACTGGTTATTTGTTGAGTTGTAGGAATTCTTTTTATATTCTGGATATTATTCCCTTATCAGATATATGACTTAAGATTATTTTCTACTGTGTTGTAGGCTGCCTTTTCATTCTCTTGATTATTTACTTCGATGCACAGAAGTTCTTAAATTTGATGCAGTACAAATTGTCTATTTATATTTTTATTTTCTGTGCTTTTGGTGTCATATTAATCACTTTTACTTTTCATCTTTTGAGTTCTACTAATTTTTCTAAAACAATAACTGCAAAATGCAACGAGCCATTGAAATGATTATAAAACAGAGATGACTGCCTCCATGTTGGCTGCCAGGTAAGGCCATCATGCACTAGCTGGAAAAATTATTTCATCAGTTCCTGTGAAAATATACATGTTTTGAGTAAAAAGGGCAGTTTGGAATGTGGGTCTCTAAACTGGAAAACAATAGGTTGTGGGAACATGGTCAAATAAATAAAAACAAAAGATCAGGGAAACACTCCTAATCATATCCTTTGAATTGGAATTCTTGCATATCCACAGTCAGCCATTGTAGAAACCCTTGCAAGAGTAAATAGTTCTCTGCATTCTGATTTTTCTCTAGTCTTTCCAGCATGGTACTTCCCCATAGTCCCTTAACACTAAATAAAGACAATTAGAAAATCTTATTTTAAAACTAATTTTCAAATTTAGAGAAATGAAGATGCTATTAAAGTTTTTAGTTTTAGGGGTACCTGGGTGGCTCAGTCAGTTAAGCATCTGACTCTCGATCTCGAATCAGATCATGATCTGAGGGTCCTGGGCTGGATCCCTGCATCAGGCTCCCCACTTAGCAAGGAGCTGCTTATCTCCCTCTCCCTCTGTTCACTTTCTCTGTCTCTCTCTCCCTCAAATCTTTAAAAAAAAAAAAAAAGACATGTAAAGTATTTAATTTTAGTCACCTTAAGTTTTAGTATTCTGTTGCCGTTAATCAGCAGCAAAAATTTTAACGGTGAGTCGGTAGTCACTGAGGCTGACTATTAAGACTATCGCCAGGGCGCCTGGGTGGCTCAGTGGGTTAAAGCCTCTGCCTTCGGCTCAGGTCATGATCCCAGGGTCCTGGGATCGAGTCCCACATCGGGCTCTCTGCTCAGCAGCCAGCCTGCTTCCCTTCCTCTCTCTCTGCCTGCCTCTCTGTCTACCTGTGATCTCTGTTTGTTGTCAAATTAAAAAAAAAAAAAAAAAAGACTATTGCCAGAGCACAGAAGGTCCTGTAAGTGTCTTTACTAACTGCCAAGAGAGTGTACGAAGAACTAGCTCTTAAATGGTTTTCTGTATCTTCTGAGATATTTAAGGAAACTGGAATTTAAGTGATTTTTTTTTCCTTTGGCATGCCATTTCTCCTTTTAAAATAATGTTGCCATTGTTCCTTTTCCCTCCCACTTCCTTTTTCTTTCTTTTGTGATTGCTATTTATTCACCTTTCCCCTGCTCTTTAGGCTCACACAGATGTTGATAGTCCTTCTTGCCTAACTTTTCTTCCCACCCACTCAAACTCATCATTCACTGTCCTTGGCCCTAATCTCTCCTCGAACATTTGTAAGAATTAAAAGAGCCTAACGGAGTCTGCATGGGTAGTCATTCCGGTGTCAGGGCGCTCGAGGACACACACAGCAAACACTTCCTACTTGCCAGGTCAAGCAGCTTCCTCTCCCACCTGGAGCCCAGGCCAGCTGTTGGTATTGAGGTGGGAACCTGAACTCTCAGGAAACTCAAACTTGGATGTTGCCTCTGAACCATGTTGTCCTCCAAACACCTAAGGCAGTTTGAGTTTCGGAAATTTCAGCAGGAAAAGAAGCTACTGAGATAACCCCCCATACTCACACTTTATTTTCTCTTAGGTTTAAATAAATAGTAATAGGAGCAAATCCCTAGTTCACAAAATAGGAGAAATATTAGACCACAGAAAACAGTGGAGATAAACTGTCTGTGACAGATATGACTATTCTGCCCATGTAAAGTTTTTACTTTTTAAATAAAGCTTTTTAAGAGCATTTTATGCAAAAAGAGTCTATGTATGCTTTTTAAACTTTTTAGTTAACTTTAAGTGAGTGAAAATTCAGGTTTTGCAGTGGTTACTTTGTTCTACTAGTCCTCTGGTGAATCAGTTTGCTATATGAGAGGATGCAGTAATCTTATTTGGGAAGTTTTATTCATTAACAGAAGGTACCACGATAAATTTAGCTTGGGTCACAGTGTTTAATTTAATAGTATTACAATAATAACTACCATAATTAGTTTCAGATTTGCCTTCCTTCCCAGAGGACAAGATTTTTTTTTAGTTTTCTGATGCCTATTTAAAGCATGAAAATGACAGGAAAATTAATGTCATGACCTTTATAGCCTGTTTATGGTTTTCTATGTTGTACCCTAAAGGATTTAGGGAGTAGTATACATCTAAAATAAACCACTTAGTACGGACAAGTAAAAATTGGGTTAATTGGGTTCACCTGATCCTCAGCTGGTAGCACCTCAGTCAAGACACCATTTCATGTTAGACAAAGGAGCACCATTTTTATGCTATAAAATTATTCTTTAAACTACACCTGTACATTCTGTGGTGTCTTGTAATGAAAAGCATTTTTAAAAGGCTCGTTTTTCATATATGTAGGATTTTTTCCTGCTATTATTTTATCTGGTTTGTCTTTTACAATTAGGAAATCACTTTGTCTTCTCATTTCATGGCAAGAATGTACCGACGCCAACTAATGGGCGATGGTCCATGACATTAATACCCACTTCCTTTGGGTGATACTGGGCAGCAGCACTTTCTCTTACAACTGACTCTTTTTTCCTCTCTAGTCTGTCAGGGATTTTCCATAAACAATCACCTTTCTAAATTCTTGAGCTCCGAAACTTGGTTTTCGTTTTATTGTCAGTGTCTGTATATCTCAACAAAGAGCAGTGTTTTTATATTCAACTAGAGCTGAGAAAAATATCTAGGCATACTGGACTCTTTGAAACTTTTGGATAGCTGACTGAAAAATTCCTGTGGCAATTTTTGCAAATAGTGCTTTAGAAGCATTTTCGTATGTTGTTGGCTAAGTCAGTATAACTTCTTTGAGTGACAGTTTGGTAATATCCATAAAAATTTTAAATCAACCTCAGAAACTCCTTATTGGCTTTCATCCCACAGATGGACTTACATGGTGTAAGAATGCACACATTAGCTTTGTTTTTGAGAGTAAAAGACTGAGAACAATCTCATTGTCAGTCAGTGGGTAAATGGTTAAGAAGTTGTGGGTCTATGCAATGAAATAATAGCCTTTAAAAAGAATGAAGAGGGGGCACCTGGGTGGCTCAGTCAGTTGAGCGTCCAACTCTTGATTTCAGCTCAGGTCATGATCTCAGAGTCATGGGATCGAGCCCTGCTTCTGGCTCCATGCTCAGCATGGAGTCTGCTTGTCCCTCTCCCTCTGCTCCTCCCCTCCTAAAATAAATGAATAAATAAAATCTTTAAAAAGCTGAATCTTAAAAAAAAAAAAAAAAAGGAATGAAGAGGATCCATAAGTGCCGACACAGAGAGCTCTTGAAAATATATTAAATGAAAAAAGAATAGCATATATCATCTGCCCTGATTTGGGGAGAAGAGAAAGTCATACACATACAGACTGTTTCTGAAAGGAGACCCGCACTGGTGCTAAGAGCTGTTGCCTCTGAGGAAAGAATACAGGTTTATAGAATGAGAGGGAGGCTTGTTCATTTTTGTTTCGCTTTTTCCGTTTTGGAGATAATCATTTTCTGATAACCTAAGTATTAGACAAATGCCATGGGGGGGCATAGAATAACAAAAATTTAGCTGATGCTGAAAAGGTAAATCTGTGACTAGAGTGCTCCAGGAAAAAGATGAAAGTTTGAATTATTTGAGAAGAGGGAGAAAAATCACAGAATCATTTGTTAAGCAGCCGCTCACACACCCACAAGAACATAAAAAATATGGATGAAGTTAGCAGGAAATAGAGCTGTGATGTGGTTTTTTTTCTTTAATTGAAACAGTCATTGTAAAGCTAATTGATGGGATTTTAATTTAATGCAGACACTGTAGAGGAGGAAGAAAAAAGCTAAAGATGGGAGCAGGGCTGAGAGAGAAATGCCCTTTCCTGGCAGTGCTTCGAGCAGGTGAGAAAGGGAGAGACGCAGGAGGTAGAACTAGAGTCTGTTGAAATCACACCAGTGGGTCCATGGTGATGAAACCAAAACACTGTGGTGCTTGGCTGCAGGTAAGATTTAGGAGAGAAAAAGAATGTGAGGAATCTAAAATGATTTTGAAATTATACTGATTTGCTGTAAACCTGCTTCGTTTAAAGATGATTGCATCACTGAATGTAGACAGGAGAAGAGCACGAATGGCGGAGATACGATTATTTCTAAGTAATGAATTAAATCTAAACTGATTGAAACACCACCAGCCAGAATGATCCAAGGGAGTGAAATAATGAACAGTTTCACAATATGTATCTATATCATGAATGTGTAAATGACAGCATCTTTATTTTATGCATTTCTTTTACTGATGAGTGTCATTTATTACCAGATGGTGCAGTTCTTTTCACATTGCTTTCATCTCTTCATAATGGTAACTTCTCTGGCCTGAACATCTTCATTCTTTGAGCATTGACGATCCAGGCGGGAAATTCTAAGGATGCTCTCGGTGGTGTAGAAACACCCAAATATTTTTCTTACATCTGTATCTTTTACGTTTGAAGAAATGAGAAATGGAAGGATGCCTGTTTGTTAAAACTTGCCAAAACTTGAGTGTTTTTAAATCGGACTAAAAAGCACTAAGGCCTTTTAACAGAAAAGCTGCAGCATCAGCGTATTGCACTTAAAGATAAGTCTGGGAATCATTGTTTCCTAGGACTTTTCATCGGTAGGTGATGACGCATAGAACAGTGTTGATCTGTCTGAAAAGCCCCAGCCTGGTACTAGAGAAATTGAAAGTGGGACTTTTTTCTTTTTTCACAGTTATGTAAGATAATTTTTAAGTCATTTTAGGAGTGTTTCAGTCCTTATAAAAACACAACCAGGCAATCTGTCATGATCAAAAGAAATTTACTACTGAAAAAATTAACTTAGTCAATTATCTGTCACTTTAAGTTATGGAAAAGTATAATAATGGCAAAATTAAAAGATACTGCTTCAGATTTTAGAAATCGCTATTCATGAAAAGATTACTCAGAATTTTAGGAACTTACTATTGCAAACTGAAAGATTTAAATGGTATGAAAAGCACTAGGTGGAACTGTGCATGTATTATTAAATAATTTTTAGCACTATTGTTTTTATAGGACTAGTGACTTTTATTCATTCAGTAAATATTTACTAAACCTTCTTATAGACCAGTCACTTCCAGATTCTGGAAATACAGAGATAAATATGGCATTGTCCCTGCTGTCAAGAAAACTCACAAAATTAAGGGGAAAATAGATAGATTTAAACAGATGCTGCATTCTATGAGAGAGCCAAAGTGTGTTGGAAGATAATGAACAGAGCAATAAAAATAACTTGAATTAGCCAGGTGGACATTGCAGAGGAAGGTAAGTAGGAATTATGTAACAAGACAGGGAAGAGAAGGCCTTTCCATGAAGAATTGTGGAGGCCTGTGAGTGAGTCGACCTGTTAGGTTGCCTTGGAGATGCAGCTCTTAATAATGTAGCATCAGTGACCCCACAGGCCAGTGTGTGGAAGGCTTCATGTGCTGTGCAAAAGAGGTTGGACTTTATCTTGTGGACAACAGGGAGCCATTGAAGGAGTTGAGGGCTAGGAGAAGCAGGATTTGCATTAAAAAGACCATTCACGGTGGGCACCTGGCTGACTCAGTAGATGGAACATGGGATCTTTGATCCTTGGGGTTATAAGTTCGAGCTTCAGACTGGGTATAGAGATTACTTAAAAAAAAAAAAAAAATTCATGGAACACTGGGTAAAGATGACAGTTGGAACTCCGTTGAAACACTGGAAGATACATTTTTCCAGGAAGAGGAAAAATAAAAGAAAACATAGGAAGAAGGGGAAACAAAGTGTAACTATCCAGGGAGGGTGGACATCTGAATAATAAGAGTTTGGGGCGGTAGGCGGCGGGGGGGTGGGAAGGAGGGGTGTGGAGACAGAGAAAGGTAAGTTAAGAAGTCTCAAAAAAACAATTGGATAACCAAGGATCTGAATGTAAGAGTTTCCAGATTGAAAAGGCCCACCAAACACTTGGCAAATGGATGAAAATATGCTGAGATACAAAATTGTGAAATTTCTAAACATTGTTTCCATAGAGAAAAAATAAAAACAGACTGCATAAAAAGGACCGCAAATAACTTTGGATTTGTTAACACCAACATTGGAAACCGAAAGATGGTGAAACAACGCCTTTAAATTTCAACCTGCAATTCTATACTCAGAAAAATGATTAAACAGGATTCTTGTTGATGGGGAGAGAAAAATACAGATAGCCCTCCCTACTCCACAGTGGAGCAACAGTAGATACTGCCTAAAACTGACCAGTCAAGAAGTAGAATCGTAAGCATGTTATCCAAGATACGGAGATACAAAGCCAGAAAAAATCAGCTCTGAGAATTGAAAGTGCTTGTCTCTGGGGATCTAACATACAACATGGCAGCTATAGTTGGTAATACTGTGTTGTTTCTTTGAAATTGCTGAAAGGGGACCTTATATGTTGGCAGTGTGCGCGCACATAACTGTGAGATGATGGGATATGTTAATTACCCTGATTGTGGTAACCATTTCACAAAGTATATACATGTCATGTCATCATATTGTACACTCCATGTACAGTTCTGTCTGTCATACCTCAACAAATCTAAGTAAAATAAAAATTGTTTTCATTAAAAAGGAAAGAGGGAGAGTTCTAGCTATATCACAAAGAATAGTTGAAAAGATGGAAGCCAGGAAGCAGGGAGACAATTGAGGAAGCTGTTATAATAGCAACAAGACCTGACCTAAAACAGTAATGGGTTTGGAGCAGAGGCAATAAATTTGAAAAACATTTTCATTGGAAGCAGGAACTACATTCAGTCTGCAGGTAGGCAAGTGGAGATACATAGTAAGCAGAGAACATTTCACCCTGGCACCTGGAAACTGGAAATATAAATGTAGAGTTGTACTTAGAGCCACAGGAGTTGGAAGAAATTGTATAGAAATCCTGTGAAGGGAAAAGAAATGAAGGCCTCAGGCTAGAACATATTTTCCTGAATAGATTTTGATTGAGACAGAAAAATGCCCTCCCCAACATCCTGCATTGTTCAGTCATATGTACAGCACGTGGTAAGGAACCTGAGTATCTACATCTACGTGCACTTTATGAGAGCAAAGGGTTCGATCTTACAGTTGAAAATAATGTTGTTGGGGCGCCTGGGTGGTGCAATGGGTTAAGCCTCTGCCTTCGGCTCAGGTCATGATCTCAGGGTCCTGGGATCAAGCACTGCATCGGGCTCTCTGCTCAACAGGGAGCCTGCTTCCCCCTCTCTCCCTGCCTGCCTCTCTGCCTATTTGTGATCTCTCTCTCTCTCTATGTCAAATAAATAAATAAGATCTTTAAAAAGAAAAGAAAAGAAAAGAACATTGTTTGTGTTTCTAAGTATATTCTACTGTATCTCCTTTTTTTCCCTTGGAAATGCCAAAGATAGTAATAACCATTTCTTTACTTTTGGAAGAATCCTGGAGAACTTGGTTAACATAGAATGTACTGTTTTTTGAATAGTTTTGTTTTGTTACAGTGTATTTTCAACACATAAGATCTAGTTTAATGTTTTCTAATCAGTCAAACCAGTTACGTATTATTCTCTCCCTTCCTAATTTGGGGAAATTGAAACAGAAAAAAGGATAAAATGAAAACTTCTTACTCCACGCAGTAGGAAGTTTTCATTTAAAATGTTCATCTTCTTACTCAGTTTGCTGATCCTTTTACAACCTTTAGCTCATTACGTTGCACTTAACTCATTGAGATTGGGCTGGAACACGGTCCTGATAATTAAGGGTCAATCTAGTCTTTTAGGGTTTTTTGGTTTGGAGAGCAGGAGTGAGCATCTGGTGAGACCACCTTAACAACACATCTAAAAAATTAGGGGAAATAAGACTTTGTACTTCAAGAGTTTCCCCAACTCTAAGTAGAAAAGAAGTTACCTTGAGGAGTCTTAAACAAATTAGTACCCCCAGGATGACTCTGTAAAGCACTTTATTCTCTCAGTGGCTGACATTCAGAAATATCTGAATTTAAAGAGGGGCTTTCTTACTGAACTCATTAGCGGTATGCAGTCATTTAGGGAAGGAAGGAGATTGTCAAATATTAATACATTATATTAATGAAGCATTAGGAATTTTCTAAGTGGATCAAAATTTATAGATTCTCTTTCAGCTTTCCTTATCCTTTACTACCAATTTGAGAATTTTATTATTTGTTTCTTAAGTAGGACAGAGATAGGAATAAACTCTTATTATAATTGAGCAAATGCAAATGATGAATACTGCTATTAGTCAGAATTTATGTACTGTAAGCTTATATTATTTTCACAAAATGGAACCTAAGGGATTCGGGTCCTCTTGCTTATGTAAAGATCTCAAAAAACATGAATTCAATCATTGCCTAGAAGAGGTAGTTTTTTAAATCAATGGAATATAGTATAACTACTTCGGAAAACAAGCAATTAATTACTTATAAAGTTAAATATACAGTTAATATACCACCCTCAGCTAAATTCCACTCATAGGCTTTCACCTGAGTTGCGAACACATTTATCTACACACAGACTTGGACACAAATACCTGTAGCAATATTTACATGAGAGCCCAAAATTGGCAACAAGGAAAATGCCCATCAGTGTTTATGGATAAACAAATAGTGGTACAGACATAGGACGGAATACTGTTCAACAAGAGAAAAGAATGATTAGCTGCATACAAGAAGAGAATTCATACTGTTTGATTGATATGAAGTGAGAGAAAATCCTTGAACAAGCAAAGCTAATTTATAGTGACAGAAAGCATCAGTGACTGCCTGGGTCTGGTGATGAGGGGTGTGGGGATTGACTACAAGGAACACAAGGGAACATCTTCAGGTAATGAGGGAACTTTCCAGAGTGATATTCCCATTTTGTTTTTTCTTAAAATATATCTGGGATTTGTTTCAGATATGGTGGGGTGAAAGACACAGGGAAAACCACCTTTGAAAAAGGAATTTCTCTCTTAACAGCTCCTAAGAGGAGAGGGCACAGGTTGGGAAGTTCCAGGGTTGGACAGGAGGCAGAAGGAGCTATGGGAAGGCATGGCTTAGAGCCTTTATTGTGGTTTTCCTGGGAGAGGCAAGGCAGGGCAAGATAAAACAGTTTACGATTGGCTAGTTTGAATTATTTCAGCTGCTCCGGGCTGTAAGGTGGTCCTGGCTGTCTGGTACCTGGCCCTGGTGTGATTTAGGCCAGGGAAAATGTTGGCAAGTTGGGTGACAGTAAAATGATAGAGTTGGTTGGGGATATGGACTCTGGATTGATTTGTTTGCATCTGAAATGAGTGTTCACAGGGGAGTTGTTTGCTGTCTGCAGGATTAGTGAGCCCTGGAAGGCACTCTGTCCTACCAGCTGGGTCCCTAATATGAATAAAGAATGTGATTAGTACACAGGAGTATATGTTTGTGTATATATTTGTTCTATGTAAATTATATCTCAATAAAATTGATTTGAAAGCTAAAAAAAATAGTGATATGTAATAGACACATGAAATTACTTAAGTCAAGCTAGGGAAATTAATCCTCAAGTGCATTTCATTTTTTCAAACAAGACCTGAGTATATAAAGGACAAGAGCAGCGTTGAATACTTCACAAGTATGAGTTCTTTCCGGCAGTTCCTTTTTTCCCTCCTCTGTGTCATGATCAGTTTCATTTCCTTAATACATAAAAGAAGGTGACATTTTCAGTTATACGTTGTCTGGGGTTATACAACCTTTCTCAGTCCTTTGCTGCCATGTTCCTAAGGTGTAGTGTATGTATTCTTAGGGTGGAAAACCAAAGCTTCAGTCAGCTTCTCCCTCAACTTCTTGGGTAACAGAATTTAATATGTCTCATAGCACGCCTTGCACTAGGTTCCAGAGTTGAATATCAGTAGTCATGAGGAATTTCTTCCTTATATGTAGGCTAAATTTGCCCTCTTATCATGTGTTTGCCTCACTGGTCTTTGCTTGAACTCCAGAGGGTCCCTCCAATCCTTCTTCCAAGTAACTTCTCATATATCAAAGATGACTATCATTTCTCCCTGAATTCTTTTATTCCCCAAGTTCACTCCTTTCCCAGCTTCCCTAAATCACCTTTCCCCGTTACTTTGTTCCCATTCTTTGTTTCCCTGATTTTCCATTGATTCTAGTATCTAGCACAAAAACATTCTCTGCATATTTCCATTGACACATTGCACACTTGTGTGTGCGTTCATGTGTGCATCAGAAAAAAAGGAAGGAAGGGTGGAGGGGGAGGGAGAGAGAACCTGCATGTGGGAGAGCAGGAACATGTATAAGAATTTAGGAATCAGGGGCACCTGGGTGGCTCAGTGTGTTAAGCCTCTGCCTTCGGCTCAGGTCATGGTCTCAGGGTCCTGGGATCAATCCCCGCATCGGGCTCTCTGCTCATCAGGGAGTCTGCTTCCCCCTGCCCCTCTGCCTGCCTCTCTGCCTACTTGTGATCTCTCTCTGTCAAATAAATAAATCTTTTTTTAAAAAAGGAATTTAGGAATCACACACACACCTGAGGACATTAATTCTGGCTCATCCTAGTGACCTTACACATGTCACTTCATTTCTTTGAGCCAACGTTTCTTACTTGAAAGATGATAACTGCTGATCCTCAGGTGAGGCTAAGAGGTATGTGTGAATACCTGATAGGTCACACGCATAATAGGCACTCAGTGCAGAACAGTTAATGTTGGTGAAGCTCTCACCTGTGGATTTACCCACTCCAGTTCTAGCCTCAAACCTAGAATTTAATATTAGTTTTTCAGTGTTCCAAGATTCATTGTTTATGCACCACACCTAGTATTCCATGCAGACATGCCTTCCTTAATACCCACCACCCGGCTCACCCATCCCTCCACCCCTCTCCCCTCCAAAACCCTCAGTTTGTTTCTCACAATCCACAGTCTCTCATGCTTCATCTCTCCCTCCAATTTACCCCAATTTACTTTTCCTTTCCTTCTCCTAATGTCCTCAGTGTTATTCCTAATGCTCCACAAGTAAGTGAAACCATATGATAATTGACTTTTTCTGCTTGACTTAATTCATTCAGCATAATCTCCTCTAGTCCTGTCTATGTTGATGTAAAAGTTGGGTATTCATCCTTTCTGATGGCTGCGTAATATTCCCTTGTGTATATGAACTGTATTTTCTTTATCCATTCATCTTTGAAGGGCATCTTGGCTCTTTCCATAGTTTCGCTATTGTGAACATTGCTGCTATGAACATATGGGTGCACATGCCCCTATGGATCACTGTATTTGTATCTTTAGGGTAAATAACCCAGTAGTGCGATTGCTGGGTCATAGGATAGCTCTATTTTCAACTTTCTGAGGAACCTCCATGCTATTATCCAGAGTGGCTGCACCAGCTTGCATTCCCACCAAGAGTGTAGGAGGGTTCCCCTTTCTCCACATCCTCGCCAACATCAGTCATTTCCTGACTTATTAGTTTTAGCCATTCTGACTGGTGTGAGGTGGTATCTCATTGTGGTTTTGATTTGTATTTCCCTGATGCCAAGTGATGTTGAGCGCTTTTTCATTTGTCTCTTGGTCATCTGGATATCTTCTCTGCAGAAATGTCTGTTCATGTCCTCTGCCCATTTCTTGATTGGATTATTTGTTCTTTGGGTGTTAAGTTTGATAAGTTCTTTATAGATTTTGGATACTAGCCGTTTATCTGATTTGTCAATTGTGAATATCTTCTCCCATTCTGTCAGTTGTCTTTGGGTTTTGTTAACTGTTTCCTTTGCTGTGCAAAAGCTTTTGATCTTGATGAAGTCCCAGTAGTTCATTTTTGCCCTTGCTTCCCTTGCCTTTGGTGATGTTTCTAGGGAGAAGTTGCTGTGGCTGAGGTCGAAGAGGTTGCTGCTTGTGTTCTCCTCAAGGATTTTGATGGATTCCTCTCTCATATTGAGGTCTTTTATCCATCTATTGTTCTGTGTGGTGTAAGGAAATGTTCCAGTTTCATTCTTCTGCATGTGGCTGTCCAATTTTCCCAACACCATTTGTTGAAGAGACTGTTGAAAGAGACTGACATTCTTTCCTGCTTTGTCAAAGATTAGTTGACCCTAGAGTTGAGGGTCTATTTCTGGGCTCTCTATTCTGTTCCATTAATCTATGTGTCTTTGTGTTTTGTGCCAGTACCATGCTGTCTTGATGATTACAACTTTGTAATAGAGCTTGAAGTCTGTAATTGTGATGCCACCAACTTTGGCTTTCTTTTTCAACATTCCTCTGGCTATTCGGGGTCTTTTCTGGTTCCATATAAATTTTAGGATTATTTTTTCCATTTCCTTGAAAAAATGGATGGTATTTTGATAGGGATTGCATTAGATGTGTAGATTGCTTTAGGTAGCATAGACATTTTCACAATATTTGTTCTTCCAATCCATGAGCATGGAACGTTTTTCATTTCTTTGTGTCTTCCTCAATTTCTCTCATGAGTACATTATAGTTTTCTGAGTACAGATTCTTTGCCTCTTTGGTTAGATTTATTCCTAGGTATCTTCTGGGTTTTGGTGCACTTGTAAATGGGATTGGCTCCTTAATGTCTTTTTCTTCTGTCTTGCTGTTGGTGTATAGAAATGCAAGTGATTTCTGTGCATTGATTTTATATCCTGCCACTTCACTGAATTCCTGTATGAGTTCCAGCATTTTTGGAGTGGAATCTTTTGGCTTGTCCACATAAAGTATCATATGTTCCGCAATGAGTGAGGAGTTTGACTTCTTCTTTGCCGATTTGGATGCCTTTTGTTTGTTTTTATTGTCTGATTGTTGAAGCTAGGACTTATCGTACTATGTTGAATAGCAGTGATGATAGTGGACAGTCCTGACCTCAGGGGGAAAGCTCTCAGTTTTTCCCCATTGAGAATGATATTTGCTGTGGGTTTTTCATAGACGGCTTTGATGATATTGAGAGATATACCCTCTGTCCCTACACTTTGAAGAGTTTTGATCAAGAAAGGATGCTGTACTTTTTCAAATGTTTTTTCAGCATCTATTGAGAGTATTACATGTTTCTTATTCTTTCTTTCATTAATATATTCTATCACATTGATTGATTTGTGGATATTGAACCAACCTTGCAGCCCAGGAATAAATCCCACTTGGTTGTGGTGGATAATCCTTTTAATGTACTAGTGGATATTATTGGCTAGTATTTTGGTGAGAATTTTTGCATCTGTGTTCATCGAGGATATTGGTCTGTAATTCTCCTTTTTGATGGGGTCTTTGTCTGGTTTTGGGATCAAAGTAATGCTGACCTCATGAAATTAGTTTGGAAGTTTTCCTTCCATTTCTATTTTTTGGAACAGTTTCATAAGAATAGGTATTAATTCTTCTTTAAATGTTTGGTAGAATTCCCCTGGGAAGTCATCTGGCCCTGGGCTCTTGTTTGTTGGGAGATTTTTGATGATTGCTTCAAACTCCTTACTGGTTATGGGTCTGTTCAGGTTTTCTGTTTCTTCCTGGTTCACTTTTGGTAGTTTATATGTCTCCAGGAATGCATCCATTTCTTCCATATTGTCAAATTTGCTGGCATATAGTTGCTCATAATATGTTCTTATAATTGTATTTCTTTGGTGTTGGTTGTGATCTCTCCTCTTTCATTCATGATTTTATTTATTTGGGTCCTTTCTCTTTTCTTTTTGGTAACTCTGGCCAGGGTTTATCAATCTTATTAATTCTTTTGAAGAACCAGCTCCTAAGTTTGTTTATTTGTTCTACTGTTGTTTTGGTTTCTATTTCATTGATTTCTGCTCTGATCTTTCTTATTTCTCTTCTTCTGCTGGGTTTAGGCTTTCTTTGCTGTTCTTTCTTCAGCTCCTTTAGGTATAGGGTTAGATTGTGTACTTGAGACCTTTCTTGTTTCTTGAGAAAGGCTTGTATCACTATATACTTTCTTCTCAGGACCGCCTGTGCTGTGTCCCACAGATTTTGAAGAGTCGTGTTTTCATTTTCATTTGTTTCATGAATTTTTTTAATTCTTCTTTAATTTTCTGGTTGACCCGTTCATTCTTTAATAGTACGCTCTTTATCCTCCATATATTTGAGTTCTTTCCAACTTTACTCTTGTAATTGAGTACTTACCTTCAGAGCATTATGGTCTGTAAATATGCAGGGAATGATCCCAGTCTTTTGGTACTGGTTGAAACCTGATTTGTGACCCAGGATGTGGTCTATTCTGAAGAATGTTCCACGTGCACTGGAGAAGAATGTGTATTCTTTTGCTTTGGGATGGAATGTTCTGAATATATCTGTGATGTCCATCTGATCCAGTGTGTCATTTAAAGCCTTTATTTCCTTGTTGATCTTTTGCTTAGATGATCTGGCCATTTCAGTGAAGGGATTCTTAAAGTCCCCTACTATTACCGTATTAATGTCAATGTATTTCTTTGATTTTGTTTTTAATTGGTTATATCATTGGCTCCTTCCATGTTAGGGGCATAGATATTTAAAGTTGTTAGATCTTCTTGTTGGACAGACCCTTCAGGTATGATATAGTGTCCTTCTTCATCTCTTATACTCTTTGGCTTAAAATCTAATTCATCTGATGTAAGGATTGCCATCCCAGCTTTCTTTTGATGTCCACTAGCATGGTAAATTGTTTTTCACCCCCTCACTTTAAATCTGGAGGTGTCTTTGGGTCTACAATGAGTTTCCTGTAGACAGCACATCAATGGGTCCTTTTTTTTTTTTTAATCCATTTTAATACCCTGTGTCTTTTGATTGGGACATTTAGCCCATTTACATTCAGGGTAACAATTGAAAGATATGAATTTAGTGCCATTGTATTGCCTCTAAGGTGACTGTTAGTGTATATTGTCTCTGTTCCTTTCTGGTCTACTACTTTTAGGCTCTCTCTTTGCTTAAAGGATCCCCTCAATATTTCCTGTAGGGCTGGTTTGGTGTTTGCAAATTCTTTTAGTTTTTGTTTGTCCTGGAAGCTTTTTATCTCTCCTATTTTCGTTGATAGTCTAGCTGGATATAGTATTCTCAGTTGCATAGGTTTCTCATTTAGAGCTCTGAATATATCATGCCAGTTCTTTCTGGCCTGCCAGGTCTCTGTGGATAAATCTGCTGCCAATCTAATATTTCTACTATTGTATGTTACAGACTTATTTTCCCAAGCTGCTTTCAGGATTTTCTCTTTGTCACTAAGACTTGTAAGTTTTACTATTAGACAAGGGGGTGTGGATCTATTTTTATTGATTTTGAGGGGGCTTCTCTGTGCCTCCTGGATTTTGATGCTTGTTCCCTTCACAAATTAGGGAAATACTCTGCTATAATTTGCTACAGTATACCTCCTGCCCCCCTCTCTCTCTTTCTTCCTCTGAGATCCCGATTATTTTAATATTGTTTTGTCTTTTTCTATCACTTATCTCTCAAATTCTCCCCTCATGGTCCAGTAGTTGTTTATCTCTCTTTTTCTCAGCTTTTTATTCTCCATCATCTGGGCTTCTGTGTCACTAATTCTCTCTTCTGCCTCATTTATCCTAGCAGTAAGAGCATCCATTTTTTATTGCACCTCATTAATAGCTTCTTTTATTTCAACTTGGTTAGATTTTAGTTCTTTCACTTCTCCAGAAAGGTTTTCTCTAATATCTTCCTTGCCTTTTTCGGACCCAGCTAGCACCTTGGTAATTGTCATTCTGAACTCTAGCTCTGACATATTACCAATGTCCGTATTGATTAGGTCCCTAGCTGTCAGTACTGCCTCTTGTTCTCTTTTTTTGTGGTGAGTTTTTCCGCCTTGTCATTTTATCCAGATAAGAATGTATGTATGAGAGAATAAAATATAAAAAGGCAGCAAAGACCCCAGAAAAATATATGCTAACCTAATCAGAAGAGACCCACAACTGGGGAGAGAAGAATGGGGGAAAAAATAAAAATAAAAAAATCTTTTAAAATAATAAATAAATAAATAAATAAATAGACTGGTGACTAGAACAGAGCTACCCTCTTGATTCTGGGTGTATTCTGGACTCGTAGAAAAACTACCTCCCAAAATTTTAAAGAAAGAAAAATTATATACACACACACACACACACACACACACGTGTGTGTGTGTGTGTGTGTATACATACATACATACATACACACACAAAAAAATAAGGATAAACACGATGAAGGGATGGAATGTGACTGTAAAGATGAAAATTTTTTAAAAAGTCCTAAAAAAGTAATTGATTAGTTGCTTGGAAAAATAAAAAAAAGAGGAGAGAATGTGATCAGTCTGGAGACCAGAACTAAGTCATGTGCTAGATTTAGGGTATATTTTGATCTATTAGAAGAAATTGTACCCCAAAATTTTAAAGAAAAAAAAAAACTATATGTACACAAAAAATAAGGTTAAATACAATGAAGGGATGAAATATCACTATAACAATGAAGATTTTGAAAGATTTTTAAAAAAATGTATTGTTAAGAAAAAACAGTTTAAAAATGTCAAAAGAAGAAAGAAGAAAAGTTTAAAAAATAGAATAAGAAAAAAATTTTTGTTTAATTTAACACTGCAAGACTAAAGGATCATGGGGAAAAAGCCATGAATTCTATGCATTTCTTTCCCCTAACTCTGGAGTTCTGCTGTTCTCGTTAATGGTAAACTTTGTCTTGGCTGATATTCTTGCTGATCTTCTGGGGGAGGGGCCTGTTGCAGGGATTCTCAAATGTCTTTTCCTGAGCTGGAATTGCACCACCCTTGCCAGGGGCCAGGCTAAGTAATCTGCTCAGGTTTGCTCTCAGTAGCTTTTGTTCCCTGAATGCTTTTCATAGAGCTTTGGAGGATGGGAATGAAAATGGTAGGCTCCCAATCTCCAGCATGGAGGAGCCGAGAGCTCGGGGCCCCACTCCTCAGTGCACCCTCAGAGAAAAGCAGTCAGTCCCTCCCGTCTCCCTGGTCTCTGGCCACACTCCATGCTCATCCAGCCTATGACTGAGCGTTTCTTTCTCTGTTGCACAGCCCCCTTTGGAGTCTCCAAACCCAGCAGATTCCTGCTGCTCACTCCCGTTCTGCCTCTCATAGAGGAAGAAGGAGGGGGTCTCTCCAGATCTGCCACTTGTGGGGCCTGCTTGAAGAGCATGGCCCAACTGTGCCTTGGATCACAGTTTAAGGTCACCGTGAGCTGTGAGCTCACTGCTCGGCTCTGTCTCTGTAGCCAGCTTCCCTGCTCCGATACCTGGGAGCTCTGCCACACTCAGACACCCTGGTCTTTCTGTGACCCCGCAGGTCCTGAGACCACATTGTCCTCCCAAGGGCTCCACCCCTGCTTAGCCTCTGGAGCGATGTCCCTCAGTGGAGTAGACTTCTAAAAGTTCTGATTTTGTGCTCCACTGTTCCACCACTTGCCAGGAGCCTGTCCCCACCCGCTGCGGTCATTCCTCCTGTATATCGCTTCAGATTCACTTCTCTGCATGTCCTACCTTCCAGAAGGTGGTCACTTTTCTCTTCCTAGAATTGTTGCTCTTCTCTTCTATCTCCTGCTGAGTTTGTAGATGTCCGGATTGGTTTGATGACTATCTAGCTGAACTCCTGGAACCAGATATCATTTCAGTCTGCTATTCCTCTGCCATCTTACTTCTATCTCCAAGAGTTCTTTATAGATCTTGGATATCAGCCCTCTGTCTGTAGTGTCATTTGTGAAAATCTTCTCCCATTCTGTAGATTGTCTGTTTTGTTGACTGTTTTTTTTTTGTTTGTTTGTTTGTTTGTTTGCTTTTGCTGTGCAGACACTTTTTATCTTGATGAAGTCCCAAAAGTTCATTTTCACTTTTGTTTCCTTTGCCTTTGGAAACATGTCTTGAAAGAAGTTGCTGTGTCCGATGTCGAAGAAGTTACTGCCTCTGTTCTCCTCTAGGATTTTGATAGATTCCTGCCTCACATTGAGGTCTTTCATCCATTTTGAGTTTATCTTTGTGTATGGTGTACGAGAATGTTTGAATTTCATTCTTTTATACATAGCTGTCCAATTTTCCCTGCCCCATCTTTTGAAGACACTGTCTTTTTTCCACTGGCTATTTTTTCTTGCTTTGTGGAAGATTATTTGACCATAGAGTTGAGGGCCCATATCTGGGCTCTCTACTCTGTTCCATTGGTCTGTGTGTCTGTTTTTGTGCCAGTACCATGCTGTCTTAGTGATCACAGCTTTGTAGTAAAGCTTGAAGTCAGGTAACGTAATGTCCCCAGCTTGTTTTTTCTTTTTCAACATTTCCCTAGCAATTCACAGTTTTTTCTAGTTCCATACAAATTTTTGTTTTTTTGGTTTGTTTGTTTGTTTTGTCTTTTTTATTTGACAGGCAGAGATCACAAGTAGGCAGAGAGGCAGGCAGAGAGAGAGGGGGAAGCAGACTCCCTGTTGAGCAGAGAGCCTGATGCGGGGCTCAATCGCAGGACCCTAGGATCATGACCTGAGCTGAAGGCAGAGGCTTTAACCCATTGAGCCACCTAGGCGCCCTCCATACAAAATTTTTTTTTTTTTTTTTTAGATTTTTACTTATTTATTTCACAGACAGAGATTACAAGTAGACAGAGAGGCAAGCAGAGAGAGGGGGGGAAGCAGGCTCCCCGCCAAGCAGAGAGCCCGACCCGGGGCTCGATCCCAGGACCCTGGGATCATGACCTGAGCCGAAGACAGAGGCCTTAACCCACCGAGCCACCCAGGTGCCCCCCCCCATACAAATTTTTAAAATCAAAAGTCACCCTAGAATCAAAACAGGAAGGCCTGTGGGAGGAACACCTGCCCAATCACATTATCTTAACATACAAAGAAGAGTCTGTTATAAATTACCAATGGTAAGGCACCAAAAACTTTTTAAATATTTTCATATTTCAGGTTCTCCTGGCCACTTTTATTGCATTATGGCATTTATCTAAATAACAGTGTATCAGGCAGGTGATGTATGACATGTTTCTTCTCTAGGAAATGGTTCCCTAGAAATAATAATCTACATGAACAGCCACATTGCAGCTCTGGTTGGTGCCATATGCACACAAAAGAGCATGCACTTAGTCACATACTCACACCGGGGTTAATGTTAATGAGTTCACTGAGCATGGAGCCAGTGGTTTTCATGTATTGTGTATGGTTCTTTATCTAAATTTATTTTTGAGGCAAGGTAGCATAACAAAGACAAGGCAACGTCTGCCTTAGCTTTCCTTAACTAGGAATAAATGGGAAATTTCCATTTCTAGAACCATCAAGCTGTCACTTCTCAAGTAACCAATTCACCTACTCTTCATTTTTAATCAGCCCTTTAAAAATGACATATTAACTGAGATTAAAAGTACTCATATGAGTGATTTAGAAAGTATATTATGTTAAATCTTGCTGTAATTTATGGCATTCACTGTTTGCATTTGTTAATATTTTTTTCCTTTCAGGTAGATTTTTCTACTTACTATATCTTTCGGCATTCAAGTGAGAAAGTCAGGTTATAATTTTGGGAAATTGTACTTACTGTGAAGGACCCACTGACTGCTAGTCCTGTATCATGGTGCCTTGAGTAAGGATGCATATTGACTTATATGATATTTGAAAAACACTTGGATCTTATATGACTTTTTATGCCAGTTTTCCTCTAGCACATTTATATAATGCACTTTTATTTCCAGCCCAATCAGAAGATGGAAGATTATGATTATTCATAAGTTTTCTTTAATAAGCATAGGTGCATTTATTACATAATTTATTCATTTTTCATAATTACAGTAGAATTCAATACACCAGTGCTTTATATGGTAGAGGAAGAAATTAGACTCCATTTGAGCAATTTTTCTACTTTAAATATCAAAATATTGGAGGTACAGGTAAAATTATTTTAATGGCTCTCCTTATTTCATGTAGCATTCCATAGCAATAATATAAAGACTTGGCTTTTTCTTTTTTTCTTTTTTTCTGATGGCAAAGATAGTATTTATTCATTTGGAAAACTTAGTCATATATCCATAAGCATAAAAAGGAAAGAAAAAATAGTAATTTAATCCCCCATTCAGAAATAGCCCCATTTAGAGGTGCCTGGGTAGCTCAGTTTGTTGAATATCCGACTCTGGATTTCAGCTCAGGTCATGGTCTTGGGGTCCTGGGATTGAGCCCTGCGTCGGGCTCCATGTAGGGAGTCTGCTTGAGATTCTCTCTCCCTCTCCCCGACATGCACTCACACACACTCTCTCTCTAAAATAAATAAATCTTAAAAAAAAAAAAAAAAGTAAGAAATATTCCCTTTTAATATTTGGTAGTTTTTCTCATACATACATGGGGGGAAAGTATTGAACCATACCTCTCCATAACCAGCCCCTTTCATACAAAAATGTATGGTAAGCATTTTTCATATTTTAAATACTTTTAGAAACATTGTTTATAATAGCTTTATTTAAAAATGTATGTTAATTTACTTAGGGGTTTTACTTTTTGTGTGTATTTTAAATGGCACTCTGAAGAATTTTAAAAGGGTGCTAAAGATGATGATAATTAAGATGGATGGCAGTATAGCTTTGCACATTATAATGATAACTTTCCGTAATGGAAGGTCTGAATCAAAAGGAATGTGGAACTTTAAGGCTCAGGATGCATATTGCAAAAATAACCCCCAAAGAGTCTTCATGCAAATATCTCCTATTAAGTAGGCTGCCTTGTTCTGTTGGTTTCTTTTGCTGTGCAAAAAGCAACATTTTGGTGTAGTTTATTGTTTATTTTTGCTTTTGTTTCCCTTGCCTGAGGAAAAAAATGTTTCTCAGGCTGATGTCAAAGAAATTACTACCTATGTTTTCTTCCAGGAGTTTTATGGTTTCACAATTATTTCTTTAATCCATTTTGAGTTTATTTTTTTGTATGGTGTGAGAAGGTGACCCAGCTCCATGCAGTGGTCCGGTTTTCCTAACATTATTTACTCCCTGTTGTATATTCTTGCCTCCTCTGGCATAGATTAATTGACCCTATAATAATGGGTTTATTTCTGGCCTCTCTATTTTGTTCTGTTGATCTGTGTGTCTGTTTTTGTGCTGCTGCCATACTGTTTTGATTATCATAGCCTTGTAATATAGTTTGAAATCTGGAATTGCAATACCTTTAGCTTTGTGCTTCTTTCTCAAGATTGCTTTGGCTATTTGGGGTCTTTTGTCATTCCATACAAATTTTAGTATTATCTTTTCTAATTCTGTGAAAAAATGCTATTGATATTTTGATACAGATTACATTGAATCTGTGATTGCTTTGGGTACTGTAGACATTTCAGTAATACTCTTCTAGTTCATGACCATGGGATATCTTCTCATTTGTTTGTGTTGTCTTTAGTATCTTTCATCATTGTTATAGTTTTCAGAGTATAGGTCTTCCAACTCCTTGGTTGAATTTATTCCTAGGCATCTTGTTCTTTTTGGTGCAATTGTAAATAGATTGTTTTCTTAATTTATTTTTCTGCTACTTCATTATTAGTGCACAGATATGTAACATATTTCTGCATATTAATTTTGTATCCTTTGACTTTATTGAATCCATTTATAAATTCTATTAGTGGAATCTTTATTTATTTATTTTTTGGTTGGAGTCTTTAGGTTTTCTATATATCATATCATGTCATCTGCAAATAGTGAAAGTTTTACTTCTTCCTTACCAGTTTGGATGCCTCCTATTTCTTTTTCTTACCTAATAGCTACAGCTAGAACTTCCAATACTTTGTTGGATAAAAGTGGTGAGAGCGGACATCCTTGTCTTGCTTCTGATCTTGGGGGAGAAGCTCTCACTTTTTCCCTTTCAGTCTGATGTTAGCTGTAGGTTTTTCAAATATGGCCTTTATTATGTTGAGATATGTTCCCTCTAATCCTCAACTTTGTTGAGGGTTTTTAATTAGGAATGGATGTGGTATTTTGTCAGATGCTTTTTCTAAATCTATTGAGATGATAATGTGGTTTTTATCCTTTCTCTGGTTAATGTAATGTATCATATTGATTGATTTGCAAATATTGAACCACCCTTGTATCCCTAGAATATATCTTACATAATCATGGTGAATAATTTTTTTAATGTATTGTTGAATTCCGTTTGTTAGTATTTTGTTGAGGATTTATTGCATCTGTGTTCAATGGGGATAGGGCCTGTAGTTTTCTCTTTTTGTATTTTCTTCGGTCTAAAATTTAGTTTGTAATTTTTGCATTTATGTTTGAGGGAGGTTGGTCTGGAGGTTTCTTGCCTTCTAGTGACTTACCTGGTTTTAATATTGTATAGTATCTGTATAATATTGACCTCATAGAATTAGACTGTTAGATTCCACCTCCTTTTCAATTTTCTAGAAGAATTTGTATATAATTGATATTGTTTCTTCTTTAAATATTCAGTAGATTCCAGCAAACCAACCACTGCAGACTAGAGTTTTCTTCAAGGGAAGATTTTTAACTAGAAATTCAGTTTCTTTGAAAATATAGGGTAACTTCTTGAATGAGCTTTGGTAATTTGTCTTTCGGGAGAATTGTTTATTTAGTTTAAATTATCAAATTTATTGCCAAAATGTTGTTTGTAATGATCCCTGTTATCTTTTTAATAGCAGTAGTATCTATAATGAGGTCACCTCTCCCATTCCTGATACTGGTCATTTGTGTTTTCTTTCTTTTGATTAAGCTAAAGGTTTATCATATTTATTGATATTGTTGAAAAGTCTGCTTTTGATTTAATTTATTTTTACTTATTTTTCTGTTGTTCCTTTCACTTATTTACTCCAGTCTCTCATTTCTTTTCTTCTACTTAATTTGGGTTAAGTTTGCTTTTTCTGGGTTTTAAGGTAGAAACTAAGGTCATTGACTTCAGGTAGAAACTAAGGTAAAAACTAAGGTCATTGACTTGAGGCCTACTTTCTTTACTAAAATAGATGCTTAGTACTCTAAATTTCTGTGTACTGCTTTTTGATATGTTGTTTTTGCATTTCATTCAGTTCAAAAACTTGATTATTTTCATTTTGATTTCTTCTTTGAATCCATAGGTTAGTGTGTGATTTAATTAACAAATATTTGAAGATTTCCCAGGAAATATTTATGTTTTTTGTTTTCTACTTTAATTCCACTGTGGTCAGAGAACACACATTATATGACTTGAATCTTCTTTAGTGTATTGAGACTTTCTTTATGACCCAAAATATGGTCTGTCTTGATAAATATTTCATGTGCACTTGAAAACCATGTGTATTCTGTGGTGTTGGGTGGAATGTTTTATAAATGTTGGGTCAAGTTGACCTCTAATATCTTTAGTGACTTTCTGTCTCTTACTGAATATTGATTATGAATTATTTTCTACTTTTCCTTACAGTTCTATTAGTTCTTGCTTTATGTATTTTGAAGCTCAATTATTTGGAACATAAACATTTGGGATTATTACATCTTTTTGATGAGTTGACTTTTTATAATTATGAAATGACCTTCTTTATGCCTGGTAATATTCATTACTATATAATCTACTTTTTCTGATACTAATATAACCACTCTAACTTTCTTTTGTCTAGTGCTAACATGATATATCTTTTTCCATTCTTTTACTTATAACCTATTTGTATCTCCATATTTAAAGTGCCTTTCTTATAGGCAACATATAGTTGGGTCGTGGATTTTTATCCAAACTTTATCTTTTATTGAGATATTTATATCACTTATAATTAATACGATTATTGATATGATTAGGTTTTAATCTGTCATCTTGATATCCCATCTATTTTATTCTCTTATATTCCCTTGAAAAACAGTATTTTTATGATTCCATTTTTTTAATTCTTGGTTTTTAGCTGAAATTTCTTTCTTTTGTGATTTTAGTTGTTGTCTTGAGATGTATAATATACATGTTCAACTTAGCATAACGTACCTTGCAGTCATATTATACCAATTCACTGATAATAAAAGAACTTTACAATTGTATACTTACATTTCTCCCTTCTCAACTTTTGTCTGATTGTTATCATATATCATTTTACATATGTTATAAACCCCACACTGCATCCTTAATTCTTTTTATTCAAATAGTTACATTTTTAGGAGATTCAACTATTAAGGGGAAAAAAGCCTTGTATGTTTACTGTACAGTTCCACTTTCTATTATTTTTCCTTCCTATGTATAGATCCATATTCTAATCTAACATTCCTTCTGCCTAAAAGACATTGTTCACATTTTTATAGTGTGAGTGAACTTGTAATGTATTTTTCAGCTTATATATTTATAAAATATCTTCATTTCTCCTTTATTTTTTAAAGATACTATATGTGAACATAGAATTCTACATTACAGGGTATTTTTTTTCAATATTTTAAAAGATGCGGCTCCACTGTCTTCTCACTTGCATTGTTTCCAACAGGAAATCCTCTATATGTAATGTATCTTTGGAATGCCTTTTAAAAAATTTTATTTTTAGCAGTTTTGAGCAATTTGGTCATGATATGCTTTGGTGTAGTTTTCACTGTTTTTTAATGCTTCGGGTAGTTTTCAGCTTTTCGGGTCTGTGTGTTTATTTAGTTTTACTCAAATTTGGAAACATTTCTGCCCATTATTTCTAAAATGATTTTTTTGTCTTTCCATTTTTCTTCTCTCCATATATATATTAGGCTGCTTGCTTTGAATTGTCCTATAGCTCTCACTAATCATTTCTTCCTTTCTTTTCTTTCTTTCTTTTTTTTTTTAACTCTCTTCTCCCTGAGTTTCATTTTCAAAAATCTCTAATTACTGTGTTTTCAAGTTTGCTAACATTTTATTTTAACATGGATAATATGCTGTTAATCCCATCCAGTGTATTTTCTTTTTATATGTTAGAGTTTTCATCTCCGGAAATTTTATGTGGGTCTTTTTTATATCTTTCCTGTCTGTATTTAACTTTTTGAACATATGAAATACAGTCCTTACTTAATTACAGTTAGAACTTAATGTTCTTGACTGCTTATTCTAATGAGTGTCAGTTCAGGGTCAGTTTTGATTATTTTCTGCATTATGGCTCATGTTTTCCTGCTTCTTTATATGCTTGATAATTTTTAATTACATGTCAGATACAAAGTTTATGTTGTTGGGTGATGGATGTTTTTGTAGGCCTGTTCTAAATGTACAGTTAAGGCACTTGGAAATAGTTTGTTCCTTTTCAGTCTCGCTTTACAGTTTGTTACATGAAACCAGAGAAATGCTTGGTGTGGGGCTTGATTATTTCCTCTGCTAAGGCAAGACCCTTCTTTATCCCCTACTCGACGTCCTGTGAATTAGGAGTTTCTTCAGTCTGGCTGGTAGGAAGGGGTGATATCCCTGTGTCTCTGTGAGTGTGGAGCAGCTTGGATCTTCCCCTGACCTCAGGTAGTTTCTTTATTTGCATGTGCTGATCAGTTACATGTGCGGATACCTGATAGAGACCCTCTTCTTTGCTCTTTGTTTCTCTTTCCACAGCTCTCTTTTCTCCATTACTCTGGGAATCTCCACCAAGGTTCTCCCTTCCTACAACGTTGTCATATGGCTCTTCTCATTTGTTTCCTGTCCCCCAGGAGAACAGTCTCTTGTGATCTGATGTCCAGTTTTTTGAAATATTGTTTCACATATTTTGTTTATATTTTGGGTTGTTTCAGGCAGGAGGATAAATCTGGCCTCTGTTACTCAGTCTTAACTGGCGTAGAAGTCAAGCCTTTTAACTTTGGCTAATTTTCTATTTAAAAACACTTAAAATTTTAAATAGAAAAATTCATCCATCTTTACCTTAACGGCTTCTGTCTTTGGTGTCATGCTTGAAACACTTCTGTGTTTGACGGCTTATAAAATATTTACCTATATTTTTTTCAATGTCTTTGACTGCCTTATTTTTATATTCAGATGTTTTGAATATACACTGTATTATAGACAACTCAGAAAATAGCTAATTTGGAGGCAAAAACCCCTGAAGTGCCTCAACAGACACATGGCCAGTACCCATCTTAACCTATTTCGTGTCCTGCATTTTGCTATCCCTTTATTTTTTATATAGTTGTAATCCTAGGGTGTATGTCATTTACCATATTCATTCAGTACATTTTCCATCTTCCTACATAATCTTTATAATTGTATCTTAATGACTGAATTATATTTCATCCAATGAGTATACTGCAATTAGTGCAATTATGCTAACTTTACCTATATTGCTAAACATTTGAGTTATTTCTTCTTAAATAGAGTATATGAAACATAATTATCTGGCAGGCATTTTTAGGGAATCTTAATTTTGTCTACTTTTTTTTTTTTTTTCTTTGCCACTGTGGACAGAGATGCAGGTACAGTTCCTCTCTCGCTGTGTCATTGCTTCCACCTCCAGGCCTACACCAGTACCCTCTGGGCATCCCTGTCTGTGTGCAAATGAGAAGGAAATAAAAACATGAGATTCTTAATAGTGCAGTCCATTTCTTATTACTCAGATCATTAAAACTATGAAGAGTTTTTAAAGAGCTTATAATGTACATTGTTCGTATGTATTAACAAGGCATCTGAATTGGTTTCTAATTATTATTTGTGCTTGGTTCTTTCTAGGAAGGTTGCTGTTCACGTCCAGCATATCATAATGCAGAATTCTCTCTCAGTACCACTGAAAGATCCAGGTAAGATAAACCGTGCTGAGGAAAGTGGTAATGAGTGTGTTATAAATAGTGGAAATTGACACATTCAGTGCCACTGTCCCCCAACCAAAGGTAATTTATTTCCTGGAACTGAGAACAAAATTCTAATTATATCAGAAAGTTGATTTCCTTTGGTAAATTACTGAAGCATATGAAGGACATGTATGTTTGACTGAGAACTCCTCGAGAGCAGGACCATCTCATCCCCACACAAAGCTCACAGAACCCAGGCCATGAGTTAGCAGTTAGTTGGCACCAATTGAAGTCAACGGCAATTATCAGGTATTGATTTTGGTGAAACAGAAGGACGTGTTTTAATGAGAAGACTATATATGTGTATGTATATATTCTTACACACATGCACACTACAACACACATGTAGAGAGAGGGGATATTCACTAATACATTTCTTTGACTTGTTTCTTCTCATAGTCATTTAGAAAGAAACAGGAATTAGTTTATTCAGATCCAGCCCCACGTGATTTATAAAGTAAGTCATGGCTTTTTAAAAGGAACTCTTGAAGGTTTCAGAAAAGCAGAGTATAAGTGGAGATAGAGTTTTTTCTGAATAAAGAGTAATTAAATTTCCATCATTGTCAAGGGCAAACTCTAACCTTTAGGAAGAATTCAATTCTTTTACCTGCCCCTACATATTCTCTTCTACACAGAAGAGAAGTTTTGATATGTATGTGAGAAAAATAATGTCTTTAATAATGTGAATTTGGGCTTCCTTCATGGAAGACATAACTTTTAATGAATGAAGGGAATTCGCTACAAAGAACCCTTAACCGTAGCAAACACTCTTTGATCTCTCTACCAAAAGGAAGCATCATAACTGTTAAAAGAGTGTAGAGTCCAGGTCTGACACTCAGTGCTACCACTGAATTGCATATCTTAGGTACATCACTTGACTCCACTTTCTCCTCTATAAATCTGTAAAATGAACATAGTAAGTACTACCCTGTGGTCACGTGGAGATGAAAGGAGATATGCACATGAATCACCCAGCATATTCCTACTTGCGTACTAGGCACTGTAAGATGATAGTGGCTATCCTCTTAATGGTCGTTATTGATATCTGGGCTCCCTCCATCTGAGGAGGCTGATGTAATGAGATGAGCATGACTGTCTCCTGCTTCAGGTACCTTCAGGTACCAGGTACCTTAAAACGCCAAGCATGGTCCATGGGGACCCCAGGGAAGTAAATACAGAGCAGACCTCAGGCTTACTTCTGGTCCAGACATTTGACCAAAGGAAGAGTAAGTGTCCTTAAGACTCGCATGAGATCCAGTCCTGAGCACAAGGGCAAGAAAGGGCATGGGATGAGAGAGAAAGGAGAGAACCCTAACTAGAAACAGAAAGTGTGCATTTCCTGTGAGTGTTTTCTGGTGTATACCCTTTGGAAGATATCTGTAGTAGTAGGTAGCTGATCAAGGAGTTGGAAACTTAGTGTCCTAGCTGGAATCACCTTGTTCATCTGAGCTAGTGGTGTGACTGCTTAGAAGGAAGAGGACTGGATGTCAGGAAAACTGGCCTCCTTTCCCACATCTACTGCCAACCAGCTGTTGAACTTCAGACAACTTATTTTGCTTGTAAGCCTCGGTTTCCCCATTAGTAAAGCCAGGATTACTAGATATTCTTCTCCATCTCTAAAAGGTGGTAAATCTGTGTAACAAAGCAATGAGCCGCTTGGTTTCCATCTAATATGGGGGAGTCATTCATGTCACCTCTCATGCCTCCTGCCTCCTTTGTTTCTCATCAGGCCTTATTCTGGGTTTTTTTTTTCGCATCTACCTCTTGAGCTGCATGAGCTTAGTTACCTCCATGGGCCTAGCCAGAAAATAAGATACCTTCAAGCCTAGCAAGGAGTTCAGTAGCACTCGTAAATACTTTGTCAGTCTTTTCTGGGACCAGAGATGCTTGAGCCCCAAACCCAGAATTTAACAGAGAAAAAGATAAAATAACTAAAAGAGCTCAATTTATCAAGTGCCTCCAGTGTGGTAGTCACTCTGCCCACAACTTTGTTTTTTTAATCCTCACCATAAATTAGGTATAATCTTTGACAGGTTCAGGGAGATTGGTTACTTTTACCAAGATCACCAATTAGGGAAGTGACAGCTAAGACTTGAACCCAGAGCTATCAAAATCCAAAACTCACTATGTGTCCCCTGTGTCACAGGGTAAATCTATAAAGAGCATTTCTAGTTCTATTTTTAGATCATTCTCCTTTTTCTTCTTTGATCAGCCATATGAATTTATGTTTCTGTCATCAAATGTAATCAGTTACGTGACATGAGACATGTCATTTGTTAATTAAATGCTGAGTAATTTATTTAACACATCATTGATGGCTATCTAAAATTATGGTACTTAAACATTTCAGACTTATAAACACACATGAACATATATTATACATATTAATATATGAAATTCAGGTTAGGATATTACTAGCAGAGTTGTGGAACTTAAGAAAATCCAGTGTGTCACATAGTATCTCCTAACAAAATTTCCGTGGTGGAAGCAGACTTAATGATCACCAATATAATAGTTAACCAGTCAGATCCAAAGATTTAAGGGATCTTTGTGCTTTTACAAAACACAAAATCCTATTAGAAGAGCAGACATGAATGTAATTAACTAAACTCATGGCAAATGCTGTATTGAAAGTATGACGTCCTTTGCGAACCTGGATGAAGGGATCATTGGTTAGGTCAGAAGTTTTGAGGCTGATGTTTTGGGGGGGAAACACACCAGAGGAGATGACATTTGTTCAGGACGTTAATCCGTGTGTAGAACACAAAGAGGTGGACTTTAGGGGGTCAAGGGATATGGGCTTAATTCTGAGAAAGAACTGGAGGAAACTAATTAGAAATTCTAATGCCTTCTATTTAAATGTTTTCTAATTTTGGATAAGGGGATTTAATATTATAGTATCACTCTAATGATAATCTGTAGTATATTAAAAGCTTTCCAGTATAATTTAGTGTCATCATTATTCCTTTCTGTGTGAAAGTATTACTTATTGAATCTCCAGAAGTTCATTAGACTTACTTCGTTATGATTTTCTGTCTTCTCATGCATTCAGGATTTGGAGATAGGATTTATGGTTTTCCCATAACTTTCTGGTTTTTTGCTTGATATTTTCAAATGGTAAGATAATAGAATTATAAGAGCGGGTATTTTGTGTTGGAAAATAGCAAATTGTAGCAATATGCTTTTGAAAAAAAAAAAAGTATGAAAACAACGGAATAATGCCAACTACAGTTGTTGTAATTTCTACTTTAAATTTGTTGAAGGACAGACAAAACCACCACAGTGATTGAAAATGCACATGAATTTTTACTTGCCAGATAAGGAACACACAAATGAGCAGCTCTGCCCCATGGTTCTCTGACGGGACAGTTCATGCTTTCCATGTGCCAGAAAGTTCACTATGGTGATGTCAATGAAGGATCGAAATTTGCTCCTCAGAGAAGACAGGATGAATTGTTGGTCTCCAGGTAGTTGGTTGAAACAAGTCCTACTGTCCATTGGACAGGAATGAGTCTTCATTTAAGCCCAGGGAGGGTCTGTTTTACTGGAGTTGTTCAAAATTCGTCTTTTGCCAACTTCACAATTCAGTTTTGCCATTGACGAGGCAAGTGTGCTGCAGGTAGAAGGGTCTTATTACACAGGTCTTCCAACATTCTTCTCAGCTCTGTCATAACATTTGCATTGTTCAAAGGTAGTTTTCAAATTGTGAGTGCTATTTTTAGTCAATGAGACTAATAATAAGTAGGAGTGAGACACAGCAGATGCTTTGAGGCAAGAGGGTCTTAATGACCCCCTTTGGAACCGCAGCAGTTAGCTAAATATGCAGTCAACCCCGACTCAGTTCCAAAACCTGTGCAGTGTTTAACACTGCAGTCATGGCCATTACCATGTATCATGTGAATTCAGATTTGGATCTAAAAAAAAAACACACACACACAAAAACCAAAAAACCTGGATTTTCTGATTTAATAAAATACTTTTAAAATAATTATGGTATGGCTTAAAAATGTAGACTTAAAATATATATATACTTACATTCAACGTAAACATTTTAGTATTTGTGAGTATAGCATATTAGAACTCAGGGAACAGTTGGGGAAAGTAGTGAATTTTTTTTTTTTTAAGTTTAGCAAAATATTCTTCTAGGCTCCTAGAATCAGGTTCTTCATAAACTTCTTGATGAATTTTTTTGTCTCTGGCAGGCTGTCAAGCACTTTGACATGTAGTGGCTTCTCATATATACATTAAATTTTGTTGAAAATGCTTTAAACTGAAACTTCAAAAAAATCCTTAGACTTAGATGCTGTGAAAACATTTTAATCTGTGCTTCTTGACAAAACACCAAGATGGAGTTCCCAAGTCTGCGTGTTCACTTAACAAATACTTACTGCCTTTGGAGGGACCGTGAGGAAGGAGCACAGAAGAAAAAAGGAAACTCAAATGAAGCTCTGCTGTTTTGGCTCGGTTTCAGTAAAGCTGTGCTGCCTATGAGAACAGTTTGCTTTCTATGAGGACTTAACCTAAAAATGGTTTATTGTCTTACTATCTAACTATAGTTTGACTTTCCACCATGGTATTGAAGCCACTTCTTAAGTTCCGGTCCTGTCTTCTCTTCTCCTCTCCCCCTTCCTCTCCCCTTCCCCCTCTCTTCCTGCCCTCTCAGTCTGGGGAAAGAATACTGAACTAAGAGCTGATGAGTTGAGCTCTCTTGACCCTTCCACCCTTCTTTTCAGGCTCTTTGATCTTGGCCAAATCAGGGAGCCTCAGTCCCTTCATCTCTCAACTGGGAACAGTAATTCTTGCTCTGGACCAGCCAGATGGGATAAGATACAGTTGATGCTCCTCATTCATGAGAGCCCCACGCTATAAGGTCGTAGCTAATACTGAACTATTGCTCCACATCATTAGGTTCCCGTGAGACTCTGGTCACAGCACAGTATTTTCATCAACTATCAGTACAGAACCTAGCTTTCTGTGGAGTCCTTAACCCTGAGCTCACAGACACAGCATGATCACTCATGCCTTAAGCAAAGCTTATCTAACATGTGTCTTTTTTCTACAAAGCACATCCGTGTTTTCTCACACTTAGGAACACTGGACAGCATAGCAGCCCTATGCTTGACAGTGAAATCACCAACCAAAAAGGGAAAAAAAATAAGAAAAAGGTAACACTAAATAGAGCACGAAAATGACACTTGTTTGTAATAGAAGAGCTGCAAGAAGGCAGAGAGCATCAGCCACGGCTGAGAATGTGTGCGTGGCATGACTCGCGTGTTTCGCTTGTGCGTGTCCACAGATGACCATGCAGGCATCACCAGTATGGATTTGGGGACTGTAAAGAAATTTTAGCAAGCAGGTGAAATTTTTACCTCTAGAATCTGGAAATGATGAGGATCAACTATAATTTACCTTGTAAATTCTTTTAAAGCGCAATGTAAATCTCAGAATAATGTGCCAAATAAGTTACTTTGGGTAAAATTTAGCTCAAATATAAGAATTTTGTGCAAAGTTGATTTTTGGTATTTGTGAGTATAGCATACTAAAACTCAGGGAACACTTTGATTTTATCAACACACTGATATTATCAATGTCAATTTCATAAAGTAATAAATATAAGGTGCCTGGGTTGCTCAGTCTGTTAAGTGTCTGCCTTCAGGTCACATCCTGATCTCAGGGTCTTGGAATCGGGCCCCGTGTTGGGCTGCCGGCTCAGTGGGAAGTCTGTTTCTCCCTCTCCCTCTGTCCCTTCCCACCACTTGTGCTCTCATGCGCTCTCTCTCTCAAATAAATAAAATCTTTTAAAACAATAAAAATAAAGTAATAAATATATTATTTGAAAGAGACCGCAAGTTTTTAGCTCAGTAAAGCTATGAATACAACTATTAATGCAAATTCTTTAGCTTTTCAGCCCTCATATTTAATGCACAGTAGCAAGGAGAACCACTATAATCTGATGCTTTGCGTTTAGTGGTTAACATGGCTTTGTCACCTCATTATTGGTGGGTGGGGGAGGAATCATTCCCTATGTATTACCAACATATTAAGTTTCCAAATATGTGGCATTCATATGGAAACAGTTTGATCTTAACTAGTGGTATAAATGCTGTTCTTGGACTTTTGGTACCATTTTATGTCATAGACTATCTACAAATTGACATTTTCAAGCTGGTTTTGGTTAACTTACTTAATGTTGGAAATTGGAACTTTCCAGTGTAATAACCTCTGCAAAATACCACTATAGATTATTGGTATGTTATGCTGTTGACAGCATTACAAATGGAAAACACACAAATACCTACAGAAATTTCCTTATAGAACAAAATGGAAATGACCTGGGTGGCCTGCAGCTTATCAGGTAGACCTTATATTGGAAGTTATTTTCCTATTTTGAGCTATCATGCTAGGGTTTAGAATATTCTTATTAGTAAATTCAGATTATGAGTTTGTTGTTTGAAATAGCCATATTCCCCTGCTTAAAAAAAACAGGCTACTAATCAGATAGTCCGCTTGGGCATGTATCAATGTCATTGCGGCCATTTGGCAGCAGAGTCTCTCAGAAGCTCCAATTAACCATGCAAATATATTTCATAGCATCACATTCCACTTTGTCAGAACCCCCGCTGCCTTTATATTATTAACATAAATGCAGGTGCAAATAGCATTTATGTTCTTTGATAGAAAGCAGTTGGAGACATTTCACTGAGGGATACAACACTTTCAGATTGTGTACATCTGTTCAAATAATGTATCCAGCCCCAGTGACATGAACACAAGGATGGAAGCATCTGCCCCTGAGACCATTTGCCATATAGCAGATGCTTACATCTTTATTTATGCAGATGGTTGGTGTGATGAGTTGAGCTGGGATAAAAGCAAAGAAGTTTGACAGAGGTATTTAGGATGCTTTGCAAGACAGAAATGTAGGCTAGGCATTTCATGTTTGTAAAAGTCTAATACTAATAAGTACATAAGTCTTAGTATGCTTTAATGGAATAAACATACTGTCCTATCTGTAAATTAATTGGCACCAAAATTATTAAGATCCTTACAGAAACTTCAACATGCAACTTATACTAGAAACAAAAACGTACTAGTTTTGTTTTGATAAAATAATTTAAAATGATTTTGAATGCATCTTGTTACAAGTTCTTTAAAAACAGTGCTCTACGTTTTAAAAGATTTTATACTACCAAGAGAACCTTGTGATGACATTTCTTTAAACTGGGGGAAAATACAAACATCATTAGTTTAAATGTAATTTATGAGCTATTCCATGAATATAAATTCACACTAAGTAAAATAAATTTCTGAAGCATTACACCTTTGTAAGATTTTTGTCAAGCATTTCATTACTTAATCTTCGTTCTAACATTTTCAACTACTGAAGTCTTAATTATAGTTGATATTTTTATTAGGATAAATTACCTTTAGATGCTTTATTTTCAAAACTCTGTCCTGTGGATCTGCCGTATTATATTCTCACAGGAAACCACAGTGAAAGAAATAGAAACTTATCAACCAAAAGCAAGACATTTCCAGATTTTATCTTATGTTCTCATTCACAAACCCAACAAAAAAATTCACAGACTCTCAGAAGAGCTGGGACATTAGATTTTATCTAAGTGGAATTCTCAAACTTTTTAGTTTCAGGACCCCTTTATACTCCTAAAAATTTGAGGACTCTAAAGAACATTTGTGTATATCTATTATATCTATTGGTATTTATCATATTTGAGATTATAAACTGAAAATATATATATATATTTGTGAGTTCATTTTAAAATAAGAATAAGAAGTTCATTAGAGCTTAATATAAGTAACCTATTTTATGTAATTAGAAACATTTAATGAGAAGACTGGCATTGACTTTTGTTCTTTGCAAATATGTCTTACAAGTCTGGCTTCATTAAAAATGGCAGAGTCACACATCTGGTCTTACTTACAGTATGTTGTGATATGTCATTTATGTTGAGGTGTTTGTAGGAAATCTAGCTTTCCAGTAGCTGGAAACAGAGGGAGTATATTAATAGCCTTTTCAGGTAATTGTTCCTCTTTTTCTTTGATACAACACCATAATATGTCCGATAACTGTAAATGACTTCAAATAAGTCAGGTCACTTCTTAAAGTTTAGTTGTAATGAGAAATTGAAACCACATCAAGGTACTTCTCTTTTTCCACTTTTTGGTCTTACTCTTGAGTGAGTCTTTTAACCATGCGTGTAACATCAAGTATTGGTTTTTTGGGGAGGAAAGTTCATTGAGTTTGCAGATCTTCTGTATAACATTTTACTTAGTATTTGAAAGATTTGTTAATGTAACTGCCAGTCTCATTTCAAAAATCATTGAGTATTGGGAAGCTTCAAGCTCCCAGTGATGGAGTCATGTTTTCCAAAATTCTGTCGCTTTTAAGAATGATTTTTATCACTGGCAACGGTTACCATCAGATGTTTTTTCTTGTAGTGACAAGCTCTGTTCATTCACTTTTGAGAAAATGTCTGCCAAGTACCTAAATTTGACCATGCTCTTTCAATATGTGTCTGTCAGCTGTAGTGTCAGGTAGAAGTGGCATTCCGTGACAAAAGCCACTAGTTCAGCTTTGCACCTCCGTGGCTCAAGTGCTTGGCCTCAAGTCATCCTTCGGTGTGCAGCGGGCGGTTCTATGAGTATGAACCATTCCATCACACAGAGTTTTAAAAAGGCATGTAAAAGGCATGGTTTTTATAAAACTAAAATTTTGTGCTGCCTCTGTGTTACTGTACTGAGAAAGTGTGTTGGTAAAGAATATGACTGTGTGGACACTTTGCTGTCACTGCCTGAATTCAGGCTAAGGTGTCAGCAGTTTTACCCAATTCTCCCTTTTGTCCCATTAGTGCAACAGATGCAAAGATCAACGCACTGGGAAAGGCAAATTTCATCTTGTTATTAGTATGAGAAGACAGTGTTGGGACCCTTCCCAGGGTTGGCAGACCACACTTTGAGACGTGATGATCCATTGTAATCCTCTCTTGTTAAAGGAGGCAACTAAAATCCAATAAGGATTATTATCTTGCTCAGATGCATTCCAGTAGCAAAAGGAAGAACCAAAGCCAGACCTCTGCCCTCCTTTTAATATGTGATGTAATTTGTTTGCTTTTCCCTGAGGAACTCCCTCTCCCCCGCCACCACCAAAAAAGGAAATCCCCCAGATCCAAACCATAGGCCATAGCACAGAAGCCCTGATGTTTGATCAAGTTTATTAAAGGGGCAGGACTTGCCACATGAGGAATCCAGAAGTTCTTTCAGCATTTTTAGACTTTTTTGTTCAGTCCCAGTGTTCTTCAATGACTTCATTTCAAAAGCAGGTGGTGTAGGATTACAAAACCTGTATTATCTCTAAAATTATAAAACACCTTTGTAATAATTTTTTTCTTCATTCACATCATAAAAAAATACGTCAGTATTTGGAAGTGCCATTAAATTTATTGTGTAATTATTGCTTTTAAAGATTGACATTTTGGTGTGAACCTGATTTGCTCACTAGAAGCTCTGTAAAAGAAGGCCACCCAGGCAAGAATGGCCCAGGACACTGAAGGGAATCACTCTGTGTGTTAACTCTCTCTCCATCAATGATGCTATGGCTTCCTATTATATGGCACTCACCAGCCACCAGAGGAGACTGACATGTAAATAGATAAGTTGTAAAACACTTTAGTAATAAGTTCAGTGTGTTGGAATGTAAGGGAGAACAGCTTTAGTGCCAGACAGACCTGGGTTCAAATTTTACTCTCACTTACCAGCCTTGTGCCCTTTCAAGAAATACTCCGTTTCTGTATCTGTAGACTGGAGATATTAAGAGTTGGTGGAGGATTAAATGAGATATAATAAATTAAGCACAAAATCTGACTCCTGACAGAAGGACATTTTAGTACTACACAATGGAATTTAAGGTATAGGGGATTGAGGAATGAATAGAAGCTGGTGAATAGAGACAGGGACCATATATACTAACTACTATTTAATTTTCTCATGAAGAAAAGAAAGGAGTTAGGGCAGTAGCCTGAGGAGGAGATAGAGCCCAAATACTCCTAATTGGTGTCTCGCTCTTTATATTTTTGTGTTCAGCAAAAGCAAAGGAGAAAGCAAGACAATATAGTTGAGAGTTAATAGTTCACTCATTTAGTAAATAACATACTGTGCGATGGCTGTGTATCAGATACTGATCTGGAGACGGAGGTCTTGGCAGTGAATAAAATAAGCTCCTCTTGCTTGGAGCTTATATTCCAACAGGAGGAAACAGATAATATAATATTATAATGAAGGGGACAGTAAGAGCAGAGAAAGAAACAGCAGGTGATCACATGGGGCTGAGCAGGTACTTTTAGATAGGATGGTCAGGGAAGACTGGGAGCTCACTGATGGTAGAGGATCCCCGAAGCACCAGGAGGGGCCTAGAGAGAAGTATGAGGTACAGAACAGGGTTGGAAATACTCCCATTTCCTTATTCTAAAATGCACATTTTTTTACATTTTAGTGTCTCAGGACTTGAGATGAATTGTATATTTAGAGTAACAGTGCTTCTCCCTCCTTTCCCCTCACCCCAGAATAGGAAATTTATTTCTGTTGTTTAATTACATATAAGAATCTAGAAATAGAAATAAGGAACAGTAAGTGATTTTCTACTTGATGACTTCTCTTTTGTCCATGAGGTCTTAGTCAATCCAGGCTGCTATAGCAAAGTACCATAGAATAAGTGGCTATAAGCAACAGGAATTTATTTCTCATAATTCTGGAGGCTGAAAGTACAAGATCAGGGTGCCAACATGGTCAGATTCTGGCGACAACTGTTGGGGAGGAAAAATTTCTCCTCTACCCTTTTTTGTTATTTGGCTAACCTAATCATAAAATTAACACAGGACAGGAGAAAAACAAATTTAATTATGTCTGAATGCAGGCCCCACAAAGACAGTGTGACCCAAAGACAAGTTGGGGAATTGAGGTTTATAGGCCATCCTGAGCTAAGGAATGGGATAGGGGCCTGGGGCTCCAAAGAGGAGGAGGGTAATTCATAAGATGATAAGAAGAGCAGATGTTTGGTAATTAGATGTTTGTCCTGTCATAGAGATGGGGCATTCAGATAAAACGTGTCTCTGGTAATACCCCTCTCTCTGAGCCAGGCTCCCTAGGAAAATTCTTTCAGGTAGTTAGGAAGAGGTAAAAGTTTTTCTTGAGTCTTCTATGTCTGGTTGCCTTTAGCTCAAAATAATCTTTATGCCAAAGTAGCATATTTGGTGTCATGTATTCTGCTCCCCTTCAGAGCCCTCTTCTGGGTTGCAAACTGCTATCTTTTCATTGTATTCTGTGAGGTCTCTTTTATGAAGACATTAATCCTATTCATAAGGGTTCTACCCTCATGATCTAATGATCTCCCAATGGCCCCACCTTTAAATACCATTATGCTGGGGCATTAGGATTTCAATATATGAATTTGGGGGAAACACAAACATTTTGTCCATTGCAGAGTCAATGCCAAAAATCATTGGCAAGAGAGAGAGTGAGACACGGGCATAAGGGCGGGGGAGAGAGAGAGCGCGCCTCAGAAAAGCATTGAAAGAAACCTGAGCTAACCCCAGTGAGGAACTGAAGGGAGTCTCCTAGGGATAAAAGATTGTGGAATAGGTCTGCAGTTTGACACTGGGAACTTTAAATTTGTATTGTTGTCTGTTGTTGACAGTGGTTGGATTCCTCAGTGCCAGGCAGCAAGCAGTGGGAGTGGAGAGCACAGTGTGGGACCAGTTAGGGTAGGTGCCGTAGGAAGATAGCAGTGGGGTGAACCCAGCATATGCTAGCAGTGTCCACGGATGGTCAGCCATTAGGCTTGCTCCAGAACCAGGGGTCATCTACCTCAGCACACACACGTACCACTGAGCAGAGCCTTGAGAAAAAGGGAGTGCAGGTGGACTGCATAATCACTGCATCTCTTCAGGGAAGATGGAGGGTTAACTCTGACGCGTTTCTCACGTGTAGATGAGAGTACATGTTCCTTCAACTAGACTTTATCATTGCCATCCAAATTACAGGAAAGGTATTGATGGAGAAGAAGCCAGGCAGAATCAACAAGGAAAGGATTCCAAAGTGGTCCCACAGCTTTCCGGCTCTGATGATTTCTCTCTCTGTGGTAGCTCAGGTCGGCATCTGACGACCTCAGCTGCACCTCAGAATCAGTATTTGCCGATTAACTCCTACATAACCAATCTGGTCCATTTCACAAAGGTAACCACCGCTCATGCAGTTACCTCAGTACTAGCGAGCGTCTGCTGCTTCATTGTCCTTATTTTTTTTTTCAGTGTGTCTGTATTCTAGGTGATCTCTCTATATTAATCAAGGTGTGTCTTGACTAAGAAATAATTCAGTCAAGACTTTACCAAGCAGGAGTTTAGGGAATAATTATCCCCATGACAAAGGGATACACAGTCCTGTGCCTTTGCACTTACAAATCATGAACTATTTGACATAAAAGCTGAGGTAGAGAAAAACTTGCAGCAAAAAAGGGTTGTAAATCACTGAGTTGAAGATAAATCAGAAGTGAAAACAAAACATCTGTAAAACCATACCATAAAGCGGTGGAACAATTACTTCATTTTTAAAAATGCAGTTTGGATGCTTCTTAAAAATTACCCATTCTATAAAGTAAATCTCCTCTTGAAATCACAGTATAAAACTGTCTTCGTGATTCCAGTCCCTTGCTTTTAACCATACTGTGATCTTTGCCGCTTTGGTTTCATAAAAATGGTACTTTGACCAAAGGCAAGAGCCTTCTGCATGTGTCCTGGTTTAATTGTTCCAACTGACTGCACATTCTCATGTTGAAACCTTATCTTTCTGTTTATCCCACTAAGGAAAAGGTTTTCTTCACTAACTGCCATCTTGTTACTCATCCCAGATTCCTAACCATTCCAACTGATATTAAAATATGATTAAAAAGGGGCCCATTTTTAATTTGCTGGTCAAAGCATTCTTGCCATGAGACATCCGTGTGGCTTACGAAAGCTCTTCTGCGGGAGATGTTTCCCTGCCCACCCATTGTGTTGAAAAACTACTGACTCAGAAAATGTCGGAATCTCCTGGAAGGATGGTGCACACAGGTGTTTGCTAGGAGGGGTAGGACATCAACTGAAGTGATGTGATGTTTTTACCTGGATCAAGTTCAGTTTCAAACTGTTCTGAATTTCAGTTGTGTGGCCCAACTGAGTCTTAATAATTCTAGTTAATATTAACAGTAAGAATAAGAATGGGAGGATGGAATTAATAAAGCATTTCATGAGTTTCTATTTGTCTTCTTTGTGTCCCCCATAGATCATTAAACTGTTACGTTTTTATCCTACTCAGTCATTCTTAGATTTGGGTAAAGATACAAAATTGACTGTTTTGTAATAATTAATACAGTCTTGTGCATGTTATAATTTTTTTGGCCAAAAAGATTAATAACTTTATCTTTTTAACTGTATTAAAAATTCAAAGATTTCATAGTTCTCAACTGCTTTTCATCAGAAGCACTTGAAATCAAAAATTCCTCCCAGAAATAAGGACTGATAAAAGGACTGATAATTAAAATGAAGGAAACATTCATTGAAATGGAGGATTATTAAAATGTATTTTAAATTATAAAGCTTTTTATATCTTTTTTTCATTTGGGACATGAAATATGTGGTCCAAAAAGAATAATTAGTTACTTGAACTTAACAAACCCTGTCATATTAGTTTTCCTTTTATTGCCATTAACATTTTAGGTAATGGAATTTCAAATTCTTTCATAAAGAATGCTTATTTCCTCTTGCTTCCTGATATATTTACATGTCTAATTTATTTAATTTTATGGGCTCCTCTTTCTGCACCCACCTTTCCCTTGTATCTTTTTTTAAGCTATCTTCAATTTTCTTCTTAATGACTTCCTCACCCAAAACACTGAAATCTACAAGAAAGTGGTCTCAAATTATGGTTGACCTGTCCCTGTCCTCTGTGAGAGGATATTTTCCCTCCTAAATGGCAAAATCACCATGGCTCTTGCTCTCAGGTCCTGTAGAGCTGTGGCCAGCATCCCTAGTTCTGCTCTAGGCTCCTTCCCTTCCAGGGCCGCTGAGACCTGGGCTCACCCCCACTCCCAGTCTGCTAAGGGGAGTGACTTTCTTCCTGGCCAGGGCAGGCAATTAACCTCTATACTCAATATAAACAAAATCAGGGAAGAGTGTCCCAGTAAACAGCTCTTTAAAATGCACATATGTTAACTCCTCTTCACTATAATGGTTCCTCTGATTAGCACTTTGTCAACTGGGATGGGAAACTTGGGGGCAGGAAGGAAGAGGGGTTGATAGGAGAGCTGAGATTTGGGGACAGTGGAGTTGCCCTAAGAGGTGGCTGGAGAGCAGTGTGAAGGAAAAAATGCTTTACAATTTTATTGGGACCATTATTCACAAATAATAGCCATTCCTTCCCTCTTTCCTTTATTTACTTTTCAAAAAAGAAACATCAGTTTAAGGATTCAGTACTATTTCCATATGATTAGCATTCAAGATTTGTGCTTTTTTTTTTCCTTCTCACCAAAAATAACTGTTGGGAACCTCATAGACTTCTTGTCAAGAGAAAGCGAAAGGTTAATGTCTGCTGAGCATCTAACTGTCATAGGCACTATCCTGGCACCTTCATGGGTACTTTTTTCATTTAATCCTGACCGTGACCTTTGCAGCAAGATATTCTTATGCCCATTTTGTAAATGGGACAGTTAGGCTCAGAGAGTGACTTTCCCAAGCCGCAAGATAAAGCCAGGAGCTGAAACCACACCTTTCTGAACCCCAAGCCCCATGTTTTCACTGACCATGATAGAGGCCATCACTGTGCTCAGTAAGCTCAGTCAGCATGTCCACCAGGCCAGGGTTTTGAGTCCCAGCACCGTTACTGAACCAGCTTCAAAGTCTTGATCTATAAAAAGTACTTCGCAATAATCACTCTTACTCTCTCTTTTTTTTAAAGATTTTTAATTAATTTATTTATTTGAGAGCGATGGGGAGGCACATGCACAAGTTGGGGAAAGGGCAGAGGGAGAGAATATCCAGGCAAATTCGTGCTGAGCACAGAGCCTGATATGGACCTCCAGCTCCCGACCCATGAGGTCAGGACCTGAGCTAAAATCAAGAGTCAGACGCTTAACTGACTGCACTACCCAGGCACCCCTTAATGGAAATTTCTAACTCAGGTTTTTGTGACAATTAAATGACATAGTGCATGTAAAGTGTCTGATAAGTGCTAGGAAGTGAAGAAACCAGTGCTCAGCAAGCATCCCCTTTCTTGCTAATCGAGGGAATGAATTCACTGTCTGGCAGGACTGGTCTCACAGTCCCTTGCTGCAGGGAGGGTGCCTGGCTGTCACTTGGGGGTGTCATTAGAGGAGGGAAGGAGAAGGCATTAGCTGAGAGCATGGCTCTACAGAGCAGGGAAGTGTGTGAGCAGAATGGACAAAACTGAACTCTGGATACAAGATACCTGATTGGGGAAGTGCCTATTTGTATGGTATCAGATTGCCTGAAATCTGGGTCCTAGATGTACTGACTCTAGGAGGTCTTAGTGCTCCAGATAAGTGGACTAGAAATGATATTTGGCATCCTGAGTCTTTAGACACAAAACAACAGTGTGCCTGTTGCCAGCACATTGTACAGTGTACTCTGTAGTCAGTGCTGAAGGAATTCTTGTTGACTCTGTTGCTGCAGAGGCTGGGCGGTGCCTTGGAGAGAGGGTAGGCAATGGCTCAGTGTGTTTATAGGTTTTTCAGAGAAAATGAAGTTGAGCTCCCTTGTGTTATGAGCTGTTTCTTTTATCTCCTACTTCTCCAGGGTTTAACCAAATATGTTTTAACCAGAGACCATCTTGGGAAACAGTTTGAACCCCAACTGGAATTTATCATTTGAAAGCCAAGTGAGAGGGAGAACAGGGATGCCAGCAAATAAAATTAAAAATAGGGTTCTAGGGGCGCCTGGGTGGCTCAGTGGGTTAAGCCTCTGCCTTCGGCTCAGGTCATGATCCCAGAGTCCTGGGATCGAGCCCCACATCGGGCTCTCTGCTCAGCAGGGAGCCTGCTTCCCCGTCTCTCTCTGTCTGTTGCTCTGCCTACTTGTGGTCTCTCTCTGTCAAATGAATAAATAAAAAAAAAAAAAATAGGGTTCTACAGTTTAAGAAAATTAAAACCTAAACAACATCTGAAAGTTTTGGCTCTTTTGTGGCTAAGACTTTGGCAGCACTTGTGTTCTGAGCCTAGGTCAGGGAGCCTGTTTCAAGAGCGGGGACTCTCCTCCCTCTGCCCGTTCACTACTCCATGTTCAGCAGAAGGCCGGAGGGGTCCCAAGCAGGTGGGGTAATGGAACTGTGCCCAAACCAACAGAGGGACGAGCGGGACCAACTTCACTCAGAAGTCACAGAGCAGGCCTTGGTTGTGCCAGGGGAAATGAGGGAGTGAATTGATGATTGCAGTCATTGACAGAATCGCCCGCCCTTGTGCTTGTCTCTTAGTATTGTCTAGGCCTTGTTGTGAGACTGTGATCAAGCTGGCTTCCATGCTGGCACTTAGTAACATCAAGCCCTCATTCCTCCCTCTGCTGTCTCTGCCTGCTGCCAACACATGTCAGACCAGTCCTTTGGTGGTGTTGGAGGAGGAGGAGGACACACATTTACCTTCTCCAAACAAGTAGGTCTGGTAACGTCATTGGACTTATCAGAGTCCTATGGATAGTAAGGGCAAAGTCAACTTTAAAAAATCTGCTTTAACCTTTAATGACTATCTTAATAGTCATTAAATGACTTTAACGACTACTAGAATTCTCTCTAGTGAGTGGGCTTTCAGAAAGTCTCATTTAATGGTAAACGGAAGTTTTGGAATATGACAAGTCATTCCTGTTTCAAGTTTCCCCTTTTTTCCTCTCCTTAAAATTCAGAGACAACATTATATCTTATAGTTAAATAGGACAACTTTGTTTATAATGTAGCCCCTTTGAGGGGAGAACAAAGGAGGGAAAGTTCATTGCTTCAAATCAGAATGGGACAGATCTGCGTGGTGTGGACTTTGGCAATTGGTTAACTTCCTGAAATCTCGTTTTTCTCAGTCTGTGAAAAGGGGACAATAAGTTACTTGCAACGTTTGTGTGAGGGCTCAGTGAAAAGACCTAGCACAGATCCCAGCCCACAGTAAGGACTCCATACCTCCGTGTTTTCCTTTAATCCATAGTTCCGTCAATTTTTCACCAACTGTAAATGTCACTTTGCAAAATAGTTATTTTTAATATGCTTAATGTAGTAAAAACAGTCCATATTTAAAATCCTAATATTCAGTTTCACATTGTATAATTGCACAAAATTAATTTTACTGAGTGAACCTTTTATGTTTTCAGTTAATAAAAGTCCATGTTTAGTGCCTGTGAGTCCTGTGAGTCTCTTTAACTGTGTTATGGGAAATTTTGCAGGATTTCCAGAAATTATGAATGTCACTGGAAATTTCTACTTCTCGTTATTTAGTGCACAGTTCTTTGAGATCTATAATTCAGTAGGTGACGGGGAGGGTTTTCAGGTCACACCATCTGGGGAGGCCTTGTAAATGCTTGTGGAGCAAACCACCATTGCAGCTGCATTGCCAAGAAAGACTTCGTACAGTCACGCTGTCCTCGTGTTTTAGAGTTTTAAAAAGCTAACAGCATTTTCAGCTTCTCTTACAACTCCTATTGTTCAAACTACTTTAAAAAAAAAACAAAAACCTGTAGTTATTCTAGCATAACTGACCTTTATTGCAAATTGCCTTGTTTTATCCTAAAGAGCCCACTGTTTGCGGGAACAATTCTCAGGACTCCCATTGTCCTTGGGAAATAATGAGCTCTCGTACTTCTCAGTGTTTAACTTTGGGGGGTGGTTATGCACGGCCTGTCAGATGATTAGATTACTTCCCTCATCGTTAGCAATTCTTGTCCTTAAACAGGCAAGGAAAACAGAAGACATGCCATGTGGAATCTAGACACACTCATTTATGTAGATACACACTTACCCACCGTGACTTATACCCAAAGGTACCCATTTTAAAAACAGATTCAAAAGGGAAACTTCATTGTCCTTGAATTCCTCCAACAGATATTTGCAGGCACCTCCTGTGTGCCAGGCACAGGAAGTGCTCAGTGGAAGAGAAGCGTGTTGTATCCCATTCTGACTGCTTCGTTTCCCGTGTCCCCCAAACCCAAGGCCACCATGAATGCCAGTTTCTTTTGCTTCCCTTCAGAGATATTCTCTGCATAAAAGGAATATATTTGTGTGTGTATCTCACTATTTTTTTTTAATCCAAGTGATAGCACACTATACATCTCATCTTGGAGAATATTCTAGATGGATCTAGCTCACCCGTCTTTCTTACTGTTGCATGGCGTTACATTGGATGGTTGGAGGGTTATTTTATGATGTCCCTATTGTTGGACATATTTAAATAATCTCTAGGGGTTACTTTTCTTCTCTTTGGGGACCTTGTCCTCTTTCTCCTGCCTTACATTTCTTCTAATGAATCGCCGTATTCCGTGTCATTCCATCATTAATGATTCTGGGAAAAGGGACGTATCACCACCTTCATGGACACCCTCACCCTTGTCCACACTTCCTGATAGATCCAGGCCCGCATGCTGAGTTTACATTTATCTAGTAAGGCCATATCTTTCACCCCACAGATTTCTTGTGATTACCCTCTAATTGTTGCTCATGAAGACAACTGATCAACAGTTCTACCCCCAGATCTACTTCTTTGAATTGCAGCAGACTAGAGAGTTGGCTCTGTCTGGGAGGCATCGTACATGGCACCTCGGACTGTTGTTTCAGGCTGCCTGTGCTGCTCACCACTCAGTGTTCTCCCACACTGGGGCAGCCAGGGACCCCAAAGGCTTCCCTCTGCTCCCAGATCACAGTCGGCCTTCTTTTCCTTTGAATGGCCTTATTCTTCCTGTGTGATTTTATTTCCACCGTAATGTAGAAACTTTTGAAGATCAATCAAAGCACATTAACTTTAAATGCATCATAATTAGCTCGCTCCCTTTTGGATGGCTCTCTAAAGTATATCTAGTTTCATTTCTGGAAACCTTCACTGTCAGAAGCTTGCTTTCTTATACTTGGTCATAAAAAATAGGAAGCCCCTTCACAACTTAAATCTTTAGAGACTTTGAATTGACCTTGACCACAGATTGTTGCTTCAGCTGTACCTTCTGGTCTTTGTTATTTCTGCTCTTCTTCACGTTGACATCACCATTCTCTGCCTTTGAGGTTCAGTTTTTCCATTTCCAGTTGTTTTTTCCCTCTTCAGTTCCCGCTTTACCCTTCTGTGGATATCTTTTTTTAAAAAAGAAAAGAAAAGAAAAAAAACAGTTTCTTCTTCAGAGCTTGCTCGTTGCTCTGTGTTATCTTGTACCCAAGCACCATAATTTACTGTTCTCTCTTCCTCCCTCAGATGGTTAATCAGCAGGCCTCACCGATCCCCTTTGTATTAAACGGTTTTATCGTGATGCTAACCCAGTTTCTTATTCTGACAGTGAAATTAAGTTGAAAAAAAATTTTTTTCTGGACATAGATCCTCTCCTCTTTTAATTTTGAAAATCTGGAAAAGTTGAAGTTTACTTTTAAACTGTGGTCCCCTTTCTTTTTTTTAAAGACAATTTTTTAAGCTGAATCTGTAAATTCTTTATTTCAGCCATGAGTCACTTAATTGCCACTTACAACTTCAACAAGTAATTACAATTATGACATTTCTGCCACATGCCCAACACTGTTCTAGATCCTGGAATCATAGACAGACTCTGCCTTCAAGAAGTCCACTTCCGTGAGGGAAGGCAGTGGCCCATAACGTAGTCCAGGAGATGGAGCCAATGTGCTCGAGAAAATTACAACAGGAAAGGAGGTGGGGAGTTCAGAAGGGGGTAGTTTCAATTAAGATGGTCAGAGAAGGCTCACCGGGAAAAAGCGATTTGACCAGACTTGAAGGAAATGCTGCAACAAATACCGGGATTTGTCTGGAGGGAGAAGGGGCTTCCTGGCAGTGAGCAGAGCAAATGTAAAGGCTAAGGAAGCGGATATGTGGCACCTGGAAGGAACAGCAAAGAGGCCACCTTGGCTGGAGGGTAGTGAACAGAGGAAGTCAGTCAGAGAGGTTCCCAGGAGCCCATGCCATAATGCCTCTCACGCCATGGCAATGACTTTGGCTTGGGTTCTGAGATGAAGAGCCATTGGACAATTTTTAGCAAAGGAGTGAGGTAATGTGTCTTGTTCTATGATGTAGTATTGTCACATGTTATTCAAGAGGATTTATGACTGATGAAGAACAGAGTAGCCGCAGGGCGCCTGGGTGGCTCAGTGGGTTAAAGCCTCTGTCTTCGGCTCAGTTCATGATCCCAGTGTACTGGGATCGAGCCCCGCATCGGGCTCTCTGCTCTGCGGGGAGCCTTCTTCCTCCTCTCTCTCTGCCTGCCTCTCTGCCTACTTGTGATCTCTGTCAAATAAATAAAAAAATATTTAAAACAAAAAAACAGAGTAGCCTTTCTTCCAGTTCTTCTGTGCTTAGTCCGTTGCAAGTATGAAGCAGATCTGAAGGACCCCATGTTTTCTCTCCTCTTCCTCCCTCTTCAATTTGTTGTGTAGATGCCATGACCATTATTATCACTAACATAATTATTTATTAAGCCTTGTCTTTAAGCAAACGAGAGCTTTCAATAACATTAAACTTTTTGTAAACTCAATCCTGATTTAACATATTTCTTTACAACTTATTTCTGTACTTCTTCCACAAAGATGAGAAGATAAGGCTTAAAATGAAAGACATTTAAATTTAAAAGCCATAAATACAGAACCAGAAAATAAATCAAAGTATTCAGGAAGAAGAAGCCAATGTGGCAGACCCATTTGGGAGACTGTTGTGAGGTGATCGGCTTGTTTATTTACCCATGAACTTCATGGAAACAAAGCTGAGAAGGATCCCAACAGATCACACAGTTATTCCAACCTGAGTTTATCCAGACCATCGTGCTCCTCTTTTTGCTTCTTACTCTAATGCAAACTGCCACATGAAATGTGTTTTTAACATACTTTTTCATCACCAGGGAGTGATTACTTTCTAAAACAAGTTGGTCAGTATTCATTTCACCCTTATTCCTACTGTGCTACTTATATGTGAGGAGCGTCATTTTTGCCAAAAGAAACAGCTCTCTGCTAAAATTGTTAGTTTTGGTAACTGTAGACATTAAAATCTAGGCTGATTTAAAAAAAATTTTTTTAAGATTTTATTTATGTATTTGACAGAGAGAGAGAGATCACAAACAGGCAGAGAGATAGGCAGAGAGGCGGGGGAAGCAGGCTCCCCACTGAGCAGAGAGCCCAGGACCCTGGGATCAGGACCGGAGCCAAAGGCAGAGGGTTTAACCCACTGAGCCACCCAGGTGCCCCTAACAATGTTTTAATTATCAGCTTCTGAAGGCAGAAATTGTGTCGTTCATCTTTGTGTCCTTGGTATCCCCCAAACTGCCCTTGGATCCTTCACCCACAACTTCGAAATTTGGTACCCAACTATCTCACCAATAGTTGGGTACCAAAACTTGTTCAGAGGCAAAACCTGAACTGAGTGAGACTATTTTAAAAATCTTCAATTGTCCCAGGGTTTTGTGAATACTCATCTGTTTTACTACGGAAGTGGCAAGAGGTTTAATTTGGGTGCTCTGCAGACCCTGCTGGGTGTTTCCATAACATTTGGTTTATGCGTCTTATTACTTCCCTAAAATTTAAGTGTAAATAGCAAAATACATCTGGCCCCAAAGGTTTCAGAAAGGGGATGTGGGCTTGTCATAGCCAGTCCCTAGAGTGGCCTGAGTACCCCATAAGCGTGAGTGGGAGTGAAGTTTGGCTAAAATGAGGCACCTAGAAAAGGGGAGCTTTTCCACAGCCAGGCCTGATTGACCTTGAGGTCTCGGGAGAATAAAAAAAGATGATTCAGTTCTTAGAAGTGGTGCATCGAAATGTAGCCTTAATATTCTCTTGGCGTATAAGTTGTAATTGGTCTTCCATTAACCTAATAAATCCCAGGAGTAGGAAGTGTTATTGTTACCACTTAAAATTATTCCTATTAATGTCCCAGCAGGTGTTTTTATGTGATTCATGTATTTTTTATGTTGTCTCCATATCTTATCATTTTGTTTTCCTTCAACATTTTTTAAGGTGTCACATCAGCTTTTTTCATGCTGGTGATTTAATTGCAAAAGCACACGTAAACAGTTTGAAAGGTGTGGGAAGAAATTCACAAGTCACCTGGGGAACAGCAACAAAGCTCGCATTCAGTCAGGAATTCCTCCGCTGTGCAAACAGCCCACTGCCAGTGGGTCAAATGGTGTGTCCTGAAAGAGAGAAACGAGCTTGATACAAGACACGTTTGTTTCACACTGAAGATAGGGTGGGAAATATGGATATGAATTAAACATAAGCTTTCCTCTCCCAAAGCTTAATAAGGAGAATAAGACGTGTCCATAAAATAAATGAAATACACAGCAGAACATACCAGAGGAGAGTCTTTGTGGCTCGGGAGGTCAGGGAGATCAGGAACCAGAACTAGGTACATAGAGAAGGTGAACTTGTGGTATACAGTTTGGGAAAGACAGAGGCCAGCTCTTGAGAAGCTCTGTGTTGAGTAGTAGGGATATACAAAGAGATAAATTATCATGGAAAGTGGTCAGTGATATCCTGGGGGCTTTGGAACCATAGCAGAGACTAATCAGCCCCTGGGAAGGTGTGTAAGAGTTGATTTTAAGTCTGGGTCTTGAGAAACACAGGAGTTTGCCCAGAAGGGCCAGGGTGGGTCTGAGAGCTTACTGCAGGTAAGTAAACTCTCCACAGTAGGACAGCGACACTAGGGTGACTTTTTATATTGTACTGTCATTGCAGGTGAATCACACATCTCTTCTGGACCGATTCAGAGTGGGAAAGGTTTGCAAAATAAAAGTCAGTTTAGGACCATTGCACCAAAAATCGTGCCCAAGGTCCTAACATCCAGAGTGCTATCGTGCCATTCCCCATCACTCTCTGATCAGGTGAATCCAGGCCCCTCCATCAACGCCAAGCCACTGGGAGTGCCTGCCCAGAATTATGCTCTGATGCAGGTTGCTGGACAGGAAGGGACGTTTTCTCTCGTTGCTCTGCCACACGTTGCCTCAGCTCAGTCAATCCAGAAGCCCAGATTACCACTGCCTGAAAACATTAAACTGCCTATTCCTCGATACCAACCTCCGAGAAATAACAAAGGATCAAGAAAGAAACCCATTCAGAGCTCCTCTGAGACTGGTGCTGGCATACCTCCTGCCCAAACCCATGTGTCCCCCGCCCCACTTGACCATCCCGAACCCCCGCACAAAGCTGGTCTGTTGGAGCAAGTGCCGTCACGAGACCAAGCCCCAGCCGGCATTAGCATGGCGGCACCAACCAACCAAGGTGGCCCCGGGGACTCCCCACCTCTGGTGACCAGTGACCGTGGAGATACGAGCCCTCCTGCCACCCCACCATCGTCGACACCAGAGGAGCTCTCTGGCAAGCAGGATCTCGCAAAGCCTTCAGGCAAAGCGAACTTGGTGACCAAGAAAACCTGCAGTAAGCCTTCTTCTGTTGCTGGTGAAAAGCTTAAAGAACAAGTTGATCTTGCAAAAGCCATGACCATTTTATCACCCACTGTTTTTGGCAACACGGTTCAGCTGATCTCTCCAGTCCCCAGAGGTAAATTGCCAATCCTCCCCTATGCCCGGATGAAAACAGCGGAGGTGTGCAAAGGTCCGTCGGATATTAACACAGCAGACAGTTCTCTGCCCGGGCTCAGGTCCGTCTCTGATCAGACAGCTTCCATCACGGAGGGCTTTCATGCAGCCACCAAAACAGTTGGCAAGGCACCTGCTCCACAGTTGTCAAAGCAAAATCCCTGCGAGAGCACTTTTTGTCCTGCCACCAGACTGGATCTAGGCCACAAAGCCAAACTGAACAGCGGGGCAGCGAAGAGAAGAGTACGGAAACGAAAGGTACCAGAGGAAATGTTGGCATTTCAGGGGAAAAGGAGGAAGTGTATCATTAATAAGTGTAAAGATAGTAAAGAAAGAGTGAAAACCGATCCCCAGGAATCCAGGGACCAAAAACCCGGGGCTCTGAAGAAATACCGCAGCATTATGCCGAAGCCGGTGATCATAGTGCCCGCCCTGGCTCCCCTGGCTTCTCCAGCAGGCATGCTTCAGCCCCACGCCCCCGGCAGCCTGGGACAGGACGTTTTATTCAGTAATCCGCTCACTCCTAAGTACCTGGGCTGGAAGCAGGACGGCAGCGCATCCCCGAAGCCCAACTCCACACTGCGGAATGGCTTCCCCAGCCTCAAGAAGCCCTGGCACAGGTGTCATGTGTGTGACCACCACTTCCAGTTCAAGCAGCACCTCCGAGACCACATGAACACACACACGAACAGACGGCCGTACAGCTGTCGCCTGTGCCGCAAGGCGTATGTGCGCTCGGGCAGCCTGAGCGCACACATGAGGCTCCAGCATGGCGAGAACCGTCTGAAGAAACTCGTGTGCTGTGAGTTCTGTGCCAAGGTGTTCGGTCACGTCAGAGTCTACTTTGGCCACCTGAAAGAAGTACACCGGGTGGTCATCAGCACAGAGCCCTCCCCCGGAGAGAGGCAGCCGGGGGACTCGCCGAGGAACAGAGGCCTGGGTTTGCGAGGGACCGAGGGATCCGGGGAGAGGTGAGTGACCCTGGGATGTAGGCATGGAGGCAGGGAGGGGGGTCGGTTTGGGTTTGGAGAACAGAGCGGGATTTCACATTCAGAAAGGTGACTTCATAAAAGCATCCCCCAGATTAAGATCTCGACAGGGAGCTGCCTCTTCCTTCTCGTTCTGTAAAGAGTGGTCTCATCTCTCTTGGGTTTCCGAGCAGTGCGGGTGGCCCATTATGCTCGCCCCTGTAGGGCAGGGTGCACATGCCAGGTCGGGCTCTGCCAGCGACAGCAGAGTCAGGGAGGATTTTGGCCTCTGAGACATGAATCCGTAAGGTGCTGCCTGTGGTTCCTGGTGCTTTCTGCAAACTAATTTTCCCCAAACCTGTGGCCACAGAATTTACATCTAAACATTGTCCTTTGCCCCAGAATACAATCTGACCCATGGTGGGGACTCCACGTGCCCCACGCTGACCACAACCTCAGGTGCCCAGACCCAGCCCTCGACGTTGGCCCAGTTTTTCCTGTCAGGCCGGATTAACGTTTCCTGTGTCACTGCTGCCCTGTGCAGGTCCTGGCTCTGGGCTTTAGGAACCAGCAGTAAGCCATGGAGTTCCATAGTCTGGTCTTAGGGCTGTGAGCAGGGCTACACCAGGTGGTCTCCCTCCGTTTGCCCACTTTCCACCAGGTGACGGGGGGAGTTTCACTAAAATCCATTCTCATTGCACCAGGAAAATTAAACATTTTCTAACCTTAGATGCTCTGCCCCTCATCATTCTTAATTGTCCTAATTGTTCCAGATACTTTCTATCCAGTTGTGTCTTCCTCCGTTACATTTGTTAAAATCTTCCATCTGGCCTGTTTCTTCCCGGCTTTTCTATAGTTTCTCTGCTTTTCTTCGGGCATTCCTGTCCACTTGCGGGCATCTGTGCCTTTCATTAACGCACATAGCGGACTCCCTCAAGAAACCCTGCCTTCTTCTTAGTTTTCTGTGGTACAATTTGATTTTTAGGTAAAATGTCCAAACTGCTTTGCACGCTCAAGGGTAGTGAGGAGGGGCAACAGTATGGCTGAACCAACGGGGTCCCTGCCAGGTTTCACTTGATGCTACCTGCCTCTTGAGTCGATGACACCTCATTGGTCACCAAAGAGTCATTAGCCCCTCTGGGGGAGAGAGACAGGATGGGAAACACCCCCTCCCTCAGTGGACGCTGGGAGCTTGAGAACCAGGCGGCCCCAAGCAGGAGGGACGGCTGGTATTCCCCGTGGCCTCTGCTTCCCGGGTGCTGTTCCCCCCATTCCTGGAACTTCTCAGCAGGGGTGTTCTGGATCCCTGAAGGCAAGCATCTGAGAGGAAAAGCTCCAGGGGCGCTTTTTGTGACATCTTCTGTTGGCTATTTTTCCCCCTTTCCAGGGAAAACAAGTCAAGCCTGGAAGAGGACCTCCTCCTCACCCAGGCAGATGAAGTCAAGTTACAGATCAAATGTGGCCGCTGTCAGATCACTGCTCAGTCTTTCGCCGAAATCAAGTTTCACTTACTTTACGTCCACGGAGAGGAAATTCAGGGCCGGCTGCAAGAGGAGATCCTACCAGGAAGCAGAGGCACTCAGGAGGAGCTGGTGAAATACGCTGCTCCCTTCTGGAAACAGCATCCTGAGAGAAGAAAGCTGCTTCACAAGCACAGTCCCCCTGAGGAGGAGTTCCCCACATTTCCCAAACTGAAGCGGCAGCTCTGCCTTTATCCCCAGAAGGATATGGAAATCCTCAGAAAGGCTGAAGGAGCCCAGGCAGGACCCAGTGAGGCAGGTGCGGCCCCCTGGGCCCCTGCGGGTCCCAACCCCCACGTCCCCCTGCTTCGGTCCCACTCAGGCTTGAACTGCATCCTATGCACACAGACACTGCCAAGGAAAGAAGAACTCCTCCTGCACTGGGAGCAGCAGCACAATTGTGAGAACCCTTCCAAGCTATGGACCATCTTACACACGCTCTGCCACCAGGGAGTGATCGGACTTGACGACAAACCTGAACAATGAAATACTGGGGTGGGAAAGGGGGTTAACGAGAGTGTTGCTTACTGGCTTTCTCTTTCTCTCAAAGCTTTGTGTTCCTAGGGTGGTGCTTCATTATAAAAGTCAAACAAGTTAGGATCAGCATGAATGAGCACAAGTGATTTTGTACATAGTTTTATTTTCTTATGAAATAAGTAAATATATATATGTATGTATGTATGTGTGTGTGTGTGTGTATATATATATATATGCATATACACACGCACGCACACAAACCCTTGATGTATATTTTTCTAACTACATTCAGTTTTATCCCAAAATTCTATGTACTAACTGTTACTGTCCTAGACTTTATTTAAGAATGAATAAAAAGATGAAAATTTGGAGATTGAAATGTAAAAGATGAGAGATTTTTCTTCAAATACAGTTTGTGGCATGTCTGAATGTGTGCATATGTCATTTGGTTCAGCTGGTTTCTGTTCAAGTAGACTAACAAATGTGATACGTTTCCAGGTGGCAAAACCAGTTCAGTCTCAAGTGTAGTATAGTGTTGATATTTATCAGATTTGCTGGGGTAGTAGGAGAGGCTATAGGGCAGTACATTTAATAAGGTTCGCGTCTACTGTAATTGAAAATCCATGTTTCCAGGACTCAGGTTTTTTTGGGTTTTTTTTTAATTTTGCTGTTTTCTTAAACGTATGTTGCCTTGAAGATCAGATGTTGGCTAAGCCTTACAGCTGTAGTGTTCCATATCAAAGTAATCAAAACTTTTTTAGTACTTCAGCTAATAAAAAACCACTTTTTTGGTTAAAAGTTCTTTTCAAATAGTCTTTCGGGCCAGGAAATTTACAACCTGGAAAGTGCACTAGGTGTGCAGTCCAGATGTCGAGGTGTCTGAAGAGCTTGCCCTCCCCCTCAAGGAACTTCACAGGGTTGTCCCTAGCTCATTGGCTCTCCAAGCCGCTGTGCCTTTCAAGCCCAGGGTTCACTTTGAAAGTCAAAGAGTAAATGGTTGCCTCTTAAATTCCTGGGAAGTGACCTCTCATCAGAAAAGTTGCCATTTGGAGCTCTGGGCCATCCTTGGCTGCAGAATCATTTTCTTAGAATGGGGGAGTGTGAGCGGCCGGCCAACTGGAATTTCAGCCTATGGGCAGAGGTACCGTGCATGTGGCCCATTTTTCCATGCTGCAGGAAGTTGCCTAAGCAGGAGAAACTGAATTAGAATTGATAAACTTGTGGATCTTAAGTCATCTGTTTTTAATGTCTCGTTTTTAAAGCAAGTGTTCATAAGCAGGATTTGGCTCGAATCGTCCAGAAAGGGAAAACTCATATCTTGCGTTTTTGCTAATCGTTCTATAAATTTGAGAAAAGGAGGGTAAGGGTGGAAACCTCTGGAAGATTTTGCCATAGTTTACTGATCGATCGGGCTCTACCCAGTTTGAAAGGGATCCTGTCAGACCTTCACTGTTTGATACTTATAGAACAGGGTTAGTCATGAAACCACTTTGCCATTCAGTGCAGCACCCAGTTTGTTTGGGGAAGATGGGTCTGGAGACACTTAAAAAGGAGATCAACTGAAAATCCTACTTGAATTCAGACCATGAAACTCAGATTCCAACTCTAATTTAGACTCCTCGGTGCTCAGGTATTAAGCAGCATTTCTGAAATACAGGTCAGTTGGCTAAGGCAGAGAGGAGTGGGTCTGGAGTATGAATGAAGCAGAGGGGTGGGGACAGGAGACACCCACCCAGCACGGAAAGGAAAGTCTGAGTCCCCGAGGTTGTGGTGACACCCGCCTAGAGCCAGTATTTAACCACAGATTCTTACACCAAGCGCACAACACTTGTGTGCTTGGTGTAAGGGTGTAGTCGACCTCTAAAAAGAAGAGATTTAGGAATGGGGCACCAGCCCAGGTAAAGAGGTGTGACCAGCTCACGCCTGGCTGGATCCCCGTCTCAGCAGGGCCCCAAACCCTAGGTTTGGGGGGGTTGGCACTCATCTTTAAGAAGACTCTTGTTAAGAGAGGAAGTGTGCAGTGCAGAGGGACCCCACTGGATGCCTATGCATGTGGGTTCATTTGGAATAGAATGTTCTAGTTCTCAGCTTCTAGAGACACTCCCCTACATTATAGTGGGAATGGCCCCAATGCCACCTAAGATAAGGGGGCTTCTGGCCTTTAAGACTAGCCCTTCTTCAGCAAGAATGGCATGGCGAAGGACTCCTACTGATGGTGGGGGAAGGGGAGGGCCAAGAAGAAAAGGGAGTCCTCCAGCTAAAGTGACTCTGGGAATGGCTCATTTTTGATGGGCCAGTGGATCTTCACTGATAAGCCTTCTTTGGGCATAGAGGTGTTATTGGTGCAGTCCCAACCCACATCCTTGACCCAAAGGCAGGGAGGGGTAGAAATGTGCTGTTCCCTCCATGTGACCATGAAAGGGTGACCTGTCTAAGGCTCCATTTCCTCACCTGTAGAATGGGAAGGATGCTCCTGCCTCAAGGCACTGTGGTAAAGGACCAAGGAGACCCAAAGGAAGTGTCTGGCACACTTGGGCCTAGGAACCAGGGGCTGATATTATGCTTCCAGCCAGCCTTGGAGAAGAGGTATGTTGCACCATAGAAAGACCATGTCAAACAACTCAGGTAGGCCTCAGGTCCAGAATTCAAAAATGAAAACTCAGAACCATAGAAATATACATCTTTACACAGAATGGGTATTTTAATTTTTCAGTAATCAAACCAGGACCTGGATTGCATGGAGGCTCGCCAAGGGTTTACTTCATCGATACAGGAAGCAGAATTCACAGAATTATTTTCATTCTAGGCTTTACTTTGGGCCTCGTCTGTCTCCCTGGGGCTACCATTCCCCAATTTCCCCCCGCCCCTGGTCCTGATCTAGGTGGTACCAGCAGTTTCTTGAACTTGACAATGGTCTTGTCCACTTCCAATGCCAGACCATGAGCCTCTTGAAGGCAGGGATTGTGTCTGCTCAGCATGTAACCCCAAAGGATCCAGCACGTGACACTGGAGTAATGTACAATCAATATTTGTTGAAAAAAATAGATACGTTAAATACAAACAGAACTGCCACTTGCCTTTTCATGAATAAAGCCAGCTTTAGCAGCAACCAAACTCATAGCAAGGAGGGTATTAGAGGAAAATCTGGTCTTAAATTCAGCACGCTCATTTTGCTTAATGTCTTTTGCTTCTTGGAAAATTGTCCCAGAGCCAGCAAAACGAGACTTTTTTCTTTTCTTTTGGCCCTAAATTATTTCTGAAAGTTACAGCATTTTAGATTTGTATTGTTTTATTAGCTGTCATTTTTATTCATGTCCTCTTTTGTTTCACTCTCTTTCTCTGGACCTCTTCCTGGTTTAGTTTGACGGTTCCTCCGTTAAGCTGTTCCTCATATGGAAAGTTGTCTCTTCATCAGCACGCCATAAATAATCAAACCTGGGTGCGTTCCATTACCTTCTCTGGCTCCACACTCCTGCCTCCCAGCTGCACGGCTCCAGCTTTCTGTGGCCCCAGTGACAGGATTGTTGGCAATAAATGCTCAACTTCATTTATTTATTAGAATTCTCAGATCTGGACTGGTTTGCCCCATTCAAGCTGCTGACATGCTTTGTTAGGTACATATTTTATGGAGTCTCCTCTTTTCACTGAGCTCCTGAGAAACAGTGCCCCGGTAGAGATGAACTGGGGTTTAACAGAACAGACTTTTAGCTTCAACTATATACTGTCTTGCCCGACATTAGACCATCAGCAGCTTATCTAGGCTTGTGGTGCAATCCAATAACTATTTTAACTATATCCACCTCTCCGGGAATGTTCCTTTTGAAGTGAAATGTTTATTGTATCTCCTGTTTGGTCATGGTCATGGTCATCCCCATCATAAAACTACAGCCACAGTTTTGTGAGCATATTTTAAAGTTGGGTTCAGTATGCAGACATTAGCTTAGTGGTACATCACATTTTCCATACTCGAAAGTGTGAAAACGTTTCAACATGTTGCCTAAGCCTAGAAAAAAAATCGCTATCTGTAGAAGGAAACCAAATGGGACAACTAAAGAGAAATAAAGATGATCTGTTCTAATTTTGATGTGAAGCTCATCAGGGTTTCGTTTGTATGATACTTGTTCCCATCTTCAGAACTGCTCCCCACCCCTGAGTTAGCTTAGCAGCAAAGACTTCACCTGTAATAGGAAGGCTATATTGTCTCTTTTGGTAGACTCCAAAATCAAAATTGCGAGCAATTAACATGATAGATCATTTCTGATAAGTCAAACAGCCACTAAGCACTACTCCAAAATAAATAAATAAATACATGAAAGCTTTCACCTTCTATCATTAAATATGAATTTAATCTCCAACTCTGGAGTTGTAAAGAGACCACCCCATCTTCTAGAGGCTTTTGCAGAAACAGCAATGAACCTGACCTGACTACTGCCTGAGTTGCAATGCAGATCTGAGTAAAAAAATGTGGCCATGGACGAGATCCAGGTGGCTCAAACATATGAGTGCATAACCATCCCGGAGCTCTGGCTATATCTGGAAGCAATATTTAAGAATATGTTCTTAGGTCACTAAAACACTGCCTTTTCCTAGTGTAATCCGAATTAAAGCACAGTTCAGTTTTTCATAAGACATTCATGGAGCCAAGCCTTTTGAACCATAGTTACACCCAAGGAAAGTTAAAATATCCAAGACAACACAGTCTTTTGAATGGTGTTTATTCTTTCTTGAACTAAAGGGTGGGGTTGGGGAAGCAAGAGGGCAGTAGTCCTATGTCAGGATGTGGTGGGAGGAGCTTTCTGATTATGAAAATCCCCAAGGGGACACTACCAAGGTACCGGGGCTCCTGGATCCAGTGTCCCCACAGCAGAGTGCCAGTAATATTTAGGTACAGTCACAGTGGGGCAAATGAAATCAGACACATAGCAGAATCGAAACCGCACCAACTTCTTGATCCAGGATCTCCGGGCTCCCGGCACTGCGTCCTCAAGATATCAATGCGCATGTGCGCAGATAGATGTGTGAGGACGGTCATGGCAGCGCAGCTGATAATGTGTGGAAAACTTACGCAATTTACGTGTCCGTCCGACCTGGTTTTTAAAAAGTTACCGCATACCACATAATGGAGCACAGCGCTAGAGCGTAGGAGACTGAAGTAGCTCTTTGTGAGCTGGACTGTGTCATGTGTGAAGGCAGCAAGCTCCAGAACAATGTATAGTGTGCTCTCGTTTGCTTTTTAAACAGAGGAGGAAAGGGAGAAGGAGAAGGGATAAATGTATTATAGATGCCTGTGTATGCACAGAACATTTCCAGAGGGTCATTTCAGGAAAGGAGTACTGGGAGATGGGAAGGAGAGACCCACTTTTGCCCTATTGAAATGTTTTCCTGCATTTTGTTTTTTTAGTTGAAAAAAAAAATGGCTTTACCAGATTAAGTGGTAGCTCTTTCAGGAAGGTCTCAGCCAAATCACGAAGGAAGGAAAATTCGTGTCACCCCTCAGCTTTGGGGCCCACGCACATTTCCCCAGCTGCACCCCTGCTGCCTAACAGTGCCGCATAGACAATGAGCCATGGTGACAGAGACATCTTGTCAACCCAGTACGCACATGAATGTACACACACACAGACACAGATACCTACAATCCAGACGGAAGCTTGACTTTGTGAAAATGTACGTAATAATGCACATTGCATTTTGATATGTCCTCTTCTCCCTTGGATTTTAAAGGCTGGCTACTTCACACTAAATTGACTTCATGACCCACTAAGAAGAAAATGCAATCTGTAATACACCACTGTAGATTTTAGACTTTGTGACCCCTCCCTATCCCATCGTGGCATTTCTGGGCTGTTCCCCAGTTTCTCAGGTCCCTGCTGCCAGAGGCTTGATGAGGAATTCTCCTCTCTCTGCACAAAGATGCATTTGATAGACCTTTGAAGGGTGGCCTCAGGCCAAATGCATGATTAAGCTGGGCGTTTTGGACACCCTGGGACCACTAGGAAGGCCTTTGGTGCCTCTCCAGCAATGTCCTGGTGGATCTTGAGCGCCCCTTCAGAAATGGGCAAGGAGAAACATCACTGCCTCACTGGGGCTCTGGGGTTTGAAACCCTTTCTCAAACTTTTGCTTGACTAGATTTACTGACTCTTTGGGTTTGGGTTGATTTTGCAGTCATCTCTGACTTCTCACCCAAAGTCACATAAAACGCTGAGGCAGAAATCTCGTGGACTGAACAAGAAGCAAAGTCTGATAACATTCAAACCCAAGGCCTTCCTCTACCCTCCACCTGCTCCCCTTCTGTCCTGTGCGAAGAAGCCCACACTGGCCAGTTTTCTGAAGACAGGGATATGACCACTCCCTCTCCTCCTCCCAGCCTCACTTCCTGGAGAACCTTCTGCAGCCCGGCAAATTTGCCGGGCCTGCAGAACGACGGGGTCACGAGGGTAGACCATGGTCAAAGAAAGGGCCTCTGGGGCTTCAAAGTGATCTTCATCCTCTCATTGTCTCTTCAAGGAGAGATTCTGAAATTAGGCCAAGTCTCTCACTGATGCAAACAAAGGCTACCACCCCCCACCCCATGGCAGAGACCCAGCGCTTTTGCTTAGCTGTTCCTTGGTCCAGACCATTCAGAGGTAACACTTAGTTAATTCGTTCTCCTGCGTATATTCCTCAGGGGTCCCTCTTTTTAAGTTTCAGTATGTTGGCTTGGAGAAAACAGGTCTGGTTCCCCTTTTTATAGCAGCTTTAATCTGTCCCCAAGTTGCCAGAAAAGTGTTTATGGAACTACTCACCGGTCCTCCAGGGATATTCAAAATCAACACACAGCTCCTGAGTGCCCGTGCTCGAGGGCAGAGGCACCCCCCCAGCATGCCCGCCCCAGGGGTCACTGGCCTGCAGAGCCAGCCTGGCGCAGGGAAGGGCTTCTGGACTTTCAGCCAGATGGGTTTACCTCGGAGGTGCCACTGCTGGGCTGTACTTTTCCGCTTGCACACAGAGCAGACGGGAGAAGAGAATCTGGCCCTCTCACTGATAATAAAAGGCATGAGGAGAGAAGAAGATTGGCAGGGATTAGCCAATGATTGGATGTTTTTGCTTTGCTTTGGTTTTCCTCAGTGCACTGAAATACTACTTCAAACATGTCCGCCATCTTACATGGAAAATAATAATTAGAGCAATAATTGGTGTAACTCTAAGGGCCTTTATTGTTGAAGAGGGGAAGCTTACACCAGTTTCACAAAGGACTCCTGCTCTTCTGGGTCCTGTGGGATTAATTGGGGATTTCAGTCCATTTACAATCGGGAAAATTTCCACATCACAAAATCCATTGCTATAATGGACACTAATTGGCCTCCTTGTTGACAGTCCCAGAAAAGAAAGCTCTGAGCCCCAATACTGAGCAATGTGCTAAAAAGTTGAGACGGTAGGTAGGAAGGAAATCATGCTGTTTTGACCCAAGGTTTGCTCTCTTCCAGGGATAAGGGAGCGAAAGACCTTCTAGTACAGCAAGGAACTTAAAATAGTTTCAGTGAGACCTCCAGCACACTCTGGCATTCACAGTCTTTGGACTTGGGGAAGAAGCCACTGAATTTCGGTTGGTGGTGGAGCTGATGGAGGGGGCCAAAGAAAGAGCTAATTCTCCTGAAGGAAGAGCATTTGACCATATTTCAGGAAAACAGGCTAACTGCTCTCTGTTGACGCACTGTGGCTGGGAGATGCTATTTGCAGGGACCACAGGAGGCTCGGGGAACGTGAACAGGCTGTGAGGTTTGAATGGAACCTTTCACACTAACCAGAATGGCATCCGATTGTTAGCGGAGATCTGCCAATGTCCCGCTGAGTGCCAGACACGGGTGGCAGTATTTTCTGTCAGGTTCATCACCAACTTCCTTGAGAAAACATGGGCAGTTCTTTTAAAAGACCATGAAAGTAAGCCACAGAAAAGATCAAGAGCCACTAAGAAGTCTGTTGACTCTGCAACACACAGGACCTTCGCCCCTCCCCAGCCTCCGCGGATTGCCTTCACTCTCCCCTTTCAAGCCAAGACTCACCATGTCCCCATGGTTTACGGGCCTGGCTATGTACCTGCCAGCCAGGGAATATGGACCCAACGCCTCTCTGGCTCTGGCTCCGAGATCCCTGCCTTGGAGCTGCCCCACGTTCCTGACCCCAGCTGGCCCTCCCTGCTCTCTGCTGTGGTGGCAGGCGCTGGCCTTGCCCTGCCTCTGCCACCCCAACCCCTCCGGGCTCACCTGACCCCTCACCCATGGTCACGAACCAGGGAGCCCAGCTGAGTGTCCACGCCACCCACACGAGGCTGTGCCCTCCACCTCAACAGTGACACCGTGTTTTATTGGGACCCAAGGTGGGAGGCAGCCCAGCCCTCAAGTTTTCTTATGATGACCTTTGAGCCTGTGTTTACCCTCTCTTTCCACCCACCCTGGAGCAGGCCCGATGGGAGGTCGGTGAGGAGGCCCCTGGGCCCCTGGATGTCATGCCCAGCAGGGCAGAGGCACGGCGCTCAGCAGGTACCCTGAGGCCTCGCTCCCCGGGTGGCCCAGCCCCTCACTCTCGGACCACTGTCCGGCTCTTGGAAATTAGATACAGGCGCGATGCATTCCGGTTGCCTTGTCCACATCATCCCTCTCTGGACCTTGAGGAAACCCGCTAAGGAGCTTGGCTTTCTAAGTAAGGGCTGCTCCGCAGACGTGAGGGCCTTGTGCTGTTTCTCCCACTGAGCTTGATCCACAGCTAGTTAAAGGAAGGACCAGACCTGTAGGCCACACAGGTGCCCCCCAGGGCTCCTGCTCCCAACCCGTGAGAGCAACAAAACACGTGTGCAATCCTGGGCAGGAACACTCACGGCCGGCCCCGCCACGGCAGCCACCTCCCTCAGACAGGAACACTGAGGCGGGGCCTTGCTCTTCTGCAAACCGGACGGATGTTCCCTTCTCCCAAGTCAAAAACGTCACCCTCACAGGCTGGCCCAGGCCGGGTTCCCCCAGCGACCGTCAAGGCCCGAGGTGGGGAGCAGGGCACACAGGCCCCCAGGAACTGCTGATTGTGATTTATTAGTGCAGGGAAATTTGGAATTGAACTTCACCGCTGGGATTCACTTGCATTTGAAAGCAATGCAGTTAGTAGTTCATCTTTCAACACTGAATGTATTTTCTCCCCTTTTATATCTTTCTGATGAATTAAGGGCTTATGTAAGGTGAGGGCTTGAAAGCATTAACAGCTGAATCTCTTAGTGGATCTGCTTGCCAGATATGGCTGGATGGAAAAACACAGGGACCAATTTTATATTGTTTCTTCACCAATTCATAGCAGCCGTGAACTGTGATGCTTTCCCCGTTCTACAATGGGTGGATAATTTGAGTTCCTGGCCCTCCGGTTCTCCAGGCCATTTTGAACAAGGTCTGCTAATTGAATTCAGTTGTTTGCAGTTTTAAATGCTCTGTGTTTTCCACAGAGCAAGAATATATTAAACTCATTTCATCTGTCATCCAAGAAGAATTGGAGCCTGAATTTTATTACCAACTGACTCATGTTCACCTTTATCCTAGATTCTTTTTTTAAATGTTTACAATGTAATTAAAAACAATCAAGTCAAATTATCTATTTGAATCTGTCCCTTTTGGGAAAGATAGAAGAGGAGAAAAGGTGCCTGCAATTACTTCATTTTTGCTGAACGTTTCTGCTATCTCACACAGAGACGTGGTGCAGCTGGTCACCAAGAGCATTTCTAATGTCACTGGTCACTCAACAATTACAAAATATTGTAATTAAATGTTCGAATGCTCTCTTTCGTTTTCCCATTACGAATGATCCTGCAACTTGATTGACTTCAACCGTGTAGAAAGAACCTGGCTTTGGTAATATTGTTTCCTGCAATGCACACCTCCAGGGAAAACTATGATCTGAATTCTGAAGTCAGAACCAATTAAAATCTTCCATTTTTCCCACTACAGCCGTAAGACGAGCCGCATTTTTCAGGCATGGCTCAAGCAGTCTTGTCATGTCTCTGGGGCTCAGTGCCTCTGGGCGCCGTGTGCCTACTGCCAGCTGTGAAAAGGCAGTCCCTGGGAACAGTTGCAAAATAGGGAAGATAAATGATAAATCCACAGAGGCAGGGGCCATGGTGGGCCTTTCTGGATGTTTATCTAGCATCAGGGCAGCCTCGGACCTGCTAAGGGAGCCTTGCCACCTGGCATGAAGAGTTTGGTACTTTGATGTACACAGAGGGGTGGATAGTTCAGTTGGGGAGCAGAAAATGGAACCTCCATATTAAACGTCAGAAGGGGAGGAAGGCTTCCAACAGAACTGGCTGATTGAATGCGGGAGCAAATCCTTGGATAAGCTGTCAAAAAAGAAATTAGCAAACAGGGGCCACTGATCAAGTCTCCTTATTTTCAAAGTTAGTTTTAATGATTCCCCAGGCGATTTATAGAAACAACTTTAATGTCCTGAGTCTCTCCGCTAGAGAGCCGGGCCGAACATTGTGTAATTTTGCTCCATCTGACTTTCCCCCTGACTTTGGTATTAAATAAACAAACAACAACAACGAAAACCTCCTCTAATTAAGATGGAGCAAATGAGTTGTCAGAGGAAAACTGCCTCCTCCTCCCCAGAGGACTGTTGCCAGCCTGTTTGCTTTGGAGGATTTAAACAGCTCTGCCCTGCTGAGCAAGAAATGCAAACCCCAAATCTGCTACCCAGAATGTTTATTTTGCAAAAGAGATTGTTTTTTGCATGTTCGTCCCTGGCCTGAAATGGGTCTTTGACATGTCACGTCCAGGCCAACGTCTTTTATCACAATTAATTTATAAAGTGAGCAGACATCAGGGTTAGGCACGGAGACACCACAGAGGGCGAGGTTATGTAATGAAGCCTGAAGGATCCTCTCTGCCAGCAAACCCCCCCCCCCCGGGGAGAAGTCTGACATCACAGACTTCTCCCCTGCTCCAAGGCTTCCTTCCTGCTATCAATTCTGCTCAGTCTGCTCCTTCTCTTTCCTCCTTTTGCTCCTCCCATCAGCATATCTCCATGTATTAATCAGTCTTTAACATGAACCCAGATTCTTCTAGACATTTCCCCAGAGTTCAGCAAAGGTGGTGGTTTTTTAAAAGTGTGACGTGAGCAATAATGAACTCATTCTTTCTCACGAATGCTGTCTCATCTGTAGCCACGTGGAACTCGGCCGTGCATCCTTTGTATTATATTTTTACAAACAGACGTGACGTGTGATTTCATGATTCTTCTCAAGGCAGCCGCCTTCCAGATGTGCCCCAGCACCACCCCAGGGGCAGAAGGGAGATTGTGGCTGGCCTTCTGGGCTAAGTGGAGACAGCCCACCCTGGCCAGCCTGAGGGGCTGGGCAGGCCTTGCCATCCTCCCCCATATCTGAGCTGTGGTGAAGGAACGTTCCAGAGTGGCAGCTTCAGCAGTGCGGTCCCCTTGTGCCCCTGGAGTCTGAACAAAGCCGCAATACCACCTAATAGCCTGGGGCAGGAGGAAGACAGACCATGACCCATCCACCAGGAAGGCACACACGTGTGGAGGATGCTAGAAGGGAAGACTGCTGAGGCCCTGAGTACTGGCCAGGCTGCCCCAGGCACGCACAGAGCACTTGGTCTTGCTGAATATGTCCCCAGGCTACCACATTTGCCAAAGGAGAGGCATCTCCAGGTGTCCCCGAGCCTGGAGAGCCAGACCAACCTGAGACAGGAGACCCAAGGGTCTCCGGATGTCAGCTCAGGGATCAGCAAGCCAAGGCTGTGGGACTTGGGAGCCCCCGCAGGAATTACAGCGTGCAGAGCCCTGTGGGGGAGAAACGGAAGGGATCAGAGAATGTGGAAGAGAAGGAAAAGCGGGTGGACAAGCTGCAGGTCTCTGGAAAGGGTCGGGATGGCCTGGCCGAAAGAGCCAGTTTGGAAGGAAGCCAGCCCATGCAGGGCCCTTCCCAAGCCCTGCAGCCGGCTTAGCCCAGGAGATCTGGGCCAGGCAGGTTGCAGCCCCAGAGAGGGAAGCCACGGGGCCTGGAACACCACCTCCTGCCGGAAGCAACAAAGGCCAACTCAGCCGGACTCAGCACTGTTTCCTAAAATGAGGGATGCTTACACTAAACCAGATTCTCCATCTTGGTGCTTAGGAGGAAAATCCCATTATAACTTCTGAAGCCCAGTCGGATTTATGGCTGGAGAGGGCTGGCTAGGCGGGAATTGAGCTGTTTGTTATGGCCACCCTGCCTCACCCCCCGCCCCAGCCATTACCCAGCAAGGGGCCAGTTCATTCTCAAAAACCCTGAGCCCGGGCTAAAATGCACCTCGCTCCAGACCGGGGAGATAAAACGGGATTTAAAGGCAATACATTTTCTACCTGGCAACCTTATCTGGATTGACTGCTCTGGGTTTTCAGCTAAGTGTGAACGTGCAGCATAATTACCATCGGGTGTTACCTGAGATTACAGGGTTGTGTTCCAACTAATGACGCCGCGAGAACCAAGCAGTTGTTAATATTTAATCAGTCTCTTGGCTTAACAATTGGATAAATGAGGTGTGTAATTACACAATTATAAAAGACATTTCAGATAGGAATGGTACTGGTATTGATACTGAAGGTGGGGGCTGCTGGAAGGACACCCCTAGATCATTTCAGAAATATTTATCAAAGAAGACCCTTCGGGGGGCAGCAGGGGGTGGGGTGCAGAGTTCTCCCTTATGAAATCGTAAGCCCAGATCCCACATGCTTTTTCCAGCACGGACTTTCGCTCTTCCTGTGGGGCCATCAATACTGAACATCAGGCCAGACGCTCTGTTGATATCACAGATGACTATCACCGGAGTATTTAAATGGGCCCCAAGAGACAAGCTCTGGAGTTTTCCCCATTGCATCTAAAGGCGAGTCACGTGTAGTGCCCATACGTGCTGGTGGAGTTTTGCTTGCTTGTTTCTGAGTTTTGGTTGACACGTGAGAGAGACTGAGCCCAAACCCAGGATGTTGAACCCTCCTCTTGGGGCTGTTTCTACAACCCCTCTTCCCACTCCCCACCCTGGGGGTAGGGGCACCTCTCTCCGGTGCTTCGGCTAGAGGGTGCCAGTGACAACCATTGTGTGATCTAACGGGGTGTCGCGCTTACTCCCTGGGGCTCACAGCTCCTCGGCGGAAATGAGGGGCCAAGGCAACCACTTAGCCCTTAGCTGAGCATTCTTCCATGGCCGACATCTGAAAAACACAGTCGGGAGCCCATTAAAAGTACCGGGCACATTTTAGCACCCAAGCTAGAGCAGTTATCGACCGGGATGATGGCAGTTCCAAGGCATGAGTCTGAGTGATGTGTGCAGAATTTATTACAGTGAGATCCTCATCCCTCAAGGGTCGTTTGTCAATGCTGCAAAAAAGCCCTCGCCCCTTTGTGCATCATTTTAAGAATTACCTGTGTTCCTCTCTGGCCAGTGACCCGTGGCACACCATTAGCCCTGACTGGTGGCCCAGCGTTGATCCCCTTCCTCCCGGGTGTGGGCCCCCAGGGATCCATGGCCTTCCTTTCTTTCTGCACCAAAGAGAAAGATTCATTCATACGTCCCAGCACTGGCAGGAAGCAGAGCCCTCCCCGCACCCCGGCCTTCTTGGAGTGCTACCCCCATGGTTCTCCGAGATGGGCAATGAAGGGGAAGAGGTCTCGGCTCAATCTATGGTTCAGATGTCACCCTCTCTCTGAGGCCTTTCTCAGCTTCTCTGGATAGAGCCCACCTCCCCTTGCGCTGGAACCCCAGTAGCCTTGGCGAGGCCAAATGGGCCACTGGAAAAGTCAGACCCCAGAGCGCAGAGGGATCTGGGTTTGAAATCTCACTCTACCTCTTACCCTCAGTGGGAATCGGGGATGAAGTCACCTTTCCACACCTCCGTGTCCTCAGCTGTTGGTTGTGGGCAGTCCTGCCTCATCAGAGGTTTATTAGGGGGGCAGAGAAGCCCAGCCCCTTGGGAGGCACTCTGAAGATGTTGGTTTTCATCCACTCGATCTGGCCAAGGTTATTTACTGGTGCCACAGACTATGAGTCCCTTAAAAGCAAGCATCCGGAGCTAGTTCATCTTGGGTCTTCCGCTCTTAATACCCCTAGAGCCCACAGTTAAGCACTCAGTGAGTACTGGTAACAATTCTCAGCTCCTTAGCTTTCTGTGGTGGCTCCTATATCATTCCTAAAAATCAAAGCTTCATGTTTTACCCTCTCTTCTCTACGAAAACACCTGACATAAACTCCTACACTTGACTGTTTGGGGAATAACCTGAATGCACCTGAGGTTGGGCCCCCTCTCTGGGGCAGCATCACGGGTGTAAACGCTCCCTGTGGGCAAGCAACACACACCAGCGGGAGGGGCACGTCCCTGGGAAAGCAGCTCCCACCACAAAGCCCCCCAACCTGGCTCGCCGAAAACATGCCTCATAAGCAAGTCCACCCAGAACAGATTATCAAATGTTTAGTTAGAACCTTCCAGGTCCATAGATTTTGGCTTCACATATGCAAAGAGGCACATTAAGCAGAAAGCCAGGGATGTGGCATGAGAACATCTCTTAACACCTTGCACTTCTGTTGCCGGGGATGCTAGCGGAGAGGGACTTAAATCATAATACAGTGGTGCCCCTTGTCTGCAGTTTCACTTCCTGGGGCTTCAGTTACTCACGAGCAAGCAGGGTCCGGGAGCAGGTGATCCTCGTTCTGGGTTGTTGTCAGGTCAGTGCTAGCCTGACGCCACGTCGAGGTGCTTACGCCATTGACATCCCTTCATCTCATCACTTAGGCATTCCATTATCTCACATCAGCACGAGAAGGGTGAGTACCATACAGTCATGTCTTGGGAGAGAGACCACGTTCCCGTAACGTGTATTACGGTATCTTTTCATAATTGTTCTGTTTTGTTATTATTGTCAATCTCACTGTGCTTAATTTATAAATTAAACTCTATCATAGGTGTATACGGATAAGAGAAAATATCAGATTTGTAAGGTTCCATACTATCTACGGTTTCAGGCATCCACCGGGGGTCCTGGAACGTATCCCTCACGTACAAAGCCGGGGGGTGGGGACCACTGTCATCACGATTAACGACTGGGAAAAAGTAAGCAGGTGAAAGCTAGCCCTCCCTAGCCCAGACTTCAGTTGCTGATTATGAGCCTGATTATGCAGTCCTTTCTGGAACACAAAAAGTAAAACCCTCCAGTGTCTCTGTGCCTCAATTAGATGTCTGGCCAAGCAAGAAACCCAGCAGAGAGTGGTGCCAATGTCTTTGTAACGTGCCCGCGTCATCCCCTCTCCGCCCATCACACCTCCCCCAGGGCTCAGACTTCCTGGTCTTTCTCACCAGGCTGGTGTTGAAAGGCAGTTCTCAGCTAAGTAAATAATGTTGGGATGGAGCCAGGGTACTTGGAAGTGAGTTAATCCTTTCCCCATCAAAATCCCCAGCAACAATCTGGGTTTGTTTAGCCATTCGGTACTGGTATTTCAGGGCTTTTTTATAAGCACTGAGGGAATCGCTCACTTTGGCAGTTGCCAGCGTGGCCGTCACACCCGGGCACAGAGTCCTTCTTCCTCATGAGGGACGGCGGCATCGTTCCCTTCCAGTTAGGAGATGGTCTCACCTCTGCTCAGTCTGCCAGGGCCTCGGGGGTGAGTATAGCGACGTCTATAGCAGCTGACTTGTGCCGAGCACTGGGCTAAGCCCTCACGTTTGTTAGCTCCTTTAAACCTCACTGTGTCCCTCTGAGGTAGGTATTTTTATTACGCCCATTTGACAGATGAGGGGACAGAGTCCCTGAGCGGTTAAGTAATTTGCTGTCGAGTAGCAGTTACTAGATTCAAACCCAAGAGCCTATCGTACAGACATGCCCATTATACTCAAGCTTCCCAAAGAACACCCTCTCTGCTGAAGTCACATACGGCTGCTGGTCGGCAGGTGTTTCCAGAGCCTTGGTGTCTGAGCAGACAGAGGCCGAGAGAGGGGACCGGGGAAGAGCAATTGGTGAGGCTTCTGTCACTCTGTGCCCTGGAGCACGGTCATCTGACCTGAGGTAACAGCACATGACAGACCCACTACCGGCCTTCACCTCTGCCCCGGGTAGTTGCACATCTGTGCACCTGCCTGCGGGAGGACCCCTCGCTCAGGGCCGCGCGTCCTGCCAGGAGGGAAAGAGGGAAGGGAAACGAGGTGCTTTGCAGACCAGCATACAAGCTTTCTCTTCCAGTCTTGAGAGGATAGGGATGATAGGAATGGTTTCTATTTAGATCATGGAGCTTTGCCACGTTCTTTTCCTGCTCATTCTAGAGAGTGAACTCCCTGGGCTTTTCTGAGAAATACTCTACATTTGCTTGATGATGGCACTTTGAAGGAAATGTTTTGTGTTTTTTGTGTATTTCTTGAAACATGAAACCATGTTCGTTGGGGTCATTTGTCGTGTTTGCTCGTGTTTGTTGTCATTGTTGATCATAAGATCATGAGCCCCTTGAGGAGGCATCTTTTACATCTCTGGAGCCCAGTTTTGAACTTGGCACATGGCAATGCCCCAAAAGTGTCCATTGGCCAGGTGATTGGATTCATGGGAGGTTTCAGATTGGAGCGGCAGAATGGGAGAGGGGAGAGTGGGAGACACATTCTCTCCTAGAATCATCCCGGCCCTAAGCCATCCACCCCAGAGCTCTGCGTGATGGACAAATTGAAAAGTCAGGCAGAGCTGGTATCTCTTTACTCCCTCTCTTTCGCCCCCACCCCCTTTTCTTGCCCACACCTTCACTCCCACATCAATGCCACACCATTCCTCCCGTCCAGCTTTGGCCTCAGGGTGCTGACCCTACCTTAGAAGCCTGAACTGGCCAATGTCATGTACAGTCATTTATCTCAGCTCTTCCCAGTTGTCGGTTTTCGTGTTTTGAGGGTTTGACATTATTTGCCAACAGCTAGGAATAAAGTCTCTGCACTGAGCTTCCTAATGATCAGCATATGGTAGCCAGTGACAAACTCAGCTCCAACTGCGTTGACTCAAAAATGAGGCGGGGGTGGGCCAGGTGCTGAAAAGTTTAGACACTACCCAGAGGTGCCCAGAGGATGTTATCAGGGCTCCATGGCTTGGTCTGCTCTCGCCTTTGTTGGGTCTATTCTCCAAACAGGCTCCTTATGCAGAGACAAGATGGACGCCAGCAGCCCCAAACCTACCAAGTCTTACATCTCCCGACTACAAGAAGGGGAAACAGCTTTCCTCAGTCTGCCGGCAGAAGTCCTGGGGAGCACTGGTCATGGGTTTGGGTCCTGTGCCTGTCACTGCCAAAGCCTTGGTCACATGCCCACTCTGGGCCTGGGGTGGGGTGGTGTCCATAGGGAGATCCCCACCCACTCAGTTGGTTGAGAATCCAACTCTCGGTTTCATCTTGGGTCATGATGTCAGGGTCGTGAGATCGAGCCCTGTGTCAGGCTCCACACTCAGCCGGACTCTGCTTGAGGATTCTCTCTGTCCTTCTCCCTCTACCCTCTCCCTGCTCGTGCTCTGTCTCTTTCTAGAGTAGGTAACTAAATCTTAAAAAAAAAAAAAAAAAAAAAAGAAGAAGAAGAAGAAAGAAAGATCCCCCCAAAGCAAACACGAGTACATGCGCTCTGGAGAGAGGGCTCTGTGAGGAAGGCATGCAGGGAGGACAAAATCAGAAGTCCATTCCAATAATGCAGCCCCCTAAGCTTATGTCCCTAACAGTTGTTCTACAGGATTTCATAATGGCCAACCAAAGAGAAGCCAGAGACTCCTGTTGGAAGGCCGGGGCTGGGGGGGGTCTCTGTGTGCTTAGGGGGCGGGGGCACTCAGAGGAGGGGCTGAAAATGTGAATCTTCCCTTATAAGGGGCACAGCTTTGACGTCTCTGCTGTTCCCAATGCCACGTGGCTGGAATGACAGGCTCCATGGAGAAAAAAGGCTTGACGTGGGGCAATGGGCACCAGTTCCAAGGCCCAGCTCCAGCCTGGCCGCGGTGTTTCAGCAAGACCCAGCTCCCCTCTGGAGTATTTATTAGGCTTTCTCAAAGGCCACTAGGACTTTGGAAATCCTCCCCAGCACCTTTATATGGAGCCGAAATCATTCACTCCTTGCTCCGGACGGGGCATCTGTGGGGCTTGGGCGCTGCCTCCCAGGCCAGAGCTCATGCGAGGCTGGCTCATCTGGCCTGGAGATGCCCCGGCTGAGGAAGCAGAGGCTTGGCAAGCCCAGCGGGGCCAGCGTGGACCCTGCGCCCAGCCCTGAACCCATCCGAGCCCCACACAGCGGGCAGAGGCGCGCGCCGTGGTCACCCTGCCCACACACAAGGGGCTCGCAGAAGTGAAGAGCCACATAGCTGGTAGGTGAAGAGGCAGTCCCGGGCTTCCTGCTCGCTTTCTTCTTGCTGCACTTCCGCTGCCCGCGGCAATCACACCGGTCTCTGAATTCACTCATTTGGTTCACCTGCAAAGCCCGCAAGGCCCTGCCTGCCCTCTGAATCCAGCTTGGTCTGGAGGTTGGACCTCATGCTGGTGTTAGGTCATGACTCGCCAGCTGCAGAGGAAGATGGGGCAGGGTCCCAGGGTCCACGGGTGAGTCTCTGTTGCCACACTTACCGTTCTCTCTAGTTCTCAGCACGTGCATACCCACACTCACACACACATGCATGTGAACTCACATGCACATTCACACTCACACATGTGCACGTGCACACCTGCACACACTCACACACATACATGCTTGCAAAGTGCACACGCACAAACGCACACACTCATACATACATGCACACAGAGCACACATTCACGTGTTTGCATATATACTCTCATAGCACACACATTTGCACTCACATGTACACACATGCATGTGCACACTCACAACCACATATCCACTTACACACAAACATGTACACACTCCTATGTGTGCACATTCACACACACATTCACATGTGCCTACACATTACACATAACATACATTCACATGAGCATGCACACACTTGCCATTTCTGTGTCCTACTGGGAGACACCAGGGTCATCCAGGTCTGCGTGGCCCCAGTGTCCATCATGTCCCATCAGCGTCCCCCCTCTATAACAACGTCCAGTGTACAGTGATGTTCCGAACCTTTGCCTCTTTAGAGTGAGAAGGGGGTGTGGAGAGAACTTGCACAACTTGGGAACACAATCTGTCCTCAGTCACATGGCCCGGTATAGGATCTCAGGTTCCATTCTGCGGTACTCCCCTCCTCTGTCCCACACTGTGGGACATGCATAAGAACCTACATTCACCATGTGTGATCCTCATAGATCTCTGGTCACAAGGCAGCCGTGGCATCCCCTGAGTTCGGCAGAAGGTCAGCGGAAGTGGAAAGCAAGCTGGCCTTGCTTCCTGCCCAGAGCCAGAGGCTCCCAGCTCTGGTGGTGCCTGAAATCTCAGAGGGAACCTTCAAATCACCCAGGCCGGTCCCCCCCAGAGACTCACACTCACCTGGCCTGCAGGTGATCCAAAAGACCAACTGGGCTGATGGCCACTGCCTCTGGCGCCGCCGACTGGCCCATCAAGGTAAGAGCCCCACCCAAGTGGACTCGGTGTTCCCCATCTGTCACTGCATCCCATCCCTCCCTTGTGGTCAGCCCTCTATCGACAGCCCCTGGACCTTCCCACGTGCCAGGCAGGGCTCACAGCTGGAAGGGAGGACAACCATGAATGTGGCCCCTCCAGGACCAAATAACAGCCTGTGTGTGGGAGAGCACAGGAAGGATGAGGGACTGCCTAGAAGACTTGTCGCCTGGCCAGAGGGAGCGACACTGAGGGGGCCTGGAGGAACAAGCTCGGAGGGCATAGTGCTGCAGGGCTGGTAGGCAGGATGCTCAGAACCTGGAGCCCCCCAGGAAGTGTCCAGTGAGGACACTTGTGCCGGGGAGCATGCTAACCTTCGGGGTCAAGTTGAGGTGTCTAAGAGACTATAACATTAGTCCCGGCCAGAAATGATGAAACTCTGGGCTGAGGGAGGCTGTCACTTTCTCCAGTAGCAATGCCTGGGTTCAGAGAGAGAGCCACGGACAAGACAGTCGGGCTTCACACCGACTGTGCTCCCTTGGGACATGCCCGCCCAACAGAACGGGCTGCGAGGGGAAAGGGCTCTCTGTGTGCACTGCCCCGTATGGTAGCCACCGGCCACATGTGGCTCTTGGGCCCTTGAGAGGATGTGAATGTGACCAAGGAACTGAATCTTTTATTTTATTTTATTTAATTTGTAATAACTGAAATAGCCACAGGTGACTTGTGGCTGCCATATTGGATTGGCCAGCACAGGTTGGAGGGGCTGAAGGTGGATTGGGTAGGGCTGGGTGACAGACTGGACTGGGAGAGCTGGATGGATGGAGATCCCATTAACAAAGCGAAGCTGTCCTAGAGGCTGAGGGCTGAGGAGGAGGCTGAAAGGATGAGGTTGAGGGGGTGTGACTGTGGGTCATCCATGTGGCAAGGCCATCCCTTTCCTTGGCTTTCTGTTTCCTCCCCCCACCCCCCACCTCAATCAATGCCTTCTTGGAGGAATTCAGAAAGTGTGGTAGATGTTCAGAGTAAGGATGATCCTTCTCTTTGGTTTGGCAGAGTCCTGAGAGCTTTCTGGTGTGAGCCCGCACAGCTGTCTTCTCCCCATCTCCTGTTCGTCTCTGGTCCTGGGAAGCCAAACTGGGCAGCAACGGTTTAAGTCAGCACCATCAAATATGTGCTCAGCTAAATGTAAAATGCTCCAAGGATGCAGCTTAATAAATCTCAGGAGGTAGGGCACTGGGGTAACAGACGTGCTGCTGATTTTACATGACCTTCGTATTTCCTTTCGTATTCCATTGACATGTGCACCATGACAACCTCTGTGTGATTTTTTTGTTTTTAAAAATTTTTTTTATTTATTAGAGAGAGAGCACATGCAGGGGGCAGGGGCAGACGGAGAGGGAGAAGCAGACTCCCTGCTGAGCAGGGACCCTGATGTGAGGCTTGATCCCAAGACCCTGAGATCATGACTTGAGCCGAAGGCAGCCGCTTAACCGACTGAACCACCCCGGTGCCCGACCCCTGCGTTATATATGCTCCAGACCCAGGACTCTTCCTGCAAATCCTGCCCTTCCTCAGGGCAGGGCCAAAGGGAAGCGCTTAGGAAGAGAAAGAGCTGGAATAAGCCACATCATCCTTGAAACTCGCCACAAAGAAGCCAGGTCCGTCCCACTGATTGAAGAGGGTGGAAGCCGGCTCTGTCCTTTCCAGTTAACGGGTAGGATGTGGTTCGGTGCCTCAAGTCCCGCACAAGCTACTCCCCACCCTACTCCTTCCCTTTTCCGCCCCTCTGATCCCCATTCTCCCTTATCATGTCACCGTCCCCATCTTCCTTCTTCTGTCTTCTTTAGAGAATGTGAGACGACACAGGTGGTGGTGGTCCCTCCCACGTATGCCATGGCTACAAGCCTGTCTAGTCCAAATCCTTGGACTAGATTCTTTCTAGATCGCTCCCCACTGCCATCCGACCCCACTGCCAGGGCCACCTTTACCAGCCCCAGTGCTGGCCGCTAGCTGTTGAAATGTGTTTTACGGGCAAATTTTCCCAAGAATTCTAGAAAAACAGCAAATCGCTAGTCCCCAAAGAATCTAGAAATTTTCTTCGGCTCTTCAAAAGAAAAATTACACTGCCATAGGCAAATCGTTCATGGGTTGATCATTTTTCGCCCCGTGCTAGAATGTAAGCGTTTTTGTTCTGCTTCACTACTATGTTCCTGGGACTCAGAAACTGCCCAGTGTAAAACAGAACTCAATACATAGCTCCTGAGGAATGGAGGAACCTTATCTCGACTTGGGTCAAGCTTGTCAGCCTCAGGCATTTGAATCGATGTTGCGTATTTGAGATGTGGTTCTCCATACAAAATGCTGTGGTGGGATCCTACTTCTGAACTTGCATAAACCTGAGAGAATTAAAGGGAAGTTGTCCCCTTAATCTCCTGTAACAAACAAAGGGAGTTTGCTTTGTTAACTCTGGCCATCCACCACTGGCATTGCCGTCCGCTTCTCCTGAGCAGGAGCGGATAAAACGGACTTGGCAGAAAAGGACATGTGTCTGTAGAACATCGGCAGAACTTCCAGCAGGAGTTAATAAGCCACACTAACAAACTTCGTTCTGGGACTTTTGCTGTAAAACTTCATTAAGCTTTCAGTACAGAAGACCCCGAACAGGAGGCAAATACTCAAACGGGGGATTCCTTTTGAAACTGAGCGGGAGCTGGTAAACGAGAACCACAGCTCTAGTCGGTGTTCAAGGGACGGTTTCTCTCTATTGGCTTTGAATGTTTCTGCTCTCGTCTCTTGGACTTTGTTCCTAAAAAAATAGCCCAAAACATATTAACGGAGGCACGTCTCTGAATAAAAAGGTCACTCCAAATTGCATTTAATCCAATGCAGTCACTTTCTAGGCTGGAGACTGAGGGCATACCCAGAGAGGGGGCAATGGGAAAAGTGAACTAAGCTGGCAGGAACAAACCATTACTAACCCCAGCTTGTTTCAGTAAAAACAGGCACAAGAGTGATGGCAAGTTTTAAAACTGAATTCTCTCAACATGACTCAGGGGTCGTCTTTCCCATGCCAATTTTCAATTTGTTTTTATAGACGGATGAATGGGGGCTCACAACACGATTCTCAGGATGAAATGTAGAATACGCACGTCTGCCCTATCATCTGAGCCCAAACTTGAAAGGGGCTCTTCACCAAAACCTAGACAAATATTTGAATGCCTCTCTTGGAAAGGGAGATGATGTCCAAGTGGTCTCTTTTATAATGCATTTGTGCACGGGCGGGGTGGGGGGGGGGAGCGGGATTTAAAAATAAAACCGGCTACGTCAGAGGCTTGGATTATAAAAGCATAGGTTTCTCTTTCAGGACTCTCTGAAGTTGGAAAGTATGAATTACATACGCTCATTAAAACTTTTATGTTAAATTCAAAGGGTAAAATTAGAAGCCATGTTAATGATCCAACCATGTGACAACTGGCCAGCAGATGTTGGAGCCTTCTGGTTAAGAGATTACATGGTTCGAGCTGACAATTTACTGTATGTGTCCCTGGCACAGAGGAGGGGTAACAAACATATTGTCAGACGCAGAAAATATGCAGCCCCGGAAAAAGGGAACGTGCAAATCTGATGGCCTGAGACACTTTCAAAGCTGCACATTTTTCCACCGAACTGTGATTTCAGAGAGGTGGGGTTTTTTTTTCCTCCTCTTTTTCCTTCAGAACGAAGAGTTAATCTTGTCCAAGTTCAGAGCCAGAAATCTGTCATATTAAATCCCAGCGAAGACCGACATTCTTTCCAACTTCCTTACTCCCAGTGTCGCTGAGTTTTCCACTGATCCTCAAGCGAACTAGCTGTCATGCGAAATGGAGCCGTTCATCCCCGCTCTGGGGGTCTCCGGGATTCCAAGCTGGGGACAGGTCTCTCTTGGTGTGGTTGGCGGCCTCCCCTTGGTGGTGAAAACTGCGTGGAGAACTCAAGGATAGGAGATCTGAAAGGCTGGGAGGGGCTTGGGGGTTGTCCTGGTTTATGCAGAACAGGTAGGGCACAGTTTTGGTCCCCTGCAAAAGCGTGAGCCCACTGGTGGATAATCTCCCAGGCTCCAAGAGTCACACTTGATTCCTACCCCCTCAAAGCGGCAAACCATCATGGAGAAGGAAAGCGACAGGGGGCTGTGAAGGAGGCAGTGTTCCCACGGGTGGGAGAGAAGATGCAACCATTAGGGGATGGGTGTAGGGAAACCGGGTGAATCCAGCCCTTTCCCTCGTGTCCTCTATGATGAGCAGAAGGAGGGAAATGTAGGAGATGATTCTTTATGGTCTGAGTTTCCAGGCTCCTTTCTCTTTTCAAAAGGGCTTGGAGCAATGTCATTCTGTCTCTCGGGGCTGGGGAGGGCTCCACTGTTTTTCTGGGTTTTGGGGTATGCCCCGGGGGTAACCCAGGGTGGGTGGAGAGCGGAGGCCACTCTGAAATATCGTGGAGCAGACACAGCCGCCTTACCTCAAAGGAAACTGGTTGATCCCAAGAAACCAACAGGGAGGCAAAAGTGGGGGGACCCACAGCTTCCACACGTGCACCCCTCCAGGGGTTTTGCCCATGCTAAGAATGTGCAAACAAAGGCAGTGACCCCAGAGGTCATTTGGTGACTGCTTAGTTCACCTCACGAGCCTCTGACGAATACCTACAGTGTACCAAGTTCTGAGGCAGCCACTGGGCAGAGGAGAAGGGCCGAGGCCAGGCCCTGCCCTCCAGAAGCTTCCAGAAGCTTGCAGTTTGGTGAAGAGACGTGCATAGCACTGGAGAGTCCCGCCTGCTCTGTGTCTCGGTGAGGCCACGGGCTTCTTGTCTGCCTGCCTGAACTTAGTGCCTCAGCCTGTTGCCGGCCAGCCTGTGGTTAGCAAACCTCCAACCATTCCTGTTACCTGACTGCCTCTGGGGCAGCTCCTGGTCCCCAGGCTTCCCTAGGGTTCCAGCAAGAAGAGGACAAAGTCTCTGTCCCACAGCTCAGATGTCCCCAGAGATCACCTTCCTCCCTCCCTTGATGGCTGTGATCCAGAGAGCCGGGCCTGAGTGAGCTCCCTGGGGATGTGGGCAACACGGGAGGTCAGACAGCTGAAGGTCTTTGGTTTAAGGATTGTAAATCCTAACAGTGAGCATCTCTTCTGTTTGAAGAGCGCTTTCCTTCTTTATGCCGCAGATAGGCTGGTTTGGGTAACAAACCAGCATCAGCACCTGCTGGTGACGGGTGCCCAGATACAGCAGCAGCCAATATGGGTGAAGATCCTGCATCTGTGGCCCCTGCCTCCCCGGGAAGGGAGCAGACAGCAAATGCATAGAAGGGGAAACTGTTATGGAGGAAAGGAATCAGCAAAGGGAGGGAGGAAATGTCATGGGCCTGGGTGGGGGCGGTTGTTATCAATAGAGTGACCCAAGTAGGCCCCACTGGGAGGGTGGCGATTGGAAGAATTTGGAAGCAAGGAAGCAAGACATTCAGATATCTGGGAAGCGTGCTTTGAGGAAGGACAAGGGCTCTCTGGGACGGGCAAGGGGCCCGGAGTGGCTGGAGGGGGAGGGGGAGTGCACCGCACAGGAGGACAGAGGAGCCCCAAGGCCAGGTCAGAGGCCCCGTGCTCTGGTCAAGGTGGGATCTTGGAGGGCTCTGAGCAGAGGAGGGCCATGGCCTGACTCCCATGGCAAGGGCTCGCTCAGCAGCCAGGGGACGCCCTGGTGAGTGGGAAGTCAGGGGAGAGTCCAGGAAGCTGTGCAGAGGCCAAGGCAAGGGTCCAGGTGGGAAGCAGGGGTCTTGATCAAGACACAGGCCCAGGAGTGAGGAGTGTATGCTGTGAGCAGACAACCTAATACAGAACGTGCTGGTGTGAGGGGTGAAAAACAAAAAGAAATCAAGGATAACTTCAAGAGTTGCTGGCCTGAGTACCTGGGAGGATGGAGTTGGCATTAGCCAAGGTGAAGAGAAGGTCTGGTGCAGAGGCGATCAGAGTGAAATCTGGGACACACGTGAAATACCCAAGTGAGGATGTCAGGTGGGCAGTTGTGTGTTCCATCAGGAGTTGAGAAGGAAGGTGCTGGCTGGAGACGGAAGGCTGGGACCACCAACAGAGAGACGGTACAGCACAGCTCTCAGGGGCAGTGGGCGTGGCTAGAAGGAGCTTGGGGGAGTGGGCGTGGCCAAATGAACCTAAGCGTGGGCATAGCTAGAATGCTCTTGTGGGTGGGCGTGGCTAGAATGAGCGGGGGGGTGGGGTGGGGGTGGGGGGTGGGGATGGGCGTGGCTAGAAGAAGCCTGAGGCTGAGCTTTCAGGCCCAGGAGCTTAGACCCACTTTACCCTCCAAAGCCTGGAGAAGTCCCTGGTTGGTGGCTGCATTGGCTTGTCTGCTTGGCCTTTTACTGTCTCCCATGGCCTAAGTATGCCTACTTTGTCCTGTCTATAGGGCTTTTTCCTGCTAGGAGCATCACTGATGGCCTAACAACCAGGTACTACCCAGGTCCAGGGTGGGCAGAAAACTGCACATGGACCCACACGGACCCGTGTGCTGCCAACCAGGCAGACACCAGCATGCTGAGTGTAATCCCCAGGGCCCACCTGGATTCCAGGTCCAAGGCCATGTGGCTAATAGCGCAACATTTGCCATTCTGTACAAAACTGGTTCCTGTTCCCCCTGATAAGCTGGGCTGATAAGCGGCGGGTGAGATCAGCTTCCCACCGAACCCCCTGTACCCACTGATGTGTTTCCCAGGATGCTCTGCATGGAAGAACTGAACGGGCTCTCTCCCCTGCACCAAACCCTGGGACAGAGGTTCCAGATGGGGTTCTCCACTCCCCGTCTCCTTCCTTCTCTCCTGGCATCTCCCCACTGGGTAGCTTGGACTGCCCAGCTGGTGCCAGCCTCAGATTTTTTCCTGGCCTGCAGTCACATTTCAAAACCCAGCTACCTGGAGATTCTTGGAGATTCTTAAATTCTCATGTTGTTCTAGAGGAAGCTTTTGGTGTCCTCAACCCACAGCGAAAATTACTGACTTGCAATCCACATATCTGGTGTTTGGTTTTTGTTTTGTTTTGTTTTGTTTTGTTTTATTTTGTTAGAGCCTGTGACTGGAAAGATGTAGGTCTGGAAGCTTTTCTCTAGGGAGGCCATGTTCCCGTTAAGCGTTCGAAAGCCCTGCCCTGTGATTTACCGGCCATGCGACCCTGGGCTCTAGCCTCTCCATGCTTTACTTGCCTCATCTTTAAAATGGGAATAATAACCGTCCCTGGCTCATGGAGTTAAGTGAGTTAATAAGTGTCAAGTTCCTAGAATAGCGCCTCACACAGAACAGGCCCTCACTAACCCCCCGTGGCTATTAATATTCCCGGCAGGAGAGTGATGAATGGGCAGAGCCCTCCTGCCGGAGCCAGGTTGGAACCAGAGTTAGAAAATAGAAAGTTTTACATTATTTAAGCCCGGCCATTTGCTTTGCAGAGAAGCCTGTGTCACATTAAACTGCAGCATTAAGGGGTCAGCTGGAGACCTAGTTGGAATTAACTCAGGGAGCACTCTCTTACCTTTCAGTTTAAACACAGCTTCACAAGGTGTACTTGGGAGCAGTGTGAATTAAGGTAATCTCATGTCGTGCATACAGTCCAGGTCTCGGAATCCAAAGATTGTAAGGCAGCTGGACGGACAGGAAATGGGGCATTTTCTGGCATTTTGTTTTCATCTGCAGACAGTAGATATCTTCAGGCATCTGTCCCTTCCAGGGACAAACGGCATAGCTGGGAGAGAGAAGCAGTCCATGACTTGGGCTCTGGGTTCCAAAGACACTGGAGAGCAGACAAGCGAAGGCTTCAGTGAAGGGAACACAAGACAGTTACTGCTGTTTTGAGAAGCAGCTGAGCTTGGGTACTGCCCAGCCCTCCCCTGGCTGCTGGCTGGAGGGGGTTTGGGGGGACAGGGGTGCATGCCAAGCCTGTGACCTCATGGTCACACCTCCCCTGGCCCCAGAGACCTGCTCCCTCCCATAGTCAGGAAGCCTACTTCCCTGGAGGGAATTCTGAATTTTCCTGGGCATCCATAACAGGATCCATCCACAATAGGCTCCCTTTGCCTGCTCTCATTTTTGTCATGTCTGTTCCCTACTGTGTAGAATTCAGGAGCTGAGCAAGGCTGGAGGCCCAGGGGCTCCCTCTTTCAGCCTCCACTGATGGAGGAATGCTGGGGAGAGCGTTAGCGGGAGGTTCTAGTTCACATTTTTTTCTAATAAACGTTAAAACAAAAACATCACTATTAAAATAAAAAATTGTTTGTGTGCCCCCTAGGCTCACCCAACTTGCTTCCAATGAACCACCATATTTAGGGATGTGCCAGACCGGGAGGGTTTTTTGTTTTTGTTTTTGTTTTTAACATATAATGTATTATTTGTTTCAGGGGTACAGGTCTGTGATTCATCAGTCTTACACAATTCACAGCGCTCACCATAGCACATACCCTCCCCAGTTTCCATCACCCACCCCCATCTCCCACCCCCCTCCCCTCCAGCAACCCTCAGTTTGTTTCCTAAGATTAAGAGTCTCTTATGGTCTCTCTCCCTCTCTGGTTTCGTCTTGTTTCCTTTTTCCCTCCCTTCCCCTATGATCTTCTGTCTTGTTTCTCAAATTCCACACATCAGTGAGATCATATGATAATTATCTTTCTCTGACTGACTTATTTTGCTCAGCATAATACCCTCTAGTTCTATCCATGTCATTGCAAATGGCAAGATTTGGGTTTTTTGATGGCTGCATAGTATTCCATTGTGTGTGTGTGTGTGTGTGTGTGTGTGTGTGTGTATGTACCACATCTTCTTTATCCATTCATCTGTTGATGGACATCTAGGCTCTCCATAGCTAAAAATATGGAACATTTCATGAATCTGCGTGTCGTTCTTGCACAGGATCCATGCTAATCTTCTCTGTATTATTCCAATTTTAGTATATGTGCTGCCGAAATGAGTACTGGGAGAGTCTTTAGAACCATCAAACCTCCCTGTTTGAGAAATGAGTAAGCTGAGGCCCAGGGCAGCAGAAGGGTACTACATGTAAAACAGGGCCCCACCCAATATTGGCCCCAATGGAATCTTAGAGACCTGCTGATTTCCCACTGCACTGGCCTGGCCCACCTGAAAGTTGTACTTCCTCTCCAGGTTCCCAACTCTCATACCCAGAGGCCTCTCTCCCACTCTCCCCAGTCTCCTGAAAGCTGTGCATGTCTGCTGGCTTGGGTACCTCCTCCTTCATGCCCTCCTGACCATCTTCCTGTGATCCCCTTCCATCCTGCCCCACCCACATTTACAGATGGCTCTCCGAGACCACCCTGGAGACCCAAAGGAGGAATGAAATCCAGCCCCAGCCTTGTAGGAGCAGCCCTTGGCCACTAGGGTGGCCCTCTGACCTCAGCCTCTAACATCACCCTCCCAGGGCTGGCCCAGAGTCTTAGGCAGGAAGAATTGGAATTCCAGATGTGAAAGGTCTTGGTGTTTTCTTGTGTTGAGAACCAGATGGCAAGGGCAGATGTCCTCCAGCTTTAGGGATTTTGTTAGAATCTCTGAAGCTGGGGCTCTTTCAGCTGGTCCCAGAAATTGGGATCCATGGAATTTTAAGTGTTCTTTGAGATGTTCAATAAAAAGCAGGCTCTGTCTGTGCTCAAGGAAATTTAAGAAATACTGCAGACAATTTTAAACCTGTCTATCATCCATCTATCTATCTATCATCTATCTATCTATCTATCTATCTATCATCTATCTATCTTATTGAGATAGAGAGTGCATATGTAAGTGGGGAAAGGGGCAGAAGGAGAGGGAGAGAATATCCAGGCAGACTTCTGCTGAGCACTGAGCTCGAAGCGGGGCTCGATCCTACAACCTATGAGATCATGATCTGAGCCAAAACCAAGAATCAGACACTTAACCAACTGAGCCACCTGGATGCCCCAGCACGGCAGACTATTGGTGACTTTTGGAGAATTACAGCTTTATTAGCTTACGTCGACTCTAAGAAATCATACAGTAAACAAATTCATTTAGCCCAGCATTTCCTTGACTTCTCTGATCACAGAATCCTTTCCTTAAAGAATGCAGCTGGAGATGGTGGAAGACCCTGGATTCTATTAAGGTCCTTCAGCCCCATTTCCCCATATCTCTTCTCCTCTGGTCTGGTGGTGAGCTCTCAGTCAACATTTGGGACAGATTGAGTGATTTTTTGGTGAAGGGTAACAATTTCTGATAATTGCATGTTAGAGGCCTTCCTTTCCCCTCTCCCATAAGAAAGTTAACCACAGGGGGAAAAAATAAGTTTCTGGCCTCAAATGGAAGTAAACAGCTGGAGCTGATGAATTCCAGAAGTGAGTATTCTTTTCTCCTACAAGCGTCTGTGAAAGAGAGAAAGAGAGAGAGAGAGACCACAGAGGCTATGTAAATATAATTATTTCTAAGTAGAGTACCTTCAACATTTTCCATTAGGTAGCAGGGAGGTCACTGTGAGGCCAGCTGTCCAAATATGGCTGCTGATTCCCCTGAGTCAGCAAAGTCTATAAAAAAAATGATCTTTGGGACAGAAATTTCTTACCACACATTCTAGTAAGTATCTCCAAATGTATGGGATATTAAATTTAGGGCTGTGGTTTTCAAACTTTTTTTTCAAAGCATGAAAACCTCTTTTTCAAAGGAAATCTTACTCAAAACTCTTCACACAATCCCAGGCTAGCCCCTGGAATCTAGTCTGGAAAACTGTGGTCTCGAGCCGTGCTACTCAAAGCCTGGCATTCAGACTAGAAACTTCTGCGTCACCTGGCCACTTGTGAGGAAGGAGTCCAGCATCCAGCCCACTTCAGACCTGCCACTCCGAATCTGCATTTTCACACCCTCTCCAGGGGATTTGTGTGTACATTAAAATTTGGGGGGCAGATCTAAAGGGATTTACTCCCAAATATTCTTTCTCTCTTGGGTCATCCCAAATACCCGGGTGAGGCTTTTGACAATGAGTCTGCGACGAACTGAGCCCAGCTATAGCTCCCAGGAGGGCAAGCCAGCGTGGTCAGGTCATCTGCACAATTGAATCTGTGCCCCTCCCGCCATGGAAATATTGAGAAAAGCGAGGCTGCTTAGAAAGAGACAGGAGAGGAGAGCAAAGTGGTGAAATGCAGAGACTATGGACTAGATTTCCTGGGCTTGAACCAACACTACCTTACCTCTGGGGGGGACTCTGGCTGGTGAATTAAGGTTCTGTGCCTCTTTGTCCAGTGTCGGACAGGGGTAAGGGATGATGATGATGGTGAGGGTGATGAGAGTATCCATTGAATGAGCTGATGAGCTGGAAGCACCTAGAATCTCTAGATGCTTGGTCGGGGCTTTCATTCCCAAGTCCGTGGGAGCTCACCCCATGCAAGGGGCTTCCCTTTAAGAAATGTGCAAAGGAGCACCTGGGTAGATCAAGCAGATTAAATATGGGTCACACAAGAGTCACCATCAGGTTATCTCAAGTAATCCCACCACTTAAGTACGATTGAAAGACCAAACACTGCAATCTAAACTTTTTGATATATGGGTAACTTCTTTTTAGTCTTAGGTTCAGAAAAATTTATGTTTCTAGTGGGACTTTTCCATTTATTATCTCAGTGATCTTGGGCAAGCTCCTATAGCATTTTTCTCATTTTTTGGGCCCAGGGTCAGGGAATTAATCCCACCATATCAAGCACACAGGAACCCTGGAGGCTCAGGGGTGTGAACTGACACGCCAGGCTGTAAGTCTCAGAAGCTCCCAGCAGAAGCAAATGCAAGGGCCATTCACCCCCTATTCTAGTGTGCACCCCTCCCCCTGCCGCGAACACTTTCTCTTTCTTCTATAGAACACCAGTGCAAGTCACCTGCACCCCGGCTTTGAAGGTAAAAGCGATGCCCCCCACTAGAGCTGAGGGCAGTTTGCTGATGGAGCCCAGGGTGGTGGTGGTTGTGCACCTGAGCTGTGAGCCCTGCTGAGCCAGGGTGCAGGACCGACACAAGGGGTCCCATGGTGCTGCATGCCGGGCCACCACTCAGTGGGGTGATGCTGCCCCCGAAGGCCCTTCTGCATTGCCCTTGGAGCCTCAGCAGCCTCCCTGGTTTTTTGGCACCATGAACCGCTTGATCTCAGTCCAGTGGTTCGCTCTTATAAACAAGAGAGGGGGAAAAAAATAGAAAAGTCGTGAAAAACAGACACAAGGAATTAGGTCACCCTAGAAATTCTAAGACATCAGCAAAACTCTTGTTAGGCACGATTTTAATTCAGCGGCCTCTGACCACAGCAGGGTCTGGGATAGATAGGGTAGAGAGAAAGAGTCAAGATGGAATGGGTGGGCAGGAAAGGAGGTCAAGGTGATCCCTGGCTCTGGAGATCTGCTGAGGACTTTTTCTGCAGCATGGGGCATGCCGCAGGGCCTTCTGCAGCGGTGGGTATCTTTGACTTTCCCTTCGATCTGGGAGTTTGGGATCCTGACATAGTAACTGAACCTTTTCATACTTAGCATTGAGCTGCCCACTCCCTTCCTTGTGAACTTCCTCCGCATACTTCTGCTTCCTTGCTTTTGATGCCTGTTTGGTGTTTGCGTGGAGGGTGGACGGGCACTGTGGGTCGCCCCACAGACCCACCTCTCATGATCAAAGCTGGCCTTGCAAGGCTTTAAGCCACTTGGAACATAAGTTTTCCTCTAAATGCATCTTTCCATACACAGTCACCAACCACGGGGACACACGTGCACCTTGACGCAGCAGAATGCATTTTAACTGAGTTAGTAAGAGCGGGACAGGAGGGCATACAAAAGATCCACTCCTGTGACATGAAAGGTGGCTGGACGAGCCAAGGGCAGCAGACAGCCTATCTCCCAGGAGCCGAGGACAGCAAGAACCAGGACACTGCTATGGATCCTGAGTGAGAAGGAAGTCGCCTGTCGTCTGGCTGCTGGAGCTTGCCAGGGAAGGGGGCCCAGGGAAGGGGGGGTAGTTGGGTTTAACCAAAAAAGGAACAAGAGAAAACAGAGTCTTGGTGCAATGGAACAAGCCCTGGTCTTGAGATTGGATTTGAAGCAGGTTCTTTTTTTTTCTTTTAATCTTGCAATGGTTATCAATTTTTAATGGTTTTCTATATACGATTCTGCTTGCAGTTAACACTGACAAAGTGGTGTGTCAGAAATTTGGTTGAGTAGCAGGACAGGTCCCCCAAAGCTGTCCTTTTCTTTCTTTTCTTAAAATTAATTAATTTATTTTTATTTGCATATAATGCATTATTTGCCCCAGGGTACAGGTCTGTGAATTATCAGACTTATACTATTCACAGCACTCACCGTAACACATACTCTCGCTATGTCCATACCCCAGCCACCCCATCCTCCCACCCCCAGCAACCCTCAGCTTGTTTCCTGAGATTAAAAGTCTCTAATGGTTTGTCTCCCTCTCCGGTCCCATCTTGTCTCATTTGGTACCTCCCTACCCCCAGCAACCCCCCTCCCTGCCTCTCAAATTCTTCATATCAAGGAGATCATATGATAATTGTCTTTCTCTGATTGACTTATTTTGCCTAACATAATACCCTCTAGTTCCATCCACATCATTGCAAATGGCAAGATTTGGATTTTTTGACAGTGGCATACTATTCCATTGTATATATATACCACATCTTCTTTATCCATTCATCTGTTGGTGGACATCTAGGTTCTTTCCATAGTTTGGCTATTGTGGACATTGCTGCTATAAACATTTGGGTGCACGTGCCCCTTCGGATCACTACATTTGTATCTTTAGGGTAAATTCCCAGTAGTGTGATTGCTGGGTCATAGGGTAGCTCTACTTTCAACTTTCTGAGGGACCTCCATGCTATTTTCCAGAGTGGCTGCACCAGCCTGTATTCCCACCAACACTGTAGGAGGGTTCCCCTTTCTCCGCATCCTTGCCAACACCTGTCATTTCCTGACTTGTTAATTTTAGCCATTCTGACTGGTGTGAGGTGGTATCTCATTGTGGTTTTGAATAGTGTTTCCCTGATGCCGAGTGATAATGAGCTCTTTTTCATGTGTCTATGGCCATTTGGACATCTTCCTTGCAGAAATGTCTGTTCATGCCTTCTGCCCACTTCTTGATTGGATTATTTGTTCTTTGGGTGTTGAGTTTGATAAGTTCTTTATAGATTTTGGATACTAGCCCTTTATCTGATATGTCATTTGCAATTATCTTCTATGGTGTCCGTTTTCTCTTGGTTTTGTTGACTGTTTCCTTTGCTGTGCAAAAGCTTTTGATCTTGATGAAGCCTCAATAGTTCATTGTTGCCCTTGCTTCTCTTGCCTTTGGCAATGTTTCTAGGAAGAAGTTGCCGTCACTGAGGTCAAAGAGGTAGCTGCTTGTGTTCTCCTCAAGGATTTTGATGGATTCCTGTCTCACATTGAGGTCTTTCATCCATTTCATTCTGTCTTCCTCAATTTCTTTCATGAGTATTCTATAGTTTTCTGAGGATGGATTCTTCTTTATTCCTAGGTATCTTATGGTTTGGGGTACAATTATAAATGGGATCAACTCCTTAATGCCTCTTTCTTCTGTCTTGCTGTTGGTGTATAGAAATGCAAGTGATTTCTATGCATTGATTTTATATCCTGCCACTTCACTGAATTCCTGTATGAGTTCCAGAAATTTTGGAGTGGAATCTTTTGGCTTGTCCACATAAAGTATCATATCATCTGCAAAGAGTGAGGAGTTTGACTTCTTCTTTGCTGATTCAGATGCCTTTTGTTTCTCTTTGTTGTCTGATTGCTGAGGCTAGGACTTCTAGTACTATGTTGAGTAGCAGTGGTGATAGTGGACAGCCCTGCTGTGTTCCTGAGCTTAATGGAAAAGCTTTGTTTTTCCCAATTGAGAATGATATTTGCTATGGGTTTTTCATAGATGGCTTTGATGATATTGAGGTATGTACTTTCTATCCCTACATTTTTGAAGAGTTTTGATCAAGAAAGAACACTGTAATTTGTCAAATGCTTTTTCAGCATCTATTGAGAATATCACATGGTTCTCGTAGTTTCTTTTTTTAAGGTATTGTATCACAATGATTGATTTGCAGATGTTGAAGCAACCTTGCAGCCCAGTAGTAAAACCAACTTGGTCGTGGTGAATAATCCTTTTAATGTACTGTTGGATCCTATTGGCTAGTATTTTGGTGGGAATTTTTGCATCCATGTCCATCAAGGATATTGGTCTGTAATTCTCCTTTTTGATGGGGTCCTTGTCTGGTTTTGGAATCAAGGTAATGCTGGCCTCATAAAATGAGTTTTGGAAGTTTTCCTTCCATTTCTATTTTTTTGAACAGTTTCTTCTTTAAGTGTTTGGTAGAATTCCCCTGGGAAGTCATCTGGCCCTAGGCTCTTGTTTGTTGGGATGTTTTTGATGACTGCTTCAATCTCCTCACTGGTTATGGGTCTGTTCAGGTTTTCTATTTCTTCCTGGTTCAGTTTTGGTAGTTTATATGTCTCTAGGAATGCATCCATTTCTTCCATATTGTCAAATTTGCTGGTGTATAGTTGCTCATAATATGTTCTTATAATTGTTTGTATTTCTTTGGTGTTGGTTATGATCTCTCTGCTTTCATTCATGATTTTATTTATTTGGGTCCTCTCTCTTTTCTTTTTGATAAATCTGGCCAGGGGCTTATCAATCTTATTAATTCTTTCAAAGAACCAGCTCCTAAGTTTGTTGATTTGTTCTACTGTTGTTTTGGTTTCTATTTCATTGATTTCTGCTCTAGTCTTTCTTTCTTTCATTTTTTTTAATTTCCATAAATTAACATTTATTATTTTGTAAACCATATGTATGAGTCATTCAGATTTTATTCCGTATTTACATTCTCTTCTCCTGCTGGGTTTAGGTTTTCTTTGCTGTACTTTCTCCAGCTCCTTTAGGTATAGGTTAGGTTGTGTAGAGACCTTTCTTGTTTCTTGAGAAAGGCTTGTATTGCTATATACTTTCCTCTCAGGACCGCCTTTGCTGTGTCCCACAGATTTTGAACAGTCGCGTTTTCATTTTCATTTGTTTCCATGAATTTTTTAAAAATTCTTCTTTAATTTTCTGGTTGACCCATTCATTCTTTAGTAGGATGCTCTTTATCCTCCATATATTTGAGTTCTTTCCAACTTTACTCGTGATTGAGTACTAGCTTCAGAACATTGTGGTCTGAAAATATGCAGGGAATGATCCCAATCTTTTGGTACCAGTTGAGACCTGATTTGTGACCCAGAATGTGATCTATTCTGGAGACTGTTCCATGTACACTAGAGAAGAATGTGTATTCTTTTGCTTTGAGATGGAATGTTCTGAATGTATCTGTGATGTCCATCTGATCCAGTGTGTCATTTAAAGGCTTTATTTCCTTGTTGATCTTTTGCTTAGATGATCTGTCCATTTCAGTGAGGGGGGGGCGTTAAGGTCCCCTACTATTATTGTATTACTGTCATTGTGTTTCTTTGATTTTTGTTATTAATTGATTTACATAATTTGCTGCTCCCATATTAGGGGCATAGATATTTAAAATTGTTAGATCTTCTTGTTGGACAGACACTTTAAATATAATACAGTGTCCTCCGTCATCTCTTATTATAGTCTTTGGCTTAAAATCTAATTTATCTGATGTAAGGATTGCCACCCCAGCTTTCTTTTGATGTCCATTAGCAGGGTAAATTGTTTTCCACCCCCTCACTTTAAATCGGGAGATGTCTTTGGGTCTAAAATGAGTTTCTTGTAGACAGCATATTGACAGGGGTTTTTTTGTTTATTTGTTTTTTTTTTAATCCATTTTGATACCTGTCTTTTGATTGGGGCATTTAGCCCATTTACATTCAGAGTAACTATTGAAAGATATGAATTTAGTGCCATTGTATTGCCTGTGAGGTGTCTATTACTGTATACAGTCTCTGTTCCTTTCTGGTCTGTTACTTTTAGGCTCTCTCTTTGCTTAGAGGACCCCTTTCACTATTTCCAGTAAGGCTGGTTTGATGTTTGCAAATTCTTGTAATTTTTGTTTGTCCTGGAAACTTTTTATCTCTCCTTCTATTTACGATGACAGCCTAGTTAGATATGGTATTCTTGGCTGCACAGTTTTCTCATTTAATGCTCTGAATATATCATGCCAGTCCTTTCTGGTCTGCCAGGTCTCTGTGGATAGGTCTGCCACCAGTCTAAAATTTCTACAGTTGTATGTTATAGATCTCTTGTCCTGAGCTGCTTTCAGGATTTTCTTTTTGTCACTGAGACTTGTAAGTTTTACTATTAGATGAGAGGGTGTGGACCTCTTTGTAGTGATTTTGAGGGGGGCTCTCTGTGCTTCCTGGATTTTGATGCTTGTTCCCTTTGCCAAATTAGGGAAATACTCTGTTATAATTTGCTCCAATATACCTCCTTCCCCTCTCTCTCTTTCTTCTTCCTCTGGGATCCCAATTATTCTAATATTGTTTTGCTTTATGGTATCACTTATCTCTCGAATTCTCCCCTTGTGGTCCGGTAGTTGTTTATCTCTCTTTTGCTCAGCTTCTTTATTCTCCATCATCTGGGCTTATATATCACAAATTCTCTCTTCTGCCTCACTTATCCTAGCAGTAAGAGCTTCCATTTTTATTGCACCTCATTAATAGCTTTTTTTATTTCAACTTGGTTAGATTTTAGTTCTTTTATTTCTCCAGAAAGAGATTTATTTCTCCAGAAAGGGATTCTTTAGTATCTTCCATGCTTTTTTTGAGCCCGGCTAACATCTTGATAATCATCATTCTGAACCCTAGTTCTGATATCTTATTAATGTCCATATTGATTACATCCCTAGCCATCGGTACTGCCTCTTGTTCTTTTTTTTTTTTTTTTTTTGAGGTGAGTTTTTCCTGCCTTGTTATTTTATCCAGATAAGAAAATGAATGAGAGACCAAAATACTGAAAGTGTAGCAATGACCCTAGAAAAATATACTAACCAAGGCAGAAGAGACCCAAAAACAGAGGGAGAAGAAAGGAGAACAAAACAAAGAAAAAAAAACAAAGACTATATACATATATTAGATGTGTGAATAGAACAGAGCCACACACTTTGTTTGTATTTTGGTCTGCATTTTGGGTGTAGTTTGGTCTGTTAGAAGAAACTGCCTCCCACAATTTTAAAGAAAGAAAAACATACGTATACAAAAATAGGATTAAATTCAATGAAAGGATGGAATATGACATAGAGATGAAAAATTTTAAAGATTCTAAAAAAGGGATTGATAAGAAGTTGGTTGAAAAAAAGAAAAAAAAAAGAGGAAAGCGTATGATCAGGCTGGAGACTAGAACAAATCCATGAGCTAGTTTTAGGGTATATTTTGATCTGTTAGAAGAAACTGTGTCCCAAAATTGTAAAGTAAGAAAAACCTATATGTATACAAAAAATAAGGTCAAATACAATGAAGGGATAGTGAATGACTATAACAATGAACATTTTAAAAGATTTTTAAAAAGATATTGATAGGATGAAATAGTTTAAAAAAAAGTTAAAGTAGGAAAGAAGAAAAGCTAAAAAAAATAGAACAAGAAAAAAATAAAATTAAAAAAAAATTAACTGCAAGACTAAAGGATCATGGGGGGAAAAGCCATGAATTCTATGCATTGCTTTCCCCTAACTCTGGAGTTCTGCAGTTCTCATTGATTAGTGAACTTGGTCTTGGCTGGATATTCTTGCTGATCTTCTGGGGGAGGGGCCTGTTGCAGGGATTCTCAAATGTCTTTGCCCAAGGTGGAATTGCACCACCCTTACCAAGGGCCAGGCTAAGTAATCTGCTCGGGTTCATTCTCAATATCTTTTGTTCCCTGAATGCTTTTCATAGAGCTTTGGAAGGTGGGAATTAAAATGGTGGCCTCCCAATCTCTGGCGTGGAGGAGCCAAGAGCTCGGGGCCCCACTCCTCAGTGCATCCTCAGAGAAAAGCAGTCAATCCCTCCCGTCGCCCTGGTCTCTGGTTGCTCTCCGTGCTCACCTGCCCTGTGACCGAGCATTTCTATCTCTGGTGCACAGCCCTTTTTAGAGTCTCCAAACCCAGCAGATTCCTGCAGTGTGCTCCTGCTCTGCTCCTCCCAGAGAAAGAAGGTGAGTCTCCCTGGACCTGCCACTTGTGAGGTCCCTACTCAAAGAACTATGACTTGGATCACAGTTTAAAGTAACCCTGAGCTGAGAGCCCACTGCTTGCCTCCATCTCTGTAGCCAACTTCCCCCGTTCCCATACCTGGGAGCTCTGCCACACTCAGATACCCCCAGTCTTTCTGTGACCCCACAGGTACTGAGACCACACTGTCTCTGTGAGGACTTCACCCGCTGCTTAGCCTCTGGAACAATGTCCCTCCATGGAGCAGACTTCAAAAAATTCTGATTTTGTGCTCTGCTGCTCCACCACTCACAGGGAACTGGCCCCTCCTGCTACGGTCTATCTTCCCATCACTTCAGATTCACTTCTTTACAGGCCCTACCTTCCAGAAAGTGGTTGCCTTTCTGTTCCTAGAATTGCTGCTCTTCATCTCTTCGACCTGAGTTTGTAGGTGTTCAGAATGGTTTGATAACTATCTAGCTGAACCCCTGGGACCCGATGATATTTAAGTCTCCTACTCCTCTGGCATCTTGCTCCTCCCCATGAAGCAGGTTCTTTAACCTCTCTACTTGCTCATCTGTAAAATGGGTGTCATGGTCTCCATCTCCAAATGTTGTGAAGAAGACAAAGGGAGAGGAGGTTTCAGAATCCATAAAATACTCTGTGGCATGATCTCATTCTACAAAGCCTGCTGCTACTGGTGCCCTGGCTCGGGGCCAGCATGGTACCAGTGCCTGCGAGGTATTGTCTCTCTCAGTGTTTACAGCAAGCCTTAAAGGTTCTACAGTTGAGGAAGGCAGAAGTTAGTGAACTTGCCTGGGGTTCGCAGCTATGAGGTGCTGGTGCGAAATCTGAAGGTGGGGTTGCCCGATGACATTCTCACCTGTAGGGGAGGGTGTGTGCCTCTCTGCTTTTGCAGTGACCATATAATGGGACATGACCATAGGCCATAGCAACAGTGGCCCACGTCCATGACACAGCCCCCTCCTCTGTGTGGCTACATGCTTACCCCCAGCCCTCCCTCTAGTGCCCACCACCTGGCAATGGCATGGGCCCTGGGCTCACTCCTTGCCCAGCCCTGAGCCAGGGCAGCACTGGGCTTGACTTGAAAAAGTCCTTCTTCCTTCTAGAATCATGCTCCTGGCTTGGTTAGACTTCACATGGGATCAGAGCTCAGAGTAACTCTGATAGCTGGCAGGAAGTCTCATCCAGTCCCTGGAACCCAGCTAGCTCCTCTGTGGTCCACACTTCCCAAGACAAGAATGCAAACCTCCCTCACATCCATTCCAGGAGTGGAACAATTCTTTGTCCCAGTGACTTCAGTCATTCCTAAAATACCCATGAAATCTACTTCTTCTAAAGGGACTTAGTAGGAAGAGACTCTCATCCCCATTTCTGTGCAAGGACATTGGGAAGCCACCTCCGTCCTTTTCTCTAAGTGCAACAACCCTGTCCCCTTGTCTGTGGGGCTTATGGGGCCTGGTTCTCAAAGAGCAGAACTAGTGAATTAACACAAAGGCCACTTTCAGCTTCCTGCACCCAGAGTCCCTCTCCTTACCCTGTCTACTCCCAATCTACTGTCCATCCTTACCACCTACCTGCCTGAGCGACATCAACAACTTCCCTAAGCTTCAACCACCTCTTCTGTAAAATAAGGATATTCACATATGGCAGGAAGGTGGGAGGACTGGGGAGACGGTGGGCAAAGTGCCTGCCACAGTGCCTAGCTCTAGGCAAGCTTATAGTTAGGAGATCCTGTCATTGTCATGTTCATTCTTGTATCATTCATTATTATGTCACCAGTGATGGAGATGGGTTTTTCTGTAACTGTCCACCTTCTATTGATTCTAGATGGTTCTTCATCTGCATTTGCAGACCCCCAAATTCCTGGAAAGTCTGGACATTCTAAAATATGAACTGGAAATGGGTCAGCCATTCCCTTTCCAGAGCCCATGAGCATGGAAGAACAAAGCCACCGGCTGGTCCCCATGCTCCAGGACCGTGTGGGAGGTGTGATTCTTGATTGATTGTCTTCTGTGGGAAGGGGAAGATGCTGGGCAGGAGGCAGACAGAGAGAGAGAATGAGAGACAGACAGAGAGAGAGACAGAAAGATTTGCCCATGAACATGTGAATGATTTGGACTCAAATCCAGTGGAACTCAAAAGCCCAAGCCATTTGATCCCCTCCCAGCCCTTCTGGCCTGTGCAATCTGCCCATCTAACCAGGGGTCTCAAGCCCATTTCAGGTCAGAGAGGAGACGCCTCTCCCCACCCTCTTCCTCTCCACCACCTTTTTCTTCATGCTTTGTGAAAGTACAATTATATAATTAACGTACAATAAACTTCACACATTTAAAGTGTTCAGTTTGGTAAGTCCTGACCTGTGTAACACCCAAGGGCCCTCTCCTGGCCCACCCAGGTGGCAGACTTGGTACTGGTCTGGTGTCTGTCCTCTTGGAACTGTCCTCATGGAGCCTGAGGTCCTGGAGGGAGCTCAGGAAGGGCTAAGGCCTGGCCAGGACTCTTTGGGAACAGTTTCGGGGAATGCTCCAGAAGCAACCATATTTTTGCCCTATATTCATTTTTCTAAGGTTTCTGAGGGAAACCACTCTCAAAATGGAAGCCAAAAGTCAGGGGTCAAGAACAGACGAAAGCAGAAACCAAGAGAAGGCCAACAAGAAAGCAAGCAAGTGGATGTAATGTGGATTCAATTAAACTCGAGCTTTAGTTTTGGTCAAATTGTAAGTTAATTCCTGCCTCCTAGACTATTTAATTAAAGGCAAGTCCCACAGGCCGCCTGTTGTTTTAACCGTTTTTCTTCTCTGGTGGAGACCCTAGGACTATGCAGAGGGAGCGGGGAGCAATAACCAGTGATTGGATTCTCCTGGGGGAAATGAGGGAGAAAATGAATGATAAACATCTTGTCTTCAGAACATCATAAATTTTTCAATACCAGCCCCCAAAAAGCATTAGATTTTCATCCTTAATTTGAATGCAGGCTACTTGGTAATAGCACACACTAGTTTACATTCCCCACATGTGTGTTTTATTTTCTTTATGGGGTCAAGAAGGAAAAAGGAAGACAGACCTATCCCTCATTCTGTTTGTGTCTGCACAGTGTTACTGCCGAGCTGACTTCCTTTGATTCCGTCGCAATCTCCCCTCTTTTTGCTCCTCACTGGGGAGGGCCACGGGTCTGGTGTTTCCTGCTCACCTCTGTGACATCCCAGTGACAGTTTGCGTATCTCTTCTGTTGTTTCTCCTCCAGCAGCTGGAGGCCTGGAAGGCAGATCACCAAACCAGGACATCCAGGAACAGGCTCATGGGCTGATGCCCATCCGGCCTCCCTGGGACTTGGGGACCAGGACAAGTGGCCACAACATTGGTGTTTGCACTACTTCGCTTTAGGTTGTTTGTGTTATCATGTTAGGAATGAGCAGCTACTGAAAACCCCAAATGGTAGAAGTTCTGATTCCAAATGACAGGGACTTACCAGTCCAGGTGCATCCAGGTTGGGCAGCCTGTTGGGCCATTTTGCAAAGGCAGCCCTCCTGGTCAGCAAACATGGTGAGCTATGGGGCCAGCCAGTCAGGCCCTCTGTCCTGGCCTCTCTGGAAGGAACTGGGCCAGCCCCTCGACTTGGACTCTGGGACTCCCCGTCCACCAGAGCCTTTGCCCACTCCACTCCTTCATGGATGATTCATTGCTCCACGGCCCCGCACCACGATGTACTCTCTTAATCATGTACCTCCTGTAGTCTGCTATCTGCTATCTTGTTTCCCTCAATGGACTCAGTTTTAC